>NC_087350.1:49013354-49680229 GCF_030014295.1 Loxodonta africana
AAATAACAAACCCACTGCCCGCCCGTAAAACACGGCCCGCAAACACCAGTTTTGCCTGGGCTGCTTCTAAATTAATGAAAAACACTCCAATCCAAAGAGAGCAAAAAAAGGGTAGGCATGGGAAGAGATGGAATTCAAGGGATTTTTGAAAATCTGACTGATTCCGAACAAAAAGAGTTTTGAAATGTTTACTTTGTGGTGGTTTGAAAATTTTTACATCTTTCGCCAAAGCGGGCAGAGAAGTGAAACCATCTGAAAGGGCTTTTGAAAAGAGCCATTCAGCACAAGTTGAACGAAGCTGTGGTTGCTTTATCTCGGGCGATCTGCAGGCTCGGTGCAGAGGGGAGGCCCAGCCCTTTCTCCCCGCTCCTCCCCAGCTCCAGGGCTGCGGCCCGGCTTCAAAGCGCGCTGTTGGCGCAGCGTCCTGGGGGGGAATTGGACACCTCGCTTGGGGACGCATCAGCCGGCGAGCTCTTATCCCCAAGCGCTGCTGCCTGATGTGGTCATCTTGTTAGTCATGGAAAGCCAAGGGTGTTTCTGTTTGTAACCCTTTCAGCACTTATTAAGCAAGAAGTGGGAGGCTTTACGCAAAACTGCAAAAGATGTTTTGTGTCCCCAGGGCCACGGCAGCCGGGGCCACAAAGTATCAATCATTCCAAAGATCTCTCCGAGAAATGGAACACGTCAGCCCTGCCCAAAGGGGAAGAAAAATGAACGGCTATGGAGCCTCTGTTGTGGGACCTTCTTGGCTTGGCTCCTGTGGAAGGGCGTGGGCTCCTTCTTCTCAGAGTGAAAACTGCCGAGAATGCCTGTGGGGAGCCAAGCAACTCGGCTTAAGAAAAATGGCACATCTCCGTGGCTCTGGTGTCCAATTCAATGGTTCAGGACTCTCAACTCAGATTTCTTCCCAAACTTTCTGCAGCCCTGAGACCAAAAGAGGGCTGACTGCAGAAATCCAGACACCTGCACAAAAGTGTCAGGGCTGGGGGAGTGGGTGGCAGCCAAGGTGGAAATAGTATTTCTAAGCAGCTCCTTAAAAGTGCACTACCCCGCATTCCAGTACCTCTGTGTTGTCCCGGGACCTGCGTCTGTCTTGCTGTGCTGCGCTCCCTTCCTCCAAGCGAGAGGGGCTGGGGAATCTTTGACAGGCCCAGGTGGAATTCAGAATTCTGAGATCATCGGAGTCCCTCCTTCGCAGGCCTAAATTCCACAAGTATCAAACTTCGGGGGAGAATTTCAGGGGAAGCGACAAGTTTGAGCCAAGACCTCATGATTGAAATTCTCCTCCAATAAACCCCTGCCAGCTGAGCCCAAAGGGTCCGTAGTTGGTTCAGCAAGCAGGGACGGCAGGAAGGGGGTTGGGGGTCACAAACTTCAAACAGGACTGGGTGGCGGGGGGCAGTTGTGCTGAGGGGAGACAGATCACAAGGGGCTCAGAGCTAATGAAAGAGACCGAGGCTGTAGCACCTATAAATTCAGCTCTCTCCAGATTAAAGAGCCAGCAGCCCAGGTTCTTGGCAGCGATGCCCTCCTCATTTAAGGATAGGCCTGGTGTGTGTGGGGGGGGGGGGCGGGGGGGTGCCGGAGGGTGTAGATATGCAACCATCTTCAGGATGGACATTTGCAGTCCCGAGAGGCCCCATCCAGGAGGATTTGCCCTTTCACCATTGAGTTCTGAGGGAGCCAAGATGGCATTCAAAAGCCTCATTAAACATCGAGGAGCCTACTATTTCCAGGCACTGTGCTGGGCACATCACCCAGAAGATAAACCAAAAACCAAACCAGTTTCCGTCAAGTCAATTCTGGCTCATGGCAACCCCATGTGTGTCAGTAGAACTGTGCTCCACAGAGTTTGTAATAGCTGATTTTTTCAGAAGGAGATTACCAGGCCTTTATTCTGAGGTGCTTCTGAGTGGACTCAAACCTCCAACCTTTTGGTTAGCAGCTGAGCACTTGCATTTCAACTGTTTGCACCACCCAGGGACTCCAGGAATGTAGGGGCCATTTTCTCCCATTTTACAGATGAGGCTAAGAGAGGTAAAGTCAGCCACTCAAGGACATATGGCTGATGTGTGGTAGAGGCAGGGTTGGAGCCCAGTTCCTCTGGCTTCTGCCACTGACGGAGACTGAGACAGGGGGTTAGGTGAGGTGGGGTGGGGGGCAGAGGCCTGGCAAGGGGCAGGTCAACACTGCTTTACATCCTGCCCTCACCTCGGCCCTACCCCCTCACACTGACCTTGACATTCAATCAGGTGCCAGTGATGTCTGGCCCAGCAGTCGGGGCCAGGCCTCCCCAGCTTCCCGGCGACAAATGGTTCTCATTTGAAAGGGAGGTTATAAAAACACATGCCCAAAGACACTGTCAGGGAACTGAGGATTAATCTCAGTTCAGTCAAAGACCATTCCAAATATTTTGGAAGGAGAGTGGGGAGGGAAGCAGCCCTGGTTGGGAAGGAAGTCAGCGTTAGAGGTGTGCCCCTCAGGTCGGGCCAGTTTGAAGGCATGTTGTGATGTGAGAAGGTGGGGCTCAGAGGCCACTTCATACCTGGCAAGGCCACGTCTGACCTGAGAATGTTGCTTTTCTCCATGAATCCCTGATGCCGGCTTTGCTGGAGGCCTTGAGTGAATGCTCACACCGTGTTTGGTATCTTGGCTATGTTTCAGGGTGGTTTGTGTTGCCAAAAGGAAGGGAAGGATTAGACGCCCGGGACATTTTCGTTTTCTGGATAGTGTCAAAAAGCTGAGTGTTTATGCCTGGGGACTCCACCAGAGGGGGGACTTGGAGACCGCCAGGAGCTGGGGAGGGGGGCACTACCTCCAAGCCCCATGCCCAGACCCCTGTGGGCCACACAGTGAGTCCCAGTTCAAGCCAGGGACCGCTGAGGGAGCATCAAGTAGTCTGTGATAGTGGCTCCCTAACTGGGTGGCTAGATCCCTACAAGGCACCCATGGGCACCTAGGGCACAGGCTTGGGGCTGTGGGCTTGGGGCCTCTGCCCAGCTTTCACAACAACCCCAGTGACTGTTTATTGGGAGCTCAGTGAGTGCCAGGCAGTGTGCTGCAAAATCTCATCTGTACAACAGCTCTGTGAGGCCCTCATTTTACAGAAAGGGAAACTGAGGCTCAGAGAGGTGCAGGTGACTTGCCCAAGGCCTCCAAACCTTTAACCTTCTCAACCACCTCACAAAGCAGCGACATCCCATTTCGTATATGTAGAAGTCAAGGCTCTGAGAGGAGATGTAACTTGCTCCAGCCCACGTGGCTAGGGAAGGTGGGACTGGGACTTGTGGCCCCAAAGCCAGGCTCAGGACCCTCCAGGTGACTGGGATTCCAGAACGGTCCAGGTCCAGAGTCCTCAAGGGCTGCTTTCCCGGAGAGGGGCGGGCAGAGCAGGGGTGGGGACCTCCGAGGGGCGCTGAGAGGACTCTTGCTGCGGGCTGGCCTTCATCCAAACAAACGTCCGCAGCTCAGAGCCAATGGATTTATCTTCTGACTGTCAGACTTGCACCGCAGGGTCGGCTCCGTCGAGCTCTGCTTTCTTTACTGAAGGGTCAGAAAATAACCAGCACTGGGCTGGGGAATCCCGCAGAAGGCGCCTGGAGGTTCCAGCGCTCGGGAGGGGGCGCCGGAGCGCCCCCGCGCGGCTGAACTCCAGTGTGGCAACCGGCTGCCCAGAGTGCGGGCGGCCGGGGGTTGGGGGACAGGGGCCTTGCGGGTTCCCCAGGGAAGAGAGAACTCGCCCGCTCAGGGCTCGGCACTTTACACTGACTCTTCCCAGCAACCTTGCAAGGGAGGTCCTAGGACGGCTCTCATGTTACAGGGGAGAAAACAGGCCCAGAGATTGCAAGAGCGCTCTCAGGGCTCCACAGCTGGGAGGAATGGCGCTCAAAGGAAGGTTTGCCTCATTGCAAAGAGCTTCTTCTCCGGGAGCTGCAAAGAGGCTGTCCTCAGCCGCTGGAGGGCTCACCCTAGGGAGCCCCCTACAGTCAGTGCAGTCGGAGCAGGGGAGAAGAAGGGGGAAAGCCCTGCAGCTCTGGCCATGCTCACAACTCTCAATACCCCAGCAGAAATCTCTGGAAGGGTGAGGGGGCAGCTGCCATGTGAGGAAGGGCTAGTGTTTAGCCTTGAAGCAAATTCCAAACGAGGGGTGCTTGGATCCTCCTGGCAAAATCCACCCAGAGGACACTGAGCACCAGTGTGCACTACTAAGCGGCTGCCTCCAAACTGGGTGGGTAGGTCTGCGGTGGACCAAGGTCGGAGGGCCTTCAGTGGGTGTGAAGTGGCCTTCTGGGGCCTCCTCATGGCCAAGCGCCCTCTGCTGGATCTCACCAGCACTGTGCTACACCATGGGCTGGGCATATTATGGGTCTGACCTCAATTCCTCTTGGGGAAAGCCCAGGGTGGCTGGTTACTGAGCCCCAGGGTCACATCAAGGGGAAGTGGCAGTGCTGGGTCTGGAACCCAGGCCTGTCTGACCCCAAGGGCCATCTCTGTCTTAACCACCACACAAAGGACACCTCCTCTCTGCTGGGCAGGTGTTCAGGCTCAGCACTGGAGGTGGGGATAGTTGGGGTAGGTGTCCTGAGCTGTCCCTCTTTGGCTGTGTGATTCTGAGCACTCTCTGGAGCCTCAGTTTCCTCATCTGCTAAATGGGAAAATCTGTAACTACAGGACTGTGGTGATCAACACAATAAAGTATACCAGTATACCACTGTTGTCTTTGGTAAATGTTTGCTGGATGATGACTGAACAAACGCAACCCCACACCCTGCACATGCACCTGTTTATCCCTCACTTGGAACATCCTTCATCCCAGGCCAACCCCTCTGGAGCTCAGGAACCCTCCTGAATCTTCCAGGACTCACTTCAAGGGACTGGAAGGAAATCAAAACCATCTTTAAATGGTTTGAGAAGATAGGCAAAGATTCTTAAATAAGACACAGGAAGCACTAACCATAAAGGAAAAGATTAATAAGTTGGACTACATTTATTAATAACTTTTGTTCACCAAAAGATACCATTATGAGAATGAAAAGTCAAGCCACAGAGTGGGAGAAGATATTTGCATGTATATAGGATAAAGGGTTCATTTTGAGCATATATAAAGAAATTGATAAGGAAAGGACAGACAACCTAATAGGAAAATGAGCAAAAGACTTAAGGAGCCCATCACAAAAAAGGATATGCAAATGACCAATAAACATACGAACTTGTGCTCAACCTCACTAGTCAACAAGGAAATGCAAATTTCAACTACAATGAGATACAACGTCACATATACTAGAATAGCTAATTTTGAAAAGTCTGAGGATACCTAAGAAAAGGATGTGGAGCAACTGGAGTTTTCAAACATTGTTAGTGGACATGTAAATTGCTACAACCACTTTGGAAGACCATTTAGGAGATATTTACTAATGCTGAAGATATGCTGCCTGTATGACCCAGCAATTCCACTCCTAGGTATATGCCCAACAACAATGTACACACATGTCCACCAAAAGACATGCACGCAAATGTTCACGGCAGCACTAGCCTGGGGCTACCAACCAGCAAGGAATCTACATGGCAGGTACCTTGATTTGGACTTTTAGCTTCCAGAGCTGGAAAGCAATAAATTTCTGTTTTTAAAGCCAACTTCTCTGTGGTGTTTTGTTATAGCAGCCCTAAGAAACTAAGGCAATGGGTGTTTATGTTTCTACTTTTGTCCATATTGTAAACCTTCTGTTATTCTGACCATCTCTTTATCCCTTCCAGAGGGGTTCTAGAAGAATGCTTCAATTTAATATTCCAGTGTAGTGATTTTTTCTTTGGCTATATCATTTTGCTAGTTAACTATTTTAATTACTAATTTTTTCTTCCTAGTATTCCATCGGGTCTTGTTCAGAACAACTTATCCGTGCCTAATGTTTCCAATGTCTTTCCATATCTCTAGAAGAATACTTTGTGTTTATTTTAAATCATGTTTCATCTGATCTATGAAGTTTGCTTCTTCTCATGTTGGTTTTTCAGCTTCTTGTCATCAGTTTGGTGACCTGAGTTCTTCTGGTGTTTATTTTTTGCCTGTGAGCTCATCATTTCTTGGGACTGTCAGCTACATTGGTTGGTAACATGTAAATGGAGAAAGTGGTGACAGTTCAGAGCTTAGTTCAGTGGTTCTTCACCTTGGCTGCACACTGAAGTCACTGGGGGAGCTTTCAAATATAAAGGCATTCCACTGATGCCTGATTTAAATGGTCTGGGTGTAGTCTGGGTATAGGAATTTTAAAAAGTCTCCAGGTTATTCTAATGTGCAGTCAAGGTTAAGAACCCTTGTGCTCCCTCTAGAGGGCAAGGAGGGTGGGGGCAGCATGTGTGTCAGGTGTTCCAACTTGTGCCAACCTCTGCCATTTGCCCTCCCCTATTTTTATATATATATATATATATATATTTTTTTATATGAGTCGGAATTGACTCGAAGGCACTGGGGTGCACTGGGACCAGGAGATCCAGACTCGCAGGGAACTTTCCAAGACTTCTGCCCCAGCATCATCTTTCCCCAGACCCTGCCTCTCTAGTTGCACTTACCTGGCCCAAGGTGTGCAGAGAGGGCAAGAAGGAGCTCAGGGATCAGCCTTGCACCTGCACCTGCTGCTCCCTGATCCTCTGGTGGGATCTGGCTGAGTTGCCCTTAGTACAGCTGCTCTTCTCCCTCATAGCGGTGAAAGGATGAAAATGATACATCCAGGGCAGCATGGGGGAGATACATGGTCATAGTTAGAAAACTGGCCCTCCCCACACTCCTCATCTGTGGCATCTGGCAACCCTTTGCTTTGGTCTGTGGCTGTTCCCACCCCCTGCGACCCAACCCCTTTGAGGTTTCAGTGTCAGGCCTGTGATCTGTCGACCTCCCTCTTCCTCTGCCTCTCCTAGAGCTGTCATCACCACCGCCATCACTGGATGACACTCCTTGGTGCCAGGCCCCGTGTTTGGTGCTGCGGCTTCAGAGACAAATTGGACAAGGACTCTGCTCTTGGGTGCTCACACCCTTATCTCTGGTATCTTTGGGGCCAGCATTAGGACTTGTCCAAGGAGGCCTACAGCTAGCTGGTCGTTGTGGTTCCGGGGCAGTCACAAGTGCCACATCACAGCAAGTACCACTGGGGTCCCATCCTACTTAGGCTCCTCAGCAATTGAGTCCAATCCCTCTGACTACCTCACCTGCTTCAAGGAACTTGCTCAAAGAACATTTGCCTATGCCTGCTAGTTTTTCTAGGCCTGTACTAGGTGCTCCGTATGTGTGGTGGGAGAGGAAGCATAACAATGGAGACACGGACCCCTCCCTCAAGGAGCACATAATCTAAGGAAAGGATCAAAAGGTTCCAGTGCAGCAACATGTGATACGCTGTGCAAGGTGTGGGGTGGCTTGAAGGGGAAAATCATTATCTTTGCCTCCATAGGGTCAAGATATACATCACAGAGGAGATGCTTGAGTAGGGTCTTAAAGAATGAATAGGAGTTTACCAGGCAGAAAAGCAGGAGAAAAGCATTATAGGCAGAGGGAAAAGCATATGCAAAGGCAAGGAAGCATAAAGGAGTCAAGGGCTTGGGGAACTATGGAGAACTCAGCAAGTGGGGGTTAGTAGGAGGTTGGTTGGGATGGGAAGCTGGCGTCAGACCTAGGAGGGGTATACAGAATCTTGAGGGACTCAGATTTCATTCTTAAGAGTGAAGAGCACCGGAGCATTTTAAGTAGAGGAGTTATATAGATCTTGGCTGTGTAGAAGATGGAAGTCAGGGGGAATGAATGAATGAGTGAGTGAATGTCCTACTGACCTCATTGTCCTTATCCCACATCTGCTGCTGGTGGAGTTCCCCTGTCTTCCAGGAGTCCTGCTCTTTTCCACCTTCCTGGGGCGGTCTCTTAGCCCCCAGCCCAGACTTGCCCTCCTCTGCGGCAGAAGCCACCCAGGTCTAAGCCTCTGAGACCTGTTCCTTTCTTCACAGCGGGTGGGCCCTGGCAGGGATGTTATATACTGTGTACACAGTTCTCCCCACCCCTCCACCAGCTGCCAGGAACAGAAAGGCTGGTTCAAGTCTGTGCAGGGACCCTAGGTTTGGGACCATGAAACTGGTGCCTCTGGATCTTCTGAGCTGAGGTGTACACCTGGGTAACCATGTATGGGAAGGGCCATGCATGCTGGTGTGCAGTGTGAGTGTGAGAGCCAGGGCATGAGAGAATGAGGACCAAGCAGACACCAGACAGAGGCAGATGGGGCACCCTGGGAAAGACAGAGGGAGAGGCTGGGGCTGCCTGGGGTGGGGGTGGGCCCTCCTGGGTGTGCCACACCACCCCACCCCAGGTGGGCTGCATTCTACCTCTTAACTTTTTTTTTTTTAATTTTTATTGTGCTTTAAGTGAAAGTTTACAAACCAAGTCAGTCTCTCATACAAAAACTTACATACACCTTGCTATATACTCCTAGTTGCTCTCCCTCTAATGAGACAGCACACTCCTTCCCTCCACTCTCTCTTTTCATGTCCATTCGGCCAACTTCTGACCCCCTGTGCCCTTTCATCTCCTCTCCAGACAGGAGCTGCCCACATAGTCTCATGTCTCTACTTGATCCAAGAAGCTCACTCCTCACCAGTATCATTTTCTATTCCATAGTCCAGTCCAATCCCTGTCTGAAGAGTTGGCTTTGGGAATGGTTCCTGTCTTGGGCTAACAGAAGGTCTGGGGACCATGACCACCCAGATACCTCTAGTCTCAGTCAGACCATTAAGTCTGGTCTTTTTTACGAGAATTTGGGGTCTGCATCCCACTGCTCTCCTGCTCCCTCAGGGGTTTTCTGTTGTGTTCCCTGTCAGGGCAGTCATCAGTTGTAGCCAGGCACCATCTAGTTCTTCTGGTCTCAGGCTGATGTAGTCTCTGCTTTATGTGGCCCTTTCTGCCTCTTGGGCTCATAATTACCTAGTGTCTTTGGTGTGGATCATTCTCCTTTGCTTCATGTGGGTTGAGACCAATTGATGTATTTTAGATGGCCACTTGCTAGTGTTTGAGACAACAGACACCACTCTTCAAAGTGGGATGCAGAATGTTTTCTTAATAGGTTTTATTATGCCAGTTGACTTAGATGTCCCCTGGAACCACGGTCTAAAAACCCGTGCCCCTGCTACGCTGGCCTTTGAAGCGTTCAGTTTATTCAGAAAACTTCTTTGCTTTTGGTTTAGTCCACTTGTGCTCACCTCTCCTGTATTGTGTGTTGTCTTTCCCTTCACCTGAAATAGTTCTTATATACTATCTAATTAGTGAAAACTCCCCTCCCGCTCTCCCTCCCCACTCTCGTAACCATCAAAGAGTGTTTTCTTCTCTGTTTAAACTATTTCTTGAGTTCTTATAACAGTGGTCTCATGTAATATTTGTCCTTTTGCAAATGACTAGTTTCACTCAGCATAATGCCTTCCAGATTCCTTCATGTTATGAAATGTTTCATGGATTCATCATTGTTCTTTATCCATGCATAGTATTCCATTGTGTGAATATACTATAATTTATTTATCCGTTCATTCATTGATGGGCACCTTGGTTGCTTCCATCTTTTTACTATTGTAAACTGTGCTGCAATGAACATGGGTGTGCATGTATCTGTTCGTGTAAAGGCTCTTAATTCTCTAGGATATATTCCAAGGATATATATTGCTGGATCGTATGGTAGTTCTATTTCTAGCTTTTTAAGGAAGTGCCAAATCGATTTCCAAAGTGGTTGTACCATTTTACATTCCCACCAGCTGTGTTTAAGTGTTCCGGTCTCTCCACAACCTCTCCAACATTTATTAGTTTGTGTTTTTTGGATTAATGCCAGACTTGTTGGAGTGAGATGGAATCTTATCGTAGTTTGGATTTGCGTTTCTCTAATGGCTAATGACCGTGAGCATTTCCTCATGTATCTGTTAGCCACCTGAATGTCTTCTTTAGTGAAGTGTCTGTTCGTATCCTTTGCCCATTTTTTAACTGGGTTGTCTTTTTGTAGTTGACTTTTTGCAGTATCATGTAGACACTAGAGATCAGATGCTGATCAGAAATGTCACAGCTAAAAACTTTTTCCCAGTCTTTCGGCAATCTTTTTACTCTTTTGGTGAAGTCTTTGGACGAGCATAGGTGTTTGGTTTTTAGGAGCTCCCAGTTATCTAGTTTCTCTTCTGCATTGTTAGTAATGTTTTGTATACTGTTCATGCCATGTATTAGGGTTCCTAGCATTGTCCCAATTTTTTCTTCCATGATCTTTATTGTTTTAGATTTTATATTTAGGTCTTTGATCCATTTTGAGGCAGTTTTTGTGCATGGTGTGAGGTATGGGTCTTGTTTCATTTTTTTGCAGATGGATATCCAGTTATGTCAGCATCATTTGTTAAAAAGACTGTCTTTTCCCCATTTAACTGACTTTGGGCCTTTGTCAAATATCAGCTGCTCATACATGGATGGATTTATGTCTGGATTCTCAATTCTCTTCCATTGGTCCATGTATCTGTTGTTGTACCAGTACCAGGCTGTTTGGACTACTGTGGTGGTATAATAGGTTCTAAAATTAGGTAGATTTGTTCTTCTTTTTCAGTAATGCTTTACTTATCTGGGGCCTCTTTGCCTTCCATATGAAGTTGGTGATTTGTTTCTCCATCTCTTTGAAAAATGTCATTGGAATTTGATTCAGAATTGCATTGTATCTGTAGATGGCTTTTGGTAGAATAGACATTTTTACAATGTTAAATCTTCCTATCCATGAGCAAGTTATGTTTTTCCACTTACGTAGGTCTCTTTTGGTTTCTTGCAGTAGTGTCTTTTAGTTTTCTTCGTATATGTCTTTTACATCTCTGGTAAGATTTGTTCCTAAGTATTTTATCTTTGGGGGGGGGGCTACTGTAAATGGTATTGATTTGGTGACTTCCTCTTCAATGTTCTTTTTGTTGGTGTAGAGGAATCCAACTGATTTTTGTATGTTTACCTTGTACCCTGATACTTGGCTGAACTCTTCTATTAGTTTCAGTAGTTTTCTTGAGGATTCCTTAGGGTTTTCTGTATATAAGATCATGTCATCTGTAAGTAGCTACCTCACGACTCTTGAGACTCCTCTGGGTCTGACCACTAACTCCTCCTTGGCTTAGGTTACTGTGTATGGGTTTTAGTCCCCTGCAGATCAAAGGCCTCTTTGTAAGGTGCTCTCCCCAGGCCCAGATCCTGGTCCAAAGGCCTTCTCAGGCAGTGTTTGAGGCCTCTTCCAAACAGGCCATGTCCTTGAGGTCAAGGGCCCTCCGCCTGCTGTGTGCTCAGTGCCCGGTGAACATTATCTCATTGGATCATCCTAGGGTAAGCCATGGGGAGGGTGACTGCCCCCATTCTGACAGGTAAACTGTGTCAGGTAAATAGCTGAAAGCCACATGGTCAGTCAGTGACAGAACCAGGATTTGAATCCAGCTCTTCAAACTCCAGGTCAATTGTTCTTTTTGCCCTTCCATGAGTTTCTCATGGAACCCTCTGGATAGCTTTTCCTCACTTTCTACTGTGGGAAAAAGACCTGTGAAATCCCCGAAGGGGTGGGGCTGGGGTTGAAGGAGCAGGACTGTAGGTGCGGACACTCTTTTGGGGACCCTCGTGGTCCCATCACAATGGGCACTGATCTAACTGGGCCTGTTCTCAGCTTGTCTCTGCTGACAGGGGAGGCTGCGAGTCTAGCAGGTACAGGGCTGGAGGCAGTTACAGCGCGACTGCAATGTCTAGCTGAAAAATGCAAAGGTCACATATAAAGGAGGCAAAGAGCTTTGATAGTGAAACCTGAACTGATGGTTCCTCCAAAGGAGCCCTTGCCTGTCCCGGGGCCCTGCAGCCCCTCACCTGGGATGTGGAGAGGCATCTTGCAAGCAGGTGAGCAGTCGGGACAGGACTGAACGCACCCGGAGCTGAGCCGCGCTGTGTCCCTCCACACGCCAGCCAGGCGGCCAACCTGAAGACAAGAGCTCTGGGGCAAATGAGATGAAAGGGCACTTCTGCATTCCTCACTGGCGACCCTTTAAACGCTAGCACTTCACATGCTTTCATGGCAATTGGGATTTTCTCCTTCAAGGAGCATTCCTGGAGGGCTGTTTCCAGAGAATAATAGTTTGTTTTTTGTCCCTCCTGGATCCTTCTGGCAGATAACCAGCCATCTAAACTAAACAGGGGCAAAGAAGCCCACCAGCTCTTTCTGGAAGGTGAAAGGCCAGGTGATGGCCAACTGCTCCCCAAGCACTGCAGCTGGCCCCGCCTGGGGGTGCGAGGCCAGAGCCTAGGAGGATCCTCTGAGGGACACTGTCCACCGGTGGTTTCAGAGACAGCAGCAAACAGGGGAAAGAGGTTAAAACAAACGTTTATTTAACAAATTATATTAAGAATACAGGCAATCACACAGTAAAACTCCTCTTTGCCAAGTATAAGAGTCACCTCAAATAAATATGCGCAGCAAGGACGGCGTTGCTCAGGTGAACACACAGCTGGCTCCTTGTTTGAGGCCAGGCCTGGGGCACAGCGGCTTGCATACCCTGCGCTGGGCGAACAGAGGCCCCTTCTCATCGTAGTGACAGCCACAGCAATCCCCTGGGCCTGCACCTTGAACAGGTGAAGGACCCCAGTGGGGGAACCATTGGCCTAGAGGATGAAAGCACGGTGCCTGGTCTGCCCCAGGCTCTGGGGTTAAGGTCAGCAGTGAACTGAATTAAACAAGCTCAGCTTTTGTGCACCTCGGCAGCTCGAGACTGCTTTGTCAAAGCCCTTCTTTGCCCTCCTCCTCAGGCCCACCGGGTTCTCAGGGAAGCTGCAGATCACAGGGAACCCTCCTATCTGGGAGCCTGTAGACCTAGGAGCCCGCTGACCTGGGGAGCCTGCAGACCTCGGAGTCCACATACCTGGGGATCCCACAGACCACAGGGAGCCCTCATAACTGGGGAGCCTGCAGACTTGGGGAGCCCACATACCTGGGAACCCCACAGACCTTGGGAGCCCCCAGACCTAGGGAGCACTCAGACCTGGAGCTTGCCTACCTCAGGTAGCCCTTGCCTGCTGGGGTGACTGGAGCAGGAGAGCCTTTGACCTGCCCAGCACCTATATGTGGGGGTATAGTGACACCTTCATGCTGGCCAGCAGCAGGTCCCTTCCCAGGGGCTGGGGAGCCCGTTAAGGGATGGAAACAAAAGGTCAGCATGAGGCATGTGCTTATGAAGGGCCAGCTGGCACAGTGGCTATGGGGCCAGACAAAACTTGAGGTCAAATGTCAAATCCTTTCTCTGCCACTTACCAGCCATGTGCCATGGACAAGTCTTAGTTTCTTCATCTGTAACAAGGAGTAAAAGCACCCACTTCCGGGGTTATATATATATATTTTTGAACGACCGGAGACAATGTGCTTAAGTGCCCAGCTGGGTGCCTGGCAAGGAGTTGGTGCTTAGAACCTGTCAGAACTTGTCCCCCACCTGCCCTGCTGATTACAAAGGGGCAGGAGGCAAGCAGGGTGGCTGACCAGCATTGACGGCTCTGCTACGCAAAACGGCCTCTGCCATCAGGGAAGAGGCCCTAGCTACTCTTTACTCACCTGGACCAGGGTCCTCATCTCTCCAAGTAGCCGAGGGCTGTAGCTGGCATTAGTTCTTGGACTTGGGGTGGGGGAAAAAGGCTTTATTATAAACTTGCAAGTGAACTTGGAGCAATCTACCTACTCCTTATCACCTTTGTGCCATTTTCAAGGCCCTTGGAAGATGCATTACTGACTTCAGAGGGAAAGGACAGGCAATGGGGACAGCTGTGCTCTGGTTCAGGTCTTCTCTGGAGGGGCAGGGGTGCTGGAGAGGGACCAGCAGCAGTGGTGGGGTGTGCTGGGGCATGGGGATCCAAGGGTGAGGTCGCAACCTTCACATATCCAAGAAAATCCTGTCCTTCCCTCCCCATGGTGGCAAAAAAAGGTTGTGAAGAAAAGCACTTTCTCAAAAAAGAAACAAAAGGTCTCACAATTCCTAGTATGAGCCAAGGCTCCAAGTATCAGTTCTACTGGAGTTTGCACAAGCCCCCACATGGGGTGGGCACATGTGCACACACATGTACACACACGCGCACACACACCCCTACAGCCACACCACATGCTGCTCGTCCTCACCCACCTCTCAGACGGCAAAGAAGTTGAGGGTCAGGAGCAGCCTAAATGCTACTACAGACACCAAATTGTCCTTAACACTGTCACTGCTTATTTTAAGCTGCCATTTATTACAACATTCACAGTCAAGGTTATATTTAAACTAATTCTGTAATGCTATTGAGGATGTTTTTCCAGCTAGCAGTTCATACAGGTCTGTCCTCCTTCCTGGTGGTTTGTCAAGGATGAACATGGCCTGTGTGGGCCTGGCTGGGTCATGATTCAAGCAGGGCCTCATGACAGGGAGTGAATGGAGAGCTGTGGGCTCCTTCTCCTTCCTCCTCCAGCAACTGCCCTCACTGCTCAGTTCGCCCTCTTACTTGCTGACAAGGTTATTGTCTTTGAACCTTCTAGGCCCCATCAGAGCTATAGGAAGGCCTCGGTCTAAAGGGAGAAGAGGGAAGGGCCACTGGGCATTAACTCATAGGACTATCTCATGACCAGGACTGAAACACAAAGTGCCCAAACCAACATGAACTAGACGGAGTGATTAGAGTTCTTCTCCCCAAATCCCCCCACCCCAGGCCTGCTGGATGTTACCTCCCTTTGTTGGGCTTCAAGTCACAACATCACTCGGTTTGGGATCAGCCACCCATCCAAAAAACAAACACTCATTGCCGCTGAGTCAATTTTGACTCATAGCGACCCTATAGGACAGAGTAGAACTGCCCCGTAGGGTTTCCAAGGAGCAGCTGGTGGATCTGAACTGCCAACCTTCTGGTTAGCAGCTGAGCTCTTAACCACTGTGCCACCAGGGCTAAAGCAACAGTAAACACAGGTTCTCTGGGCTCCACTAACCAAACAAAAAAACCAACCTTGTTGCCATCGTGTCAGCCCCAACTCATGATAACCCCAGGTGTTTCAGAGTAGAATTGTACTCCATAGGGTTTTCATGGCTGTGACCTTTTGGAAGCAGATTGCCAGGCCTTTCTTCCAAGGTGCCTCTGGGTAAGTTAACAGCCAACTTTTCAGGTAGTAGCCAAGTGCTTAACCATCTGTACCACCCAGGGACTCCACTGGGCTCCACAGTGCCCCTAAACTTCCCCAGAAACACAACTAGCTTATTTTAGTGGATCCAGTTCCTCAGAAATCCTGGTTACACGTCAATCCCACAATAGCTTTTCCACAGGGACTCCCATCTTGATCTCACAGGCCTCTTCGGGTGGGGGTGGGGGCTTTTCCTACCACCACACTGTGTGGGGGACAGAGGGAGGCCAGCCTCCACAAGGGGCATCCTCAGGGAAGGTGAGGAGAGGCAGCCACTTTCCTAGTACACAGAAATCAGAGGTATCAAGGCTTGACCGAGCATATTCTGGCCAAAATGAAGATCAACAGACAATGCAAAAAGAGTTGGGTCCACAAGAGGGTCTCAGGGGTTTGGACACAGGGGGCCTGATGCAGGTACATGAGTATTTTTCACCCCAGCCCCACCTCTTAAACAGCAGCTGCCCCTCCTAACCATGTTGGCCAGTTCTTCCTCTGGTTCCTCCTGTGCCCAGCCAGACAGCTCTGCCATCTTGTGAACTGCAGAGGGAGTGTCTAAGCCTGGCTGAGGTTGTGGCTCTCCTGTCCCGACTTTTGGTTGGGGAACCTCACTGACTTTCCCAGGTCCATACACACTCCAGCCTCCAGACACACTCATCAACCACCCCGTCCAAACAGCCAACCACCTGGGGACCCCCAAGAGTGAAGATACCAACGTTTGATGGAATTAGAGAGGAAGCACCCTGACAGCTGGATGATGCAAAACAAGCCCATTGTGGGGCAGCAACAGCCACTGTTCTCATGGCAAATGGGCCCGAGTCCAAATTGGCAACAATGGACACTCTCGGCAGAAATGTCAGTTCTGGTTCACATTTGGTGAGCTGGGTCAGATGGACTTCTGTTCATTTGAACAATGTGTTCCTGTTAGCAGATGCCATCAAGTGCTGGGCTGGGTACCTTCTAAGGCCAGGTGACCACACACTCTGGTGGTCGCCCAAGGTCCTGTAGGGCCAGTCCCTATAATCACTGTGGTCAGGGCAGCTGGCTGAGGCAGTTGGAGCTGCTGTTGGCACGTGAGCATTCAAGCCTTCTGGGGAAAGGAGTGACCGGATGAGCACAGCACCCTGGGCAGCAAGACTCATGTCTAAGCAGGCTACCCTCAGCCCTCGGCCTTCTCCCCCAGAAGGCTGCTACGTAAAACACTTCCTGCCTCCAAACACCCAGCATATGTATTGGGCCACTGAGTCCACAGGACGTCTACACTAAGCCAAGAGCTGGGCTCGGGCCCATCCAGGGGCTACTGGCTTCCTCCCGCCATGTTTTCTCAGGGTTGCCGAAAGTGCTTAGGGTAACTTGATCCCATCAGCCTGAGTGACTTATTCCCTGACAGCCTGGATCTGGGGCCATCAGCAAGGCTGGAGGGTCCTGTGCAAAGTCACCCTAGGAAGTAGCGGCTTAGTGAGGTCTCCAGTGGGGGCATCAGGAACGAGGGAGCAGGTGGGCGTCACCGGGTCCTTGGGGGTGACTCCTGTGGTGCATGAGGGTTTTGCAGGACAACTGGTCATTACACAGATGAGTTAGGAGCCGCTGGTCACTACACACACAGATTAGTTGCAATTATGAACAAGGTCCCCAGGGAGGTTGGAGTGTCATGACAGGCAAGCTGATGACAAAGAACGTAACAATCAGAAGTCCAGGGTTTCCCAGATAAGGCCTGCAAGGCGTGTGGGAGGGCTGGCTGTTGGTAGAGGGTTTCTGTCCGGGGAGGGAGAGAAGATGGGTGGGAGTGATGGGGCGAAGAGGGGGGTGACTGCAGCCCCAGCCCCAGCCGGGCCCCCATTCAGTAGTCTGGGCAGGAGGCTCGTCTTCTCCCCGCAGCTCCTCATGACTGCGGGATCTGCTGACACCTGGTGGGGCTGGGCGGGAGTCTGGCAGCGGCACTCTGCTCCGTGCGGAAGCTGTACTCATACTGCGGGGGTGGGGGAGGGGGAGAATGGGGGACAGAGAGGCACAGTCAGTCCACGAGGAACCCAGAGAAACCCCACCATACCTCAGAGAAGACAAAGAGAAGGGCTGGTCACCTTGCTGAGTGCCCCAACACAAGAATGATGGGTGAGTCTGGGGGTCAGTGGAGTTGCCCTCTGTGTGTACAAGTGGCTGTGAGTGTGTGTGGGAAGGTGTGTGTTTCTGTGTTGTGGTTGCTGTACAAGCCAGGTATAGACACACTTCTGCTGCTGCTGGGGACTGATGAGTTTGGGGACAATGGCATCTTTCACAGTCCCTGCCTTGCTCCCTGCAAGGCAGTGCCCAAGGCTGTGGCGCCAACAGCAAGCCTGTGGTGAGCATCACCTCTTACAAACTAGCAGGATGCCCTTGTACTCCTGCTTAGAGGAGATGGTCACACTGCTAGTAAGTGGCAGATCTAGGACTTGACCCTAAACCTGACCTGAGGCTGGGCCTCCGCCACAAGGCTTAGGAGACCCTCTGCTTCTGCAACCTGGTGTGGCCTGGTTGGCTTGGTGTTCCCTGGGCACTGTCTGTGACAGTCACTTTGTGAGATGCACAGAGGACATGGGAAAGGGCTTCCCCGAGCCTCTTTGGATTGCACCATGTCCTCCCTGAAGCTCCATGCACGTCACAGCCAGGAGCACCAGCAGCAGCCTGGTTCAGTGACCCTGCCCTTGGTTGACTGGTGCTGCCTCCCCTTGCCAGGAGCCCGACCCTCATGCACAAGAACCAAGCTTACCTAACTCTGGCCCTGAGCCACGGAAATGAGTACAGGTAAGTTCCTGGTCTGAAGGGAATGCAAAGATGGGGCAGGTACTCCGATGGTGGATAGGGGGAGGGGACACCTGCAGTTTTTCTGGGAGACCAGGTGGGACTCAACGTTCAATGTGGGCAGGGGCATTCCAGGCAGTGGAGTGGGCATGGGCAGGGACGCCAGTGAGGACTGCCCAGCCCTGGCACAGACGGGCCTGCGGGCCACCAGGCTGGGCAGCGGGCACTGAGGGCCATGAGGCTGCAGGGGCAGGGTGGGAAATGGCCTGGAAGGCTACACAAGGCAGCCATGTGGTCATATGGGTTTTACGAAATGGGGGATTAAGTTAGCCAGTGGTTGTCAAACTTTAAAAAAAAAAAAAAAAAAAAAACCTTTAGCAGGACTTCCATAAAAAAACCTTATCCAGGGCTTCCCCGCATAAAACAGATGAAAGTGGAGCTGCCCTAGTTGAACTTGGCCTGCACATGACGCCAGCTCCTCAGGGACACCCCCACCAACAGGCCACTCGGGAAGGGAGCCGTCCCAGCAGGCAGACGAGCACTGGGAGACTGCGGTGTCCCAGGAACCCACCCAGCAGGGCAGGGGCTCCACAGGGAGGCTCGCCGAGCGTAGGCTCGGTGAGGCCCTTGTGCCCACCCAGTGAGCTACCGCAGCAAGGAGGCCCTCCTGATGGCCGTGCGGGCAAGGAGAGCAGCTGAGGCGCTGATGAGCATTCAGGGGTCAGAGCGGGACCTCAAAGTCGTTAAAGAGTGAAGGGAAGCAGAAGGCCTTTCAGGGTCTTTTCTCCTAAAGAGGAAATGACGAGGGAGGCTGCAGCAGCCAGTGGACCACCTATGCCCAGTGCTGTTACCCTGGCCACCCCCTGCTGACAGTCCCACTGGGCGGACCTGGGACAGGCAGATGGTGATCTTGGCTGGGGTCAGGGCAGGGGCAAGGCCTGGGCTGGCCCATCTCTGTATGAGCAGTGGGGTAAGCAGCCTTGTGCCGTCTTGAGCCTGCAGCCACCGGAGGCATAAGGCCAGGAGACACATGGCAAGGGGAGAGAGAGGACATGACATTGTGGCCCCGACATACAGCATCTGTGGTCAGGAGCAGTGGGGAAGGGAGGACTTGACATTGCAGGGTGACCTCAGGCAGGTCTTTCCTCCTCTGAACCTCAGCGAGCTCTAAAATGGGGTGATGCTTACTTCCAGGGACTGCTGTGAGCATGGAATGGGGTAAGGTGGGTTAAGGATCCCGCCCTGCTCTGCCCTGGCACCAAGCATTCACTCAATGAATATTTGTCGGATACTTGAGATAACCAATCAAAGTAGCCCGCAGCCCCTCATGTTCCTGTTCTTCAAAAGACCAGGGCATAGGACATGGTCTGCAACGCCAGCTCCCATAATGTGGGATGGAATGCGGAGCAGTCCCAGATGAGACCTTTGGGCAAAGCCCAGGACGATACTGCCACCTTGTGGCTGCTTGGGTATGTGCATGGCAGGTAACATGACTGCAAATCCATTCCCTCCCTGCTTTTATCAGCACCCATGATATTATGATATCAGCCCTGTGCTGGGCGCTGGGGCCAGCACAACCCCACGCAGCCCCTGCTCCCCAGGGTTCACAGGGTAGTGAGGGAGGGATACGTGAACAACACTTCCGAGGTTGGCTGCCCAGGACATGGTGAGGCCACAACTGCTCCGCAGCCTGAAGGGAGCAAGGAGAACTTCATGGAACAGGTGACATTTGAACTGAGTCTTTTAAGTGAAGAGGAGCCTGGCTGGGGGGCAGGGTGGGGAAGGGCACTGAGACCAAAGAGAACAGCAGGTGCAAAGGCGCAGAGCTTTTGTGAGCAGATGGGCTTGTGCGTGGTGGGGGTGAGGGTGAGGGTGGAAAGGCCAGTAGGGGCCCGGCCCCAAGTCCTGCGTGCACTCTATCCTGCTGATGAGTGGCTTTTAATGTTTCATGGGTCATGGATAACACCCATGCTGGAGGTCTTTCCCCACCCAAAAAATGCACACAACTTGCCCTGGGTTCCAGCCAAGGCCCCCCGCCCTCCCCTTCCAAAGCCACTGGGGGGCGGGGCAGGATTTAAGAATATGCAGATTATGTTACAAAAGCTCACTCTGGTGAGAACCTTGGGTTGTAGAAGCCAGAGGCAGAAAGGGGATGGGATGGAGGATTAGGGTTAAGGACCAGCGTGGCCTGCAGACAGAAGTGGAACAAGGGAGCGCTGAGGACGACTGTTTCCACGGGACAACAGAGTGGGCAATTAGGCCATTAACACACAGGAGCAGCCCAGGAGAAAAGCAGGCTCAAGGAAAGAACAGGTGAGCAGTTTGGCTGCTGGCTGAGTGTGAGGTCCCTGGGGAGTATCCGGGGACGAACAGGGATAAGGGCTTGGGAATTGTAAGCACTCGGGGATACCTGGAGTTACAGGTGTGGAGATGGTTTGAGAAAAGCACACAGGGTCAGAAGACAAAAGGACAGGCGTATGCCCTTGAGAAAGGGAGAGGACACCGAGATGTGGCCCAGGTGATGGGTGCCTGGGGGACGAGAGAGAGGTTGGGGCAGAGGTGACAGCAAAGCCCGAGCAGCGGAGACTGGTGGGCATGGCCACTAAAAACACCTGGAGACTGTGGCAGGAACCATTCTGGGGGCGGGGGAAGGTTAGACAACAGGTGACAATGTGGACATGTCAAGTATCACTGGGCTGCTCTTCAGGGGCAGGGAGAGGGTGGCACCCAGGGCAAGACGTGCAGGCTTGCAAGAAGATTGTTAAGATCATCACTTCTTAAGCTTTAATGGGAACACCAGTCTCCTGGAGGTCTCGTTAAAATGCAGATTCTGACTCAGTAGGTCTGGAGTGGGGCCTGAGGTTCTGCATTTTCAAGCAGCTCCAGGTGACCGAACGCTACTGATCTGGGGATTTCACATGGAGTAACAGGGAACCGGAGCTCTGGGGGCACAGTGGTTAACAGCTCGGTGGCTAACCAAAATGTCGGCAGTTCAAATCCACCAGTTGCTCCTTGGAAACTCTATGGTACAGTTCTACTCTGTCCTATAGGGTCATTTTTTTTTTTTTTAAACAGGGGACCAGCTTAGACAATTTCGTGGCTCCATGAATGGAACCTGGGAAGGTGTGGAAGGGAGTGGGCAGAGGGAGGGTCAGAGGCCACGTGAAGTTAGGGCTCAGGGAACTGATGGGGGCCAGGAGAAGAAGGTGATGGGTGGGCTAGGGAAGCAGGCTGGGGGAGCAGGTTTTGGAGATGGGGGCTGGGGGCTCCACTTTGGATGTGGGGAGGCACGTGCCTGGGAGATGCCCGGGCAGTCAGCAGAGGCGAAGCAACTCCTCAAACGAGGGGGAAAGACCAGTGTCAGCTGCCAGCTGTGGCTGCGTCAAGTGCTGGGGGGATAGTTCTCAGCTGCAGTCACTTCTGCTCTTCAGCAGGTTGCGTGGGGCTCTGTGCAGGCTCCTGGGGATGGCAGGGTGTGTATGGGGCAGTCTGGCTCCTTGATTTGTTGAGGGCTGGTCAGCCATAGAGAGCCAGGGAAGGGACACTGAGGCATCGGTTGCAAAGTGTCCACAGTCAGAGGGCACGGGCCAGTCTGCAGGCCTGGATGCTACAGGGGTGGGCCCAGAAGAGGACGCTGTGGTCTTCTGGGTGGGAAGGTGGGTAAGAGATGAGGGTGAGCAGACCATTTCCAGGGTGGGGCAGCGGCTGACGAGGGCAGAAGTGCCTTGGTGGGGAGTAAAGACAGCAGCCTTTGTGGCCAGGAGTTGGGACAGGGTGCTTGCAGGAACAGGGAGTGGACAAGCCTTCAAGGATGAACTGCTAAACTCCTGTTTCACTTGAATTCTGGGGCTGGAGGGGGCGAGGAGAAGCCGCAAATACACTTGCCTTTTCCTGGCTTGCGGCCCGAGTACACCGAGAGGCCAGGGTCTGCTGGAGCAGTGCACAGACCTCATCCCCCACCCCACCCCACCCCACCCCAATGAGGGCTGCACCCTTGGGATTTCCTCCCTTTTTAGGTTATCTTGGAGGCCAGAGAAAAGTGCTACCCCCACCTCTTGTTTTCCCTAACTCCCCAAATGAAATTTCAACATATGTCCCCGACATAATCCCCCTTAGGCTGCGGATAACCCTTCTCACGGACGCTGTCCTCTGCCTGAGATTGCTTGTCCCTAAAGTGTTTGCCCAAGAGACTAGGGGCGCTTCTGGAAGCCCTTTTACTCCCTTGGGCAAACAGTGAGTACCTTTGAAGGTGGATTTGGGCCCAGATATCTGTTTACTCAAGACATTAGCCTCCTGCATAAGGAAAACCTGCACTCGCGTACAAACAGCAAATCCTTTTTGAATTAAAAAAAATTTTCAATTAAAAAGCATTTGGGTTCACAGAGCTGAGGCCAGCTGAGCAGCGCCGCGCCAGGGCGCCCTCTGGTGGATACAGGCGGCCATCACAGCAACGTGGAAGCCCCAGGCCTGAGCAGCCTTTCCCAGAAAAGAGACATCACTGTCAGGGGCGTTCCTGGGGGCCTGAAACCGGTGCCTCTGGCCGGGAGACCCTGCCACTGACTGCATCAGGCTTCTCAAACCTCAATGTCGAGAGTCCCAGCTTTCAAAAGCCTTTTCTCATTGCTAGTCATGTTCAGTCAGTCGAAGATGGTGACTCCTTACCCCCCCAGCCTCATGGGGCAAAAAGAGGGGGCAATACGACCTGTCTGGTCTACAAAGGTGTTTTGAGAACCAACTAAGATAATTCATGGGAAAACACCCTAAAAACCTGAAAATGGTTTGTCAGTCCTGGTTGCATATCAGAGTCAAGGGAACTTTTAGCCCAGTCGGTGGTCTGTGATGGCTGGGCCCCACCTAGCGAGGTTCTCATTTAACTGCACAGGGTGGGGGTCCCGCGCAGAGGCTCAGCGAGTTTGAAAAGCATCCTCGATGATTTTAACGGTCAGGCAAGGTGAAGAATCACTGTCTGAAAACCTTTAACCAAATACAATAGAGGATAAGTAAGCAAATGCTTTTTTTTTTTTTTTTTTTATAAAAAACACTGTCTCTAGTAACGGTCTATTCAGAGGACTCCAGAATGAGAAAGGCTGGTAAGAGGTTGTTCCAACCCCTTGTTTTGCAGCTGAGGGAACAGAGGCCCAGGGAAGGGCTGACTTGCGCAAGGTCACAGAGTGAGTGGATATGGGGCTGGGCAAAGCCCCAGCGTCGCGGGCTCAGCGGGGGGCCAGAGCAAATGGGCACTGGGACAGGTGTCTGCACTCACAGGGGTGCAGCTCAGGGGTGGGGTCAGACCAACAGTGAGCAAATGTAGGCTGGCCCTTCCATGGATCATGTAAGAGCCTCAGTGCACAGGGAGGGGGGCCTTTCAGAGGGCAGGGGGTGGGGCCTTGGAGGACTGGCCAGGTAAGGGCAGGTGGCAGGAGAGAAAGGGGTCAGGCACAGGGGTTGAATAAAAGGCTTGCCACAGGTCAAGCAGAAGGAGTCAGGCTCAGGGGTAGACAGACGGACATTGAAGAGTGGCTTGGGCAGTCATGGAGGGTCCCAAAGGCAGGTGGTGGGCCTGACCCAGCACAGTCTTGGGGGAGTGAGATTCTTGAAGGGGCCCAGTAGGGCCCCACCTGCTTCTCCTAAGCCTCCTCTGTTCTGCTTGGTGCTCCAGTTCCCTGTGCCCCAGGTCCTCCCACACCCTGGGCTGCAATGCTGCTCTTTTCTCTGTTTCTGAATTTGTGAAGCCTCAGCTGCATTGCCCACGTCTCTACCTCTCTGAGAACTTCCACTCTGGGAGGGTTCGGCTTCTCACTTGAGCGCTCTGTGGCCTTCCCATCTGGCTCCTGAAGCCTGGCTTCTGAAACCCAGCCCGGGGGGAAAGAGGCAGGGGCCAGCAAGTGGGCACTGATGGCCTCTGTGGGCTGGCAGCTGCAGCTGCCTCAGGTGCCAAGTTAGGGAGGCACTGTGGAAAGCTTCTCCCACGCACTGGGCAACAGACTAGCTGCATTGGGATCTCTGCAGAGAATTTTAAGAGAGATTCTTGGGCTCCTCCACGGATATTCTGATTCAGTTGCTGTTGTTGCTAGGTGTCAAGTTGGTTCTGACTCACAGCAACCCTATGTATAACAGAACAAAACACTGCCCAGTCCTGCACCATCCTCACAATCATTGCTATGTTTGAGCCCATTGTTGCAGGCACTGTGTCAATCCATCTTGTCAAGGGTCTTCCTCTTTCTGGATAACACTCTACCAAGCATGATGTCTTTCTCTGGGGACTGGTTCCTCCTGATAACATGCCCAAAGTATGTGAGACAAAGTCTTGCCATCCTCACAGCTAAGAAGTATTCTGCCTATACGTCTTCCAAGACAGATGTGTTCGTTCTTCTGGCAGTTCACAGCATGTTCAGTATTCTTTGCCAACACCATAATTCAAATGTATCAAGTTTTCTTCGATCTTCTTTATTCAATGTCCAGGTTTTGAATGCATATGAGGTGACTGAAAATATCATGGCTTGGGTCAGGTGCACCTCAGTCCTCAAAGTGACATCTTTGCTTTTTAACACTTTAAAGATGTCCTTTGCAGTAGCAGATTTACCCAATGCGATGTGTTGTTTGATTTCTTGACTGCTGCGTCCATGGATCCAAGTAAAATGAAATCCTTGACAACTTAAATCTTTTCTCTGTTTATCATGATGTTGCTTATTGGTCCAGTTGTGAGGATTTTGTTTTCCTTATGTTGAGGTGTAATCCATACTGAAGGCTGTAGTCTTTGATCTTCATCAGAAAGTGCTTCAAGTCCTCTTTGTTTTCCTCTTTGTATCGTCTGCATATTTCAAGTTGTTAATGAGCCTTCCTCCAAGCTTGATGTTGTGTTTTTCTTCATATCGTCCAGCTTGTCTGATTATTTGCTCAGCATACAGATGGAATAGGTATGGTGAAAGGATACAACCATAATGCACCCCTGTTCTGATTTTAAACCACGCAGTATACCCTTGTCCTGTTTGAACAACTGCTTCTTGGTCTATGCACAGGTTCCGCATGAGCACAATTAAGTGTTCTGGAATTCCCATTCTTCGCAATGTTATCCGATTCAAGTAGGTATGGGCATCTGTGTTTTACCCAGGTCCCCAGATGAAACCCCTAAAAGTGTCCTACTGAAGGGGGGATTGAGGGCCAGAGTGGGGATAGGAGGCTTGAGGCACATGAAGCTTTGTGGCCTGATTCTCATGTTTCCCAGGGAGTCCTTGTTTCACATCTGGATGATGTTCCCACAGAGACACCTGAGAAACCAGATGTAAGGAAGTCCTAGGGTCTTGACAAGCGTGTAAAATTGCTTTATGTGAGGGAAGGGCTGTTCACATCCAGACTGAGGCACCAAGGGACACTTGAGCAAAGCCAAGACCGCCCTCCTCATACCACGTGGAGGGTCTCCAGGGCTGAGGAGATGGCCTTGTTTGACCCCTCATTTAGTGAGGCCCAGCAGCAGAGACTGGTGAGCAGGGCCCATGGAGTAAGGGGCAAGGAGTGGCCAGAGCCGCTGTTCTCAAGTATCCATGGGCCAGGCAGGGCGCCAAGCACTGGGCCCCATCACCTCCCTGAATCCTCACTCCTCCAGGAAGCTGGCGCTGTTATCCTTCCCATCACAAGTTTACACCGAGGCTCAGAGAGGCTGAGCAGCCTGATCAAAGCCACACGGGCCTGGAACACAGCTGGGAGGCCCCATGTGGCTCCAGGCCGGCCCCTTTAAACACCACGCTGTCTATCAGGTTCCACAACAACCCCACAGAGGGGTCAGTGCAAATCCTACAAACCTTTTGAGAAGCCACTTCTGCGTTTCCATTCTGGCTCTCCCATTGGGCTCACTGGGCTCATGAGCTGTAATCTGAGAGCAGCCCAGGTGTCGTGAGCTCTGAGCCCCAGCCCAGCTGCAGGGATGAACAAGGACCTCTTCAAGGTCTCCCTGGCTCATGTGTTTTAGGAACCACATCTGTCTGGGCAGTGCCAGATCCCCACAGCCTGGCACAGTGCCCGGCATGGAGCCTGACATGGAGCAGGCTCTGGAACAGCTGCTGAACGAATGCAGGCCTGTCCACTGATTCAGCCCCTTCATCCTTCCATGCCAAGAAATCTGGCATTTCCATCAGTTCTTGTGCACATCCACCTCCCTCTCTTCTCCTCTCCTCCTGAGACTGGCAAAGGGTTTCCTGCTTCTGGCATAGGACTCCTTCTGGGGGATGGCGAAGCGGCAGGTGAGGCCCCGAGCTGCCTGTCTCCATGGCTCAGAACCCAGAGAGTCCCCCTCCTTCTCAGGGCTCACAAAGCACCTTCCATCCAGAACCTGCCCCCCCACCCCCCCCATGCAGTGTCTCTGATCTCCTCTCCCTGCACCATTTCCTACATGTCTGGTCCATTCACACCTTTGTGCCTTTCCACACACTGTTCCCTCTGTTTGGAACACTCTTCCTCCCTTGGGTGGCAAAGCTGTATTTGTCCTTTAAGGCCCAGCTAAAGGGGCACATGTTTTGGGACACATTCCTCCCTCCCCTGGGCTCCACAGCCCTTTCTATATCCTCTTGAAGTACAGGGTAGAGATGGAGTCTTGGCCACTTCTGTAGCTCCAAAGCCTGGTGGAGGTCATGGTCCAGAGTAGAAGAATGGTGATGGATGGATGGATGAGTGGATGGGTGAATGGGGGGTGGGTGAGTGGATAGATGGGTGCATGGATGGACAGAGAAATGGATGAGTGGATGGGTGGAGGAATGGATAGATGAGTGGATGGCAGGATAGATGGACAGATGGATGGATGGACAGATGCACACATGGAAAGACTGAGTGAGTGACAGAGCAGGTTCTGGGTACAGCTCAACGTAAGGGAGAGAAGCCAGCTAGCTTAGGTGCTCAGTCCTTGGGCAGGTGGGGGGCCATTCTGGTTTTTAGTCCTTTGTGGAAGCAGCAGTATGTCAGTTCTCTCTGCTGCTGGGCAGGCACCCTGGAGCCCCCTGAATTCCCACAGCCTCTAAGCATCACTGTGTGAATGGTCCCTATCCCGTGGTATTGTAACTCATGCATGCAAAGTACTGGGCCAATGCTGGCTACGGCGGCACCTCATCACTGTGGATGATGAAATACGAGTCTGGGTGTGATTTGTGTCTGTATCTCTATGCACAGACCACAGGCTGGTGTTGGCCTGGATGGTGTTTAAAAATAACGAGTTATGAACATTGAGAGACTTTGCATAAAACGCCAACATTTCCCAGCTTCTATTGAAAAACTAGGGGAATATGGCAATTCTGGACCCTCATTCTTCACAACCATCAGCCTCACACAGGTGAGTGGAGGCTGCTTCCTTTAGAGGGCCATGTGCTTTTCACTTCACCACAGTCCCCACTACTCCCTACAAATGCCCCAGAGGGCAGGGTGTCAACTGCCACTCGATCACTGTGACTGTCTTGTGTGTATGTATGGGGCGGGGGTTGACGGGAGCAAAGTAAGAAAGGGAAATATTTCTTGTGCTCATGACTACTGAAAGTAGGAAAATGAAAGATGGGCTGAGAAGTCCACATGTTTCACGAAAAAATGGGGGAAAGCACATTTTGTGGTGGAACAGATTGCTGCATGATTAATAGGGACACAGAACGTGCCTGGCTCCTCTGGCTGTCCCTCCTTTGGGGCCTGGTGGGCACCTGCCTGTCCAACATCTGCCCTGGGCGGGGCTCTGGGCGGGGCTGTGGACTGAAGGAGGACTGTGGCTGGATCAATGCATGTCTGTGCGTGCAGACAGCCTCGGGGCCATCCCTCACTGAGTCAGGCTTTCAGAAATGAAGATTTCGTTGTCTTTTCCGTTTTCTCTGTTGTCTATGGAAAATAATTCAAATGATACTGCATCCCAGGACTGACTTCTGGGTGAAAAGCCAGAGGCTGTGGGGTCACCTGAGAAGATGCCCTCCCACCTTTGGTCTTGTATTTATGCGCATTATTTACATCCATGCCAGCAATTTCCTAGTCATTCTTTTAAAAACACATGTTACTTTATTTAAAACTTAAAGGTAAAAGTTTCCAGGTAACAAGAAAAGGATAGAAAAACCCTCTCATGAAGGACTTGCAAAAGACCAAATATTCATCGTGACTGTAATTTTGCATGTGCAGGTATACAGGGCATGAGGGTAACCAGGGCAGGTAACTCTGTCTGCCAAACACCATCTCTGATTCAGCTTCATTTCAATGGGATCAATCAAGCTCTCTTACTTATAGGACGAATGCCCAGGGCCACTGAGGGGGTGACCTGTGTGGCTGCTGCTTAGCTAACACTGCTGCTGACAGAACTAAAAGGGCAGGGGAGGGGGCTGAGGTGGGGGAGCCCTACGGCTCTCAGAATTAGCAACTTTATTAATATAATTCACTGTATTAATATGCCTGTGGAAAAAATTATATGATCATCTCAATAGATGATTAAAAGACATTCATCAAATGCCACTATCCATTCCTGATTAAAACATTTAGAAAAATAGGAATAGATGACTAATTTTTTAACATGATAAAAAGGTATGTCTATATACAGCAAACCAAAACACAGCACGATTGAGTTAATATTGAAACTAGAAACTTCTCATTCAAAACACGAGTAAGACAAGGTGGCCCAGGGATGTGAAAGTGCTGGCCAAGGTGTCAGACAAAGGCACAAAGCCAGAGGGATAAGTGCTGCAAGGAAGGAGGCAGGCATCAGTATTTGTAGATGACATAACTGCCTGCCTGGGAAACTGAAGAAAAGCAATGGAAAAACCATTAGAAACAGTAAGAGAAGTCAGTAAGATAAGCAGCTCTAAAATCAATATGCAAAAATCAATAGCTTCATCATATACAAACAACAGAAAATAATGGAAGAAGAAATCCCACTCCCAAGAGCAACAATAACGTAAGACGCTTAGAAATAACCTAAAAAAAAACGTAGGATCTCTACAAAGAAACCATCCTACTCTGCTGAGGCACGTAAAGAATGACCTGGGTAAACAAGAGGCATCCCGTGTTCTTGGATAGAGAGACTCTCTCCAGATACACTCAATGTAATCACAATAAAAATCTAGAATGGATTTTTTGGATCCTTCTCACTCCCCAATATTCTCAAGTACAGCTAGAAAAATAATCTTGTAAACACAGTTTTAAAAAATTTTGGGGAAAAAAGATTAACAAGGGGAAACTAATCCTATCATATATTAAAGCTTATTAAAAAGCTACAGGATTCAAAACAGTATGGCAGTAACAGAAAAATAGAACAATACAGAAGCACAGAGTCAAGAAATATATCTACTGATCACTTATACATGAAACTATATGGAAAAAGCAGCATTTAAGATTCACTAAAGAAAGAACTCTAATAAATACTGAAAAATCTGACTAGCACTTTAGGACAAAATAAATCTGGGTCTAGTTCTTACATTCTAATAAATTTCACATGGATTAAGCAGCTAAAAACAGTTACTATTTTAATATATTAAAATATAAAAGGGTAGAAGAATCAGGGTGAATATTTTCATAATCTTCTAAGTAACTGACTTGAAGACAATGGGCTTTTTTTTTTAAGTATGCCACGAAGATGAAGAAAACATTAAAATAAAGAAAAAAATTGCCCACAAAAATTTTAAAACTTTTGTATAGCAAAACACATTAACAAGGTGAAAAGACACTAGTTGTGTGTGTGTGTGTGTGTTTGGACCTATGATAGAGAAGTTGCTATAACTAAAACAAAGAGCTCTTAAAAATGAATGAGGCTAAAAAAGCCAACAGGAAAAAAGCAAAACAAAACTGGGCGAAAGACACAAACAGAAGAAATTCACAAAAGAGACACAAATGGCCAATAAGCATATGAAAAGATTTCAACTTTAAAAACAGTTAAAGATGATTAATTAAACAACGTGAAATACCAAAAATACCAGCGATGCTTCGCTACAGTGAGGACGTGGGAAACAGGCCCTGTCATACCACTGGTGGGAGCTGCGACAGGTACAACCTTTTTGGAAGGCAAAAGGTAATACGTGTTTTTCTAAAGAAAGACACATGGGAGCAAAGACACGTGTACAAGGAAATACACGGTAGCAGCGTAATAAGGAATAATTGGAAACAACTCAAAAGTCAACAGTGGATTGGAAGTAAATTATGACATAATCATAAATGAGAACAACATATTACCATTGAAAGGAACGAAGCGGTCAGTGTGAACCGACATGGAAAGGTGTGTAAGACAGACTGCCAAGTGTGGAGGCAAGTTACAGGACATAATGTACATTGTGAGCCCGGTTAACATGTTTGAACGTGTGTGTGTAGCTGAGGAGTGGGGCTGCAGTAGACTTTCATCTTTAACTTTATGTATTTGTCTAAATGCTGCATTTTTATAAACATGTACAACTTTTGTACTCAAGGAGGAAACCCTAAATACTTAAAAAAAAAAAAAAATCAATCCTGATAGGCAGTATAGCTGCTTAAGATGATGAACTGCCCGGAAGGTTCTCCACAATTTACGGGACACCAGCTGTTCTTGCTGTGCTATGTGGTTCCTGAGAACTGTGGTCCTGGCTGTGGTCAGACTCCTGTCTGTGAGGTGGTGGTCTCCGACCTACTTCCCATATTTCAAAAGAAGCCACTGTATGTGTGCTTTCAGAAAGGCTTTCACTTTAACTGGTTCATTATTTGTTTCTTTACGGACTGATCTCAACTCAGCCAGATAGCGGGCTAGGATTTTAGTTGGCAGCTCTGTGTCTTTGAGCAACATGAAAAAAGGAGAACAGGACAGGTTAACTTTTATTCATTTAACTAATTTTCATTTCATAAATTCTGTAGGCAGAAATTTTTCCCCAAATATTTCAGCTTCCTGACTGAAAAATAAGGAAATTAAAGGGATTTTACAGGGTGAAAATGCCCAATCTCAGAAAAGAAGGCACCTTATTTTTCTTCTGCAGTTTAAGGCCTGACCACTAGATGGTGCAAAGGGACCACAAAAGTTGCTGCAACAGCTCCCTCCACGAAATTCTTTGACATTCATAAGCATAACGAACGCTTTCCAAAAGTAGGAAGAATGAACAATTGTGCTGGGATATGAACACTCTGCTTTTATAAAATTGGGACTCTGCCATTTCATTACTGATACAAAAATCTTCTGCCTCACTTTTTTCCTGTAGTATCTAGGTCCCAAACCCACCCTAACCTCATAGATTTGAAGGAGCCCACAGAAGTTCATGCAAACGGGAGCTCCAAAAGTTGTGTTCAAAATTTCTTTCTACCTCGCACTGCCAAATGTGTTTTCATTAATTTCACCTCCAAGTCATGACGTAAATGCTAGCGGAATCGGCCCCATGCTAAATAAGCAATAAGCCCCATTTTTCAACACACAAACACATAAAGATGTCAGCTCAAACTGTTTACTAATTAACACTTAAAAAGACACAAATTAGATATGCGTGGCTAAGAGCAATTATAATCAAGACGAATTTCTCTAGTCATTTGGGAACTGAAAAAAAATGCCTAATTGCTGGAACCAATGTTTTAAAAACTGAAATCACGCCAGTTAGCAAATATGTTCATTTAAAGAACATCCCACGTGACTATACTCTTGAGAATTGACTACAAACATGAGAACAAGGAAAATATTTAGGTATAAAATTAAAATTTTAAGCTCCCTTAGATTTATAACTTCTTCATTAAATATGTCTGCAAACAGCAGCCCATAAAAACCTGTAGCAATTAAGTGGTTAAATGAACTGCCTCCCTTGTCAATTTTAAGGGAGTGATTAATATTAGATCGTCCCTTACTAATTAGACGCTCCCTCGTCTTTCAGCTTTAAAGTCAAGTGAAAATGGAGGCCGGTTCATTCCACCAGTAAGTGTGGTGGGCTAATGAGCACTTCTGTGCGCCATGTTTTGACTGCAGCACCCAGTGAAGGGAAGGGGGAGGTGGGCAGCAGGTGGGATTTTTACAGAACTGGAAGGCACTTGGGATTTCTCACCTACCTGATGCCGTTTCATCATAAGAAATCTTAACTGGGATTTTTAAAGGGCTTGGAGGTGGTTATGCATGCAGCATCAAGTCCATAATCAAGGCCGCAGCCTCCTGCCAGTCACTCTTTGAGACAAGGGATGGTGTGATCTGTGAGGAGGGGGTGGACGGGCCACAGGGTAGGGTGGAGTAGTGGGTGGGTGAAGAGGACAAACAGGCCCCAAGAAGAAGTAACCAAGACACAGGGATTATTTGAGAAGCTGCTGCCTGGACTGGAGAGCTCGGGGACTCCCACCGTGGCTGCGATGGAGAATCCATCAGTTGGAGAAATGGGGCGACTGCTTACAAGGGAAATAAAGAATGGCAGAGATGGAGAATATTTATATGCCTATCTTCTCACTCCGAGAGAAGATGCTTCATCACAGGGGTCTGGGCTGCGAAATGCTTTTCCCAGCTCCTGAACAGAGAGAAGCTTTTGTTCAGGCAGCAGGGAGGATAATAAGGGCTTCTTTTTTTGGGGACACAGGTCCATGGGGTCACTTGCTGCCCTGCTGCAGAGCCAAACCCGCTGCTGTCCAGACCCACAGCGGGGTGGGGGCTGGGGCTGGGGGTGGGGCAGAGCCAGAAAAAAAACATTTCCATTCCCGCTGTGTAGCTGCTCGCTCCTTCCGGCCAGCTCCCTCCCTTGTTTCCTCATGGCCTCCTGGGGAGATGAGCAAAATTTTGCTTTCTCAGAAGAATTTCCTCGCGCCCGGGAAGACGGAAAAGTCCCACTCTGAACCATGGGTGGACCAATGACAGGGGCCAGGACAGAGGCTGTGACCCCCGTTGGGCGGTAGGAGAATGATGAGCCTGAAAGCTTGATTGTGGTTTCATTCATTTTCAACAAACCATACCGCAAAAGAGTATTTCTGAGTTGTAAGAGGTTTTGCCTTTTCAATGATTTATTTTTCAAAATCTGCTCGATGGCATACATATTGATTTTAACCTTAAAATACGCCCATTCTTGGGTGACTTTCATGAAACTTGACCTGAGTGCTACAAATACCACGACTACTGAGGAAATCCCTGTCCACAGCACAGCAGCTGCAGCAGCGCCAGCGGTGACGATGGAGCGGAGCCCGCCAATGGCAAGGTGCTCGCAGTGAAGCTGTGTGCCCTGGGGCAGGGTAACCAGGCCTGCGATCACGTGAGGAACATAAGGTGGGGAAGCTCAGGGACTTGCCCAGGGTCCAACCCAAGTGGCAGATTTGGTATCCCACCCCAGGCATCCAGACTCAAAATCTGTGCTCTCTCCACTAAACTATGTTGCCTCCACTGTTGACACGGCCCGCAAACAACCCTATAAACACCCGTTAACTAACGGCCAGTGGGTGTGCTCTGTGCCATGCTGCCCAACACACCGCCAGCGCACGTGTCCTGCTTTCAAGTTGCTCTGACTACCCGGGCTCAGTACCACACTCTCCCTTGATCATATCAGGACTTTGGGGGACTGGAGGTGCTCTGTGTACCCATGACTGGGGTGACACCTTGTCTCTCTCCATCTGTTCCAGGCAACTCCTGGGCTTGGGGATGTTCGAGTCCACTGTGGGTCCTTGCTGGGGTAGGGACACCAGGGGGCAGCTCTCCTTGGCTGACTGCTGGTTTGTTCCTTTTAGTGACTAGCATTTACTTCAGGCTGTCCTGCTCCTGCCCCGGACCACCATACTCAACGAGACAGGGTCATGGGGTTCGTTCATATGGTGACCTGTCCCTGAGGCTAAATGGTGGCAATGAAGCACTGGCTTAAATTCAGAAACATCCCCTGCCCCCCCCGCCCCGGCAAGGTAGGGTAAGTAAAATTAAAGCTGGCGTAAGAGCAAACTGGTTCTAATTCTGGACAGACAAGAGATGGTAAAACAGAACAAAATGTTGCCTTCAGGAGCTTCATTTCTACTTCCTTTTAAAGCTGGGGCTACCCTGTAGTGGATGAGGACAGTTGTATATTCAGCCAGGCCACAGTCACACATGCCCCTTTTAGGCTTGAGATATCCTGAGTGGCTGGCTCTCTTGCTGCTGTGGGATTCTGGCAAGTCACTCAACTTCGTGGCCCAAGTTTCCTCTGTAGATGGAGCATCGAGGGGGAAAGGAGAGGAAGGACTTCCCCAGCACAAAGCGGCCTCCCAGGAGGCACTGAGCCCTCCCCACTGGCTCAGGTGTGCAGAAGGGACAAAGGACGAGATAGATAAGTGGGTCTTGTGTCTGTACCCCCAAACCCAAAGGCAGCCTCCCTGACTGTATTTTTATTTTTTGGTTCTGGTTTAATGGTGTAAAATACAAAGGTTTACAGTGAGTGAGGCAAATTTCCTAGCTGGGATCCCTTGGCTCCCAGGCCCGTCCCCAAGCACAGGGCCCATCTCTCCTGCCCCACCAAGCAGCAGCTGGACTTGTGAATGAAAAGGAGCAAACACAAAACCATCAGGACCAAGGGGACTCCTGGCCCACTCCGGGGGCCCAGCACAGGGATCCTGAGAGCAGAGGCCAGTGGGCCGCAGGCATAGCGCCCCCTCTGGTCTCCAACACGAGTGAGCAATGCGAGTGTAGTTGCTCAAAGGAGCAACCGTCGGGCTTATTTGCGAGGAAGATCTTCTGACATTGTTGCAAAAGAAGGAATCCGTTCACCAAAGTGTACGAATATCAACATACTAATCGCCATTAAACGCACTTGAATGGCCAGTGTAAGTAACTTTTAAATCCTCAAATTAAACGACAAACTCCATAGCATTCCTGACTGAGGTAATATTGTTATGGTTTTAGACCCTTTCTAATGTGTCTAACCACTCCCCATTTTCCCACATTTTCTTTAACTCCACTTTACTTTCCTTCAACAGGGAACACAGATGTGCTTTTTAATCCATCACTAAAAACACAAAACAAAGCTAGGCTTTGAGCACTAGGATGATGCTACTCAGCCACCAGTGACTGGGCAGCCTGGGGTGCTGAAATGGGGATGGATTTACACTGACTCACATGCCCTTCTAAAAAAACCTGTAGCCATTGAGTTGATTCCAACTCATAGCGACCCTACAGGACAGAGCAGAACTGCTCCATAGGGTTTCCCAGGAGCGAATGGTGGATTCGAACTGCTGACCTTTTGGTTAGCAGCTAAGCTCTTAACCACTGCACCACATTTCCTTACTCATAGAAAAGGAGAACAACGATAATAACGGTCATAACTGCAGCACCTAACATTAGCTGAGCAGTTAACTATGGCAGGCACTATTTTAAGCCACTTACAGTTAACCCCCCATAAATCCTACAGGACAAATATTATTATCCCTATTTTACAGAAGAGAAAATTGAGGCTCAAAGAGGTTAAGTGGCAGAGCTGAGATTCAAGTTCAGGGTGGCTGACTCCACAGCCCCTCTTTACACACCTGGTTCTGCCACCTCTTGGGGAGCCACACCTCATCTCTCAGCACCTGACACTAAGTCAGTGCATTCTAATGGAAGACATTATTTGGGTCAGACTTTAGTACGTAGGGTGGGGAAGGGAATTAAGACTTATGGTGGTTCTTACCACATGCACTGGCCCTACACTGGGACCCTCACCCACTTCACTCCAACCTGGATACTTGAAGGCCCAGTGGGGTTAGAACCCAGGTCAAAGTGTACCCCTAGGGGGACATGAAGCCATGACTGCAAGTCATAGCAGAGGGAGTTTGAAGCACAACACAGTTGGGTCTGAGTCTTGCCTTGGGCAAGTTACTTCACCTCTCAGGGCCTTAATTTCTGACCATGAAAGGGGGGGAATGGCCTTCACTTAGTCAACTTGGGCTGAGAATCCCAGCCCCACAGCAAGTGGTTAACAAGCGGTGCTGCTGTCACAGCCCACAGATAAGCCAGCCAGAGGAGGCCAGGAGGGCAGCGAAAGCTCCACATTCAATGGCTGTTCCCTTTCTCTGCACACGCCGCCTCAGCAATACCTAACCACCTGTGATGGAGCACACGCTGTCTGCCAGGGTTTTTACACATCTTCGTTTAGTGCACATAGGAACCTTCGAGATAGGTGGGCTCTAGTGCTGTCCCCGTTTTAAACAGAGAGGGGGTGTGACTTGCCCCCAGGCAGTGGTGAAGCTGGTTGGTTCAGATGCCTGTCACTATGCCTTTTGCCCGTCTTAACCAGCTTTGCCCCCTGCAGCCAGAGCAGGCCACCCTCCAAGGCCTTCCACAAAGATTCACTGAGCTCCCACCCAGGCAGCACCCCAAGCAAAGGCGGTGTTCACAAGCAGGTGGCCCTTCAAATCTTCCTTGGCTACCTTGATTTTGTGAAAGGCAGACATGAAATTCTATGCACATGTGTTATTTCTGATGCAGTAACTAGCCATTTTTCCCCTAAGTTGCCAAAAAAACACACAAAAAAACTATATATGACAATCAGGTTCCTTTTTATGATTTATAGGAATCAAAGGCAAAGGGGGACTTTTTTGTCTTGTTTTTGCTATGACAGGTTTAGAAATTTGTTGTGCTACATTGATTCAATTTTCCTTGATTTCAGCCATCTTTCAATAATGCAACCTGCTTCTGAGGGCTGGGTACACAAGAGAAAACCCAAAGGAACTGAGAATATTGAAATGGTTCTACCATTTCCATCTTTGAGACAAATGTGCCTCTCCAAGGAGAGCTGGCTGCAAGCATGTGACTGCTTAACAACCTTCTATACATAAAAAAAGATGCACACACTCTAATGCTGCCTTATGAAAACGGAAAACACGGGCACATCTGACCTCTGGTCGGATTCCATTATCTCCACTCTCTTTCTTCAGAGTACTCCAATCCCGAATTTCTTTCTCTTTTTATTAGGCAAACATCCAAACTATCTCAAACCAGGCTGTCAAATGGGGCCTCGCTTACCAAGTACAACTGCATGTGTCCTGCCCTTCCCCTAAATTGTGAGAAACATGGGCAACTTCACAAAGCCCCTGCTGGTGGCAAGTATTACAACAGAAGGAAGAAGGAAAGTTGACCCCAGGCCCACCTCCCTGCCCTCACCTTGTCTAAGCGGAGACATTTTTATGAAATGAAGCAGAATCGATCGTTCTGTCACTTAAAACCTTGTGACTTAGAGAAGACAAGGAGACAACTGTCATATCTGACTCGAAGCAATAAATACATTAAAACTGAGTTTCTTTTTCTAAGAAATAAATTTGAGTGAAATAAAAATGTTTTCTCAGAAGGGCGCCACTACTACTAGGTCCTTCCTGCTTCTGGAACAATCTCTACTGGGAGATGAGAGGCCCTGAGGTGAGCAAGGGGCAGCCCAACCCCACCTCCTGCTCCTGCTTTGGGCAGCTTACTTACCTCTTTTTCAATTTCTGCCAGAGATTTGATGGTGATTCCCAAGAGATCAAAGGGCTGCATCTGAAAACACAGAACAAGTCACCCTCTTAAATGGCTAGAAAATGCTCCTTCACGTTTGTTTTTATGTACAAAAATCTCAAACCGGAAATCTCAAACCACCCTGTGCAACCTAGCACATTGTCCATCCCTTTTCCACAGGACATACAGGTGCATGCCGGCAGGACTCTCCAGTCACTTTGTTGTTGTTGTCAGTTGCCCTGGAGTCAATTCTGACTTTTGGTGACCCCATGTGTGCAAGGAGATTGGCCAGGCCTGTCTTCCAAGGCGCCTCTGGGTGTGTGCAAACCACCAACCTTTTGGCTAATAGTTGAGCACTGAACCATTTGCGCCACTCAGGGACTCCGCTGTAATCATTAGTGGGGGCAAACAGAAAAAAGATGCTTCAAGAAAATGGGTCAAGTCTGTTTGGTGTGAGGACACTCCTTGGTCCTCTGACTACAACAAAAAAGCAGGCAAGGTCTGCCCTCTCTCTGCAGCTGTAGGGCTGAAGGTGCCCAAGCCTCCCACCAAATGCTGCCCTGACTGCTATGTCTACGTAGAGCAATGGGTCTAAGGAATCCCAGGTGGCGGGGATAGTGAGTCTCCTGTCCAGGACCCCTTTCTATCCAGGAAGGGCTAGGGGGAATTCTAAGTCTTTGAAAATGTAAGGTGAATGAAATAACTGTCCATAAATTATCATTTCAAAACTCAATGGTGGTGAAAAAATGATAATACTGCATTTTAATGGGTGTTTCTATAATTTCATGAAGACAGGGCCTTTTCTTATGAAAATGCTGGCTTTTCAATAGACAGCGTAAGTAATCAAACACACGTGGCAGTGGGCATTGGCTGGAGGCCCAGAGGAGACCGGCTGAAATGTACAGGTGAGAGGGCAGAGGGGACTCCGTCTGTGAGGCCATGGTCTGAGCCCTCTGTGGGCCCTCCACCCAGCCTCCTGTAGCTTCGTGAACTGGCATCTCCGACAAAACCGCAGGGCCTTCCTCGTTCTGAACTGTAGCCCAGAGGCAGAGCAGGGCAAGAGAGCCACCGCAGGACTGAGCCAGCCTGAACTCTGCCAGCAGGGATTTCTAGGGTCTGACTCTGGATTCCAAACCCAACACCAAACCCACTGCCATCGAGTCGATTCCGACTCATAGCGACCCAGGTTTAAGATCATGCTCAACACCTCTTAATGATCCAACCTCAGTTAAATCACTTCATCATTTCCTCGCCTGCTAGAAAGCGGCAGGGCACTCTCTCCTCGCAGGGCTGTTGGGAGGATTGAGAGAGAACGCACTTGGAGCACTCGGCACCGGGCTGGCCAGAGCCGGCAGGCCTGGAGTACTTGCTGAGTCGGCAGCGCCCCGGCAGCCGCACATTTGTGAGGGCAATCTTGGGATGAGGCCATGAATTAGACATAAGCTCCTGGAGCTGCTCTGCCAGTGGCCACAAAACAGTTTGGCTCTCTCTGAGCTGCCAGCCCGAGTGGCAGGAGAACGGAGGCCGCCTGCCCACTCGGCCGCGCTGCTTGGGATCCAGCAGAGGGCCAGCTGTTGTATCATTAGGCTCTAACTACCCCACTAAACTTTCCCGATTGGAACCTGTAAGCAGGACAGAACAGCCTCTCCAAGGGAACGGGCGGGAGAGGCGCCAGCGTCTCTATGGCAACATAGCCAAGTGAAGTCGGCTGAAGTTACTCATGCTCCGAGTGTCACGTCGCGAGCATTTTTCAAGATTAAGCTGCTTACCAGAAGGGTTCAGAGGAGGCCTATTATATTTCATGAAAATGGAAACTACAGAACAGGTCAAATCTCAAGCCGGGTGGTTTTTAAGCTGGATCCAAGAAAAACACTGAAGGATTCTTTTGCTGGTACCCAATCTGGGGCCTTCAGGTTTATTGGCTACTCAAAGCAAACTTCTGCAGAAAGGAAAAAAAACAGGAACAAGTCTATTGAGCTGGTGTGGACTGGGGCTGCACAGCTGAGAGAGGGCCACTGCCATCCTGGGGCAGCACTATCTGAGAGAAGACCCCAGATGTGCCAGGCAGGGCCTGCAGCCCCCCACACACAATCCCTCAGCACTGTGTGTGGTGGGCACCCTCCATGTCCCAGTTCTGGCCTACAACCCAGCCAGTTCACTCAGTCGCTCTGTCATTAGAGACAGCTCAGGGGTTCGCTCCACTGTGTGGGGTTAATGCTGGCCTGGGGTGAGCACCCCCACTCCAAGTGGAGACCCCCAGCTACAAGGCACCGTGCCTCTATGGTGCCACCACCACCACGTGGAGGCCTCTGTGTCCAAGCAGAGCATGCAGCTACCACGAATGCAGCAATGACAAAGAGAAACGAGGCAGCCTCTTTTCTGCAGTATGTTGTCACAGTTAAACAAAAAAGAAGAAAAATCACTACGCTGAACCTGGAAAATAAGGCCATTTACAACCCATGGGGTTCAGTCAAATTCACCATCACATCTGAAATGAAAAAAGTTTGGCTGCATCTGTGTTTGTCTGTTAGTCTGTCTGTCTCCTCTCCCATCCCTCATCCATTATTTCTTTCACTTCTTAGGCACCTACTATGTGTAGGCACTACCTGAAGGGGCACAGGTGATACCACCTGCTTCCTGCTCTCAGGAGTCACTGTCCTTGGACTGCAGGGTTAAGCTTCCATGGGAAAGACAATTCAGATGGAGGCAGGAATGTTAGGGGCACCTGAAGAGCCTAGCATGCTGTGGAAATCGAGAGGGAAGGGGCTTCAGGCTGGGGTGGCAGCAGGGAAGGGCAATCTTGCTTAAAACTTACACTTTCTGGAACACAAGAAAACTTCTCTGAAATCATAAAAGGCACACCATCCATTGCTGCAAAAGAGAGAAAACAGCATTGAAGACACCATCCATGTTCAATAACTTACGATGTCAACACTGACGGTACAGGTGAGCCAATGGGTGGGGGAGAGCAGGTGCCACCCATGTTCCCAGGGATCCACAGCCAACAGTGAGTGGGTGAGTTGGACTCCCCCTCCCTGCACATCCCTGACACCAGGCGGGTGTGCAGACAAGAGCTTTGGTAGCAGAGAGGGAGCCTAAAGCCCTTGCTGAGGAGTCACGATTCCAATCTGTGAGCAGTGAGAGTTACCAATGGGCTAAGGCAGGAACACAGCACAGGCAGAGCTGAGACGGGATGAAGCCACGCTCTGTGAGGATGCAGGCAGGAAGCATGTTCACTAGACAGTCTCTAGCTAAGACTCGATGAGGCAGTGGTGGTTTAGTGGTAGACTTTTTGCCTTCCACGCAGGAGACCTAGGTTGACCTACTTCTGAAAATCAGCCAATGAAAACTTATGCATCACCACGGTCCAGCCACAACTGATTATGAGGACCACAAAGGGCTGGGCCTCAGGTCACCATGAGTTGAGGGCAAGTGTGATGGCAGCTAACAACAAGCTAAGACTAATCATATCAGGTCCATGGGGGAAATTCTAACTTGAAGGAAAGAGTAACTTATGGATCAGACAGACTGGGTTTGAATCCCAGCCATGACTTCAGACAAGCTTCTCACCAGTTAAAACGAGGATGGTACCATCCATGTTAAGGGTTGCTGTGCAAGTTAGAAGTGGTATGTGTGAGGCACCTGCCCAGCCAGTGGTGCTCAAAGGTGGGGGCTGCAGGGGCACCGTCGTTAACTCTCATTTACTTAGGTCCTGGGGCTTCAAGGGATGACTTGAGGCTTGTTAGCCTGCTTGGTCTTAACAGGAAACATGGAAGAAAGGGCATAAAACGACTACATATGAAACCATATGAAGAGCCAAGGGTCCAATAGTGCAGCTGGGTGATGTGAGAAAGGGGAACAAGACTACCTGTCCTCTTCCACAGTCCCCTCTTGCCTCCAAGTGCGTCCCCAGGTTATGGTTATCGACAGCACGCCGAGGAAAACACAGCCAGAGTATGAGTCCACTAGCACCCTCTTTCCTTGGATAAGCACCCTTTATTAATGGTAACACTATAATACTCAGTGCTGGAATTCTGGCACCTCAGAGGGATGGGTCATATTTAACAAAACATGAGACACAGCAATGGCTGCTGGGATGGGCAGGCACACTTCCTGGTGTCTGGCTTCTCCTTTAGGTCTGCACAAAGTGAGAAATGAGCAAAGGCCAAACTCGACCACGCCAGTCCCAGATACTTGTGCCAGGGATGTGCAGCCTAGCAGTCGGTGGTAGGGGCTTCACCCTGAGTGTGATAAAACCAAAAAACCAAGCCAGTTGCTGTTGAGTTGATTCCAATGCATGGAGACCCCATGTGTGGCAGAGTAGAACTGTGCTCCATGGGGTTTTCGATGGCTGATTTTTCAGAGGTAGATTGCCAGGTCTTTCTTTCGAGGTGCGTCTGGGTGGACTAGAACCTCTAACCCTTTCAGTTAGTAGCCAAGCACTTAACTGTTTGCACTACCCAGAGACTCCCCTGAGGATGATGGTTTTCTGGTAAATTGTGGTTTTAGGAAGAAATGGACTAAGCGAAATAGAAGCCTTGGTGAGTGGGTTCACTGGGAAATGATGTTCTTTGCTTCCCCCAATGTCTTCTAAGACTGGACTTCTCTAGTATATAGCTGGTGGACAATATTTTTAGTCCCAAAAAAGAAGAATAGCAGAAGCAGGAAGAAAAGTGGGAAAAAGGGGAAAAAAAAGGAAAGAAACTTGGGACACATCTTCTCTGATTATCAAGATGAGCCCAATGGCTCATTACAAGCTACATTTGTAATTTATTTCAGGGAAAAAAAAAATACTTAGCTTGAAGCAAAAGAAATGGCACAGCTGGCCCCAGCTGCTACACTGGAAGCTTCTCTCTTCTCCTTTGAAGGCCACTGCCCAAAGCTTGACCACCTGGCTTTGATAGAGACATCTGTGGTCAGAGGCATTCTCCCATCACAGCTGTCCCCTGCAACCTGCCATGAACTGCCCAGAAGACAAAGGGCTAAGGGCTCAGAACAGTGTGACAGTTTCCCCAGAAAGGAGGAGGGAAGTCCCAAGTGATGTTATACAGCACACACTCAAACATGCTAGTGAAATCTCTGAGCACCTAGGCATATATGCTCATTTACAGCTGAAAAAAAAAAAATCATCGGTGAACAGAGGACCCTAGAAAGCAACAACAGAAGGAGAACTAAGTCCTGCCCAAGATTCAACAAGAGGCCATGTTCCCCTTTCCAGCTTCAACTACCGTCTGCCACAAAGGCTGTGCACCAGTGTCCACCCCCGCTGCACTCTGGTCTCCTGATCCCTTCTGGTGCCACTGAGACATGCTGGTGCCTAGCACTCACATTATTTCTAATCATTCTACATACCAGGAAGCAGTGGCTCAGAGAGGGTCTGGAGCTTGCTGAGGTCACACAGGCAGGAAACAGAGACTCTAAAACCTTTGGCCCTTCTATTAGGTATAGATGGAATTCCTTTGAGCAAATCTGCTCCTTTTTCTACACCATGGCCCTTCACGTTTTTGACTACCATTATCATGACCTCCCTAAGCTTCTGTTCAAGAGGACTTGAAGCACTTACTGATGAAGATCAAAGACCACAGCCTTCAGTATGGATTACACCTCAACATAAAGAAAACAAAAATCCTCACAACTGGATGAATAGGCAACATCATGATAAATGAAGAAAAGATTGAGGTTGCCAAGGATTTCATTTTACTTGGATCCGCAATCAACACCCATGAGAGCAGCAAGAAATCAAGAAATCAAAAAACACATTGCACTGGGCAAATCGGCTTCAAAAGACCTCTTTAAAGTGTTGAAAAGCAAAGATGTCACCTTGAGGACTAAGGTGCGCCTGCCCAAGTCATGGTGTTTTCAATCACCTCATATGCATGCGAAAGCTGGACATTAAATAAGGAAGACCGAAGAAGAATTGATGCCTTTGAATTGTGGTGTTGGCAAAGAATACTAAATATACCATGGACTGTCAAAAGAATGAACAAATCTGTCTTGGAAGAAGTGCAACCAGAATGCTCCTTAACAGCAAGGATGGCGAAACTACATCTCATATACTTTGGACATGTTGTTAGGAGAGATGAGTCCCTGGAGAAGAACATCATACTTGGTAAAGTACAGGGTCGGCGGAAAAGAGGAAGACCCTCAACAAGATGGACTGACGTAAGGCTTGCAACGATGGGCTCAGGCACGGTAACAATTGTGAGGACGGTATAGGACTGGGCAGTGTTTCATTCTGTTGTGCATGGGGTCACTGTGAGTCGAAACCAACTCAGTGACACCTGACAACATCATAACCTCCCTAAGTCTCTGAGGTGGCCCTTTTACAAGCTCCTTCTGATGAGACATATGGGCCAGAAGTATGTGTGTAAATAGTCCAAAGTCAGACCCACTACCACCTCCTGTCCAGTCCCGTTGTTTTCCTGGACTTCCCACTTAACTGTGAATGCACCACCCTGCTCCTGGCCATCGAAGATTGAGCACTAGATGGCACAGCCTACTTTACCTCTTCTTTGAATTTCCAAAGCCCAGTATATTTATCGCCTCCATGGCCCCTGTCACTTTTTGCTCTCTATACACACACTTATACCCACAGCTCACAGCTTCTCTCTGCCCACTAGACAGATGACAGGGTCCATGTCAGAGGCCTTTTTGTACCTGCAGGGCACTTGCATGGTGCCTTGGAAATAGCACTCAATAAGCACACTGACCTATGACTGGTGGGTAATTTTCAATAAGCACATCTTTGGCATACATCACCAAGCTGGGAACCCATCAATCTTATCAGTGTTCGGGGTTTCTGATAATATATGGTGAATAACTCCCTCACTGGTGACAGCTACTTCTATCTAAATGTCAATATGTGTTTAGAGAACTTGTGTTTTAAGGAGGTGATAGAGAGGTCTGCAAAGACCCAATTATACCTGGTGGGCTCACAGGTAATTTCTTCACAGGAAAACTAGAGGAAGTTAAAAGATCGAAATTGAAATCATTATGGGAACATACCAGCCCATCTAGAGAGAATAAAGGGAATTTGCATTCCTGACATTATCTGAGAAGCAAGAGACAGCAGTGAGGGTGGACTTCAGCCCCCAGTCCAGTGGCCCAGCACTCCTGACTAGGCTTAGCAGCAGAGGAACGATGAGGAGAGCCTGTGCAGACCTAACCCTGACCACATGAAGGTGGTGTCTGGTGAAGTGAGAGGGACAGAACCTTGGGACAAACTACCACTTATCTCAGAGTTCATAATAGGAAGATGGGCCCAGCTAGATGTTCCTCGTATCTTTCTGGAAAAAAGACTTTAACAAATTCAGAGGAAAAGAAAGACAATAGGATCTTACGGGCTGAAGCTTAGGGATGTAGATGTTCTCATCATGATCGTACTTCTCACTAACATGTGGAATCCCTTAAAATGGAAGCAAAAATCATCGGGGGTCAGTAAGAGTTTGCTAAATAGATAATCTGGTGGCTAAATTTTATTTACTTAAAAAATCTGGTATAACAAAGATTATGGCAGGCGGAAAGCATTTGACAGAATATCTGATGTTATCTATGTGGACACGATGGGTAAATATGACTGAATAATGTTAAGATTAGGAGAATCCACCCATGGCTGGACTAGATGCTCAGGAAGCTGATTAACAGATTGACGTTGACCTTGAGAGACATTTCTGGAGGTACCCAGCGCTTTATCAGTGACTTAAATGAAGACTTGTATAGCGTGTTTACCTAGTAACTGGCTGATGGGGAGCCTGGAGGACAGTCTATAAACTGGATAAACTGAAATCCAGTAAAGATCTCAAAAAGTTGAGATCACAGCCTAAGTTTAATGAATGGAATTTACTAGAGGTCAATGTAAAGCCATGTGCTTTAGGTCTAAAACACGTACTATACCAGACGGAATGAAAATTACATGGAATAACAGCAGACAATATGAAAAAAGACTTTGAGGTTGTAGTTGAATAAGCCAATAATGTGATTTGACCTTTTAAAAAAAATAGGGGGACATGTCATGGTAAGTTACAGTCTACAGTCCTGGTGCTCAGGATAAAGAGTCGCCCATCTTGGTCAACTCCGAGCTTGAGTGTGGTGTTCAGTGCCATGACTGCATTCTCAAGAGGCTCATCCCAGGTAGCCTAAAGGGAATTCCTACAAGGAGCCCTGGGGTAGTGAGGGAACCTTCCTGGATAAGAATACACAAGAAAAGGAGAAGCCATCAGGCTTGATGCTCCAGGAAGGCATGATCCTGTTTGTTTTTGTTCATCATCATCCCTCCCCACCAACACTGCACCCCCAGAGCCCAGCGCTGTGCCCAACATGTGGTAAGTGCAGCAAGGGTGCTTGGTCCGGATATGAGAAGACTTGAAGGTGAACTCAATTAAATGTCAAATCAAATAGTCAAATGTTTTCAGAGCTGTCACAGCAAGGGGGTTTAGATAGAACGTGCAGAGGGGAGACTGTCCAGACGCAACAGGCTGACTCTGCCATGGTATGAAGGAGAACAAGTGGAGCTGGCAGCAAGAGTCCTGGCTGAAGGCCACTTGTTGGGGAATGTATGGAGGGGTTTTGTGTGCTGGGTAGAAAGCTGATCTGTGGGACTGCTAAATCCCCTTCTAATTCCGTAACATCCATTTCTGCTCTACTTATCTGGGAAGCCTTTCCATATTTTAAAATATCTAGAGGTTCACCAAACATAATTCTTGAAATCAGTGGCACACATTTTTCATATGTTCTAAAAGAATGTTCATAAATCATCTCCATTCTGGCTTCTCGTGGGGTGGCTGGACATGTTTCCTTGTTTCTTTGGAAGCTGATGCCTGTATTTTGCCTCCACTACTATTTTAAAGCTGAGAGACTGTGATATTCACTCTAGCGTGCAGTCTATTGCAGAGTCCTACTCCGGGTGACACACTGAGGCGCTAGAGATAGAGCAGTGACCGAGAAGCCCCAGCTCTCACAGAGCTACCATTCAGCGTGTTCATTTGCATTCCCAGACCTGCACTCCCCACCAGCTTGGGATTCATACAGGGACTCTCATAGTGACACTGCCTGACCACTCTGTAGTCACAACCCAGAAGCAGGTACCGTGCCTATTTTTTCCTCATTGGCACCAAACCAAAAAACCAAACCGACTGCCATGGAGTCGATTCTGACCATTAACGACTGTGTAAGACAGAGTAGAACTGCCCCACAGAGTTTCTAAGGCTGTAATCTTTACAGAGGCAGACTGCCACATCTTTCTCCTGGGAAGTGGCTAGTGGGTTTGAACCATCGTTGGCACCAAAGGGTGTTAATTCTCAGGGCACACAGTTGTCCTCTCTCCAGACTCTTTGGCTTCCAGTTTGACATAAAGAAGGCTCCCCCAAAGCTGGGTGATAACAGAAACTCTCCCCTAGCCAAGTTCTACAAAGAGAATCCATCTACAATGGAATCCAGATTTTCCAGAGCCATTGAGGCTAGATGAGTCCCCCAAATTACTGCCCTGAGATAATCTTTAAACTTTAAACAAAAATTACTCCCTAGTCTTCTTTGAACCAAAAAATAGCTTATTTTAATTAGTAAAGTGTATCTGCTTTGAGCATCGTGCTCTTTTAAAGAATTATCTACGTGAAATCAAATTGACAATCACAAAAGATTGAACAGGAAACTTAGGGGGCAGTGAGTTTAAGATGATGGTGGTAGAATAATGTGAAGAAGGGTAGCGCAACCTGAAGAATATAACCAATGTCACTGAATTGTACATGTAGAAATTGATGAAATGGTGTTATCTTTGGCTATGTATACTTTCGCCAAAAAGAAGAAGAAAGGAAACTGAACATTTATTGACCATACACCAGGTAATGAACATGCATTGAATAATTTAACCCTCAGAATGATCATTTGCCTGTTAAATTTAAGGAAAGCAGGGCTTAGAGGACTTATGTAGTTTGCTCTAGGTCTCACCACCAGAAATGGAGCCAGGATTCACGCCCGGGGTCTAGCTGTGGTGGGGCTACAGTGTGGTGTGGCGGGGAAATGATGAGCCTGGGAGTTTAAGAGACCTGAGCCTCCTCCCCTCTCTGAGCCTCAGTTACCTTGTCTGCAAAATGGGCAGTTATGAGAAATGAAATCAAGACCATACAGGGGAAGGGCCAGCGCATAGTGAGAGGTGTGCAGCAAGTGCTGGGCTCTGCTCGTCTCTCTCTCTTACCAGGAGCCATCTGCCAGACACATTTCCTTTCAGTACTAGGCCAGTGTTTTCTTCTTCTTCTTTATTTTTGGTGGCAAATTTAACAAAACGCTGATACACGGCATCGAGCAACATATAGCAGATGAAAGCAAGGATGTGCCGTGGGCTCCGTGGCGCAATTAGCATTCTCCTAAACAAACGAGCTTCAACAGAGCTGTAATTAAGCAGGCCTGTAATTAAGTATATGCCCTTTATCATAACGATCATGCTTAAAAATGGCATGATGCATGGAGCTCTGTTATTAATGCTGTAATCCCAAACTGAAGTGCGAGTACATAGAAATCAGTGTGTCAGGCCTGTCACTAGACTGTTTGTAAAATACATTAAAGAAAAAACCCAGGAAACAATGAGCTCATTCAACTGTTCTTTTTACAATCAGGCATTACAAGTCAAGAGGATTGTGAATGCTTACAGATTCTGCAAGGTTTAAACAAATAAAGCTCTAATCTACTACTGTATTAATCCCACCCCCTGTTTTAAAGAAGAAAGAGGGGGTGCTTTTTTTTTTTTTTTTTGCCAACTGACCCGAATACCTGCCTTTGCCGTTCTCAGGGAAGCAGTCCAATTTTCATGCTGTATTTGTTTGGACATAAAATTGGATTCCTGCTTGTGGAGACAGCTCTGCCATGAATCTGTAGGAACTTTGCCTGGCAACAGGGTAAGATTATAGCTCTTGTGTCCTCCCTTTGCATGGGAACTATAATTTCACTTGCCAAGGCAATTCCCCAGAGTCCTCCCTTGATTCTCCCCTCCAAACACACACCCTCAGACATCTGAGGGCTCAGCACAAACCAACCACTGACCAATTTCCAAGGGCTCCAAACCCAGGACCACCCATGCCTTGGAATACCTACGGTTGCCCAAGGCTGCCAGCCCCTTCTCTCACTGACATCTCAGTGAGCAGGAAGGGTGAGGAAATACTCATTTCAACTCATGTATTAATTTCAACATGTTTGATAAAGAAAGTCATAAAATCGTGTGGTTAAAAAAAAAAAAAAAAAAAGACGTCACTACCAGTACTTCTATTGTTATCTGCTTAAAGTTGTCAAGCGGTGTTAAGTGAACTTGAGTAATAGTACCTCAAAAGTACTTGCAGAGATGATGGTGAACAATGTGGCTTATTGGCATGTAGTCATTTTCAGCATAAAATTAAATGCCATTGGAACGGTGGGAGGCCTTTAATTCTGTGTACCTGCTCGGGGGTCAGAGCTGTAAATAATCAGCAACCCCAACCCTTTCTACTCCCCTTTCCTGCGGTGCTTCAAAAGTCCTTTACAATTTGTGATGGGAAAAATGCCAGCAACTCAACATCTCAAGGCCATTCCTCAAAACTCATTTGCAAACCAAAACACAGAGCCAGTTACGTGTTCTTGGTGATTTCACTTTGGGGATATTTCTTGGAAGATAGTTCTAGACGCCTCCAGAGCTGTCTTCTCGGTGACATTCCAATTGACTTTACACAGGCCAACAACTTCCTTCCTTCTAGATCCCCAAAGTAATTTGTTTTGCCATGTTATTCATAAGCCAAAGCAGTGACTTATCAGCCACGGTGAGAGCCCCCGAGTCCCACACATGGGAGGTGGCACCGTGAGGGGGAAGGGGCATGGTGCCGAGGCCAGACAGCCACGAGCGCCAAGCCAGGCTCTGCCACGTGTTCACCTCATGGCTTTAGGCAGGTCGCTTCACCTCTGAGTCAGATTTTTAGCTGTCAAATAAGGATAGTCAAGCCTATTCTGCACACTAATGAAAGAGCAGACAGGAAGCCCGACATATGGCAGGCTCTTGCTAACAGTGGCTCTGGTTACCCCGATTACCAGGAAGCTTAAACGAGATAAGAACATAAAAGTCCCTGGTACAAACTAACTGCTCAGTAACTGTTAGCTGCGGCTGCAGCTGCGGATGCTACTATTATCGCAGCACTAGAGGAAAATGCCCTTCCATGGTAGACTCATTTTTACATGTATATGTTTTTAAATAAAAAGATAAGTATATCCACATTAAGTTACAAATCCGTGGGCTGTGAGTCCCAATCTGAAGGCTTCTGGAGGTGTGGAAGCAATGTTTGCTGAGTTGTAACTCTCATTGGGTTGCCTGGACCACAGCTTTCCCTGATGTCTGCCATCTCTGGGGCTTATAGGTCAAGTTCAACTTACAGGAGCAAGGTCCAAGCAAGGCTGCTTAACGTCCCCTGGAAAAACGCCCCAAAAGCAAAGTGAAGAAAACTGTCCCTGGGTGTCAGGAGGTTAACTGCCCAGGTCAGTTGGAAAGTCTTCAAAATAAAGCTGCCTTCATACCACAAATGAATTTTCTCTGCACGGGCAATTAGAAAGCCTCTTTCTCTCTCTCTTACACACATACTCATTTCTCTCCCCTCTGCCCAGAACACCTGACAACAATTGTCCCTTTAAGGTTGGTCACGTGGCCCACTTTGCCCTTCCACATCCACATGTATCCTGAGAGAAACTGGAGAGCCCACCAGCTCTCCCACCTCTTCCTTCCAGAGCAGCCCCTCAAGGGGGGCCCAGTGGCACTTTGCCATAGAACACCTCATGTAGGTACAGGGCAGTCCTCTGAAGACTGCGGGAGCATGGAGGGTGGGAAGTCCACAGGGGCTGCTGCCATGTGCAGCTGATCCACTCACATCTATGAGAAACTCCAAATACATAAACAAGAACATTCTAACTCCTCTAAAGTTTTTTTTTTTTTTTAACTATAAGAATTTAATGGCTTAGGGCAGAGATCAACTGCATTTTGTCCAGTGTAAAGATAAAATTCAATTAAGTGACACTTTTCCATGTGAATAGAAAGTTGCCTAGATTGCTGAGGGGTTACTGGGTAAATCACCCTGTGTTCATACCTGTTGTCCATAGTGAACAAACACAGCAAACTCCTTGGTGAGATCGAGACCAACAAAAGGGGCTTTGTAAATGCAAAACGGAAAGCGGAACCAAAGGTCCAATGAAGGTATATGACCACTAGGAGCGATTCCATTCCTCTGGGAGGCAGGCAATGTCTAATAGGCAGTTGAACATTGGCCACTGTTGTGTTACTAAAGGCAAAACCCTGCCAGAGACAGGAGAGGCACCGTCTGTAACTGCTGCACCTGCCTCCTCTGCTGCCCAACATCAGATGCCACGGCAAGAAGACACACTCTTCCATTTAGGGTCTTTTTTACCTTCTAGAAACCAATTCCTTTACATTATAAACTTGTTATTTTTTTACTCCCTAAGTAAGTGAATACACTGTATTAGGAAACAATTCCAACAATACAGCTGAGTTAAGCACTCGGACCCCAGGGCCCTCATCAGGGCAGCCCTGGTAGTAGTCTGTGCACAGTTTTTGGGATCCTCCTGGCCCATTTCCATATGTGTTTGCATGTATAGAAACAGAATTTTGTATGTGTTTGTAGTTTTAACACATAGCATAACTAAAAAAAGCAATTTGCTTTTTTTTTTTTTACTTAACTGTCAAAGAGCTTTCCATGTCACTACCTGTAGATCTACCTCAGTCTGTATAGAAATAAGGCTGAAGAGACAACCAAGGGCCAGATTCTAGGAATCCTTGACGGCCATTGTAAATGGCCTGAACATCATCATAAGGAGCCATTGAAGGGCTTCTGAGCTGCAGAAAACATGATTAGATTTATATTTTAGAAATATCTTCCTGGAGGGAACGAGGCTAGAGGCAGGAAGACCAGGCAGGGAGTTTGACAGTAAATCAGGTGAGAGCTGCTGGTGGTATGGACTAGGACTGTGGCACTAAAGATGGAGAAGAGGGAACAGGCCTGGAGGATATTTAGATGGTAGAATCAAGAGACCTGGCAACTGGCATTGGAGAGGTGAGGGAGGAGGTGGACTCAAGGGTGACTCCAGGATTCTGGCATAAACAACTAGGAGAATGGGGATGCCAGGTATGGCCATGGGAAGGGGATAGTGGAGAAGCAGCAGAAGGAGAAGCTGGTGAGTCCACCTTGGATGTGTTGGGTTTAAGAGGTCTGCGAGACAGCCAAGGGAAGAAACTGATCAACACTGGTTAGAACATCATGACCAAGAATGCAAGACGGGTCGGTAAGGCTTCCCAGATGCAAATACAGAAGTGAGGCTTGGGGAGAGTTTGGGAGTTACCAGCATGGTGATAATTGGGGCCATTGAGAGAAGATGAGATATTCTGGGGAGAGAGGCAGGCTCAGGACAGAGTACTGACGAATGCCAACATTTAATGCATCAAAACTAACTGATGAAGAGGCTATATCTTTGAAATTCAGATGGATTTTCCAGAAACGGCTATCTTCTTTTTATCATTACATTGGCTGCCTTTAGAACAAGTTGTTCCTCTTTTATAAGTAGCCATGTAATCAAAATCAATGAGGTAGCAGAAAGGGCTTTGGCACCAGACAGCCCTTGGTTCAAATCCCAGGCACACCACATACTAGCTCTGTGACCACGGGGGAACTTATTAAGCCTTTGTAAATTGGACTGATTATTCTAGGAGAGATGAAAGACTTAGAAAGATAATGCGTGTAAGACGAAAGTTCAACATAAAATAGCTATTATTGTTACTACCACAATGATGTACAAAGGTTGAGAGAAGACTTTCTTGACTGGCTGCTAGAAGGAACCATCCTCAATGCTCACCACCCTCAGGCTCTGCCAACTTATAGGCTACCAGTACATTTAGAGGGAGTAAGCTCCACAATGGCTGTATCCCCAGCTTCTAGAACAGTACAAAGCATATAGTTGTTGTGTGCCATTGAGTTGATTCCAGGTCATAGCGACCCTACAGGACAGAGTAGAACTGCCCCATAGAGTTTCCTAGGCTGTAAATCTTTATGGGAGCAGATCACCAGGTTTTTTCTTCCACAGAGCCGTTGGTAGGTTTGAACTGCTGACCTTTCAGTTAGCAGCTGATCACTTAACCATTGCACCACCAGAGTTTCTGTGCCTAGGCTCCTTAAGCATACCCAAAATTAACTTTGAATAAAGAACAGTGAGGCAACAACTAGCCTCAGAGTCAGAAAGACTATGCGCAGGTCAATCAATTCTCGGTACCCCCCTATAAGTAAAAGGATTGGGCTAGATTAGAGACTCTCATCCTGGCGACTCATCTCAGTTTAAAAAAATTACTGATGCCTGCTACCTGCCCCTGCCCCAACTCCAGAGATTCTGATTTACTTAATCTGAGGCGCGAGTCCTGGGCATCAGCATTTTTTCAAAGCTCTAACGTGCAACTAGGTTTGAGAAGCCCTGTGCTAGATGATGTCTAGAATCCCTCCAGCTCAGACATTCTTCTGCCTCACAAATGGTAAGAGTGGTCTTATAAGTATCAAATATGTACCAGTGGTTTGAGAACCTGGATTTAAAACCCAGGGGCTTCAATATGAAAAGTCCACAAACGTTGGCCCATTGTAGTTAACAGCTGATTTCTCCAATCCTCATCCAGACTCCACTCATAAAGTCTTCTCAAAAGTGATAATCACAAAGGGTAATAGTAGGCTATGGGCCGTATGCGTTCCCTTCCCTCCCCTGGAAGCAAAGGGCAAGAAGAGACAGTGTCTCAGATCCTTGGGTTTAACTGGAGCCAATATTAATCTGCTCATGCTGGATAGTACTGCACCAGAGAGTACCTGGCCAGGGGCACTCACAGTTCTCATTTACACCTCATAACAACCCTGTGAGGTATCCCCATCCTCATTCTCCTGAGAAGGAACCTAACACTCAGAAGGAATTTGACTTGTCAGGACTACGAATGTAAAGCTAGGGCATTGCCTTCCCACCACACTAAGGATGAGATGGAAACACCTTCCATCTAAAGATGGGAGAGGAGAAATACCATCAAGAAGGGTGAGAAGGTGAATGTAAACTACGTAGAATTAAAAGATGTTAGAGCGACCACGTGCAGTGTCTTCTTGGCACTCTTTCAGGGAAACACCAGTCAGAGCCAAGACAAATATTCCTATCTCAGATATCCTTCCTATCACTCTGTGGCATTTTCTTTCAAATGCAGATCTTATCATATCCTTCTTTTACTTAACAACTTCGTTTCCTAATGTTTATAGGGTGACATTCAAAGGCCATAGTCCAGGCCCTCACCGGCTGTCCCCAACCTAGCTTCTAGCCCAGTTGTCCTCTCCTCCGCACCTCTCTACCCTGCTCCCTACACCAGCCTACTGCTACCCTGGCCTACTCGCCACTTCCTGAACGAGCCATGCATCCTCTGTGCCACATGCCCTTCTCCTTGCTGTGGGCTCAGCCTGGAGAACACATTACTAGTTACCTGCTTTGTGAACCCCTGAAACCGCTGAAATGTTATCCCTGCCCCTCGTTAGAGTCTACTAAATTGCCCCCATGCCTTCCCCCTGATTACAAGGTCTGTGAGGGAACTGGGCTCCATGCCTAGCCCAGTGCCTACACACTGTGGGGACTTGCAATATTCAATGTGCAGATAAGGTGATGGAGAGATGAATGAGTAAAGTCCAGTGTCCAGAATAAAGCTGTGTTTCATAATGGGAATTCTATAAGACTATGAAAAGATTTTTTAAAGATATTCTAACTCCTTTTACTCTGATTCTGCGATCAATGAGTAAGCTTTTAGTTGCTTGTTTATTCACCTAAGTATAAAAGGTATAACCTTGTTATAAATTTTATTTATGATTTGATAATAAACTCAAGTCTATCTACAGGTTTTTTTAAAAAAGGTACAAATGTGACGTTTTGGTACCACACAGCACAGAGATCTTTTAGACCTTGATTGGCAGGATCAGGTTCCCTAGGATCTGGCCACTCCTGAGTGAAGTGAGAGAATCCAGGATGAAAGCTTCAGAGCTCAGGCCTGGGCCCTGGGGTGAGGGGTGAGTCCTCAAGGGCAGTCACCCTGGGAGTAGCCACCTGAGGGGGCCCTAGGCTTCATCCTCCCTAGAGCTGCCAGGTGGTTTCAAAAGACTAGTCACAGTGATAGACAGGTATGGGCCAATAAAGAGGGACCTGCTATGGGAAGTCTGACAGCCATCTAAATCACAACTTATAGCTTATATAAGATTGCACTGCTCATGTGCATTCAAACCAGGTCATAATAATAAAACTTACTTAATTCGAAGAGAAAAAAAGGCATTTCTTTGTCTTGTATTTTTTCCACTTTATAAAGAGCTCCAATACTGGCTGCCCGGTTCAAAACCAAATACTTGGCCATCCTAGACTTCACGTAGCTAGACTTGTAGCATCTAGTTCAGGTAGATAACTTCTGACGGTCCCCACAGAATGGGTTTGAAATGACAAGAAAATGTAGAATAAAGGTCTATAGTTAGGAAGGAGCCCTGGTGGTACAACAGTTAAGCGCTCAGCTGCTAATAGAAAGGTTGGCAGTTCAAACCCAAGCCAGAAAGACCTGGCAATCTGCTCCAATAAAGACCATAGCCTAGAAAAGTCTATGAGGCAGCTCTACTGTGTCACATGGGGTCGTGATGAGTTGAAATTGACTTGACAGCAAACAACAACAGAGTGGTCCGCACAGCAGATCTATACATAGGTGTGTTCCCAATCAGAATTTTCAAGAAAAAATTCCCTGGCAAATGGCTTCTCTTGCAAGCAGTACAAACAATAACTACCTCCCAAAACTCAACTCCAATGGACAAACTCTCTGGATCATGGTGGTATGAGGAAAGAGGGGCAGCTTGGGACGGAGCGGATGAGTGACCTGACATCTACTCTGATTTGGAAATACCAGGGAGTGTACTCCCTTCTACCTCATGGCTCTGTCTATGAAGCACAATACCATAAATTACCCAGATTTCAGATTTAATATTAACCTTTAAAGGGCATGTCACAAAAATGTATTCTCTAAATATTGGTTGTTAGTTCACTTTGTAAGTCTATCAGGGAAAATAGGTGCAAGGCTGCCACCCATCCCTGGCTGTACCTGTCATGTGCATCTCCTGCCACCTGACAGTAATTCCAACTGAATCCAGCAGTCCAACAAATGAACAATTCAGCCATCCGCTCTGACTATGGTCTAAGCTCAACCTTAAGATTTAATAATAGAGCCTGCTAGCATGACTCTAATTTCTAGAGCTGATGAACTTTCAGAGGCAACACGAGTTGAAATAATGAGTGCGGAGATGACAAAGAATTTTAATCCAAGGTTCTTTGAACTATCCAATATAATAAGCACTTGTTCCTTTCTACAATGGACATATAAAAGAGAAATCTAAATAATAATTGCTGTAATTATCTTGAAAAATACGCAGAGACTAATGGTGATTATGAAAATCTGTATAATTGTTCTCTGAAATCATCACTGATCACATGGTGTTTTGAAGTGGCCACTGCTGGGGAACTTTGAACACTGAACTCCATGTGGGCATGGAAACGTGACACCTCGGCTTTCTCGCTGTAAAATATTACCCTGTGTTTACTAAATTGTTTTTCATCATTTCCAATACCCTGGCCTGCATTTTAACTCTTCATACCAGTGCCCTGAAAAGGTTCCAAGACGCCCTTAATGGGATGCATATGTCATTGTGGTTCAAAGCCCCAAGTTCAACTTGTTATTTATTCAAATAATTAATTACTCTTGTATCCATCGAGCAGTTTGTCATGACACATTAATGACTTGATAGACTTCTATGAACTGGTGAACACAGAACAGCAGAGCGTTTTTATCGTCATTTAATTTTAAAACGATCCTGTGTGAAATTATCTAGTCGTGAGTGATGGGAGCATAAAGAACAGACTCAGCAAAGCCCCTTTTGGATCATTGCTTTATTAATGGTAACGTCAGGGAAATGAAAAATGCTAACATTGTCATATTCTGCTGCTGGGTGGAGATGAATGGCTGGTGGAGTGGGTGAGGGCTCCTACACTCGCTGCCATGAGCACTAATCCCTCTCCCGGGGCACAGGGCCGGGCGGGGCACAGGGCCTTGCACACCCACCAGCTCCGGGAAACCACCTCCACGCCCAGGCTCCTGTTTTGAGTTTATGGCACTCGATGTCTATTACTTTGTGTGTGTGGTCTTTTCTTACTTGAATTTTCCACTAGTGATATAAAGCGTCCTCACAAAAACATTTCGCTTTATTGCTTTGAACATTAAACGTTATTAATCCAATAGAGAAACGTTAAAGATATTGCTGTCACCTTTAAATGTGAAATGATATTAGCAGCTAAAAAACGCTGGGTTAGTAGAAAAGATGTTCCCTTCATTTCTTTCTCAAGTCTTGAGCTAACTATGCCGGGTTGATGATAAAATAATATTTCTACATGGCTCACAGCACAACATCTGCTTAAAAGAGGCTTCCTGTTCAGCTATCCTCCCCCGCCTTTTTTTTATAGTGAAAATCGTTTCTCAATTGTTTTAATTACAAACTTGGGAATCTACGCAAACTACTCCCAAGCAGCGTGATTCAAAGACAATAGATGGCAATCCCCGAAGAGCCACCAGCCTGCGTGAAGGCAGGCATCTAAGTGGGGATGCTCTGACATCCCCCTCCTCCCCAGCAGGCCTACTCCAAAACAATGGGAAGGGCCGCAAAGCATTGTTCCCCAGGTTCTTCCTCTGAGGATCAAGTGGAAAGGGTGGACTTATGTTCCCTTACGAGCGTGTCGTTTCTGTTTCCCCAATCCCAGTGAATAGCTCTACCACCCACCTGGATGTCCAATCCAGGAGTCTGGGACCCATAGGGACTTCTCCTTGGTCCTCACACCAGCCACCAAGCCCTTCTTTCCCAAAGAAGAGAGTACTGGTGGCGTCAGCTCACAGTTACCAAACCCTTATTCTGTGCCAGGCCCCAACCTAGGAGCTTTCCGTGTACTGACTGATTTAATCCTCACAGCAACCCCATGAGGTATGTATGAAGGCAGATATGTGGGTGTGTGTGCATGTATGTACGTAGGTACAATTAGTGTGATGATGACTATTACTGTTTCCATTTTACCAAGAGACACTCAGACAAAAAGGAGTTAATTAACCTGTGAAAGAGCAAATGGCTAGCAAGAGGCAGAGTCAGGGTTAACCCGTGGAGCTGACTCCAGGACCCATGCTCTTTCCCACTATATTATACTACAGTGCCTCTCAGTTTTACCCAGAGACCCCTCCAGATTCTGCCCTCCTCCCCACCTCCACTGCCCTAGCATCCATCCTCTGAATGTGCTTTGGTCTAAACTTACCCACAGCCCTTCCTGCTCTGGCCTCTGGGAGTGTGACGCCACCCTAGGCCTGATATTCGCTGCTTGGCTACTCCTGGCTCCACATTCCCAACAGGGTTGAGCAGGAGGAGGAGGGTGGTTCACAAAGAAACTGGGTCCAAGCAGAAGCTGCCGCTATAGACAGACAGTGCGGTGAAAGCAGAGCATTTGGGGCATATGCAGGCACAACTGAAAACATCTGGATGCGAGTTGAAACAGGGATGTTAGAAAGAATTCTGAGGATAAACAACTAGAAGAAGATGGGATGGCCAGAGCCAAAAGTTTAGTTTGCGTTGCTTATTTTGTGAAACGCCTTTGTTTTTCAGAGGAAAACTCTGGGCCCTGAGAGGCCATGTCTTCCATAGGGATGTCCCAGCAAGGCGGCAGCAGAGGCAGGGCTGGAGCCCAAGCTGCCTGTGTCTCAGCTGGACTTTTCCACAACCCCGTGTCCCCTCTACCCTGGGCCTGCCCCAGAGAGAAGAGCCTTTGATTACACCACGGAGGACTGACATGGAATCACAGCAAGTCAAAGCAGCTAGGTAGAGTTCTGTTAGACTTAGAGGCGTTGGTATATACCAGATTCATATGGGGGGACTCCTAGGGTCCCCTCAAAGAGACAGACAGGATCCTCCATAGCAGCTGAGACTGATGCCACAAGACTGCAGATGTGACAGGCAGGGAAAACAAAGAGTGCTTTCAAATGGGAGCCCAAGTTGAAAGTCTAAGGCAGACAGCCCAAATTGCAGAGGAAGCTGCTTCTCAACAAGGTCAACTACACCAGTCCACCAAACATAAACTCTGACAGCAGGAGTCCTCCAGCAGGGGAGAGTGAGCTCCCTCCCTCAAGTTGGGTGAGAAGGAGCTGGCGATTTCAGCCCTCAGAGAACAAGTGATATCACTGTGGGAGGTGATTGGGGGGTGGGGGTGGGCAGAGATAAGGATGGTACTGATCTCTCAGCATTTGTCTGTGCTTTAAAGCTGGCATCTTCAAAGCTGGCACCCACATTCCAGAAGAGGTGTCCTTCTCTCTAAATTATAAGTTCCCAAACTTCTAAGTGCATCAGAATTGCCTGGGATGCTTGTTAAAAATGCAGAGCCCTAGCCCCAAACCTTCAGAGACTGGCTCAGTAACGGCACAACCGCACCATGAGAAACACTGCTCTGGGCTCGATACTGACATGGTGCTTGCATGAGGGTCTCATGGTCCAAACGGCTGCAGGGGTCTCACAAGTACAGTTCAGCAAAGCAAAAACTGGTGTGCTTTTCTACACAAATAGGACTCTTTGTTACCAGTAAGGACTAACCACGGCAGTGACAGGAAGTACTGTAGCAACAGCCACAGCTGTCACCCAGCAAAAGTCTTTGACTTTGTACCAGGCACTGTGCTAGACCCTTCCCATATACTACACCCTGCAAGGTGCATAGGATCACCCCATTCTGTGGTTGTGAGGGGTGAGGGAGCCACATTGTTAGTCAAAGCAGAGGCCAACATTTATACTCACGTCTGTTTAGCTCAGAAGGCCAGGTTCTTTATACTCCTACATAATCTAAGATTTCAAGAAATACAACTGCCAAAGTACAACCAAGTTCTCTACTTGCTAATGGATTATCACTTATTATATAGCCTAACCCTGGCTTTCTCTTAGCTTCAGACTTATCATGGATCGAGCCTCTAAAACTCACAGGATGAAAGAAACTAAGAAAGGTCCTTAGTTTCTCTCTTTGTACCTTCACATTAAGATTTCTGAGTACTTAGGGTTTCTATTTCTCTTTACCCTTAAATGGTAGGAAAAAAAGATAATAAGCTCATTTTTTTTAGGGTTTCCATTTCTCTTTACCCTTAAATAGTAGGAAAAAAAGATAAGTTCATATGGCTTGAGATGATCTTTTCTGGAATCCAGATAGAAGCCTCCCCTATGCCCCTGCCTCCTAGCTCTTAAATTGAGCTTTTCATTTTTTGAAGCTAAGGAACATGGTATTTCCAACTTGTACTGGATTCTTAAGTTTCCTCCGTAAACCTTTCTGTGCTTCCCTGAGTAATGATTTCCAGCCACTTGAAGACCTGCTCTGAATTTTTTAAAGGGACCCTTTGGACAGAACAAAGTGCTAAAGGACATATTTTAATGGCACCGAACAGCTTAAAAGATACACTTAAGTGGTTTCTCTACCACAAGGGTTCCAGGACTGCTGTGGCTACCAGGAAGGACGAGATGCGGGCAGGAATTAGAAAGATTGGAACTCTTAAGTGGAAAAGACTGGTCCACAGAACACCTGGGCCTGTTCTTAAAAAGACTTTTCTTAAAAGCCCCATGGTAAGGGGGGATTTACACGAATCTAAAAGACCACAACTCCCTCCTCCCCACTCCCATGGGAAAAGAAAACCCTGCAGGCAAGCAAAGCTAAAGGCCAGTGTGGAGTGAGGGGGCTGGGCCTAGGGAAGAGGCCAGAGGCCAGAGAACCCACCCAAGGGAGCAGCCCAGAGGCTTCTGAACAACTCAGACTGACGGGAGATAACTCAGATACACACACAGTTATAAGACCCACGTAGTGAACACCTGCAGTGCCTCATAACCTAGCTCAGGGGTGTCACACCCGTTATCCCACTTTTCCTAGCTTCAGCCCCGCGTGGCATGAGGCTGCTCTTGCTCCAGTTTTGCCATGACGACACTGAGGCACAGAGAGGTTTACTGCTTGCTTAATGCTACCCAGTGGGCCAGTAACAGCACCGGGTGTTGAATACGGGTCTCCTGATTGCTACATAACCCTTCATTGGGTCCGTCGAAAAACCGTCTGAGCAGAGGCCTGGAAGGGACTCCAGAGCCAAAAGTCAAGGGCGGCCTCTCGCTTAGAGAATGTGCAGGGCGGTGGGCCTCAGGGGCTGAGAGGTCATGGGGAAATGACCATTAACTCTCTGCTTCAGGCTTTATTGTTAAAGCATTCCCAAATCATCTTTTGACAGACATACTTTGAAAGCACAGTTTTTTTTGCTTGTTTGTTTCTGTTTCTTAGATTTCGGTGGAGAAGGGGGTCAGCCTGGTGATAAGCCTCAACTTGACTGCATCCAGGTTGCTGGACAAGCACCAAACCATGATTTCATTTATGCCCCAGGCTGTGAAAACACATAGTGCCTTCCAATGTCCTTGCTATAAAATACCAAATGGCCAGGAGCCAGGGGTGCCATTCCACACACATAGCCCTTCCCTGTTTGCCCCGCATAGAATGAGATGCAAAAAATTCCCTATTTCCATTAACTTTCAATCTGAGGATTGTCAGAAATATGATAAAATGCAGAGAAGGCAGAAGTAGAGAGGGCTGTGTCCTTACACCTGAAACATGGCTCTTTTTTGGTATTTGAGAAAAAAACATTTGTGGTTTGTACTATTGGTGAAAATCCTGGAAGTCACAATGTGAAATAATAATTTGCCATTTTGCTAACACACAAATCCCAATCCCATGAGAGAGGTATGCCTGAGTGGAGTGTTTGGCCAGCCAGAGCTTCAGCACCTGAATTTCAGCCTGGCTGGGATACGCCCCACTTTTCTTCTGCAAAAGCAGTAACTCTCTTGAAGTTAGAGTTTATTTTTAAAAATGGCCCCCATCAGCAAGCCAGCTGCTAGTGGTGATGGAAGTGATGATGGAGTTAAAAATGTCTAAGAAAGCAAAGGTGCTCAGCTGGCGTAGAGGGTGAGTAAAGAAGGTCTTGGTGCAGTTAAAGAGTGGGCTGTTGAACAAGGTCATGGTTCACATCGGATCTCCGAAGGAATAAGCCCACCGCACATAAAAAAAAAAAAAGTGGAAATTAGGAGGTGTGTGAGCCAGTGGCAGCAAGCGCTTCTGACAATGGGAAAACTGCTCATCAAGGAGAGAGAAAAAACTTCAGTGAAAGTTGGGGAGCTGGTTAATTTGTGGTATGAGGATACACGCACAAAACACAAGTCTCAATGGAAACACCGTTCAGGAGAAAGCCAGGGGCCCATATAAGTACCTGTAGAATAAAAGTGGGTTGAAAATTCTACGTTTTTTTTTTTTTTTCTTTTGTTTCTATAAATTGAAGTTACAAAAGGGGCTCTATCAGTAGACCCTGCTGTTGGTAAAGCAGTTGCTACCCTGGTTGAAGAAACCCACGGAGGAGCATGGTTATTGGACAGAACAGGTGTTCAGTGTACACGAAACTGGCCTCTGTTAGAAGAAAATGCCTTCTCAAGCCTAATCCTGGCAGGAAGAGGACGTTTCCCAGTTGCCGGTGGTCAGAAAGATGAACTGGCCCTTTTCCTCCCTAGTGCTTTAATGACTCCGCCAGGCTTATGCCAACATTTTGAACAACCTGAAGTTGTAGCAGGAGGGGTCAAGAGTGAGAACCTTGGCTCGGTATACTAACATCTTGATTTAAGAATAAAAAACCTTGAGACTTGGCACAATTCTTTTTGCATAAAGAAAATTCACAGTTAAAATTATTATTAACAATGATGTAATATATGGAGGAATTTATTTTAGTGACAAATTTATATTAATAACTTTATAAATGACTTCAGCTTTTTTCTTATAGAATTATTAATTCTAAAGGTTAACCAAAATGTTTCACTTTTATGATACCACATTTTGTAGGAGAAAGCGTGTGCTAAAGAGTTATTTTTAAATTTGGGCATTTGGGAATTTCTTGAGGAACTACCCTAACAAAAACATTTGGAGTCTGTTTTATTGGGAAGAGATGTTCAAGATGACCTATCAAAGCCTTATTGTTCTAGAATCATCCACCATGGCAAAAATACAACAGGGAGTATTAGAGGCTCAAAAAATTCATACCCCAAATTACTTAGTTGGGTTTTTATGGGCCTAAAGGCATGCAGGGCTTAACAACAACAATGCCCATACTCCCAGCCACTTGCAAATTTATCTTTGCTCTTAAAAGGTAAATTCTTTTAGCTATGACTAGCAGTTAGCTTTCCCTTCATCCAGCCCCGAGCCACTGGGTTCTCACACTTACACAGTTTAAAGTTCAATGGGAGCAGCTGAAGAACTATGAAGAGTGCCTAACAGCAACGATTTCTTTAAGCAATAATAATAAAAAAAATCAATTTCACCCTACTGGGCTCCAGCTGAACAAAAATTAGACTGGGGGATGATGGAAAGAGGCTGGAACAATGCAATATATGGCGGTAAGTGGGCTGGTGTAATATTTGAAAGAACAAAGTTGAGGCAGTCATGAAACGTTTGTAGTTAACGGGACCAAGGGGCAGAGCAAACACGTTTTAAAAGCCAAACCCCTCCTTTCACACATGTGTAAAACCTTTGGAATTTCATCAGAAAAACTTTATTTCAAAAGTAATCTTTGAAGTTTGAAAATAAAAGCAGAAAGGCTATTTCTCAGCACAGAAAGATGGCTTTAAACTGCCGAAGGGACAAAAGGAAGGTGCTAATGGATGGTTAAGTTATACCAACTCTGAGATCTGTATCCTGCACGTTCGTCTCTTGATGTGTCCTTGCATCTGTTTCTCTGTTAGATTCTCCCTGATGGGACAGGAGACATTCATGTTCTCTCTCTCCTCATCTTTTGGTGCCCTGTGAGGGACTGGTGAACCCTGAACTGGATGGTCACATTGATGATCCAGAGAGATGGGCAGCCAGGGGTGTGTGTGTGTGTGATATGTGTGTGCGATGTATGTGTGTGTATGAGGTGTGTGTGGTAGATATGAGAGACGTGTGTGTGAGGTATAAGCTATGTATGCGAGACGTGTGTGTAAGGTGTGTGTGAGGTGTGTGTGAGGTGTGTGTGAGGTGTGTGTGTGGTGGATGTGAGATGTGTGTGTGAGGTGTAAGGTGTGTGTATGAGTGAGATGTGTATGTAAGGCATGTGTGAGAGGTGTGTGGGAGATGTGTCTGTAATGTGTGTGGCCTGTGTGAAAGAGACAGAGCTCGTGCATGAGTGCATGCATGTATGCGTGACAAGGTGGCAAAGCAAGAAGAAAGAAGCTGTGTGAGCCTTGTTGCTGAGCAGGGGCCTAATCCTGAGTGAAAAACACCTCTTCCATGAAGCACCAGGCAATGCAGAGGGCCAGCGCTTTGGGAATGGGGTTCCTTCTCACTTTGCATGGGCAGACAGAAAACAGTCACTGAAATTTCTAACCTCAGGGTTGAAAATAAAACTCCAAAGGTGAGAAAGTAGCAGGAGCAAATGGTGAGCTCTCAGAGTCCCTCTCCAGCCCTCCTGGCCCCTTGCCTGTTCAGTGAGCTTCCCTGGCCCATTGGGACTTTTCATCTCCCCACATGTCTGTGGACAAATCACTGTGGTGGGAGCTCCCTGCGGCACGGGCAGGGATGCGAGGACAGGCTGTTCTGGGAGGGCTCACAGGGAGGCGGCACCTTCGCTGGGTGTTGTGTACATGACACCAGCACAGACACAGGCAAAAACTGATGCTCAGTAAAACCTACTGAACTGAAGAAATAGGGATTGTACCTTCCTCACATATTTCACATCTGACAAAGCATTCTCGGTGTGTCTTCTACTAATTAATCCTCACCACAATCCTGTGGGCCAGTGTAATATCCCCACTTGACACTATACCTACCTGAAGCTCGACAAGGTGAGTGACTTGTCTGAGGGCAAAGCTGGGACTTGAGTGCAGGGGTCTAAAAATTAAACCACATTGTCCTACAGCCACCATCACCTGACCCCATATTAGTAAATCATTTGTGCCAGAGAAAGAACTGAGCTGCAGGAATGGCTGGACAAGAGAGCTCCAAAAAGTTGCTGAGGATTTCACAGTTCTTTTATTTCTGGCATCAGGTAGCAATTACCTTTGAGCTTCCCTTCTTCCCCCTCCCTAAGATATCCCAATTATTTCAGCCAAAAAACTCACCCAAACTCCCAAACCATCAACACCCCAAAATACGTGCGTGCACGCGCACACACACACACACACACACACACGCACACCTGGGTCAGAGAGATTAAAGGCATGGGGGAAATGGGCTCCAACAACTGTTTCCTCTGCTGGGTTGAAACACTTCTCACTTATTAATGGAGCACAGACAGAGCAGCTGCCTTGATATTTCCAGCAATCTTCAGTATAGAACCAATTTCTAGTATAGCTGAACAGCCTGGAGGCTCCATGGAATCTGTTAGGCATTAGGCTGGCTGCCCCCAAATCACCCAATGGACTAGTGTTTTAACTGGGGACACACTTCTCCAGCTCTCAGGCCAATGCCAGGGTCCATTCAGCTGGCAGGGCATCTCCAGGCTGGGTACAGGCAGTGTCAGCCCAAGTAGACTCACAGAGGGAAAGTGCCTCCAGGTCCAAAGGAAGGGTGTGTCTTCTTTGCCTTTATGTCCCCATACTCAAGCACAGTGCCTGGCATGTAGCAGGGCCTCAGTGTTTAATAAATGACTGGTTGAAAGGCCTACACCTGAACTCCAGGAACTATGCTGTGCCCATTTTTAAAAATGCAAATTCTACCTGGTATGCCTAGCCCCACTTGGGTCTCCTTCTGGGGGAGCCCTGGGTGTGTGTACCTGTGTGTGGATGGGCATGTGTGTGTGAGCACACAATGAAGATGGTCCTGGGCACTCTGTAGGTGACATCTTTCCTTTTTTCATCTGTCAGAGAAAGAAGGCACCTCAGCTGGTCACTGTGTCTGAACAAGGGCACTGATAGGGAACGCTGGGAAGGGGGTTTTAGTGTATAACTTGCCCAAAACCAGTAAGAGTGGCTGAAGAATGAAACCGAGACTTTCATAACCACCAAGCCCTCGGCATTCCAGGTGTCCTCAATCAACCAATCTGCATGGAATTTACACAGAGACTCGGCAAACAGCTCGGGATCAATCCTAAGGTTAACCTAATCTGCTTGGAGTATATCTACCTGGCTTTTTATTGCTTACCTGTGACCAGAGGCTGTGAGTTTCAGGGCATCTTTTTTAAAGCTAAATCACAAAGATAAGTAAATCCTTTCCAAAAGATGCATGTCCTGGGAACCCAGTCCAGGGCCAGTAAGCCTTCTCTCTTCCTACCTGTTGCTGGCAGAGAATGTGGGCAGTCCCACCACAGAGCTCTCTTTGGCCCCTCTACTCCTATTTCTAGCATCTGCTCCCCCCTCCCCTGCCCCTCCAGTGTGCTTGAACTCCCACTACTTGTCAGGTTGGGATACAGCTTTGATTGCTTTCTGGGGCTTGAATCCACTGCTCCCATAGCTTCCCGTGGTCTAGTTGCCACCACGCCTCCTCAGAGCACCAGAGGGCACATCGGGCATACCTCTAGGGTCACCCACCCTCTACTGAGTGCCCCTTTGGGTCTCGACCACTTCTCTCCCAGGCTGTGCATCAAAGGGTGCAGGCTTTAGAGAAACCTCCCCCTCATTGCTTCCCCAGGCCCATTCTCATGCTTACCAGGGCCCAGGCCATTTTGCAGGTTTTGTCTTATTTCATCTCACTGCAATCCTAAGGAGGCTTTTCTTGCCTCCATTTTTTTTTTCTACAGCTTAGAAAACTGAGGCCCGAATGGTGAAGTGCCTTGCTTCACAGTTTGTTGTAAAAGGCAGAGCTGGGGAAGACTGAACCTCCCAGGCTCCTTGCTATTCCTCCCGACCTCTCTGCTAGTGCTGCAGAGTTCTCCCTGGTGAAGGGCTCAGCAGCACGCCAGGGGGAACGAACCTCACAGGCGTTCCTGACCAGTGCTGCCACAGCCCCTGACCCAGGGGCCTTGTCACAGGGGAGAAAGGCCAAACGGTCCAGATGCCTCTGCCTTAATGTCTCCCCTTTGGTGCCGAGTGGCACACCTGGTCTGCTCCTACAGGGCCTGCAGGACACCCCTGGGATCCTGCAGATGCTGAGTGGGCTTTAATCCCCACTTCCATTTCTCCTGCTTGGTCTGCTTCCCAGGCACATGGCTCCGGGCAGGGGGCAAGGGGCGAGCACCCTCTCAGCCTCCACTAAACACTGGACAGCAGAGACTGAAGGTTATGAGCTGGATGCTGGGAGCCTGTCTGAGTTGGAATTCCAGCTCGTTTCTTATCAGCTGTGTGACTGGGGGTAAGTCACCTAAGCTCTCTGTTCCCTAGTTCTGTGTCTGCGCACTGAAATTAATGGTAGTGCCTCTTAGGGTTGTTATGTGAGTAAAAGAGATTTTATGTGTAAAGCACTCAGAACAAGGCTGGCAGTCAGTAAATGCTAGGTAAGTGTTGTTTATTATTCATTTCCCAAACACCAAAGAAAATGAACAGTGTCTGTTTTGGCATTCCTCCATCTTTGTGCCCTCTCCCCTCTATAAAAAGCAGTTTTCTGTAAATAATCCTCTCCTAGGGTTCTTTTTTTTTTTTTTTAGGAGGAAGGGCAGGGGTAGGGAGAGAAGGCCTCCCTGATCCAAGAGGCTGCCATGACATGACAAATAAGCTGCAGCCTGACGTCTCCAAGACATATTGGAGTTTACTTTGTCGTTTGGGCTTGCCATCTGTGCCACCCCGACAGGGCTGGCTTCCCAGACTGCTCTGGGAGCAGGTAGGAGGGTCTATCAGTCCCCGGACAGAGCTGCAAGCTCAGCCGGCCATCAGTTAGGGGCCTAATGAGAAGAAATGGAATTTGCCCACTGCTGCCCTGGGAGCCAGACCTGCCTTTCCAGGGAGGCTGGGCTCTGCTCTATGCAAGGCAATAGCTCATCACCTAAGGGGCCTTCCTGCCCATGCTTTTCTCCAGCCACTTCCGTGCATCAGCAGCAGCTCTGCTGTGGCCCCACTCAGGCTGTCAGCCGGACAGCGATATGAACATGACTCCGAAACCCTCACAGTCAACTCTGATGCTGTACAGGGGGCTAGAGGTACAAACACTGAGAAGGCCGAGCACTTCCCTCATGGAGCGAGCAGTCTAGGAAACGAGGCAGACGCTTAAAACCAGGGCTTCGAACTGGTTCAAACCTGTTCAGTCACGGCTGACAAGTGAACCCAGAACAGACCCGAATTTTTACAGTTTGGGTGATCCAGAATGGTGGCCAGAATGGGAAAACTCACAGGTCGAAGCCCTGGAATGGGAGACTTGGAAAAGGTGTAGAGAGCCTTTTCAGGAGCCTGATGTGTGAGACTGGATTATTAGAAGGACTGTGGAGAGCGACACACATTCAAAGCAGCACAGTCAGCTGCCATCTTTGAGCAGGACACCGTTTCCAACTCTGCTCAAAATCCAACAGGCAAGAGATTTGGTTGCTATGCAATGTGTACGTTGCCCTTGTTTTCTAAGAGGGAGGTTAAATTTCTAGCAGGGATTCAAGCTGCAATTTTTCCTGTTCCAGTTATCATTATGGTTCACCCAAATTGTAAAAATTTGGGTCTGTTCCAGTTTTGCTTCCTTGGCCATTACTGAGCTGGGAAGAATCAGTTTGAAGCTCTGTTTAAAATTAAGAGCAGAAGAGTGTGAACGGCTACAACAGTTTTCTAAGGACAGCACAGTGAAGGCTCTGTTGTGATTTAGTAATTGTGGGACCTTGGGCAAGTCCCTTAACCTCTCTGAACCTCAGTTCCTCCTTTGTAGAATGGGGATTACCAAAGAGCCACATGCTTCACGGGGAAGTTGTGAGGATCAGCTGAGCTCATACATGAAAGGGATGGAGCACAATAAATATGGACTTATTCCTGAAACTAAACAGACATACATGTCACTTGCTTCTACACGGTAAGGCTGGTCACGAAAGGGCAAAAGCCTGTCCCTCTCATTGTGTGTAATAACATAGCATTACACAGCCTGAGCACAGCTGCCTCCAGGGCTCTCAGCACTTACTGGGCCAAGGCCAGCCGTGTCCAGGTTCAGAAATACTCCTTGGCCTCTGGGCAGGAAAGGTAGGAAGTAGCTAAATTTCTCCAAATTATAGGCTGTCCTTACTTTTAACCATGAAGAATGACTCTCTGCCTTCCTCTGGAAATGAGCCTTAGCAAGGAGGTGCCGTGGGCATATTCACTCTCATCTAAAACCATGTTAATGACAGGAAACCAGTGAGGCACTGCCTGTCTGTCGGACAGACAACTCAAGACAGAAAGGGCCTGCGGATCTCTGTGCCCCATCCTCATCGGCCAGGATCACTCTGCGGGCGATTATACTATGTTCCTGCGGCGAACAAGCCTTCACCAATGACCCACGTCAAAAAACTGAACAGCACAGGTGATTTCCAAGGTTTGCATTTGAATTTTTATGTTACCAGGTCACACCAAACCAGTGTGTGGGCAAACCCATGCTCTCTGAGCACCTGCTCACTGCCTGCAGGCTCTCTGCCAGGCTCCATGCATGTTATCAACCAGATTTGGCCCCTGGGCTGGGCACAGAGGAGTTGCTCAACTGTTTGCCAAAAGAATGAATGTCTTCGTGTAGTTCTCACAGCTCCCTTGTAAGATCGATGCAATGAGCTCTGCTCTGTACAGGAGGACAATGTGTTTCAAAGAGAGCACCAGCAAGTGACTGAGATCATGCCCAGCCCGGAAGATGACCAATCTCCAAAGCCCTGCTCTTTCTTCTGCACCAAGCTGCCTAATGTTCGTGTGAGGGTCCTGGAGTATCACTAGAAAATGTGGGGAGGTTTTCAAATAACCACTTCAATGATCAAAGTTTTGGGTAAAGGCTCTTGAGGTAATTTTTAAAAAATGAATTAGCTGACAGCTCATGATGAACTCTAAAAACAGAAAAATCTAGTAGCAGCAGCCACCCACTTTAATAACAAGGCAATCATTTGGCAAAGAAAGACTAAGCAGGGCTGGACTTGGTACCATACGCTTGGTCCTGTGCTGGGGCAGGCAGAGCTCCTTCCTGCCCACATGGAATAGACAAAGCTGACACAGCGTAGCTGACGTGTATATGCAGGGTACTCAAGACATGTGTGCTCATACTCAAGGACCAAGGAGGCCTGAAGGTGCTCATGGAAGGAGCCAGAGAAGAGCAGGAGTCTCTAGGAAAAGCTTCTGGGAAGAGCTAGGGCTAGAGTGCAGGTCAGAGGTGGGTGAGGACGTAGATTGGGAACAGGAAGCCTCTCTGGGGCAAGAGGAACACCCAAAACAAAGGCCTAGTGAGCAGCATTCTAAGGAAGAGCCTCACCTGGCCAGAGGGAGAAGTGACAGTATTTACAGCCAGGCCCTGGGCTTCTGTAAAGAACCTGAAGAGCCAACGTGGGTCATGAATATCAAAGAAGAACTTAAGGCCCAAAACACAAAATGGAACTAAAAGAGGAAATTTTATTTTGATGAAGAGTACAATACACAATGGAGCTTTAACAGTCATAAACCTTCATGGCCCAAATAATACTGCATTGAAACATATAAAATAAAATCTATGCTCAAAATAAGGAGCCTTGGTGGAGAAGTAGTTAAGCAGTTGGCTGCCAGCCAAGAGGTTGGCAATTTGAACCCCCCAGCCGCTCTGTGGGAGAAAGGCGGGGCAGTCTGCTTCCATAAAGATTATAGCCTTGGAGTCCTACGAGGCAGTTCGACTCTGTCCTAGAGCATCACTATGAGTCGGAATTGATGTGAGGGCAACGGGTTTGGTTTTTTTGGTTTTATGCTCAAAATAATGATGACATAAGAAGAGATTTACAAAACAATAAAAGCTAGAACTATCATTCTTCGGCCATACATATACATCCATCCATCCTACTTGACAAAGAATGACAGGATGTAGGGTGTATAAATATTTCAAACATTGTGCCTTACTTACAAAAAGAAGACATTGTTTCAAGTGTCTACAGAACATTAAGTAAAACTGGTCACATATTATACCACAAAGAAAGCCTCAATAAATTTGAAAAATAAAAAAATTGAAAAACTTTCTGACCATTATGCAAAAAATTAGAAATTAATACGAAAAGGTGAGACAAAAATTTCAATTGCTCTGAAAAAAAAGCATTTCTAACACTTGAGCCAAAGAGGCAATCAAAACTAAAATTACCGTGTATTTATGAACATGTTACACATTGAAGCGACAAAACGTCACTAAACATCTACATTCAAGAATATTTAATATAGCCTTAAATTCTTTTATTAAAAATAAAAAGGACCAAAAACAAATGAAGTAAATATTCAGCCCAAGAATATAAAAAATACAAAAAAATAAACCCAAAGAAAGTAGGAAAAAAGGAACGAGTATAGATAAAATAAGGAAATGTAGAACAAAAGTCTAACAGTTTTATAAAGAAATTAAAATTGAATTAACTGAAAAGATGACTAAAGTAAACAAATCTCTAGTGAGCAAAATAAAAAAAAAAGGGGGGGAATATAATATTAGGGTTACATATGACCACTTACTACCGCTACCGTCGAGCTGAATCTGATTCACAGTGACCCTGTAGGACAGAGTGGAACCGCCCCACTGGGTTGTGAAGGCTCCAAATATCCACGGAAGCAGACTGGCCCATCTTTCTCCCACGGAGCAGCTTGTGAGTTCAAACTGCTGAACTTCTGGTTACAGCTGAGTGCTTTAACCACTGTACCACTAGGCACGTTCATTTTAATATCAAAAGACACTCTTAGGTACAATTTTATACCAATAAACTTGAAAGTCTAGGTGAAATGGCTGATTTTTTTCTTTCAAGGGAAACATGTATGACAAAACTAACTCAAAACTGTAGAAAGCCTGGAAAAAAAAAAAAGTAACTGCAAAAGTCATTGAAAATTTGTCCCATCCCCCAAAATGTCCTCAGCTCTCCCAAATGTTTCCAGCTGCATTCAGTTTTTATGGAGCTGTTTTTTTTTTTTTTTTTCTTTTTATTAGGGAACAGATACTACAATATTAAAAAAAAAATTTAAATTATAAAACCAACTCTAATTCTAAAATAGGAGTCCCGGTGGTGCAGTGGTTAAGTGCTCAGCTGCTAACCAAAAAGTCGGTGGTTCAAACACACCTAGAGACAGCTTCTGGGAAGAGCTGGGGCTAAAGTGCAGGTCAGAGGTGAGTGAAAATGTAGACTGTAGATGTGGCAGTCTGCTTTGGTAAAGGTTACAGCCTTGGAAACCCTATGGGGCAGCTCTACTCTGTCTTATAGGGTCGCTGAGTCAGAATGAACTCAATGGCAATGGGCTATGTATGAGTAATTCTAAAATCACTCAAAAATAATATTTTGCTAAGCATTTAACAAATCTCACATAAATGCCAGAATGTTAATTCAAACAGTAGCTCAAATCTAGTGCTTTATTTAAAGAATAATAAACCATGTAAAGTAGAATTTATTTCAGAAATATAAGAATTATAAATGCTAAATCATCTAAATGAAATCATCTTATCAAAAAGTTAAATGATAAAAATATAATACTATATTGATATATTCTGAAATGTTTTATATGAAATTCAAATTAGTGCCTGAATTTAATTAAAAAAAAAAAAAAAACCTCTTAGGAAAACAGGAATAGAAGAATCATTCCTTTAATATGATCGAATTCTCCCAGGTTATAAGCCAACATCATACTCGACAGTGGAATACTGGAGACATCCCCACTAAAATCAGGGACAAGGTAAGAATACAAGCTACTGCCACTATTATTTGCTGTTTCAGAAGTTCTGACCAACAATATAAGGCAAGAAAAAGAAATGAGGTATAAAGGTATTCATCAAAAAATTACCTATATTCGTAGATGATATTGTTGTCACACACAAATAATGGGCAAAAGCAAAAACAAAAACAAAAAAATTAAAATCTAAGAATTAGATAAACAGAAAGTGAGGAAAGGTATAATACTTTACCGAATGATATAAAAGAAAGTGTGAATAAACGGAGAGTCACACTATATTCCTGGAAGGAAAGATCAGGCATTTTAAAGATGACCATTCTCCCCATATTAATTTATAACGTCCATGTTTTTCAATCAAAATCCTAACTTTTTCCTCGTCGCTTAAAAAAATGATTGTAAACTTGAATGGGGTTAAAAAAAAGTGAGTTAGAATTATCCGGGACATTTTGAAAAACAACAAAAAATAATAAGAGGGATACCAAAACATGTCCATTTATAATAATTAAAAGTGTGATCCTCTCATACAAATATGTATTCAAGTCAATGAAGCAAGATAAGGCCATAAAAAATATCACAGTATATATAATAAGAGGTCAGTATGAAACTTTTTTCAAATGAGTTGGTTAAAAAAAGGAAGATTATTTAATAAATGGCGCAGGGATAATAATTTGGAAAAACACAAATGCTTATCTCACATGATACATCAAAAGAAATTACACATGAATTTTAGGTTTAAATGTTAAAAAGAGAAATGAAGGTACCAGAATATATTACAAGATTGAAGACTTTCTAAAAATGTAGCAGCAGAAGCACGAAACATAAAGGAAAATCAAAATTAAAAGGCAAAAAACCACAAACTGGAAAAAAGCATTAGCAACATGAGAGCAAAAGAAAGAAAAAGGCCTTGTAAATTTTTTTTTTTTTTTACATAAGGAGCTCCCACAACTCAATAAGCAAAAGACTTCAATCGAAAAAGCAAGGGGAAAGGACTAGAGGAATAAAAATGGCCAGTCAACATAGGCAGAATGTGTATCCTCACTAGCAATCAAGGAAATCTAAGTTAAAACAATGAGACGCATCTCACCTTTCAGATTGGTAAGGAAAAAAAAAACCTTTCATACAAGTGGAAGTGTAAAGGGATCCAACCATTATGTATCAGAATGCTTAAAAATGTACATTTACCTAATGAACAAAGGCCTAAAGGAACATTCACCAAAGTATCACTTTTAAATGTGAAAAAAAAAGGTAAATATCCAACCTATACCAAAAACCAAAACCAAACCCTTTGCTGTTGAGTTGATTCTAACTCAGAGTGGCCCTATAGGACAGAGTAGAACTGCCCCATATGGTTTCCAAGGTGCGCTTGGTGGATTCCAACTGCCAACCTTTTGGTTAGCAGCTATAGCTCTTAACCACTACACCACCAGCGTTTCCATACAACCCATGGAGGATGGTTAAATAAAGCAGATTGTATCTATATGGTGGAGGATTATGCAGCCATTAAAATCACCCTGAGGCTCAAATAGAGGCTTGTACGCCAATGTTCACTGAGGCATTATTGACCACAGCCCCGATGTGGAAACAACCCAAATGTCCATCACAGATGAATGGATAAACAAAATGTCGTATATCCATACAATGCAACATTATTCAGCCATATAGAGAAATTAAGTTCTGATACATGATAAGACTTGGATGAACCTTGAAAACACGACGCTGGGTCAAATAAGCCAGACACAAAAGAACAAATGTTGTATGATTTCACTTATATGAAATATCTAGAATAGGAAAATGCACAGAGCCAAAAGTTCATTAGTGATGTTCTGGGGCTGAAGGTGGGAATGGGAGTCATTGCTTAAGAAGTGCCGAGTTTCTGCTTGGGGTGATGGAAAACTTTCGGAAATGGAGAGTGGCGATGATAGCACAACATGGTTGATGCAACTAATGTCACTAAATGGCAATTCTTTTTTACCACAATAAAAAAAAATGTTTAAAGTACTCTCCCCCACCCTCCCCCTGCCCAAAAACAAACAAACAAAATCACAAAGGTGCATATGACCAGGTCTCAAAACAGGCAGGACATTTTCAGCAAGAAAAAGGAGCAAACTACCAACATACTCAACAACATGGATGAATCTCAAAAACATAATGCTGAGGGACACAAAAAGCTACGTACTGTATGGTTCCACTTAAACAGCATTCAAGAAAAGGCAACACGATGACATACAACAAATCGGTAACTGCCAGGGACTGCACATGGGGGAAAGGACTAACTGGAAACAGGAATGAGAGAGCTTTTTGGGGTGATGGAAATGTTCTATATCTTGCTTGTGGTCCTAGTTACATGGCTATATGTGTTTGTCAAAATCCATTGAAGTGTATTTATAAAAGGGTAAATTTTATTGTATGTAGGTTATACCTCAACCAATTAAAAAAAAAAAACCAGAATGGGTAATCAGGTGGAAATATACTTTTATAAATATGCAAGGTATAAAAAAATGTTGAAAGGATATACCCCAAAATATTGCTTCTCTGAGTGATGGGATTATAAGTGATACTTGTTATCTTCCCTATATTTTTATGTATTTTCCAACTTTTCTACAATGAATATATTACTTTGATAATTTAGGAAAAGAAAAAATCTGTCTCTTTTTGATAAAAAAAGAAACATATTAATGAACTGTTTTTTCTAGCAACAAAATTTTTATTAGGTTCTTATAGGAAATGATGGGCAGATTCAAGCTCAGTTGGAACCAGAGTCCCACCAGCCCTGAGGCAGAACTTCACGGAGTGTCTCTGTTCCAGCCCCTGCAAGGTGCCTGGAACAGGTGTTCCGCAAGGGGTAGGTAGGAGGGTAGAGCAGCGAGAAGGACCACCTGCTCAGAAGCTTTGTTTTTGGAGAGGAAAAACTGAGTTCCAGGGAAAGGAAGTAACTTTCTCTAGTTCGAAGATGGTCAAAACAAGTCTTAAATCCCAGAAAATAGTGCTATTTCCATTACACTGTGCAAAACGATGGTATTGTAAACCTGCAAAAAAAACCCTAGAGATATATCTAACTACCCCAGGAAAATTCAAACTCCTGTGAAGTTGAAGATAAAAGCCTACACAGGGAAAAGCAACAGACACTAACAGCCAAAGTTTTCCAAACTTCAGGAAACAGTGTCTCACGTTCCAGTTTCATTTTTTTTTTTCAGTACAATTATTGTTTATATTTTTCTTTACATCTGAAACTCACTTTTAAAAACGCAGAGTATCTGCCTCCAGTGGGTAGTTTTACCATTCTTGAATACTGCTTCCCATCTCCCTGTAAGAGTCTAACCTTCCCTGCCCACTGCCATGTGAAGCACAGGGCCTCTTGGGGGGTAAGGATAAAACCTTGCCCCACTGATGTTGGACCTGGCCACATGCCTTGCCCTGTCTGACCAGGAACTTAAAGAGCTATTGAGTGTTTCTTCCAGGTCTCTTGCTTTTTCCCTCTGCCATAGAACAGCGTGTTGCAGATAGGGGCTGCTCCTTCAGTCTAGGTCCTGGAATGAGATGACACACGGAGCAGGGGCACAGCTAGCTTCAGTCACCAATTTGTAACTTGGGTGATATTTAAAATGATGGTATTATAAGCCACTGCAATTGTGGAGATTGTTACTGCAGCAGAACCTAGCAAACACTGATGCATATGCCTACTTTAATCTTATTCTAAACAATGATATCCTTTGATATGTTCTTCTGAGTGAAATAAAAAATGAAAAAGGCTATCCACTTCTGCTCTAAAATTACCCCCCTTCCAGGTACACACCCATCCTTTGGGAAATATTGCTACAGACTGAGGGAGGAAGTAGGTGGGTACCAGAGTTGATGCAGACAAAGAACCAGCTCTACGGGGAGAAGCCTCGAGGCCATGTAGACGAAAGTCAGAAAGCTCTGCATCTCTTCCCCGAAACTGTAAGCTGCAACATCAATTTCGTAATTCAATGTGCTTATGTGTGTGTGTGTTGCTATTTTAAAGTACACATCAATTTTAAGACAAACCCAAAATTCAGAAGCGTTAAAATACGTAGAGTAAGTACATCAAAACTTCCAGTAATGCTGGAAAGCATGGAGAAATCAAAGGACAAGGAGGTGTCTACGTGTCTATTTCCCTACACAATTAACTTCGTTATTTAATTCTCTAGTTACAAATTCTTCTCAAAACAAAATCTATTCTGATCACCTAAATATTAAAGGTCCTTGATGACTCTAACACTATGTAATTTTGAGACACGGCATAATGGGTAGCATTCAGCTATCTAAAACTTTCAGTCAGCTCTATCATACCCTGATCATTAATGGTCTACTTGTTTGGCTCAGGTAAATTACATTTGCATATGCAAATTATGTCTAAATACTCTGTACTATTAATGTTATCACTAATTACATAATAATAGTTACCAATTTCCACACGGATCAAACTTACAGTTTTGTAGCTATTAGGGAAATTGTGCTTTGTAATTAAGATAATCTTCATTTCCAGATGCTAATTAACTATATAATAATTAGTCTCATTCACTAATGCAAATTAAGGATTTTCATCTGTATTGATAAAGGAGTCACTTCTTATCGGTTAAGGAAAGATAGCCCCAGAAATCTTGCAGAGAAATACTTTTCCCCCTCTAAAGGTTAAAAGGTAAATCCATTTTTATCAGTCTCATTTGCGAATGCAAATTAGTCTGATTAATCAAGTCAAAGATAAATGTGCTAGTCTTATTTCAGGACAAAATGTATAGCTTACTGAATTCATCTCTTTTTCCCTTACAAATACACAGATAAACAGAGTTCACAAGACAGAAGTCTTTCAAACAGGACTAATTCATCTACGGTGGAAGAAAAGCTCTGAGATCGGCCTGTCTCTCTATTACTCTACCTTTTGTTTCCACTTCAGTGTCTCAGAGGGACCTGGGAATAGCTGGTGTCTTAATGGTTCAGCAACAAGGGACCAAGGGACAAGAGATTTTTGTGAGTAAATACACAGGAGAAAGGGAAAGCCACATTCACTGGGATTATTAAGTTTTCTGTGCTCCAAACAGAATACAAACTGGCACCTCCCATCGTGACTAATGAGGGCTGCCTCAGCGAGAACAGAAGGGCTGACAGCCAGCGAGGCCTCGTTGGCAGGCCCCAACCCAGGCCTGGCCGCATTCATCATCTGCTAAACCAATCCACCAATTCCGCACCACCGTTTGTCATTAATTATGCTAATCAGCACACCATTACTCTCTGATGACACCATAGCTGTTATTAGCTAGTTATGGCTTTTCAAATGCACAACTTATTGGGCATGCACGGGGTGTGCACGCATTAGCCTACAGGGAAGAAATGTCCAATTATGAAAAGAAGAAATTTGCTATTATCTTTTTATAACAAACCTATTTAGTAATTAGAAAAGTCTCTGAACTCACAGGTTCTTTTTTTCCCTCCCTTAAAATAATAGAGACAAAAAAAATGTGCTTTTCAATATTTCTCTCTGAAAGAAAAGGAAATACCAACACAGAGATACTTGCTGCATCTTTAAAAGTGGGGTCTGGGGAACAACTGTGTACATGCGTGTGAGGCGTGCAGAGATTCCTGTTGGGCTTTTTTTTTTTTTCCTCCAATTTTGAATTAGGACTACTTTATTACTATATTTCAGACACTATGAATTCCTGAAAGATGAAAGCACACCCATGTGACCTTTTATGGTTCACTTATGGCAGATCGAAGCTGTTCACATAATGATGCCAGACTGTGCACACCTCACCTGGCGGACGCTTACATGAGAAGCACAACAACAGCCTCCTTTAACCCCTCACATGCCCCAGTGACACCGCCAAGAGCGTAAATGTGTCTCAAATGGCCTTGGAGATGTACGGTTTGGCCCAGGTCAGCACATGGCCCGTGCACAGTTTCGGGAAGAAAAAGAACTGTAGTTGGCTTGGCAAGACAACAAAGTCACGCGGGGTCAGTAGCCAGACCAAGTGACAGGAGATGGCTTTCGGAAACTCCAGGCTCCTTTGAGGGGCTTGTACTGACCCTGGAGTATCAACAGGACAAACCTCTGGGCACTTGTCCAAAACAGGCACTAATTCTAAGTTGTTGTGTTCAGGCTGGGAGTCTTTACCACTAGTTTTAGAAGCTTAGTCTGTATTAAGAGCTCATTAATATCATCAGAGTAAATGGGCCTATTAAAACATCTTTAAGCAATATCTGAACATAAATCTCCCTAAACTATATTTAATGACTGTACTTAAGATACATTATATGCAAGCCTTAATGAGACATTAGATAGCATTTTGAAGATTAAAATTAGAGAATCCATATAAAGTCTGTCCACTTAATGTAGCCTTAAGCTATACTGATGAAAGCATTACTACCAAATTATTACTGCATTAGAACAAATATTTTTAATCATGTCTGATTTATGAATCCCCTTTTTCATATAATTTTCATTTTCACAAAAGTATATTTTGAGTTTACAAAAGAGGGTATGTGAAAGGCTTCAAGGATCCGAAGTACTCCGGAGGTAAAGCAAACACAGAGTTTAGTTGGTACTGCACATTGAAGGTGCTCTGGGCTTCAAACCATACTTTTTCATGTTTGGTTTAATTAGTCATCCTAATATTATAGGATATACTAGAGACAAAACAGAATTTAACCACAAATATTCTGAAGACCAGAATATAACACAATGCACACAGCACAATTTACAGAGCCCTGGCAGTCATAAAGCCTGTTTTGCAGGTCAGTACGGAGTCAGAATCAACTCAGTGGCAATGGGTTTGGTTTGGTTTGGTTTATGGAGATCCTGCACTCCCAGAGAGCAACTACAGCTCACCATTGCCACACCCCTGCTCCACGCCAACAGATACAGATGGACAGGCATCCTCTGCTCCAGAAGGTCTGCGACCTTCTGTTGTCTTTGTTTCCCCAGCGCCTGCCACAGAGGCGTCAAGTAAGTCAGCTTCCACTCCAGGAGGCCCTCTCTGCAAGGAGCAATCAGTGCTGCTGGGGGAGGATATTAAAAAAAAAAAAGTTTGATTCCCCCAGGGCCAGGGGATTGAACCCTTTAAACAGATCCAAATCCTCCTCAAGTCTGTTCAAACAAGGCCTGCTGAACAACGGGTGTGGGTGGGGAGGTGCTGATGCCCAGGACAGGAAATACTTGGAACAAGGAGTCAGGCCACATAATTATCTGTGAGTCTGTCTGTATATGCAATTCTATTCTGTTTAAAATAAAATACATAGCCTGAGTCTATAAAAATCCTGGTAAGACTTAATACACAGCGGTTTCTTTTGAAAATAAGTCAAACTTCAGACAGATACATAGAAATATTTTTCTACAGATTTATCTGCTATATTTAAAATACGAAATAACCAAGCAGGATTTTTGATGAAACAGAAAAATCTATGTCCAGTCCTCCCACCACCCCCAACTGCTGCTCTTGGGAGCAGAAGCTTTCCCAAAGGAAAGAAACTGCATCTACCCCTCGGTCAAGATAACAGCCCTACAATCCCATTTTGGGGTGAATCTGCTGAATGCTTCATATTCCACTATTGGCTGAACTGTGAGAGAATGTTATCTGAGAACCTGGACAAGGATAAGTCTAGATTAATGTCACCCTGGGAACAGGCAAAACCTGGACTTGGATGTGACACCGGCACAAGGTGCTTTGTAATCAATTGACACTTTAGAAAATGTTAGGGATGACTTACCCTTGAAGCCTTTTTTTTTTTTTTTGAGCAGCTTGACACTTGACGACAAAGTGTAACTACCTTTTATAAATGCTATTCAATTATGAAAGTCTTCTTCTGGGATTATGTAAATCAAGACAAGTCAACCAGTGACACCTCCCTTAATAGAATGAGATTATCTAGTTAAAAAAAAAATTTTTTTCCCCCATGGAAGAAAAAAGTAGCACAATTTAAACACACTGGTCATCAAAAGGAGACTCCTCCTTTACTGTGTAAAATCTGTAGCAACAAGGCTATTTCCATTTGCTCTTCATAGATATTCTCTCCCCAAAAGGAACTACTTCATAGTACAATCTTGCATTTTTAACTGTGTGAATTGGGCATTCTTCATAAATAACAGCTACGTTCTATACACAGGAGCTCCTTTTTATTAGGGACACGGTAATGAACAATGAGCAATGTGTTCTATTATTCTTTGTCAAATCACAAAATGCTACATTAGAATAACTGTGCTGGTCAATGTAATATAGTAGATTAAATTCAACTTCTGTGGAAAAACCACTGTAAAACAGCATGATAAGAAGGCTATAAAAAATTTAATTTTACTCCAAACTCCATCACAAAAAAAATGGTGTGAAGAGTAATTTTGCATAATCAGTACACGCCATCTGGAACAATTAACCGATTTCTACAGAACTACGAGGATCAGTCCTATCTGCTTATTAAAGATCAGAAATTATACAAGTAATAAATCCTTGAAAAAACTAAGCGTACTCCCGCCTGTCAACGCTATTTTAACTTCAAATACTGAAGAATGCCTGATAAGGCTGAAAAGAAGAGATTAATATATGCAAATTACATCCAGCATTTAAAATCCCCACAACTGTCTCCGGTTTTCTGTCCCTTATTGCTGCCTTTATGTTTTATTCATACACCAACTCACCTGTCACTTCATAAGCTATAATATTATGGGGGTATTATTAAACAGCATAAAGCCGTGCTTTAATTGGAAAGCTTCATTGCATTTTCCAATTATTTGGAGTAAATTAAAAGCAGATGCACATAGTTTAATAAGGAGTCTAATATCAGTTCCGGGAAATCAAAATTCATTGTCATTACTATGCTGTGATAGTTTTGCAAACTGTACTCAATTTCAGAGGTTTTCAAAAGAAAATCTGTCTATGCAATCTGTTAATTGTCATTCGGTTAATAACTGTTTAAATATCCAAACTACACAGCAGCTTCCTATTAAAAAAATTAAACTATGGGTTTATGCAAGCAAACAAATACAGCGTGCCACTCCTGGGCTGGGCTGGGCTGGGCTGGGCTGGACTTTTCAGGCTTACCTATTCACCTTAAGACAATGGGAAGCCCAGGAGAAAGTCCCCCAGATGGCTGCTTAGCCCCAGAGCTAGAGGACAAAGAACAGCAATTTTGAACTTCTTACGAGCACCAGAGGTTACAGCACTATTAGACAGCTCTCTGTGGAAAAGGGCAGAAGCCATGATATAAATTGTTTTCAGAGGTCTGCACTGCTCAGCAAAAAATTAGCTTCCAAAGTTTTAATTGGTCCACCTAAAATAAATCCTTTTAATGAGTAAATTAACCGATTCAGGACACAAACATGGAAAAATCAACGAAAGCAAATGTTGTAAGCAATTTTTTTTTTTTTTTTAATTGACCCCTAAAGTGCCATTACCTTACTGGTTCACGACCCACAAATGGAGTTTTCCTTAGTCTTTGCAGGGGCTGGCCACTGTGCCTACAAGTGGATTGAACCTGCCAGACAAAGGACCATATTCTACACTATTATGTACTTAAAGAACTAAATCTTAAAGGTTACTCTTTGTAAGGAAGCTTGCTCCCAGATATTGTTATATTACAGCTCTGCAGCTACAAGTTGCATACATACAAATACATGCAGCTAAAGCATTTACAGATGAAAAGTCATAGGTATACTCACAGGAGTACATGTAACCTTTTCATTTTTATATTAAGTGACAGACTTTTTCAAATCCTAGGTGTGTAAATTATAATAGGACAAGCAGTAATTGACTTTTAAACTCCACCCACTGTGAGGGCTACAATTAATCTGTTTTTAACATAAGAACTGCTGCTCTGCAAAGTTCATAACTTGTAGGCTCTTTTTCCCAATCCAGTTAAAACCCATGAGACCTTCTAAAAGATAACAGCACAGAATTTACTCTGCATCTCCCATTTCAAAGGGCGTAATGGCTGACACCCCAACCATCAGAGGGCAGTCCCTTCCCAATCAGAAAGGACACTAAACGCTTGAATGCCGGAGAGCCTTCTGGCAAAACAACCAGAAACTATGCTCACAGATGAAGATAAAAGCAATTCTTGTGCAGTGATCCAAAAAATAGCATCTCTTTTCCCCCCAAAATTACCTGTTTTAATAAAGTAGACACACTGTGCCAGCTGAACCATTTAATTATCTGCAAAAATGATGAATCAAAACAATAGTTTGCAAAAATAAACGACTAACCTCTGATTAAAATGTCTGTCCTCATTAAATCCAAATAAAAGGTACAATATCTTTTTAAAAAATGCAGCCTGAAGAAAGGAGCAATCCTTCAGCTTCGAGGACCTTACACTTGGCAGCAGAAGTGGCTTCCCACGATACCGAGACTGGGACATCTAAGAAAGTTGTGTGATTTACTCTCTCGAACCCAGAGAAAAGTGTGCAGGATGCTGTCCGTGCGGCTGCCCTTGTGCCTGCTGTGCTGTCCTCGGCACAGGCCCTAGAGCCCTCAGTGGCCTAAGACCCAGCAGCCAGCTGGAGAACAAAAACCCCAAACCAAACCCAGTGCCGTCGGAATCAAGTCGATTCCGACTCATAGCAACCCTATAGGGCAGAGTAGAACTGCCCCACAGAGTTTCCAAGAAGCGCCTGGTGGATTCGAACCGCCGACTGTTTGGTTAGGAGCTGTAGCACTTAACCACTATACCACCAGGGCTTCCAGCTGGGGAACAGGGGATTGCTAAATGGTCTGCTTTGTGGGTGGTGTGAATTTCTCGTACTCTTAAGCTAAGCTCTGGCTCACAGCTCTGTAAGGGTTCTGGTGCAAGGCAAGAAGCCTTTTTTTTTTTTTTTCCTTGCTAAAGGATCCTGGAAAGGGAGGGATTGGAAAAGAAGAGCAGCAAACCAAAGGAAACACGACAAAGGGCAACAAAGGAAGACATGAACTATTCAGAGGTTTGAGCACAGACATGGTCCTTTCCTAAATCAGAGCTGATTCAATGAAAAGGGAAAGAGAACATCTGAGGCTGATTTAATTGTTGACACGTTCTCTTTAAAACTGTTTTACCCCGTAGCAAACTAACATCTCAAGCAATTACTGACACAGGAATTAGAACGGAAGGTTTGCCTTATATTATGCCAAAAGGTCCCCTGAACAGCGCAAAGCCCCTCCAGGTGTGAGTTCCTTCCCTTCTGGTTGCTGCTTTACCGAAGGAGCTGCCCCTTCCCCTGACTGCACTTTTAGCAGGGAGGGACACAAAAAAGGGTGAAGGGCTCATACGGCAGGGTGAATAAGGTCAGTGCTTCCTCTCCCAGCGTCTCACTGGAATAACAGCAGTAATTACAACAGTTGTAAAAACAAAAAACAAACAAAAAAAACATTGCCGACACTAGATTCCAACTCATAGTGACCCTTTATAGGGCAGAGTAGAACTGCCCCACAGGGTTTTCAAGGAGTGGCTGGGGGATTCGAACTGCCAAACTTTTGGTTAGCAGCCAAGTGCTTAACCACTGTACCACCAGGGCTCCCTGACAGTCATAGCAGCCACCATTTTTGGGACATCCACTCGGTGCTAAGCATTTCATGTAAATTATCTCTAATCCTCAAAACAACAATATTAACCCTACTTCATGCAGCTAGACAGGGCTGATACGAAAGGGTAGATTGGTTCCAAAAACCAAGCCCCTCTCAAGAATCAATCCAACAACCACTATCATTAAGTGCCTCCTGTGTGCCAGGTCCTGGGCTCAAGTGTTAGGAAACACCAGTGAACAGGACACTATCATCCCACCCTCACAGGACACAGAACACTGAACACTGAACAAGACGTCATAACCAAAGACTAGTCCACTTTCTCAGAATTGGGAAACCAATCAGATGGACAGTTTTACAAGAAGCCCAATAGCCAAGAGGTTTACTGGCCAAAGAAGCTGCCCATCTTGGGCCTACAAAAGGCACAATCCACCTTTGCTAGGATAAGGGTGAGGGAGGGCTGTGTAATTCATGATCCAAAGAACCTTCTGACAGGAGCAAGGCTGGCATTTTTTTCTGCACAGGGCATATTTAAGGTAAACACGCAAGGCGATAGAACATAAAGATGGGTGCATTTATTGCCTCCAGGTAGCAAGCGATTAAGTACTTCTAAGTGTGTCACCAGAAGCGATGCTTAGGGCCAACGAGGCAAGCTTTACTCTCTCATTCAAAATTATGGATGTTGCCTCGCCAGTGGATCATGAGATCGTTCAGGCTATAAAACATGTCAGGCGTGAGAAACCACTCTCTAACAAAGGATCTCAACCTTGGACGAGAGTTCTGCGTCATTCACTGTCTTAGAGACAATTGTAAGACAAATCTGAGGAAGAAGGAGCTTCGTTCTCCGGGATCTGTGATAAATATATTCCACCCAAACTCCAGGTTGTAGCACTGAAGATTTTTTTTTTTTGAAACATAAACGGTTTAGGACTGTCATTGGCCATTAATAAAAAGAGAGAAGAAAGCACTCAGTATTCAGAACCCAAACACCAAATAAATGTGTGACAATAGATGAATTCAGGTATTCCGTCCACAGGAAAGGTGGCTTCATTGTTCTAAAACCGATCAGAATTTCTTTTGTCCTAATGTTAATAGTAAGTGTATGCGTTATGACACAAAAGGGAGGATGCGTGATGGACAAAGGATAACTTTGGATTTAATGACCAAATGTTGCGTGTCTGTCCAACTTCTCCCAAGTTCTGCCAATGCCCACATCTTTAGTTATTAAGCCATCAAGTGTATAAATATGTTAACCTGCGATCTGATCTCCTATGACTCTTGTCGTAACTCAGCAAGGCTGGAGCACGGAAGCTCAGAACACTGGCAGCTGGACGGAGAAGGCAGGGAGGTAGGACTGGACAAGAAAGGAAGCTGGGGCTGGGAAACTGATTGGTCACAGTCCTGGGCGATTCTGGAGAGTTGGCAGGGAATGTACGGGATCTGGAATGGCTCGGTAACCTTGGGCTTGGTTTCAGCAGAGGCTGGCATCTTAGGAGGCCCAATCTAGCAAAAGAAGCTTGAAAGCAGGAAAGATAGAGTGGCACGAAAGTGACTGTCAGTTCAAAAAAAGACTGTTGCCAGTAGGCAGGGTATGGGAGGACATGGGGAAGGGCTCAGGTGGAGCGAGAGGAACACCTAGGGTTCAGTCCCAATAAGTGAAATCGTGGGTTCAGGCTGCCCACAATCACCACAGGGGTTAAGAGAAGACCACAGCAAGGGGACATCCAGGTGCCCAGACTGCCTGCCCCCAGACAAAGGTCTATAACAAGAAGATCAGTAGTAGTTCGTACCTGGTATACTCCCTTTCCTGGGTGGGAAAATATCTGAGAAGGGATGGAAGGGAAGGGCTGTGGAATAAGTATAGTAACAGTAACAACGTGTAGCACTTTCTATATACCAGGCTCAGTTCTAACCCTTACCACAAATTGTTGTCAATCCCATTTTACAGATAAGGAAATTGAGGCAACGGAAAGGTTAGATTCCTTGCCTAAGGTCACAGAGCTATTAAGTGAAGGAGCCATGATTCAAACTTAGGCTGAATAGCCTGTGTGCATCACCAGTTTGCAGAGCCCATGAGAGCCACATCCATACCCATGATCCCCTTTGGACTCGGGGATTGTCCTCAGTCGAGTATTAAAGACCTCACTCTGATGAGGTCCCAGAGATGATCACCCAGGGAATCATCTGAGATTTTAAATAATGCTGGAACTTCATATACTGATTTAGTCCTAGCATGATTCACTCTTGGGAGATGTGTGTCATTCTAAGGGGAAGGGTGCCATTTTCAACCTTGAATTTGTCTAGGAGAGGGAAATGGTCACACACAACCTGAGCTAAGGAAGCATCTTGGCACAGTGGTTTAGAGCTTATTAGGGTCTGGAGTCAGAGAGACCTGGGTTCAAATCTCAGTCCTGCCACTTACTAGCAATCATTCAAAACCTCAGTTTCTTCATCTGTAAAATAGGGATAATAATAATAATAGCATATACCTTAAAGACTGGTTGTAAGATATTCTTGGTAAGGGATTTGTTGCAATTAATGACCAAATGCATAGAAGGGGCTTATTACAGAGTCTTGTACACATTAATAGCTCAATGAAAGTTACGTATTATTAAAATAAATTAATTTAATCCATTTTCATAAAGGCAAAAACAACTTCAGCTTCCTAAACTTGTGCAAATTAAAGAAGTTGCCTTAATTCTATCACTTTTTCCTCTTAGCTGATAGTTCATTATTGCAAGAGAGATAGAGATAGAGAAACACAGGCTAATTTGATATAAGCTGTCCTTAGGCAGGAGTGTTTGCCAAACCAGACTGCTTTATTCACCCCACAGTAAGCCTTTGAAGAAGTGGTAAGAGCAGATGAGGAGCTGGGGTTAAGTGTGTTCCCTTTGTTTTCAGTATTTCTTTGGCTAGGTCTTTAGAAAGGCCCCTGCTGCTGGTCCACAACCATGTTGCCTCCTAGGAAAGGGAATTATGATGAGAAATGGGGGCATGTTAAAAACTAGACAAAGAAGATAAGCATAAGAGAAAAAGGTATCAGAAAGTTGGTTTTTCTTTAACTGTTCATGTGCTCAGCAACTTCACAGTTGGGACAGTGTTTAGATGGTACATCTATGAAGTCCAGGCGCAGTAACTGCATATTTGCTGGTAACATCTCATACATTCCAAGCTGTGTCACACACGAGGCCCCTTCCCACATATCCTCGGCCCTCTGAGGTAGGTACTAGACAGTGCCTGACACAAAGGAAACTTCTAGTAAATGTTGGCTGAGCCATGTTATTTTAAAATTATTGATATTGTCATTGTGCTTATTAATATTGAGAGATGAGGGAATTTAGATCCAGAAAGGTTCAGTGTTATGCATGACATTACTCCGCTAGTCTGTGGGAGAACCAGGGCTTGAACCCAGCTTTCCTGGCTCCTGCCCCTTTCTTTCCACTGCTCCCTGGCTGCTTCACCCTGGGATTTAAGAAGAAGCCCAATTAAGCCAATCTTGCCTTAACTCTAACATGCTTAACAACCAAATAGAGAATGAAAGCACAGCGGGAAGGTGGTCGCCCTTTTAAGAGCACTGAAGTATCTGTTACCTAATAATATTTTCATTTTTCATGATGACGAAACTGGAAAATGTCTCAATTTTTCCTACCCTTAGAGCACAGGAAAAGCAGAAATGAGGGCCTGGAGCAGAAAGTACCCTCCAGGCACTTTTCCTCCAAAGAAACAAAATGCACTTTGGGAGATTTTATAGAAGTTGCCAGCTCACTCTGCCAAGCGCTCCTCTCCTTCCTGCCCCCAAACCACTGCTCAGTCACCTTCCCGAGAAAGGTTTCGTGGGCTGCTTGCCACAGAAAACACCCTCGCTTCTAAGTGATGATGCGTGACAGAATGTCTCGGCTTCCAGGAGGTGCTGAGCTGAGCCGTGCCAGAGAGGCTTTTATTGCAAGTTTTCCTGGATTGAGGAAGAAATGTTCTCTGAGCACGCAGAGAAGTACCCTCATATATCAAAATTATATAAAGGTGCACAGGGCTAAGAAGATGAAGACCACACTGGACTTGGATCATAGTGTGTCCTGAGCGATAATTCTCAACAAATCCTTGGGCTCCTACTCCGATCACAGCGTGCAAACCAAAACCAACGCAAACTCATTGCTGTCAAGTCAATTCTGACTTAGTGATACGTCTGCACTGCTTCCCAGTTTACAGAATGTTCTGACACACCCTGGATCCTCACAATAATCCTGTGAAGGAAGCAGGTGGTTACCGTATCATGTTACACAGGTATGAAAAGTCAGCACTGAGCAGATAGTAAGTTGATTACTAAGGTAACATAATGCAGGGCCCTTGCACAGCTCTAGGGGGCGCCAGTCACGTATGTTGTACAGTGCACAACCTATGAGGCCATCCACAGTGGCTTTGTGTGATGGCCAATAAATGTCAGAGCCAAGATTCTGAATGCCTATGTCTGACCCCAAATGTGCTGTCAGTGATACTCTCTGCCGAGCCATCTTCCACTGGCTTCCACTGCCCTTGGGGGCACAGGGCCTGGCTCGTGGCAGCCTTCAGTGTCTGCTGAATGAAGGAGTGAGCAATCTTTCTATTTTCTTTGCCTTTGTTTACTTACATTCTTAATTCAAAATGGATTTAAGGCAGCTTCCATTCTCTGTAAATATAGTCTCTGCCCTCTCAAGGTACTCAACGTTCACCCAAAAGGTGAAATCTTTCTAACACAAAGCAGAATACGTAAGGGCCCAGCGACAGGAATGTACAAAATACCGGTAGAGTGGGGAGAAACCAGAAAGAGGGCATCTGAGTTGAAAGGGAATCAGAAAAATTTCATGGAAGAGGCAGTTTGGGGACAGGCCTTCAAAGATGGCTCCGCAGAGACAGAAAGAGGAGCAGGTGGGCCAATGGGGGCCATTGGAGTGGCAGGAGCAAATGTATACAAAGGACAAGGGCAAGGCCATAGGGAGCAACCCAGGCTGGTGGGACACAGGCAAAGGAGAACAGCAGAAGCTGGGGAGGCGAGCAGTGGCTACGGATCTCTTCAACACTCGGCAGGTTAGGTTTGAACTAATGCAGTCAGCCACGGGTCGGGGCAGAGGTGTGAAGGTTTAACCTGAGACAGTCTGGCTACCTGAGCAGCTGGATTGAGTACAGGAAAGTCAGTAAAGAAAGAGAGCCAAGTAAGTGCTAGACACCAAAGCCTGATTACCTACCAGGCCCAAGCTCAGCCAGCCAGCCAGCTGTGGGACCTGGGATTGCAGGACCAGTGAAGAAAGGAACACCCTTAACGCTCAGCTCCAGAGGCCTCGTGAGTGGACTTGGACATGTTACGGGCTTAATTCGTAGTAGGATGATCCAGGGCCCAACTTCAGGTTTTGGGGTCTCTCTGTGAAGTCCTAGAGGCAGCACTTACATAGCAGAACACCTCCTGGAGGCGAGAGTTCCCCAAGTCCCTCTGTGTGTTTGCCTGCACACACTGTTCATTAACTTCAGCGACACAGCTACCACAGTGGACATATAAAAGCACATCCAATTAGCCAGACCTACATGAATATTTGCACTCTTAAATCTTTTGCATTTCGAAAGGGTTAAAGCTTATTATTAGCATATAATTTACAGTCCTTTCTCCCAGGAAAGGAATAATGCACAGTAAATGCCACATTCATTTTAATAATACATGTTACAGTCTGTGCCCAACATCTGCACAAAGGTAAAGGAGACAGATTTTTTTGACATGTCCCACTCTGCCATCTAAACACAGGCTTTTTGTTTCTTAAGTGACGGAAGGTTTAATCAAGAAAGCAGGCAATTCATCAATCGAAACAAGGCAGCGTGCGTGCGCCTGACAGCACACACATGGTTGTGTACAGAGCAAACCTGGCCACCTGTCAACTGCACCTTTTACATCAGGATATACAAATACACCATGCCATCCATTCCCTATCCACTCCCATTCATTTCTTCTCTTTCTTATTACATTTTTCTTTATACTAGCTTTTTTTGTCAGTCAGGGCAAGAATAGATGGAGAGACAAGGAAAGCAATGGCTGTTTACGCGTGAAGATAATAATTTATATGCCCTTAAAATGACTTACTTCTTCCTCGATTTGAGCACCACTATATTTTTTTTCACTTCATTCAGGAAAATTCCCCACATTGCTATTATCTGTGGCTGTACCAAATATCAGATCCTCAATATCCTCCCATAAGCTCATCTACTACCTCTCCAATCTGTCAGAGGTGATTGTGGAAAATCTCAGTGGAGGCGAAAGGGGAACGGGGTCTGAGATACAAGGCCACATCAAGCCACAAGAGCATGTCCATTAAAGATGAAGACCACAGGGGATACCTGCAGAGGCAGAGGTTGACCAACATTACTGGGGGCATCCACTAGAAGACGGAGAGGAGCACAAGCCCCGCATGAGTTGACACTCACCCAGATATATTGTAAAAGCAGCCCAGGCACACACATGCACAGAATGGAGACACGACTTCTGCAGCATAATACCGTAAACACTGCACAACCAAGCAGTTGTTGGCTAAAACACCTTACGCAGAAAAGAGCATCACTGCTCAGGCATCCCTTTGTTTTAGTCTTTAAGCCTTCATTTTCCAGCCCTGCAAAGCCTTATAATCATTCAAGAATTAAGTTTATTTCAGATTTCCCAGGTGAGATTTTTTTCCTCCTAATTTAAAGGTAGAAATAATGTAATCACTACAAATGAAAGGAAAATATGTTTGTAATTGGTTGGTATGCTCCAGATGAGTTTTTAAATGATCACACTGTGACACATACAGAATTTTTTTTTCATAATAAGATGAAGAGCTAGTGGCAGACATTTTCACCAATTGGATGAAATATATAAATCATGAATTTCATAATACTGATAATTAAATGTCCATCTTCCAACTTAAATGAGAACTAGATTAAAACTGCATGGAGAAAGCTGATATTCAGAAATCATTAATTATTTTTAATTGCTTTGTGCTTTCCTAGGCTGATGTCAGAGTTACAGGCGGCTCACACATGGCTGTGTTACAGACAAAATCCGCTCCTTTCTGTACAACAGTCAAACTGATAAGACAATGGACTTGTACTTGATCATGCTCACAACCTTCTTGGTGTCAAACATCTTGAAAGAGGACTAGTTTTGCAGAGGGAACAGCTGTGGAGGGCAATAAGATGACTTTTCCAGTAACAAAAAAAGAAAACTGAGAACAACAGAAGCTGAAAAGTTTATTTAAAAAACCCAAAAAGGCAGGATGACCACACACCCCAGTCTGCATGGGACAGTTCCAGGTTAGGACTCCTGTCTTGGCACATTTGTGTGGCCCCTTTCATTCTCAAAAGTAATGATGTGGGGAATAACTTATATACCCAGCCCAATGCTGATGGATAAATGAAGATGTCAGCAAGGCAATGTGACTTCCTACAGGAGGAAAAGAATCCCTCCCTGCATAGTGAGGCTTGGCTGCATTTCTGTGTTGTGGCTCATCCTGAAATTGTAGGGATATTTTTGGTTTTATTAATGCTACCTTTAATATGTATTTGCTTAATTTTACTATATCACATTAAAATATCAATTTAAGATGCTTCTTCAAAAGAGAGAAAAGTAGGAGTTCTTTGGCAAAAATTTTGTACTTAAGAGTTTATATCAACAATAACAAAAGAATAGCACAGCGTTGTTTCCTGTATCTATAATCATCTGTTTGTTAAGCAGAACCTGGCATAAAATTGACAGGAAACATTTCTAGGTTAGGAAAACACAAAGCTTGACCAAGCCTCTCCTTACAGGAAGCCTAAGCACAGGTGTACGCATTAGGCTTGGACAGGTTGGAGGAAGATCCATCTTTGCTGACATCCCCTGAGGTCTCCAGTCCCCTAATAAGATGCATGATGCCTACCTCAAGAATATTTCTTTAGAAACATCTCACTCAACTTTCAAACATTTTAGGGGTTCAAACCTAGCGGATACTCCCCCCATATACATATACGTGGGCATACATACACAAGCACACACTTATAAAACTCACGGCTGTAATGAGTGACAAAATGTTGTTATATTGTTCACAGCATTATACAGGCTCCTCTTTATGAAGAGGAATTCCTCCCTGGGCTCAGAAAGAAAAAGTTAGGTTCTTCCTGAGCAACTAGATTGTTTTTACCTTACTGATATAGAGATTGTCCTTGGACTCGGAGCCAAATCCAGAATCCTCTTCTTGGAAAGCCTTATCCACATCCATACCCTACTTTTCCATCCTCTTTTTCCCTTTACCTGTATGCTCTCACTTCCATTTTCATTTTGTTACATGGATTTCTGAAGTTATCTTAAATCCTCTTGGAATACATGGAATATAAAAAAGTAGTCAAGACACCTAAACTTTTTTTCTTTAATTCTAAGGGGGGAAAAAAAAAAAAGGTATGATGCCATAATCTGAGACTTATATAGAAGACTTTTCAGGAAAGATAAGCTATTCCTAAAAAGAAAGCTAATACCCATTAAAAGTCTTGACGGTAGGAGATAGAATCCAGAAAAACCATACTGAGAGAACTCTCCAAGGAGGTAAAATCTTAAAGGCTTGTCCAAGAGACCAAAGGCACACACTGAGGAGGAGCAGGGTGATAAGTACTGGATCACCAGGAAAGCTATAGCTAGGACAGCAGGAGTCACTGCTTACCAAAAGTAAGAACAGTAAACACAGTGGTTTTAAAAATTATGTTTAGAGTAAGAACAGGCAGCACCCACTGCCACTGTTTAGGACTGATGGCACAGACTAGTGGTTGGCAAACTTCTTCCATAAAGGGCCAAATAGTAAATATTTTAGGTTTTGTGGACCTATAAGTAGGTGGTGAGTGGGTTAATCCGTCGCACCCACTCAACTCTGCCAGTGTAGTGTGAAAGCAGCTACAGACAATTTGTAAAGGGGCGAACATGGCTGTGTTCCGATAAAACTTTATTTACAGATATTGAAATTTTAATTTTATATGATTTTTTAAGTGCCAGGAAATATTATTTTTTCAATTTTTTTCAACTTTTTAGAAATAGAAAAGCCTTTCCTGGCTTGCGGGTCAAACAAATGAAGGTGGTGGGCTGGGCATTGCTGCAGGCTGTGGTTAGCTGACCCTAACATAGATGGATTACAGAGAGTGAGCCAACTAGGTAGCCACCGTTTTAATTCTATCTCCTCCATCAAGGAAAACCATCTTCAAACCCTAAAAAGGAGAATATAGTGATGGGGAATTCAAAGAACAAGAAAGGTGAGGAGACAGTCTAAGCTACCAGGAGCTTTGGTGCTCAGTCCAAGTCTATTGGAGGAATGGCTAAAAACGATGTTAGAATTACAGGCAGTGATCTCTGAGGAACTTTAGTAAACAGAAGCTTCCAGGGGACTGGACAACAGAAAATAATCATATACTCAAAAAAGGATAATAAGAACATTATTGATCTGTGACTTGGAATTGACTCTTAATAAAATGTGAAAGCATATTATGAGGCAGATGGTTTATGAGCACTCAGAAAAGGATAGGGAGATCACTTGGGGCCAGCAGGGCTTACCAAGAACATGCCAAATAAACATCCTATCTATATTTTTTCTTACTACAAAGCAACACATGCTATGACAGAAAAATGAGAAACTACAGATCAGCAAAGAGAAGATAAAGAAAGTCCAGTGAAAAACATTGTAAACACCTTGGCGTGAACCTTCCCAGACCTTTAAGTCAAAAACCAAACATGTTGCCACTGAGTCAGTTTGAACTCACGGTGACCCAATGTGTTACAGAGAGGAAGTGTTCCATAGAATTTTCTTGTCTGTAATCAGGTTGCCAGGCCTCTCTTCCACAGTACTGCTAGGAGGGTTCAAACTGCCAACCCTTAGGTTAGTAGTCAAGTGCAAACCATCTACACCACACAGGAACATTCCCCAGACCTTCAGGTATGTATTTTTTAAAAATGTGATCACATTGTACATTGTGGTTTGTCATCTGCTTTTTTCATTTTATATTCATGTATATCTTTTTATATAAACTATTTTTTAAAATTATCCTTTAAGTGAAAGTTTATAGTTCATGTTAGTATCTCATACAAAAATTTATACTCATATTATTATGTGACCCTAGTTGCTCTCCCTGTAATGTGACAGCACACTCCTCCTTTCCACCCCGGATTTCCCACGTCCATCCAACTAGTTCCTGTCCCTTTCTGCCTTCTCATCTCACCTCTGGACAGGAGCTGCCCATTTAGTCTCATGTATTTTTATCCACTTGAGTTAAGAAGCACACTCTTCACAAGTTATCATTTTATATTTTATAGTCCAGTCTTTGTCTGAAAAGCTGGCTTCAGAAATGGTTTTATAAATTATTGTTTTTTTGATGGCTGAAAAGTGAAGGCCATTATATGGATGTTTCATAATTTAACCACTTGTCTTCTTTTTTTTTTTTGTACATTTAAGATATTCCTCCCCACAGCCCCTTTTTTGCTACTTAAGAAAAGCAGCAGTGCTCATCCTTGTGGATAAATTTTTTTGCACATCTACAATTCTTTTCTAGAAGAAAATCCTAAAGAAGATGTGTGAGGGTCAAAGGTTTGTTTCATGGCCATTTTGATTAGGGGACTACAAGTCCAAACAAGGTACAGATGCTTCTCAGGACTTCAACACTGAGGCAGTAAAAGTTCCTTGTCCCACTTCTGTGGGCAAGGCAGAAATATTGGCTGGACAATGTAGAACAGGTGGCAAATTTTGGCTAGTGGATTTCTGGGTGGCCCAAATCAACGAGGTAAGATCTCGCAGATATAGAATGGGCTGACCAGAAGCAGTGGCCCCAGACACTAGAAGCGTCCACGCAGTAGATCAGGGTGATCACCTGCCCCAGGGGTTGTAGAGGGCATTCCTGCTCGAAGTAGACACTGGGCTACGTGCTTTCCTCCTTCTCTCCCTTGCTCCCTTTCCTCCTTCCTCCCACATTTCCTGAGCACCTCCGTCTGCTAGAGGCTGAGCTACATATTGTCTCTGCTGGCTTCTCCAGCAACTCTGAGCAGTGTCTCTCCTTTTGTAGGTATGGTGGGGAGGAGCTGTCTTAGTGCAAGGTGTAGGAACAGGGGTATCTTAACACGTATGTTCTTGAGAAAACATTTTAAAATTAAATATTACTTTAACACATACACATATACATACACATACAAATTAAATGTAGGCTGCTTTGCAAGTCGCTCATTACATTGTTTGGAAATCTACTTATCTTAAGAAGGGACGGTGAGCTAAGGGAACAGTAATCAAATATCTTCAGGAATGACACGGGCATACCAGGCATTTGCACCAAAGTCTTAGCCTCCGAAGTCTGCAGTGAACATGTGCCAGTACCAGTGTGGAAGGAGAACAGTTTCATGATTCATTTCATTACCAGCAGAACTCCAGCTATCAAGGCATTGGGTACTGGGCAAGGGCTAGGGCCTGGGGCACACCTTGCCTTAACTGCTTTTGGAACAAACCGCTGAAAACCCTAGCTTTGCAATACAAAACCGAAACGTGCCACTCAGTGCCAAATACTGTTCATGCGGGGGTGGGGGGTGAGGGGGTGGTCTCTGCTCCCTTCTAGCCAGAATGACTCACAGGCAGGCTGCTGGTGGGTGGGTAGGCAGGCTTCCCAGCTGCGCCATAGTTGCCCAGTGCTGAGCTTGCAGGCCTGATGGAGCCAGCGAGTCCTGCAGGGTATTTCTGGCAGCATCACAACAAAGCATCCTGGACCCTGGCAGAGCAATTTGGTGCCTGCAGCAGCTGAGGAGGCCTGAGCTGCCTGCTGCCGTGGGCTGAGCCTCAACTACTTCTGTTTGGAAGATAAAATCCAATTGACTGCCACTTACATAAATGTAACAGGAAGTTTCTGAATGGCTTCCCCTGTGTCTTGAGGCTGTTACCTTGGTATTGCTAAGCTAACAGCTGAAATGAACCTAGACAACACCTCATCAAAGCCACGAGCGAGGAAGCAGTGGTCCAGAGGCAGACAGGAACATTCCTGCCAAACCAGAGGTGGTTTCACTCTGTGGGCTTTTTTTCTGCAGAAATGTTCAGCAGCTGGGAAAGCCATCAGTGAACAGAGGTAAAGTGGGTGTAGCCCAACACCGTGGCTGGAAAAAGATTTGCAAGCTAGAGAAAGAAGTCATCTATTTTGATTGTGCTTTCTTACGTGCATTCTGAACAGGGTTGCCCGGCTGGATTTCACAGGCCTGTTTTGCACCACTCTACCACTAAGTATCTGGGGAAATATTCAGCTTTTCTACAAAACAGGTCATCTTTCCACATTTGTTATGCTCCTTGTCGACTCTGCTGAAATAGCCACAGCACAAAAGAAATTCTCCCTGGAGATGCTTTTCTTAGACAAACGTGTTCCTTCTACTGTTTGAGAGCTTGGCTCCTGGGGTGGAGCCAGGGATGAGGTCTAAGACCATCCTTGCTCCTTCCCTTCCCCAGCAGTAGTGCTGCCCAGAAACGGAACCACTGGCTCTTGCTTATACTTCCAAACCTATTAGGGAGTGATCATAACAAGTAAAACTAATACTGACATAAATTATGCCATTGTTCTAGTCCATCTATTTAGTAACCTGAAGTTGCAAGTTTTAGAAAAAAAGATTACCTTTTAAATAACCGATTCATTATGGTACATGAATGAATGCCATGTTCCTGTGTTCAGAGTGTCACTCACCATTAAGGGTACGCACTCGCAAGCGGCACCGATTTGCCACTTCCCCCTTACAGACAAGCACCCCTGACTGGCGGCCCAGTATAATCGGAGGCGAGTTTGTGGGTTTCCTCAGCTCTTAGCAAGTCACCTGCACTGCCAAGCGCATAATGAATCTCAATTCCGTAATAAGGCTTGTAAGTTCTTCCCTCCCTAGGTGGAGGTAAAAACAAAACTAGGACCGATGAAGCTCCTGCCAAGGTAACACTATTAATTTCAAGGCTGAGTTTAGAAATCACAGATTCATACTATGAGGGCGTGAGGGGGAGACCGCCAGTGTACCCTCTGGCCACAAACCTGGCTGTGAGAAATGAGAGGCGAGGACAGACCTTGATAGTGGAGGGCAGGCAGACCAGCGCTCAGCTCTGTGCTGATCCCAGGTCCCCATGGGAAACCTGCCCAGAATCTGGCAGGTGAACAATGTGGTGACTATTCTCTGGAAACCTCACTTCAAGTCTGTGAAATCCACACATTGTTTTTCATCATTAGTTTTAAAGCATGCTGAGTGTTTGGCGTTTCTCTAAGTGCTGTGGTGACACAAAGGAAAGGGAAGGCCTGGTCCCTGCAAGAACAGGTCCCTTGCAGGGAAAAAAAAGAGATAAAACAGACAAATGCCATGAGAACACAGGGAGTATCCAGAAGGAGGAGGTGCCCAGGACCACATAGGAGGCCGCTGGCCATCAGCAGTGGCGCCTACATACCTGATATGGCATACAAATTGGAGTGCTGATACTCATAGTCAGTCCGAGTGCTGTTCCTACCTCGGAAGGTAGCAGGGAGCGTTAGAGAGATGTGCCTGAGAAAGAGACAGAGGAGAAAGGGAGGTTATAGGGTGCATGGTGCATTCCCCTAGACTGAGAAGGCACCTGACGCCATCAACAGCCAGATGGAAGAGTGGGTGCTCTTGGCAAGCCGCCACCTTCTCAAGTATGACCTCTTCACCAGCCTCCAGTCCTCTTAAGGAATTCAGGAGTTTCCACACTTCAGCAGCCACCTTTTTCCACACTGGGAAGGACATCCAAGAGGGAGAAAGGGTTTTCTAAACCTTATGGCATATCTGAGGTGCTCCAAGGCGGGGGGGGGGGGCAGTTTTATCTACTTTTCTGCCCACTGGACAGAATACACCAATGGGACCAAAACATCCAGGCTTGAGCATGAGACTCCGTTTGTTGTCATCTTGGTTTTATTAGGCATCAAATGGTTTCCATACCTACCCCATAGGGCAGCTGAGGATTGCCAGCACATGAAGCACTTTGTAAAATGACGGTGTTGGGTAGTATTATTACCACGGAGTCCAGGAAACTAACAACCACTGAAAATCAGGAGACATACTCCTCTGAATGTCTATGACCGTGTGTTCCCCTTCAGTCTGCAGCACATGGTAGGTGCTCAAGAAAGCACCTGCATTGACCCACCACTGCCTTTTATGGCACAAGTGTTGGCCAGTAAGGCTCGCAATGAAAACACAGCATCATTAAGTATTTAATACAAAGTAAATAATCCATTTGGCATGGTCATCAGCTGCTGAAAAGTATGATTACGATAACAAGAAAAATATTTAAAATCTAACAGTTCTGGAGGAAAAAAAACCCACCTCTGGCTGGTGTAACTAGAGGCTGGTTTGAAAAGGTGACGAAGCTTCAGTCACCTTTTGGCCCTTCCAAAAGGGAAAGGGCTGGGGAGGGGAAGAACTTATTACATAAAGAAAGCTTTCATTTACAAGTTTCCCTTTTCACGCAACAAACATGTGACCTTCTGGAATGATTCTTGTGTGTCTGGACTCCTGGGAGGAAAGGTTTTCTAGGCAGGTGCTGTTCCCACAGAGCCAGGATTGTGCTGAGAGCAGCAGGAGCCTCCCGGGGACAAGATGAGCACCGAGGGCTGTAAAGGCATTTGGTTTGCCGGGAAGCTGAGTGAGCTTTAATGGTGAACACCTGTGCCACCAACAGCCAGGATGAATCAATCAGTGGGGCCTTCAGGAGGACAGACTGTGTGCTGAGGGCTGGGGGACGGGCACACAGCAGACACACACACACACGGAGGTGTGTGTCCATTCAGTACACTGCGTATTCATTCCTGATGCTGACTAAGAATACAGAGGGAGCTCCTTCTAAGAGCTCTCAGGGGACAAAGGCGCAGGAACAAATCCCTGTGCAATGGGACATGTGCCAGGAGAAAACTGAAAACCAGAGGAGCATGAAAGGAAGGAACAACATGGTCTGTTAAAGGAGAGGGGGCTTCTTGTGACTCTCTCAAGGGAGGACACGAATGCTAAAGGAGTAAAAGGTACTCACCGGGTAGTCAGGGAAAGCCAACACTTGGTGTACAGCTAGGGTACACACAGGGCCACATGGGAAAGGATGCTGAATGCTACCCTGAGAGGTCTGAGTTGAAGGCTGAACCCTAGGACGAAGGTTCCCAAACTGTGCTCCACAGGCTATGGCATAGGTGAAGGTAGGTATGAGAGTCACCTAGGGACTTGCTAATCATATAAACTCACAGACCCCCACCTCGAGAGTCTGGCTTAGGGGGCCTGGAGTGCAGCCCAGAACCCAGCAGTGATTCTGAAGATTGGCCAGGTTTGGGAACTGCTGGGAGGGTGAGGAGCAGCTGCAGAAGGGGTTTAAGTAGTTGATCAATGCCTCTGACCACAGCACTTAGTCAATGAAGCTGAGCAAACAGAAGAATGAATTATTGACTGTGGTTGTGGTTGAGCAGAACTAAAATGATGACAGGTGACCATGCAGAGAGCGCTTGCCATGCGCCAGGCCCTGGGGGAGGCATATCACGCATTCTCTACGCTCTTTACAACACCCCTGTGAGGTAGGTTCAGGGCCAACTACAGGATTTGTGGGGCCCAGTGCAAAATGAAAATGAGGGGCCCTTGTTCAAAAGTTATTAAGGATTTCAAGACAGCAACAGCAGAGCATTAAGCCCAGTGCCGGGCCCTTCTCAGTGTGGGGCCCTTCTGAGTATGAAGCCCTGTGAGACAGCACAGGTTGCTCATCCATGAAGCTGGCCCTGGGAAGGTGCTATTATCACACTCACTGTACCAACGAGGGATTTTTCTGAGCGTCGGGGGAAGAGTTGTGCTTCGGGTTGCCAAATGCTTAAGATTCCTAAGCCTCAAAAGCTCTAAAAAAAGGTGCATCCAACTAACTAAGGACAATCTGTATGGGCGGCAGCTACTATGTGGGCGCAGGGTCTGGAGGCAGGCAGGAAGGGTCACGGAGGAGGTGGGGCACTAGCAGACCCTCAGAAGACAGGCAAACCTGGAGGAATAGCAAAGGGGCCAGCCAGGAGCCAGAGGAGGTCAAAGGGACGGTGGTCAAATGGAGGATCACCTGGCCCACATTTGCACAGACCCCTGTGGGGACCCTGCAGTGGAAGGGCAGGTAGGCCCTGCCTCACAGAGTTCACACTCTAGCAGCGGGCACATGAGGAGGTCCACAAAGTTACACAAACCTTTGCTGACAAATGTGGGCATGTAGAGAAAACAAGATGACTGAGTGCTACAAGGGGTGGGGCGGGACGGGCTCTCCAGAAGGCTTCCCTGAAGAAGTAATGTTGAGGAGGAGACTGAGGACAGGCAGGTAAGGTGCAATGGGGAGGAGGGAGGCACGTTTGAGGCTCCACAAGAAGTCTCCTAAGCACAGGAAGCCTGGCCATTGGGAGGACCTAGAGGGAGGCCAGGGTGGCCAGGGCCTAGAAAGCCAGGGAGAGGGTGTAGTGCAGGCTGGATGTGGGGGCCAGACCACACAGGGCCTAGCACGAGTTCTGACTCTGTCCTGAAGGATTTTTCCTGCCTGGGGAAAACTGAGGAAATAAAACTGAGCCACCATAGTGGGTGGGGATATTAGCAGCAAGTTATGACGGAGATTATCACGGACCTGCAAACAATTATTGGGCATCTACTGCGTGCAGACCCTGAACAATTTCTGTCCAAATGACCGACCCATAGAAAAGACGCAGACCTTCTATTTCAGGGAAAACACCACAGCACACAGGACTTAACAGAGAAATCAAGGTGCTTGGCCTCTAGCTGTTCCATTCAACATGGACTTTGTAGTTCTGAACTTTCTTGCCTCTCCAAGACATGGGATTCTGCCTGGCTGACCACATCCTGCAATTCTCCCTCCCTTGGCCTGGTTCTCTTCCTTCCTTTCAGATGGTTCTTTCTGGCTCCTACTTCTTCGATCTTTTAAAGGGAGCTGTTTGCAAGGGTTCTGGTTTAGCTCCTTCCTCGCTCCACGCACTTTGCCTGAGAAATCTAATCTATATCCATATCCCTGGTTTTAGTCACCCTCACACACTAGTTTACCTCTCCAGCTTCATCTCTTGTCATTGCCAACCTTTTCCTCCACCAGGAAGACTGACAGTCTTGTAAATCTCTGAATATGCCATGGCTTTTCATGCCTCAGCCTGAATCTTTACCACGTTGATCCCTGTTCCTGGAATCTCCTTTTCTCCCCCTTACCTACTCCCCAAACTCCTACTCATCCTTCAAAACCCCTACCCAGGCATCTCCTCATTGGTAAAACCTTTCCTGGGCTTGTGCCAGGCTGCACTGAATGCCTGCATAGCCTCTCTTACTCCATTTATCACAATATATTTTATTCAAGCCTGTCTCCCTAATATGGTTATGCCCTCCTCAGGAGCAGGGCCAAATCTCATTAATTTTGTACCCTATCTTCTAGAATAGTTCCATAGAGTAGACAATTATTGAACATTTGTGGACCAAATCAAGTGTTGAACTTAGTCCACTAAAACCCCTGTGTCTTTTTTAACATGAACTGCTGTTAGCCTCTATTCTTTCATTTCTATATGTGTGTGTTTTCCTAATTAGACTCAAGGGGTGTCTGTATTACACCATGCATCCCACTCCTCTCTGCTACGCAGGAAAACACACATGATATAAGAAGGCATCATTTGTAGCAGCAACCAGCAATTTTCAAGGAAAAAAAAAAAAAAAGAGGGCCAGGAATAAAGTTTCTGACAGGACACAAAGACATTATGTAGTTCATGCAGTCAGTGTGAAATTAAGAGAGAACTTAAGTTGAAGGCCTGCCTGAATCTTTTACAGAGTAACTGCTCAACAGAAATCTGTTGAATCGAAATCAAGCTACCCAAAATTCCAACTAAAGTAGCTGATGTGAGAGTGGGTGCGGGGCAGCGCTCAAAGAGCAGGAAGTGGGAAAGCCCTCGTTCCCAACAGGCAAAGGATTCCCTGTGTTGTAAGTAGCTTCTCTGCATATCTGCTTCTGCTATTCCTGGACAGAGGAAGCAGTGGATGTGGGGACAGGAGGACCAAAAGGCACATCATGGCTTTCTGTTAATGAGAACGCACAGTTTGGGCCAAGGGGACAGATCACCTGTGGTTAGATCAAATAAAGAAGTCACCTGCTGAAGAAGAAGTAGCCCAGGGGTACTCTGGTGTCAGATTAGCCTGAAAGTGACAGGTGGACAAGGAACGGCTCTGAGTCAGCTGAGTCTCAGAGTGCGTGATGTTCTAGCTCCGCAGCACTTGGCGGAGGCCCACGTGCCAGACACTGGGCCGGGCTTGCTCACCTACGTCACCTTGTCTAATCTACTTGGCAACCCTTTTAGGTGGGAATAATCATCCCCACTTAAGAGAACAGGAAACAGGCTCTCAGAGGGTAAGCTGATAAAGAGAAAGCTAAGAATTAATGAAAAGTTTAGTCCACGTGTACACTGGGGTTATTATTATTTTAAAGTTACCCTGATATATCGTTTTGACTATCAGGTAGAGTGAGATTACTCAACCAGGAATAAACTGTCAGTCCTGAAGACCCTTTTGAAACCAATGCTCGCAGGGACTCAACATCTCTGCCACTGCTAGCTCTGTGGCCCTGATAGATTACAGTCCCTCTAATATGTTAAAGGGGAAAGCAATATATGGAGTTGAGTAAACAATGGTCCAATTATGTACCCATGAGGCAAAACCAGTTGTAGTGGTTAAGACCACTGACCCTACAGTCTGTTGGACTTTGGTCAAATTCCAGTGTCACCACCTAGTAGCTGGGTGGCCTTCAGCAGGGTGTGCTGCCTCCCCGTGTACACCTCGTGAGGCATACAGTAAGTGCTTTACTTGTGGTTCCTGTTATGATTCTTCCCATTCCTGTCATCCCTGGCATTACTTTAGAGTCCTGCTCATGAGTGCTCACCGCAGGACCATCACAAACCACTGGTGCCTTCCCTCTGCATTTAGAAACCCAGACTGCTCCCTGGTTGCACCCCACACTCACATCCTCCAGTCCCACTGGCTGCTTTCTGGTTTCCCTGCCCCCTCACTCTCATTTCTGCCTCAGGCCCTTTGTGCATGTGTTCCCTCTGCTTGAAACACTCTTCCACCAGCTCTCCAGAAGCTAGTCCTTCTTTTCATTCAGGGCATCCCCTCAGAGGCACCTTTCCTGACCACCCTTCTAAGGAAGCACCCTGCCACCGGTTACTCTCTCACAACACCCCCCTCCTTTCTTTGCAGAGCCCTCCCACTGCACAGAACTGTCTCTTTTGTCTACTTGTCACCAGGACATGATCTCCATTAGAGTTTCTCTTCCCTGCCATACCCCAGGACCTAGAACAGTGCCTGGCACAAAGTAAGCACTTAAAAAATATTGGGTAGAAACTTGTAAGATCACCCAATACTTGTTGAGTGAATGAATGAATCTGGTTTTGATTTGTTATTAGAGATGGTTTTGGGAAACTTCCAGGAAGGCTTCCAGTTTTCTCTCTCTCATCCCCAGGACTAGGATAGGTAATGGTCTGGAAACTATAACTCTTTCTAATTCATGGGTGTTTTTATATAAACAGTAAATACATTCATTATGGCATTGTTTCTTTAAAGCAGAAAAATGGAATCACATTAAATATCAAATGAGAGAGGGCTGGCCAAATAAATTATGGTACAACTGTCCAATAAAATGCTTTGCTGTAATTTAAAATGTTTTAGAAGACTATTTAATGAAAAAAGGTATAAAATATTTATTTTTATACTTGGATTTGTGATCATTTAACCCAACACTCTTTGGCTTCTTTCCTATAGCCTATTTGTCTAATAGAGTTAAAGGAGTGTCCCATTCATGACACTGATCATTACAGAGGAGAAAAAGAAGAAGTCAGGTGCTTCATTAGACTGTGGGCACTACATGCTGAGCTCTTTTGAAGCTCCCAAGCCCCAGGGAAGCCATAAGAACAAGTAGGTGCACAACGCCATCAACAGAACTGAGAGGTCAAAGAAAATGATGGTCACTGGAGTGACTTCAGGGGGCCTCAAAGTTAATCAATTCCAGGCAAAATAGTATATTTTAGCTTTTAAAGATTTCCAGCAGACTAAGGAGAAACAGACTGAAAGACTCTGGAAACCACCCCTGCTTAGGGAGGTACCTAGAGATGAAGACCTTCTGGTACCATCCCCAGTAGTTCTTGTGCCACTGGAACAAGGGACTGACCATCAGAGGCCAAGTGATTGTCTGACTTATTATTATTCCAAAACATGTTTGGTAACTGGAGAATTCCAACTAAAACAGTCCCTAAATCCTACGGGCACTTTACCAAGCCCCCCCCCCCCCCCCCCGCCCAGCCCACAGAACAATCCAGAGTAGCCAGGGTGCATCCTGCCGAGCTGGGATATAGTGCTGCTTCTGGTGGCCATCACCACGTCCCCACAGGAGGGACTGGCTGTTCTATAACAAATAGGTCAGCATTGCACATGCTGGCGACAATGGCTCTGGCTAAATAGATGCTGAAGGAAATTCCATTTTTTCCCCCAAGTCAGTCTTAGGTACCTTATTCAATTAACATGGCCACTAAGCTGCAGACAGCTCCATATAAAAGCCCTTCAGTTATAGAATACATTTTATTATGTGACAATAGTTGCCAGTAGGATTTATTTCCTTTGATGGGATTCTGCTTTTCCTTGTTAATTTAAATCTGTATTTTCTAGTGCTGATTCCAGGTCTGTGTGAATTTTTAAAATGTTACCATTAATCTTCTGGACCCAGTGGCCACATATAATGAAGATGGCTCTGCCCAGGCAGCAGTGAGACCTGCTGTCCTCTCTGACTGTCAAAGGGCTGCATCAAGGGGACGACAGGCAAGGCAGAGGCAGACTCGTGGTTAGAGACAGACATCATTTTTATCCCTCTACTCCATTAAAAAAAAAAAAAAAACTCTGAGGCATGAAATTACAACTCCCATTCTACCCTCTGGGGCTGCAGGTTTGTATTAAATAAATCTTCTAAAAACCACCTTCTGGGGCAGCAGTTTCAATGTGCGGTCTGGGGACCTCTGGGGGTCCCTAAGACTCTTTCAGGGAGTCTGCAAGGTCACAACTACTTTCATAATAATACTAAGACTTCAGTTGCCTTTTTTATTTCCATTCTTTTACAAGTGTACAGAAGAACTTTCCAGAGGCCACATGATGGGGAATGATATCGCTCTGTTTTCTGCTTGCGTATTCTGTGTTTTACATTTTTCTCAATTCTAACTAATTTCTGATATAGTAGTAAATATAGATAAACATAACCTTCATAAACAAATACTCTTTGGAGTCCTCAATAATTTTTAAGAAAAGTCCTGACACCCAAAAGTTTGAAAACTGCTATTCTAAAAAAAAAAAAATCTAGGACATGTAAAATGCGACTCTGCAAAAGACTGAACTGTGAAGTTCGTGGGATGAAGCTAAGAGCAGTAAGACAAAATGTGTTTGTCTCAACCATATTTTTAGTTAATAATTTTAAAAAAGGTACCTATGAAAAAACCCAATAGATTAATAAACTGTCACAAATGGAAGAAATATAAAAATGGCATTCATTTGGTTAGGCCAGGCTATTTTTAAGAATTTAGTTCAAGAATATAGTAGTCTAAGACTTGTGAAAGTTTTTGCTTTTACCTATTATTCATTTACCTGAACTCACACAAGGGCAAATGGGAGAAGTGTAATAACTGACAATATGTACAAAGGAAGAAAGACCAGAGCAGGAATATATATATATAAAATGACCCAGAGAGTCACAGAATTGTTCTAGAGAAAAGGAAAGGGAAGGGGTAAAATTAATAAGTCCAGAAGGGATAGGATTTTATACTTTTTATTTAAATGAGTCTTGATTTAAAATGTATAGCATAACTGCTGTCAATAAGTTGTACACCTGTAAAAATATGAATTGGCAAAAAAAGTGTGATAGATATATTACAATGACAAAAAAAAAAAATATCAGCTGAGGCTGCTTATATACAACCAACACCTAATGGGATTTGGTTCCTTAGTTTGGAGGTTTAGAGTCATGGTTTCATGGGACATCTCAGTTAAATGGCCTAATAATGTATTCAGTGCTTCCATTCTACCTCCTACTTTGTTGTATAGTGCCTAGGTCTTAAAAGCTTGCAAACAGCCAAGGCACAACAGTTGGTCTCTATTCACCCAGAATAACAGAGGAAGGAGAGTCAGGAATAGGAGGAGGAAATGGAATGTGTGTCTAATTGCCTCCATGAACAATTGCCTCCTTTGCCCTGAGACAAGAACTGGATGGAGCCTGGCTACCATTACTGGATATTTTGATCAAAGATTCCATAGGAGAGTCCTGAAATTGAGAACAGAATTTCAAATTCTTATGGACTCCAGGCTTTCTGGAGCTATGGAAGGTAGATGAACCCCTGAAACTATTGCCCTGAGATCATCTTGGAACCTTGAACCAAAAATATTCCCTGAAATCTTAAAACCAAAAAACAGTTTAGCTTAACTAGTGAAAAAAAGGTCTGCCTTGAGCATTATGCTCTTTTAAGAACTATCTATATAGGATCAAATTGACAACTTGAAAGACTGGATGGAAACCTCAGGGGGCAGTGCGTTTATGCTAATAAGGGAGGAACAACTCAGAAAAGGAAGATAAGAATGGTTGCATGCCTCTAATGTAATCAATGTCACTAAACTGTACATGTAGAAACTGTTGAATTGGTGTATGTTTTGTTGCATATATTTTTGACGACAACAAAATATATAAAATTTAAATAGGAAAACAACAGCATAGCATGATAGGAAAGTAACACCTGCCTAGATAAGCCAGCTAATGAAGAAGAATCAGGTATCTGGCTGTGGTGGCTCTGGATCAGTTCCTGGTGCACACTCCACCACAAAGTTCCCCCCACAACATTCAGATCCCTTTTCTTAACTGGCAGCGGTGAAACACTTAGAGAACACAAAATTTTTATTTGGGAGGCAAAGTAAGTGAGAACGAGATTACTCTAGATATTTAAACAGTATATTCCAAACACAAGGAGGAATGGCATTAGCTTATTCACTCTTTTCTTTCACTGGTATAAAGAATCAATGTTTTAAGACTAGAAAAATTCAAATTAGGAGTATGACACATGCCCTAAAAAGAAACTGGGACTGTATGAACTGTAGGGCCAGTAATGGCTGTAGCCAGGATCCTGGCAGTGAGGTTCTACAAGAAACTAATGAGAACAGGGAACTGTAATGAAGATTCAGAATATAATCTACTAAGTAATGGCACCCAAACGAGAGGAGGGGAGGAGAAGGGTAATTCATCTTGTCTTCTGGCCAACACCCAATTTAGAAATATATATCTTCATGTGGGCCTATAAAAAATATTATAGAATATAAAAAGAGCATTACCTGGAAGGTTCTGCAGAGCCAATCTCTGAAAAAAAATTTACTGTAGGATGTAGAAAAAGTTATCTGTATTAGAAACAAGGCAGAAATTAAAAAAAATGAAAAACTGAATCAGTAATATCGTGGATAAACCCCAAAGGATTTTCCAGAATGCGGAAAAAGAAAAAACATAGAGATGATAATAATGAGGAAAAATATGATAAATATGGAGAACAAAGACTAACCTAAATATTCTAGGTGTTAGGAAGAAATCAGAACTAAAAGAGAAGTAACAATCAAAAACAAAGTTTAAAGCTTTCCTGGTTGGAAAAACAAACAAACAAACTTAGATATAGAAGATGATAGGCTCCGACGTTATAAGCAAAGTCAACAAAGACACCCACTGCTAAATAAATCCTGATTTCAAGACTTAATTTAAAGGTATAGTAATCAAGGCAGTGTGATATTGGCATATAGACTTACAGATCAATGGAATGGAAAAGAGAGTCTAGAAAGAGATCCATACATACATGTCAACTGATTTTTCAACAAAGTGCCAAGATAACCCATTGAGGAAAGGTAATCTCAACAAACAGTGCTGGAATAATGGATAGTCAAATGCAAAAAAAATGAACTTTGATCCTTACCTCACATCACATATAAAAATATTAATATGAAATGGATTAAACTAAAACTATAAAACTTCTAGAAGAAAATCTTTGTGACTTTGGGCTTGGCAAAGGTTCTTAAATGGGGTATAAAAAGCAAAAGTACATAAGAAAAAAATCAATAAATTGAACATCAAAATTTAAAACTCTGGTTCTTCACAGGATGCTGTTATAAAACGAAAAGGTAAGCCACAGATCAGAAGAAAATATTTACAAAACATATATCCCGCTTATATCTAGGACATATAAAGAACTCTTACAACTTAATTGGATTGTTTGAAGACAAACAAATTTAAAAAATGGCCAACTGATTTGAACAGACAGGTCACTAAAGAAAATATATGAATAGCAATCAGCACATGAAAAGATCTTCAAAAGCATTAGTTATTACGGAAATGCAAATTAAAACCACAATGAAATACCACTACACGTCTTCTAGAATGGATACAATTAAATACACTGACCATACCAAGCGTTGGCAAGGATGCAGAACAACTGGAACTCTTACACACTGCTGGTGGGAATGTAAAATGGTACAACCACTTCGGAAAACAGTTTGAAGTTTCATAAAAGGTTAAACATACACGTACCATACAACCAGATAGTACACCTCAAAATCTTTACCTAAGAGAAATGAAAGCATATGTCTACACAAAGATCTATACACAAATGTATTAGCAGCCTTATTTGTAATTTATAAAAAAAAAAAGGAAAACAACCTAAACGTTTGTTAACAGGTGACTGGATAAACAAATTGTGGTATACCCATATAATGGAATACTATTCAACAATAAAAAGGAACAAATTTCTTAATAAGCACACACATACACACACAAAAAAAACCCAAATTCGTCGCCATCGAGTCAAGTCCGACTCATAGCGACCCTGTAGAACAGAGTAGGACTGTCCCATAGAGTTTTCAAGGAGTGGCTGGTGGAGTTGAACTGCTGATACTCGGTTAGCAACCAAACTCTTAACCACTGCCCCACCAGGCCTCTTTGGTACACATACCAGGGATAAATCTCAAGACCATTATGCTGAGTAAAACGAGCAAGATGAAAGAGAGTATACATGGTGTGATTCCATCTATGTAAAATTCTGGAAACAGCAAACTAATTTGTAGGAATAGAAAACAGATCAGTGGTGGCCTGGGGAGGGAGGTGTCTATTACAAAGAAGCACAAGGCACCTTTTCAGGGCGGTGGATATATTTACGATTTTGATTTTGGCAATGGTGTCACAGGTATATATATATATATATATATACATACGCCAAAACTCATCAAATTATACACTTTAAATATGTACAGTTTACTGTATGTCAATTATACTTTAGTAAAGTTGGGTGGGGGGAACCTTTCCTGATTAAAAAAAAAAAAAAGGCCTAAATATAAAAGCCAATAGGGTTCACAGCATTCTAGAAAAAAGGCAATGAAAAGAGATCTGCAGCTAGGTAATTCTTGGCAAATACTGATGGTGACTTCAGGCTTTTCCTCTATTATACAAATTGCATGAAGACAATAGAGCCACAGAGTTTTAATGGGGGGAAAGGTTGTGAGTGAGGAATCTTTTACTCCTTCACATTGTTTTTTATGTGTGAAGACAACAGTAACAAAAAAGATTGCTCATGCCCCTTTTTCTAAAAGAAATACATTAAAACACGCTCCAGATGATTTAAAATTAAGATTCGAGAATGGGGAAGCAATGGAACAAAAGAGCCAGCATTTATTCTTAATCTAGCTTGAGAAATAATCTGAGATGTAGAAAATAACTTATTTAAGAAGACAAAACCAGTAACGTTAGCTGACATTTGTGCAGGGGTTACCTTGTGCTGAGGACAGGGGTTGGCCCTTACATGCGTTAGCTCATTTAATCCCCATCCTGATCCTACAAGTTGGTGCTGATATCATCCTATTTGAAAAATGGGTCTCAGAGAGGCTCAGCAACTTGCCTGAGGGGGCACAGCTTGTATTGGAACACAGAGTTTACCGGAGCTTAGATTTGAACCCTGATCAAGCCAATTACTAAATTCATGCTTTTAATCATTATGCTCTACTCAAAAACCGGAAATAACATTATTAAAAGTCATGTTATATGGACATAAAATGATAGCTACGGGTGTTTTTTGTGGGGGGAGGGAAATAGGAAAATCCTTACGATGTGATGGTGAGTGAGCTGCACAGGCCGCAAAACTGTGTGCAATGTGTGAACTCCGCTGCTGAAAGAAAAAACAGGCAACTGAACCCTTTGCAGTGCTTGTGGTAGCAACAAACTGGGAAAAGCCTTCATGACCATCATTAAGAGGAGTCTAGATAAAATATGGAATGTTCATGTATTACTAAATTAGGATAGAGTAAGTAGAAGGAACAAGCGCCACACTTTTATGTTAATATGGCCAAATCTCAAAGACATGGTTGTTGAGTTAAAAAAGATAAAAAAAAAAAAAGCTTGTAGAATGACAGATACATAAAACAGGCACACAAAACCATATATATCTATGAGTACAAATACACATATGTGAAAGTACAAAAATGGACCTGGAAAGATAGACCCATCACAGCAGTGGTGGCCCTGGGCTGGGACTAGCAATGGTGCTTACGGTGTTGACAACAGTAGTCTCTGAGGTGAGAGTGTGGGTTTTTCCCCTCCTTGCTTTTTCAGATATTTTTTAATATTATCTTTTTTTCCAAGGAAAAATTATCTTTCTTTTTATCAGGAAAAAAAATGTTAAAAATCAGGAGAAAAATAATTTTCAAAGTTACTGGGAGTATTAGAAGAAATAATGTATATAAAAGCACCTAGCATAGTATTTCGTGGTAAAGAAACATCTTGTTTTCTACATAATGTGTCTTCTGGTGGACAAGGACCAAAGGTAATGTGGAAAGGGAAGTCAATGGTGTTAAGGGGGTGGGGAGGGGAAATGAATATGCAAAAGCAACAATAATTGAGTTAGGAGGATAAGAGGGAGAAAGGAATAGAGCAAATGGGTAAATGAAATTCCATTTTCTTCCTGCAAAACACCATTGGGAAGAAGTCATCTGTGACACACAGCTTCTGTGCCAGGTGTAAGGACGTGCTTAATGAATGCCATTTAATGAAGAAAAAGGCTCTTATAAAACACCTGGCACAAGCAGGGTGAGGGAGTCACAGGGAAGGGGACCTTCGCTGCACCTGCTGGCATTTTAATAAGCACCTTCTAGAGCATTCGCTCTCCAAGGCTGGTCAACGGTGTCAGAAAGAGGTCCCTGACCATTGCCCATACTTGCTGACAGTTTGGGGAATCTTATTTCTTAAGGACCATATGCTCAGGTATTGGAGCATCCTGGAAGGTAATTAAAATAAATCATTTTCAGCTGGAAGGGCCTGACTAGCACCAGCACCCTCCTCAATGACTTCACAGCCAGGATTCCTGATCTAGGTCCCCTGTGCTTTCAAGCTGAGATACTGAGTTACGATTAAGGTCTGTGAAGACCAGAGATGCAAAAAAAGTATTGTAATTTTTCCTTGCAAATTAGCTCCACTAAAACATAAAGTCGGTTATTTTAACGACTCTAGGCCTTACATATTTTCAGGCATGGTGATTTTTTTTTTTATTGATTTTGGAGCCAATCTCAGAGAGAAACCACCATGTACAATATTTACTACCATTTCTGACAGTCACATGAGACTCGTTTTGTTTTGTATTTGACACCAGCAAAGACATGTGAGGTTTTACAAAACCTGAAATGGACCTATTTCCTATACAATGATATTCACTATCTGATAAACTTTCATTATCCAGGCCTGAAAACTTAATTCCAAATATACCCGATGAACATGATCCCATCCAAGGAGGAATGGACCATGGTATCAACAGGCATACAGGGCTGCTGTAATTAGTATGTTGCAACTGACATAGTTCATCAATTTTTAATTGTGATCTTACTATATGCCAAGCCCTGTGTTTGGCCCCGAGATAGATTTAAAAAAACAAACAAACAAAAAAAAAAAAAAACGAGACTCAGATTTTCTCCTTTAGGAATTTATTGACAAGTAAATTGAAACACATGCTATAAATCCCCTACATTGCAAAGCAAAAAGCTCTAAATAACATAAGTATGCAAAATGATAAGGTTATATGCCTCAATTTTATAACAACGGGATGAAAAATAAAAACACCTCAAAGTAGCAAACATCTGCTGAGACCCTACCAAGTGCCAGGCATTCCACTATGCCCTGTGAAGTATCCTGGGACATAGGACCAAAGAGGAAAGAATGCAGTAAGGGAGAAAAGGCCTGAACAATAAACCAATAATTCAAGAGACACGACATGACACAAGAGATGTGACAAAGCAAGATACAGGTAACAAAAGCTCCAAGAATCAGAAAGAGGGGAGATCACCTGACTCAGATGGTCAGGAGTGGCTTTCTAAAGGAGAAGGGCATTGAAGGCTTCGTTTCTGTAATTACCTATGACTATGACAGTCACCACTTACTTAGCATTTGCACTATTCTTCAGGCTTCACATTCATCCCTAATCTTCACAACCCAGCAAGGTATTATTCTATAGATGAGGGAAAAGAGGTTCAGAGAGGTTAAAGAGCTTGCCCGAGGTCACGCAGCTAAAGAAAATGCTAGAGCTAGGAGTTGAGTTCATGCTCTTTCCATAATGCTATCTGTGCTGCTTTGGAAACTTTGGTGGCGTAGTGGTTAAGAGCTACAGCTGCTAACCAAAAACGTCAGCAGTTCGAATCCACCAGGTACTCCCTGGAAATTCTACGGGGCAGTTGTACTCAGTCCTATAGGGTCGCTATGAGTTGGAATCGACTGCATGGCAAGGGGTTTGGTTTTTTGGTTTATGCTGTTTTCATAAGACAATGCAAGGCATAAAGCAGGGCTTCAAACTGGTTTGTTCCAGTTTGAATCCCTGCTGAGATTTGCATTTCTAACAAGTTCCTATTAAAGCTGCTGGTTAGGGACCAATTCTGAGAACCACTAGTAGAGCAGCGGTTCTCAAAATTTATTATACATAAGAATCCCCTGAGATCTTGTTAAAAAGTAGATTCTGATTCAGTATATCTACGGTAGGAATGCAAATTCTCAGCAGGGGGGCTCTAACTAGAACAAACCGGTTTGAAGCCCTGTAACAAAGTAAGTATAAATGCAGATCTGTTCATTTTCCATTCAAACAACCCATTTGCCATAATCAATATAACTTCAGCCTACCAACCTGACTATATAACGAGTTTTCCTCATGGGCAACACCCACACACACCAAATCACTCTGCATTGGATAAGGGAAAAAAAGCTGCCACTAGAAAACTAAGGAAATCACAATTCCAAACTCCCCAAGTTCCTAAATGCATAGCTTCAAAGTACGTGCAGCATATGGCAAATCAATTACGAGTTTAAATCTTAAAACAAAAACATGGCAAGTGCGCAACAGAAATAATCAAGAACAACAGTTCGGTTTAGATTACAGCGGGCCACTAGAGTTTCGAATACAATTAATCATCATTCCAGGCAATGGGAAGCCATATTGACACTTACTCCTAATTTGAATATTTAATTAGGGTGAAGTTCTTCATCAAATTATCGCAGAACTGGGAGAAAGCCTGGAAGACTTACACGATTACTACCTTAACCCCTTAACAGCTGCTCACCTGTGAGCACAGCAATTCTTGTCCCTGCTCTGCAGGGAGGAAGCTTGCTCCCAGAGTCTTTGATTCTGTGAGAATGTGGAAAGGACTGTTGCTGATAGAAGTTATAGCTGGGGCAGAAAGGAGCCAAATGGTGGCAAGAGAAAGGTCTAAGACTAAATTCTGAAATGAATCCTGAACACAGAGAGGTAACATGCACGAGTACCCACTGTGTGCCAGGCTTGGCACTGTCACATGTTCCCTCATTTAATTCTCACAACTATCCTGCAAAGAAGCTATTCTTAGCCCAATTTTACAGAAAAGGAAACTGAGGCTCAAAGGGATGATATAACTTGCTCAAGGCCACACTGCTTCTGAGTGGTATTAAGAAGGGTTAAGTTACTCATTAAAAACTCACATGCACACACACACACACTTACACTCATAAAAAATGATGACAAAGAATACCTAACGACCAAAAAAAAAGTATTCAAAGCTGTGTTTTGGAGATATGCTACACTGTGCAAATAAATTGAGAGGGAACTCAACCAGCATTCTGAAATTTAACTCCTTGGATTCAAAACACACCACTGAGCTCCCCAAAATGGCAAGTCACAATGATGCTGCAGCCTGCCTGCTCAGGAGAATGGGGCGAGGGGAGGGCAGTAAAGGTCAAGGAAATGACTGGCCTCTACAGACGACTTGAGACAAGGTGTGGCCGTCCCGGGGCATCCTGCAAAGGTGGGCGCTGCAAAACAGTTCGAGTGTCCAGCAGGCGGGAACAGTCAGCAATAGAACAAGAAAATATTAATCTGTCTTTCTTTAAAAATGGCAATGGCTTACGAATAGCATTTATAACTACACATCAGTTTAGACAAGAGGTAATATCTCCTTAAGGTGCTCTTTTTCACTTTATGAAGACTTCTATTGACGTTTTATATAAGCCATGTGATTCTACATGACCAAACACCAAAAAATTTTCAACATAACCTCTCCAAAGCCCCCACAACAGGACCAAAGGCTGACTTCACACACTGTACTTGGCCGTAGTAGGTCTAGAGATCCTTCTGCTTCCAGAGTCCACTAAAAAAAACCCAAACCCATTGCCGTGAAGTCCATTCTGACTCATAGCAACCTATAGGACAGAGTAGAACTGCCCCATAGAGTTTCCAAGGAGCACCTGGTAGCTTCGAACTGCTGACCTTTTGGTTAGCAGCCATAGCACTTAACCACTACGTCACCAGGGTTTCCCCAGAGTCCACTAAGATGCTAAAAATGAGGGACATCCTGATAGTTTCAGACTAGCAATTTCCTCTTAAAAGCTTGAGATGTGTTCAATTACCCTCTTATGAAAATCGTCAAAGCTCCATTTGCTATGGCCACTTTTAGCAAGAAGCTGATTACCGGACAGAGGGAAAAAGCAGCCCCACGCTGTGCAGCCTCCTCTTCCGCAACCCTGCTCTGCCCCCTGCCTTGGCCGGGGGGCAGGAGGAGACCCAGAATCCATCAGCCCTGCTCTGAGCTTGCTCATTGTGGGAGCAAATGGCATCAGGAACTTTGAAACTTTCCTTTGTATATTACATTAATCTATATAAGAAAATCTCTTTTAATGAGGAGTGATGTAGTTACAAACTCTCCAGAGCCATAATTAGAGCAAACTAATTGAAGTTGTGTTTTGACACACTTTCCAAATTCACGGGTGCCGGATGACATATTCACAACACTGCTGCTGCACAACCATGGCGACGGCAAAATCATTAGGCTAATAACACTTATTTGCATTCTCATCATGCCGGCAGCTTTCCCTTAAATACTGTTCCTACTATTGCTCCTTTACTGTAAGTTTCCACTGAAAGATATTAATAGTAATTATTAGTACTTTAGTGGAATTTTAACGTTAAAGAATAACAACGTGCATTAACATACGTTAATGCCAATTCTTTTTCTTAACCACCATCGGAAGGTTTGGGGGTTCCTTTTCTGTCCCCACCCCACAGCCAAGGGTGTGGAGATGTGATTTCAGCCTCATGTAGAACAAACTGCTCAGAGTCTGCACCTAATGGGATCTGAAGTCAGGGTTTCTGAAATACTCTGTTTAAAATGTTTGATGAGAAAAATCTTTTTGCTGTTGTTGTTTTGGTTAAAGTACATTAAAATGAAATAGTTAAGGAAAATTTTTTCTAAGCAGTTAAAAAAAATCAACAATTTACAACACAGGCTTTGGTAATAATACTAATGAATTCCAGGAGGACAGGCTTCAAGCACTCTCTGTCGACACCCTCTCGGTGATTAAAGACAGGTGCGGAGTAACTCCCACGTGAGAAGGCGAGTCGGGGTGGGGGCAGTCTTGATCTGTCAATATGGTGGCACTGTTTGCCACCAACAAGGCCAATTTTTTGGATGCTTAACTCAGACACTCACACACAGAGAGGAAGACTCGACAGTTTTAAATAATGGTTATTAATGACTACCTCCTCTAAAGTGACAAATTACTTCTGAAATTTAGAAACGAGTAAGGTATGAAAAGTGAGCAGTACATGACAGGAAGTGGCAGCGGGCACAGAGTTCCAGCTCACTCTGTTGTGGGAAAAGCGCAGGGCCCTGGAAAACAGTTAAGGTCAGTGTCCCTCCTACTCCCAGGCATTCAGTCCTTCTGCAACGGTGGTGACAACAGGCCTCTCTCCCCCAGGTGTCTTCTAGCAGTTCATGCTGATGACCAAGGGCACATCTTGGCAGTGAAAATCCTTTATAAATCTCCTTGCAGTGAAAAATGTAAACTGTTAGGTGCTCTGGAAGGAGAGATGAGGAGACCCAGCCCCAGCTCTCTCTCTTCCTGTGAGACATCAACAAGTCCCCTCCATTGGCCATTCACTGAAACCTGGGGCTGGCCTAGACAGTTGCTCATAACCTGGGCTTCTGTAATTGTCTTGGAATTAAGAAAAACAACTACCACATCATCTACCCTTCATAATTCAAGGGAAAATGAGGCAAAATATGGCACTGTCTTAACTGAAAATGCACACTTTTGTTGAATTTCAAACTATTCAAATGCACATTTCAGGATGGCTGTCTAATCTCACTCTTGGAAGTTTTAATTGAGTGAAGAAAATGCTTCCTTAGAAAAATGCCAAAGATTATACTCCTTCTAAAGCTTAGGAGTTTTCACTTTCTTAAGTTACAATCCTTGTACCAATCTGCTATTTTTCAAGTCGCCGATTACTTAAAAAGGAAGAAAAAAAAAAAAAAAAAGGAAACTAACTTTCATAGCTGCAGCAATGCTCCAAATCATGGTATTTATTCACTACATTTAAGTTTTATTACACTTGAACCCTGCAATGCCAAAACACCTACCTCCCATATAAAAGAAATGAAGTAAAAAGCAAAGTCTGGGACCTAGGGCACCACACTTCCATTCCAGATGATCTAGTCTAATCTTATAAACTGAAATATTTAAAGAGTCTCTAAACCTCACTGACCTTACTTTCAAAAACAAGGAACATATGGGCACTGCTAGCTTTTCATCTCCTTCCAGCCTACTAAAATATCCGCTTTTCCAAAATCCAAGAGTAGCGGGGCTGCCAAACTCAGATTCATAAAAGGCTATGTGCGTGAGAATGCAGGGCGGAAAATGAATGGCTCTGCGCTGAGAAACAACAAACCCACTGACAAAGAACCAAAGGCAGCATTTTTTGCCTTCTTGCCCAATCAATCTCAAAAGCTGTGGAAAACAGTTTGTTTAGCAAAATGCAGCAATGACGAATACGGAGGTGAAATGTGGACCATGGTGTGGAACAGTTCATGGCTGTATTTGGTCCCACCCAAGGCCACGCCGGCTGGCTGCAGGAAACACTGAGGTAAAGAGTTCTAAAATTCTGGAGGCCCCAAGCCTTCTTGAAGGCAGGCAGGACATGATACTGACACCTGGGCTCAAATTCTGGGTCCTCTAAACCATTTGTCCTAACTCTCTGCCCTCAAGGAAGTCATGGTCTCTCCAGGCTTCGATATTCTCATCTGTTCAAATGAGAACACGATCATTCATTCACCTCATGGCATGGTTATAAAGATTAAAACAATGTATATAAAGTGTTTATATGATGCCTGGCACCAGATGCTAAAAAAATTGTAGCTGAAATAACGATGATGATGATGATGATTGTGGTTATTCTAATAATAGCAATTATTATCAACAAAACAATTATTATTAACAAATATTATTACCCAACTAGAAATAAAATATCCGCTACTCAAGAAGGATATTCAAGTTCAATTCTACCCTATCCCCATTCAAAAACCCTGTCCAAATAAACTCAAAAAGGCCTTTTAAAAGTTAATGCAAGCAAAGGATTTTATTAAATATCCAAATTAATAATTGAAACCCTGCCTTGAAATAGAACAGCACAGAGTAGGGTGCAGTGAAATCCCAGGAAATATCGCTGGCTTAACTCCCATTTTTACTTTGTTTGGTGACTAGATTTACACTGAAAGACCTAGATGAGCTATTCCATAGAGCTCCCTCCAAATAGACTGTCAGCTTCCACTCTGATAAAAGGTAAAATATCCTCCTTTAAATGGTCTGGTTCACAAAACCAACCCTAAAGTGAACTGATAAATCTGTTCTGACACACAGAAAACTATTTTCATAATCCTGAAAAAGGCCTTTCACCAAACCCCACGGCTTAAGCCAACTGCACAAAGAGCCCTCATACACTTGAGAACCAGGCATAGTAGGAAATAATTTCACATTTATAACTCTGCTTCTCAAGACCACAAAAAAAAAAAAAAGCACACATAACCATCATAACCACCAAGAAAAATAAGATACTCACAAAGTCACAATTACAAAGATAACACATTTACAAGCAGCAAATACCTTGTCAAAATCTGATGTGTGAGAGTAAAAAGAAAGAAGGCCCGCTCAGAGGTGGAAGCTGTATTGACTAATAGTCAATTCTTCATTAAATAGAAGCTCTGACTTCCCAAGAAGCCATATTAAAAATTAATATCAAAAAGTGTACTGCTCAGCCTAAACTCATCATTCATATCTAACAATACCAAACTGCATTCTAATGAAATTTTGCCTTCAAAATTACTCTGACACCAGAACTAAGTTTGATTCTGTGACAGAAGCAGTCACAGATCTGTTCAAAAGCATTTTGAAGATATTCAAATAACCTCACTACGTAGGTCTCTTTCACACCACCCTCATAATCACCAGAATAAATCAAACTGCTGGTAACCCTGCTTAATCGGCAGCTTTGAAGCCATTCGAGGAGATCTGTGATGCTGGGACTCTCTCATGTATGGCCTCCACATGTTTTCCTCAGCCATTATCTACAACTCAAGTGGACTGGACTCCAGCCAACGTTTGCATGTCTCCCTGAAAGAGTGTGAACGCTGACTGGGCGGCTTCCGAACAGGAGAACCTCTAGAAAACAACCCGCTCCCTTATCACCCATCACTCCCCCACCCACACATGCTCACTCTGGGAAGTCGTTCTCTATTAAGCTGCTGGTCAGGGGCATGTGAAGACAGCTGGGCTTCCTGGGTGGGCTGTGTCCCTAATGAAATGCCCCACAACCAGTGACCCTGTGACCACGAACATACCTCTGCAAGCTAAAGACAGCTTGTCCATAACTAGAAAGCAGAGGTCTGAATGCTACATGTTCACTAAGCAGTTTCTGAGTGGCTACTATTTAGCAGTTTAGAGCAAGGGCTCTGGAATCAGGCCATTTGAGTTCAAATCCTAGCTCAGACACTTACTAGGTGTGTGAACTTGGGCAAGTAATTTAACCTCCTTGATCTCAGTTTATTCATCTTATAATGGGAATGATAATAGTACCTGACTCACCCACCCCAGAAAAAACAAACCTGCTGCCGTCGAGTTGATCCCGACTCATAGAGACCCAATAGGACAGAGTAGAACTGCACCATAGGGTTTTCAAGGAGCGCCTGGTGAATTCAAACCGCCACCTTTTTGGTTAGCAGCCATAATGCTTAACCACTACGCCACCAGCGTTTCCACCCAACTCACAGAGCTGTGTTATTAGGACTAAAAGAGTTACTATTTGGAAAGCACTTGGAACAGTGACTGGCATCTAGTAAATGTGATGCAAGTCTCTGTCAGATAGTAGGATGGATGGAAGAATGACCGATAATGCATGATTCCTGGTCCTATGCACCTAAACCAACTCACTTTATACATGCAATAAATATTTTCTGGGTGCCTACCATGTGCCAGGCATCTGGAATTCAGAGGTCCTTGCCATCTTTGGGCCACATGTTTTTCACTGAACATTAACTGTATCAAATGAGATGACACAGTTGAACATACTTGCTAACTTTCAATACACAGTGTGGCAATGGTATCATCATTCTTATTTCTTTGTAACTAGCCTTTTCTGAGGCTCTAAAAGAGAAAAAGAATACATGAGAATCCTTGTTATCAACAAGACAGCAAATCTAGTCAGTATGACCAAACATAGTGCGTGTAGCAAAGACAGGGAAATATGAAATGCCAAACTGTACAGTGCAGGCAACTGGAGGAGAGGCAGAGGGTAAACCAACAGGGGCTGGGCTTTCTAGAAGAGGTGAGGGCTGCAACAGGTCTGGAGGGTGTACAGAACCAATCCTTAGCATTCTGGAGTCCAGTCGAACTCTTTCAGATGGGAGGGGGTTGGCATGAGATGAGATGCCCAGAGATGCTTTTGGAATGAGAAGGACATTCAGGGGCCATGAGGAAACTCGCTAATTAAGCAGAGGATCAGATGATGTGGGGAGCAAGTCAGATAACAGAAAGCTAGTGATGGTTTCAGACTGAGGAAAGAACGTGTGCCTGTCTGAAAACATCAGTGGGATGGCAGGCAACCTAGGGCTTTAAAGTTTTATACAAAGAACATCAGCATGGGTGTTTAAATGAAACAGTTCCTGAGCCCCAGGAAGCCCAGACCCTAATCTAACTTTGATGTAGTGCTCAGGTCCTACCCCTCCCGAGGGTTCTTCTCTGAGATGCCCTCTGGTTGTTGGTACTTCGACTGGAGTGGGTGGATTGTAGCACTGGCAGAGTGGGGATAATTCAAATGCATGGTGCTAATGCTTGTCAACCCACTCAGGCTGCTTCCTGTGCAAAAAAATATGCATTACAGTCTTCATCTTAAAAAAAGAGTGTCACTTCAAGGACAGATATGAAAATGTGTGTCCCATCTTCAGAGTTCAACAACAATAACAGCAACAACAAAATGTATGTGGTTTTAGCATGACGAAAAAGGAAATCGAATTATTCTAAATAAAGCCAGGCCCATAGTTATGGCTGGACATGACCTGCAGAGTCTTCAAGGTCCCACAGGTAATAGCCAGAAGAGCAAGACCTGAGCCCTCTTTTCCCAGAACATCAAACCTAAACCATCTCATCACTATGGAAGTGAACCTCAAAATCGGTCACGATTATGGAAACAGAGTTCAAAATCCATGTCACAATTTGTTCATATTTTGGGGGAAAAAAGGATCATGGGAATCAGCCCTGCAGGACACAGCACTTCTTACAGATGATGAACCATATATTAACTCACAGCTTTCAACTCTAAAAATAGAATTCCCTCTAGCCCTCTGGGCTTCTCCCAAACACTGACCTCCTTGTTTTTCTGTGGGTGCCGGGGCTAAGCCTTCTCCTATTTATTAATCACTGAGTAGAAAGTGCTGGGCCTTCTCACAGGCCAATGCCTCCAGCAACAAGCCTTACTCAGAGTGAGAGGCAAACAGCTGAAAGGGAAAAGGAAAATTCAGCCTCCCGGATCAGGGTGCTTCTGGGCTCTCATTCAAGTCCTGCAACAACAGGGCAGGTGACAGATGCAATCTGTGTTACAAAGACCATCTTATAATTGAAAACTGACAGAAGGCAGCCTGAGGACTTAGGGCTGTCAGTGTAGACAAGAGGACTCTAGCTGGTGACGTAAGGCTCCATCCCCTATTTCTGACTTATTCTGTGAGTTGATCAAGAAGCAGCAGAGCTGATTCTCTGGCTGGCAGGAAGGTGGGGTCAGGGAGGCCAGGAGGGAACAGGGTACCTGTGGGCTTCTGACAATGGCTGTGATGGGGGACAAGCTTGGGTGCATATGACCACTGCATCACAATTTTTCTCTCCTTTAGGAAGAGCTATTAACCTTTTAGATGACAGCCCTGGGATCAGAGTGACGGAACAATTTTTGAGGTCAGCAAGGATCTATGTTCTCAAAACCTGACATCGACATGCAAAAGTTGTGACTGAATCCTGGTGTCCCTGAGAGGAAGACTAAATGCATGTGACAGATCTTCTGCAATCAAAATGCCCCATTTCCCAGAGTATCTGTCACAGATTGATAACATCCACGCAAAAAGTTAAGTACAATTATGTCTGTCACTAGGAAACATACTTCGGAACCTGTGACTGACAATTTGCTGGAAGCTGACAAATCACCGGAAGATTACTGAACAATTCTGAGGAGCACCACACCACCTTATAAGGGAAGCTCAAGGTCCCTGACTGACACCTGGAAGAGCTCCTGGGAGGCTGCACCTCGCAGGCAGAAGTTGCTGGTCAGGACTCCCCAGCTGGGAAAGGAGCAGTGTGCTCTGTGGCTCTGGGTGGGAAGACACACTTCCTCCCAGGGGAAGGTCAGTATCAGTGAAGGGTCATAGGATATGCCCATGTGCCCATGGCCTGAGGTCTGTGGGAGGAACTCTGGGTGGCAGCTTCTCCTTTGGGACCACGATGCACACAACTCAACATCTCAGACTGATGAAAAGGGCAGAGTGTAGCCATGGAGCCTCATGTCCCAGATTTTCTAGGACTGCCCTAGCCCAGTGTGCACATAAACATGAATGTCTTGTCTTCTGGAGCTCCCATCCCCCTACATCCCTACCACCCCTCCTCTCCACCGCTGAAACATTTCTACTTTCTCTTCTGCATACTAGCCATTTAAATATCTGAAGCTAGCTACCTTGACTCTACTCAGGTGAAAACTCAGTGATTCTACACACTCATATGCAGCACACAAGGTGGTGCTCGGCAGTGGACGTGACTCTCCCAGTGTACCTGACAGGTGCAGAACACCATTTCATGGGCACGCCCCGCTGTTCATACCAGGCTGCATTGAACATAACCTAACTTACAACCATCCCCATCATTTCACACAAACCTCTGCTGAGCCAGAGCTCCTCAGTTGGGTTCTCATGCAATCGACTTCTTGTACCCCAGTGGGGCCCCTTCCGGGTACACCCACCACCTTTCATCTCTTGGTTCCAGCTGGCTATTCTAGCCTGTGGAGGAGATGCAGAGTATTGATTCTGTCACTCAGCACTTCAGCTGTCCCTAATGACTCTGTGTCATCTGCAAATTTGATAAGCATGCCTCTGATGTCTTTATCAAGCTAATGATTCCACTGTTCAGCAAGCCAGGGCTAACAGTCCACCAGGGCCTCTTTCTGGGGTGACACAGAACCATCCATCCATCCACACTCCTGGGGTACTGGTGCTCGGTCAGTTGTGAATCTACCTGCCTTCCAGAGCTTTTCCAAACCTTTGCTATGGCAGCAGCAGGACCTTTCCTTCTCAGCAGGCTCATATGTGAGACCCAGCGTGAGAGAGGAGTGAAGGGCTGCTCTGGCTGAAGCCAGGAAGGGGCTTTCTCTACCTCCACCTCTGCCCCTGGCAGTTCCACAGCATAGGATCAGCAAACCCTGATGACCAACCCTGCAGTCTGCTCGCACAAGGCTGGCGTATAAAGCCGAGGCCAGCCCGCAGAGAGATGAGCGGATGGGATGGTGCCTCAGCTACCAGGCCAGCCCCACCCTGCTGATGGAGGTTCAGGCCAGGCCCTCGGAGGGGCTGTGCATGAAGCCGATGGGCAGAGGATGGAGGGGCATCGCAGCCCCCTACCCAGATGGAACGCGGAGGCTCCAGGCTCCTGGAAGCAGTGGCAAGCCCTTCTTCACTTAGAAACCGCCAAGAGATGTGCGTGAGATGTATGTGTGCGAGGTAAAGATTCATCGTGAGGAGAAAGGGCTCCCCCAGATCTTATCCTGCCTTCTGTCACGAACCGCTCCCAACACTGTGTCCAACTCACCAGTTATGGCCGAGGGGGATTGGCCCACTCTGAAAGGACACCACATCCAGCTCTACCACAAGCATTTTCAAGGAGAAATATCAGGAAGGAAACAGGCAGAAAGTACTTGCTCTTAGCTCTGGGCCTCTGGCAAGAGAAAGCAGTTCTGCTAGGTCTGTGAGGTCCTCAGGTAATGACCCATCTGCTCTCAAAAGGTTCACCAAATGCCCCTTTTGTCTGAAATAAAGCTGGAAATAAGACCTCTCCAAAAAAATGGCAGGGAATTTTTTGAAATATGTGTGACAACATACGTAATGGAGGCAGGATACAACTTTTTAGCTTTTGAGATGGAAGTTAAGAGAAGGCAGGCAATATCTGCTATTGGCCCTTCTCCTGTGCCTTCCCAGTCCTGAGAATTTGCAGGGAATGTGGCTTGCTGCCAACTGCTCAGAAACCAGCACCCCATTGCTCCCAGCCACTTCCAAGTTTAGTCAGTAGAGGGTGCTGGATCACTATACTCCCACTCTAGCCTTGGTGTTAGCAACTTGATCTCTACGTCCACAGAGACCACATTTTAGGAAGTATTTCATATGCTTATGGTTTAACATTACATAGGAAAAAAAAACCCAGCAGAACACAAACCTACTATTACACAATATAATATCACCTACGTAAGAAACGTTGCATTGGTGATTTAGTAGGAGAATCCTCGCCTTCCATGCCGGAGACCCTGGGTTGACCCCAGACAATCCACCTCATGAGCAGCCACCACCCTCTATCAGTGGAGGCTTGTGTACTGCTATGATGCTGAACAGGTTTCAGTGGAGCTTCCAGCCTAAGACAGCCTAAGAAGAAAGCCTTGGCAATCTACTTCCAAAAATCAGTCAATAAAAGCCCTGTGGATCACGATGGTCCAATCTGCAACTGGTCATGAAGATTGGGGTTGCCATGAGTTGGGGGCTGATTCAAAGGCAGTTAACAACAACAACAATATAAAAAGTCTACAGAAAAAAGACTTGAAGGAAACACAACATGACGTTATGAATATTTGCTCACTGGAGATGGAATTTCTACCTTTTCATTATTTTCTACATTCTGTGAATCTCCTACAAGCTTGAATCACTCTCATAATCAAAAAGACCCACAGGGTGCTCGGGGACTCGGGAGTAATCTGGAGTGGCTGAGGCATGGGGTCCTCAGCTGTTTGAGAAGCCTTTGTTGCAAAGTGAATACATGCCTGGATCTAGGCTGAGTGCTGGAGAGACAACAGGGGGCATGACACGGTCCCTTCCTTCAAGGAGTCCTGTGTCTGGGAGAAGAGCCAGACACAGAGATGATCACAACACAATGTGAATCATAATGACAGAGTTGTGCTCAGAGAGGCGAGTCCAGGATAAACACAGTTCCAAGGGCTTCAGGGGAGGCTTCCTAGAAGACAGGTCACTGAGCTGAAAGCTAAGGGCCGGATAGGAGTGAGTCAGGCAGGTGTGCAGGGCACATTTGATGCACAAGTATCAACATGAGCAAGGGCACAGAAACACGAAACAGAAAAGGGAGAGGAGGCTACCACCAGTTCAGCTACGGCCTAACGTTTAAGGTTGGAGACTGAGAGAGGAGACGAGAGAAATCAGGGGAGCTGGATGTCAAGGCCTTGATATGCCTTATTGAGGAGCCTGGCCTTTATTCTACAGGGAATGGGAAGACGTTGAGGGTTTTAAGCAGGGGAGCACCAAGGTCAGATTTGTAGTTGGGCGGAGACAGTTGGATGTGGACAAGACCAGATGGAAGGTTTCTACAATCTACTGGTCAACGGCACTGGGTTACTGGGTGAGAAGACCCTGAAGAGGAGACAGAAGAAAACAGCCCCTCTGAAATGACTGTGTTAGCTTCATGACTCCATGGAGGCTGAGCACCGAGTGGGAGTGGGCTGATGAGACAGAGATCTAAGGGTAACATTTAAAGAGTATGACTTTTCACCAGTCTCAGGAAAATCACACTCACCACAGGACTTCATATTTCAAAAAAGCTTGATTTGCATTTAATCTCTCGAAAGAAAATGACTCTCTTTGGCTGAGAGCAGATGTGGTATGCAGTGCAGTAGACACATTTTCTCATCCAAGCCCTGTATCAACTCTGCAAGTGAAGAGGATAAGTCTCATTTTGCAGATGAGGTCATGGGCTCAGAGAGGAGGCAGCTCTGAGAAAGGGAGAGCAGGACTTTAGTGAAGGAGTGCCCACCTCCCCTGCCTGTGCTCTGCCCACGACACACCCAGGTGTCACCCAAATAGCCCACACTTGTGGGAAGATGTGTCAGGCTAGAACTGTGACCAAAGTCCCTCTCTGTGCACTGCTGTTTAGTTCCCACCTGAGACTGAACTCATGACTACAGCTTCATCAGCAGCATGACCCATAGGTGGACACAGAAGGCAAGGAAGACGTGCTGTCTGGCCCTGGCAGCAGTGGCAGACGGCCACAGGGAATGGCCACTCTGGCTGCCAGGAGTCGGGGCTGGACATAGATCCCCAGACGAGCCAAACTCTGAGCACTGCCCATGACAAGAGCCGACAGGGAAAGAACACATATTCCAGAGGGCTCAGGGAAGAAGGCGTGACCTCATCCAAGACCACAGAAGTGCCGAGTGGCAGCTTGGTCTTCGAGCTGGCAGTGGGGCCACAGTGGAATCCAGCCAACGCACCCTCTTTTACAACCGTTGGCCTCATATGCTCCACAGTCTGCTCCTGACTACAGCTATGTGCGGCACATGGGCAGTGACCATATTTTCTAAATACAAGGATCTGACAATGCACTAATGTGAATGGAGGCGGGGGGCAAATTATTTGGAACTGGAGGTCTTTTGGAAAACCAGGCCCACTATAGATACTGCGGACCAGGAACACAAGCATCACCATGGGCTTAGCACTAGAGAGAAGGCCATTGGATTCTGTTCCTAGATAGTTTACAGAGACTTGAAGCCTCAAGGAATAAAATATCATACTCATCATTTCACAAATCTCCAATGGGAAATTTGTATAATTAGTCAGAGTTTCATTTAAAAAAAAAAATCTAAGACACTACATAGGAAACCAATACCAAAAAAAACCCCTGAGGAGTGAGGAGCCTTACACAAGTGTGCACACTACCTGTCAACTACCTGCACAGTGAGAGAGGAGAGCTTGAGAAGGACAAGTGGTTTTTACTGGGAAGCATTAACGTAACATTCAATTATCCTACTGCATACTGGCTGACTTAACTCAGCCAAATTAGAATACATTTTATATTGACTATTTTGACATTTGTTTTATTTGGCAAGTAAAACAAAACTGATCCAATTTCCTTACAGCCATTGTAAACCATAAACTATACAACAAGAGGTTATAAAATACTAAGTCTGACAAACACTTCCTCAGATGTGCTACCCTCCAGTTCTGGCCCTGCTCCACTCGCCTGGTGTTCTCAGGCCCTTTACCTTCAGCTGCAAGTGACCCTCCTCTCACAGCAAGCTTCTGGGGAGATCACTCTCCCTGCCTTACCTGGGAGAACCACTGTTCTTTCTCTTCCCAACAGTATGTTAAAGCCTGCCTTGAGATGGTACCCATTTCTGGCCATTCCAGATCATATGAGGTCAAGAGGGGGCAGCCATAACTACTTAAAGGCAACAAGAATTCTTTCAGATGACCAGGACAGCCAGTCCTCTGCGAAGCTTTCTGGCCTCTCCACTGAGCCCCAACCAGAGCTGACCCCAAGTTCAGGTGATGGACCTGCACTGAACCCAACCATGGGTGATGGGCCTGAGCAGTGTTCTCCAGCACACAGCTGGGACGGCGCTCATGTGCCATGACAAAGAACGAGCAAGGGTGGAACTAAGCTGCGCTCGCACTCCTGAGCACAAGGAGACTCAGCTGCTCACACCTGCGTCCCTGGGTAGCTCATAGCTATTCATACCTTTTCATACCAAAGTGGAACTGAAAGCACTTCTAAAGTTTCCGGTGGTTCCAGGGGTAGTTAACTTTAAAAACCACTTTTTGTTTGTGAAACTGTCATGAGAAAGACCAGATTGTTTTTACAGGGGGATGTCCCCAAGGGCAGAGTCCTCTGAGCGGCAGGCTCATTGTGGCAGTGTCCTTGCGAGTGAGGAGGATGTGAGGAGGGTGCAAAGGATGCTGTGTGAAAGGCACAGAGCAGAGAAAGCCGGTGCAGCGTAAGTCTCTCCTTGTCACCTCTCTGAGGGCAGGGTGTGTGTGTGTGCGGCTGGAGGGGGAGGCACGGGTGGCTGTTGGCCCCGATTCCTGACAGATTCTGCCAATCTCTATACCCCCACAGGGATGTGTTTAGAACCCTCCTCATACGTCAATCCCCAAATGACACTGCCTCGCCAACTCTTACTTATTTACTTTTTAAATCCCTTTCTCAAACTTAATCCATCACTGCTGTCTGTTCCTTGCCTTCAGGTTTTTACTACTGGTGATGCAGAGGTTCTTATGTACCAGAGGTTCTTTATGACAGGATTCTTTTTACCATCTGCTTTCTACAAAAACGTAGAAACTATTACTGTCTTTATTATGGCTGAAATCAGTTGCGGAGATAAGCCGGTTTTCTTATCCGAGTGCCTTTGTGGAAATAGTCATTAAAGCTAACATCTCCTGAAGAAGTCTCACTATTCTCTCACACCCAAAACACCTATTTCTTAAATACTTTGTGGCTCACTGGGAAAAGAAATATGACAATGAACATAATTACTTACCGACCCTCCTGGGTTTCAAATGAGTTGCTGGTTGAGGCAGAGAAGGAATTCCACCTTCGTAAGGCCTGTGATCCCAACTACTTGGCTACAAAGCATGTGTCTGTGTGCATGCTAAGGTCTTTGGAATAGCCAATTTTAGATTGTATATTCTGCTATTATAGGGGCCTGCAGAACATGTACAAAATAGAATAGACAACGGCCTGTAAATTCATGCAATACAGAAGTTTCTAACCGAATTTTTTAAAATCTCCTCCACAGATATGCTGCTTATGCAATTGTTCAGCCACACGCTGCAGATACCACGTGGAGGTACTCTAAAATGTTACACAGGGGGACTTCAGACGACATAGCTCTGTCACACGCACAGAGCGCCAATGGCAGGGCCTCACCTGGGAAGGCTAGGGGCTGGGGTGGAAGCAGCTGATGACTGGGAAGGCGTTGTGGGTTGAGATGAGTCATGGTTTCTTGGTACTCTGCCCATTCGATACCAGATCCCCATGTTGTTCAATTCCCTTTAGGAGAAAAGAGAAATCTTTAAGGGGCTGTTTAACATAAAGCATTTCCACGAGTGACAAAACAAACCAACTCATTTAAAAGAGTCACAGACTCAAAGACCAGGGAATCAATTCTTGCCTGTGGAAGATCAGCTACATTACCTCCCTTTGTACCCTGGCTGTCATGGTTCAGAGTGTAATGTGAGGGTGACTCTCTCAATGAGGCAGGACTTGATGACACAGCCATCTTCTTCACCCACCACAGAGCTTGCCTTCCTACCCCTACTGACATTTCCTTGGTTCTCATTTTTTAAAATTCTTTTTACTTTACCACTTCATTGTAGGTGTTAATGTGGTAATGCACTTCAAATCCTTTGTGTAATTAGGGTGAGGCAGATGTAAAAATGGGCTGACAGACATGTATGCCTGGTTTTTAACCATGAGAAGAATCAGGCCCACTGTACCCTACAGCATGCTCCCGTTTCAGGATCCAAACCAAAAAAAATGAACCCATTGCTACCTGAGTTGACTCTGACTCATATCAGCCTCGTGTGTTACAGAGTAGAACTACTCCATAGTTTTCTTGGCTGTAATCTTTACAAAAGCAGATCACCAGGCCTTTCTTCCACAGGGCTGCTAGATGGAGAGAAAGATGTGGCAACCTGCTTTCATGGAGATTTACAGCCTTGGAAACGCTACAGAGTCACTACGAGTCAGAATCTACTTGACGGCAGTGGGTTTGGTTTTGGTTAATCTTTACAGAAGAAGATCACACCAGGCATTTCTTCCACAGGGCCGCTGGGTGGATAGGTTAGTAGTCGAGTGCAAATATTTTGTGCCACCCAAGGACCTATAATTTCAGGACACAGCCCCTTAAAGCTAAGATGTTACCTACAGTTGCCCTCATTCTCAGGGTCAGCAAATACCCCTCCGTGTTTGGGGAATATCTTCAAACCACAACGCCCCAGGCACATGTCTCACCAACCACCTCAACAAGAATGGACATAAAAGGGCCTCCCAGATGCCACGTTGGGCTCTTTAGTAGACAACCTCCCCACAGCCCCGCCTTATACCACACAGTCTTGAGTGTTTGAGTCAGGTACATTCTTCGGAATTGTAACAGGGTTACTGTAGCCACATCCAGTTTTCGACTTCTCAACTGCCCCATAGAACTGGATCTTTGGGATCTGATATAAAGGGATATCATCTCTTCAAAACATGAAAACAGATTTATCCTGTGGACACTTCCAGTAAGCTGCTCAGTACACCCCAAGAGCTAGTCTAAAACCACCGTTATGTCTCATTAGATGGCTGACTCCAGTCAGCTTCTCTGATTTCACTGTATCTTAGTCAGGGCTCTGGGATGTCAGACCCTAGAGGAGCCCTTCTTAACCTGAGGTTTCTGTCTCCTCCAGCTGACATGCCAAACCCTTGCAAGGTAACATGTAGAATTGTGCCCATTTTCAATAATAAGTGACTTTTTTTTAGAGTCCTAATACTGAATTCTCTTTTCTTATTTAAAAATAACACTGGAATTGTCTTCCTTTGGAAAAGAATTTTTATATCAAGATGAAATAGAAATATACTTTACTCAGCAATCTTTTCAAAATGATACAAAAGGAAAAAAAGCTTCCAGTTTTGATTATCAAGGCACACATGGTAAAAATCTATTCCTTAGGGTTTTAAACTGTTTAAAAAATAAATCTTTTAAAATAGTATAGTTTGTAATTAAAAATACACATAATAACTGAAATTAGACTTCAAAAGCTCATGATTAAACTGTGGGTTTCTACTATTTGTATGTAAACTGCTGTTTCTAAGGTACTTGAAGTATGGTTATTCTCTTAAATATTTCCTAGTCCTGTAATCCTGTTTACATAATTAATTTAAACAACGTGGCAAAACAGTACTTTTGAGCATGTAGGAGGGGAATGATCATAGAGCTTTTCTTAAGAATCACAAAATCTTGATACACAGCACACAGATCCCACAGCTGGAGAATCTAAAGAAACTGTTGTGTACCAACCACGCTGAAAATAATCTCTATTTCCGTGATATCTGCTGCCCATGCTGCTTCAAGAAAACGCTACAGCTCTTGTCCATTGCCTAGACTGTGTCTACTATAAGATGAAAGACCTTGGCTTTTAGAGTACAGAGGAGGCTCTGGGCTCAACAAAACAAGAAGCAAAACAGAGCATGAACCAGATCCAGGAGGCCGACCTCGAAAGCCAAGTAAGAGAATGCATCCCTGGGAATCCAGTGACAAATACCATGTCTGGAGAGCCCGGCCTGGGAAGGAGGCGTACGGTCAAGGGGACTGAAAAGCCACCTACCACACTGATTAATATGATGGACTTAAATGTCAGCTTACTGAGTATAGTGAAATCTGTTATCTTTCAGATGTCCAGCATCCATTCACCCCACTTCTGATTTTTTTTTTACTCCTTCCTGTATATTTTGGGGGGAGCCACTCCTCTCATTCATAATTCCTGAGTTCCATTGGAGCTGAATTAATTTCTAGCTCAGGCCTGGTTGATCAGAGAATAACATTTTCCAGATAACAATGACTGGTTCAGGGTGCACACAACCCTAGTTGGAGCAATCAAGACCGATGAGAATGCATTTCAAAACTTTTCTTTGCACTATCAGGAACATAGGCTTGCTCTTACTTGCTCTTTCTCTTTGGACTTGAACCTGAATGAAAAGTAGGCAAGCTACTATACTACCTAGGGGAGAACATATCTACGAACGGAGTCAGCACAGAGGAATCAGAGCAAGGAGGTAGAGATGGAGAAAGTAGATTCCAGTGACGTCCTTTGAGCACGTAAATCCAGCCACACCTGAAGCTGGATCCTGCCCCTTCTCCTGAATTCTTCAGTTGTATCAGCCACCAAATTCTTCCTTTTATTTAAGCCAGTCTAGGTTTAGCTTCCTGTCACTTACAATCAAAAGAGCCTAAAATGATAGCCCGAGTGTCCTTAGACCTAGTATTATAAAGCAGCTAAGTACCAGGCCCCATGCTCAGTACACAGGGTTAACAAGACACGCAGGGTCCCAGCCCTCAGCAGTTCACTGCTCATCAGGGAAGACAAACATCAGACCAAAAAGTGTACAAGGAATTTAATATCCATGTTTCTTCCTTAGAACCATCCAATACCTTTCCAGTACACTTGGAAGAAAATCTAAACTGCCACCATGTCCCACAAGGTGAACCCCTCGTCACTGACATTCTTTCTCCTGCTTGCTCACTCCAGCCATACTGATCTGCTTTCTGTCTCCCAAAAATTCCGTGCTCATTCCCAGATTTATACTTGCTCTTCTCCTCTACCTAGAAGGCTCTGCCTTCAAATCTCTGCATGGCTAGTTTCCTCTTGACATTTAGGTTTCTGCTCAAAGGTCACCTTCCTGACCACCCCAGCTAAAGTAGCTCCCACTCCATTGCTGTGTTTCGTTTTCTCCACTATATGAAACTATCTCTCTTATTATTTTCTTGTTTATTGCCTGTCTCTCCCTTTTAGAACATCAGGTCCATCTGAGGAGGATCCTTGTTTGCCTTCTTCACCACCACATCCAGTGTCTTCAGTCCAGCAGGACTCAATAAGTGTTCCATAATGTTTAAGTAGGTGAATAAACAAACGGTGCAGAGTTGAGGCCCAGTAGCATTGCAAAGAGAAAACCTTGGCTTTGAGGCATCCAGGAAGGCTCCAGAGGAGCTTGGAGGATGACTATACAGAAGAAGAAGCGGCAGGAAAGGCCCTTAGAAGGAGCAAACATCATGAACAAAGGCACAGGGAGGTCAAAAGCTTGGCATTTGGGACTGGCTGCAACATAAGTGGGAGGGGCAGCAATGAAAGCTAGGGCCAGAGAGCCTGGTGAGGGACAGATCACCCAGAGCCTTGAGTGTCTCACTGAAATCCTAAGGGCTTTGTTCCCAGGAGTGACTGAGGGTTCTCAGCAGAGAGAATCAAATGAGATCTGTGTTAGTAAGGCTTACCCAATAAAGGTGTACTGGGGAGGTGCCTGCTTGGTCCGGCCCATGATTCGAATGTCACAGATGGCAGCTTCAGTTGAATCTCGAGGGATAAATTTAATGCACAGCCTCTTCTTTCTAAATGCCACTTCCTCTGAAGAAAAAGACAACAGAAAAGGTATTAGTCTTCCAGAGATGCTGAAATCTAACCTCTGAACACGATGGCTCCCTATCATCTTGCCTTCTTGGCAGTGGAAGAGACTAGTCATCCAGGTCACCTGACAGAAGAGCTGGGCTCTACCCTTCCTGCCCTCCTTGAAGCCACAATGGACAGGCTGCCATTACAGAGGGGGCATCAGTCAGGACCTGACTCCAGACATTCCCTGCCAGGAAGGGCCTCCCAAGGGTATACACACCTCTCCAAGGAGAAGTGGGCTGGCAACAAACTCACAGGCCTGACTTCCAAAAGCCATGACCAAAATCTGCTCAGAGCTCAAGTCATCAGATAACTATACCCTGCGCCCTGAGTAGTCACACATTTTACCACATGGACTTATTTTTTTTACTTTTATCATAGAAAATTTTCAAACAGACCTAAAAGTACAGAGAAGAGTATAATAAAACTACATGTTCCTATCATCCAGTTTCAACAATTATCATCAGTGGGCAAGCTTGTCTTCATTTCTCCCCCCGCCCCATTTATTTTTGTCAGCGTCTTCAAAATGTAGCCCTGATAACGAAGACATGTCACCCATCAATATCTCAGTAGGCATCTGTAACAGGCAATTTTTTAAACATGACCACCATTTACTACCATTCCTAACATAATGAACAAAAATTCCTTAATGCCATCTAACAGATAGTCTATATTCAAATTGTCTTCATTATCTGAACAATGTCATTTTATGGTTGGTCTATCTGGGTCAGGATCCAAGCAACGTCTATGTACTGCATTTTGTTTTTACATCTCGTAAATCCTGTTATTCTTTAACAACCTTTCTCCCTTCCTTTTTTCTTCAGGGCACTGATAGGCTGGAGAAATTGGGTCATTCCCCTGCGTTGCTTGTAAACTGGCAGTTAGAGCTAAAGGCTTGATTAGATTCAGGTGAGATGGTTCAGGAAGGAACGCTTCACAGGAGATTCATTTACTTCCTATGGCCTGGAGTCCAGCTGTGCCATTCCTGTAGGGCTCTGGTGGTCTTGGCACAGCCCCTCGATTATAAGGTGCCCCAACAATCTTTCTCTGAACGGTCTTCTCATCCCCTAATGACTACTGCCTAGATCCATAATTTCATCAAAGGTTGCCAAATGGCAATTTCTAAATTCTGTCATTCCCCCTGCATTTATTAGCCAGAATTCCTCTATTAAAAAAACAAAAACAAAACCTTTCTTCATCAATTATTCAGTCTCCCTGAAACAGTTTGTACAGGAAAGGAAGGATAAACGTGTGATTCTTTTCTCTTATCAAGTTTTAGAGTAATGAGTTGGTGCCATAACAACTTCCAATAGTGACTAACAAAATGTTTTTGTTCATTTGTGTTTTTAAATATGAGTTTCAATCAACTGCAGTCATTCACATGAATCAGACAGATCTGACTTGAAATCCCAAATTCACCATTTTCTGACACTGTGTCCTTAGGCAAGTTACTTCATTTCTCTGAGCCTGTTTCATTATCTGTAAAGGAGTTAATGAAGCCCTACCCCTCAGGGATGTTGGGAGGGTTAAATGTGACAACACACACGGTTCACTTAGCCCAATGCCTGGCACACAGTATATCAGCCCAGTTGTCACTGAGTTGATTCTGACTCATAGTGACCCCATGTGTTTGGAGTAGAACTGCATTCCATAGGGTTTTCAATGGCTATACATTTTTAGAAGTAGATCACCGGGTCTTTCTTCCAAGGTACCTCTAGATGGATTTGAACCACCAACCTTCTGGTTAGTAGCTGAGTGCTTAACTGTTAGTGTGACCCAGGGGCTCCCAGTAAGTGCTCAATAAAGAACAGCCATGAGTGCTCTTATCGTTATTACAAGTAACCCTCTAGCACACAGTTTATTTTAGTATTTGGTATTGACTTTCAAGAGCTTTCAGTTCTGTGGCAGGAAATAGTCAAAAAGCTAACACGACTGACTCAACAGTACATTCAAATCAAAGAGTGAAGGGCAGTCCTACCTGCTGGTCTTGATGATTTTACCAAGAAAGAAATCAGAATCACTGATATTATTTTGTTGGTAGTGGTTTTCTTTTTGGAGGGGAGTGGGTAGGGGAGAGGTGTGATTGTTGGTGGTGGTTTTTCAGAAACTTTGTGGTTTCTTTTCAAAGGTGAAGAGTCTGAGGGCCTGATCATATCTACAAGCTGTGAGTAATAATGTCTGAATCCATACCCCAAACATTGTATCTAACTAGGCAGGGATGGTATCCTGGAGGGAAAAGTCCATAACAACTCTGCACCTTCAAAAATTAAATTATTAGTTGATAAGATCAGGCCTTTGAAAGTGTGAAGAAGATAAACCTCTCCTTAAAGTAAACTAAAATGCAGGTATTTCACTTGTTTTTGCCACGCTGTTCTTGGCTGCAGTTCTCCATCTACAGCGAACTCAGGGTAGGAAATGGAACCACTAATTACACACGCTTAAGCAGGCCTAATTTTAAGTAAACATATTATACGTAGTCAATAGACATGTGTTCAGTCATGCTAATGAACACAGAAAAAGTACACAACACTTTACTAAAACAGTCTTCCCATTTTTAAGTGCTATATGGATTGCAACAAACTCTATTTCAAATTAATTACAGGAATCTTATATTTTTGGCCAACTTTATAAAACCAGGGCCTTAAATGCTCTCAAATTTCATAAAGCTGACCACAAGGTTTATCTGGTCAGCTTGGGCCCTGTCCTTTGGGTAAAGGTTCCAGGCAATGACCATATGACTGAAATGAAGAGGCCGCCCTAAATCCACCCTCCTTGTGTGACAAGGCACCTGGTAGAAAACCCAGGACCTGACCTTAGAATGTCCTTGGTGCAGCAACTGATGCACCCTAGCTATGGGAGAGAGGCTTTCAGGGTGACGAAATGTTCTACAATTGACTGTGGTGAGGGCTGCACAACTCTGTGAATACACCACAAAGCACTGAATTAAACACTTTAAACAGGCAAATTGCATGGTATGTAAATTATCTCAATTAAGTGGTTATAAAAAAATCTGACCTATACACAAATACTTAAAATCTATCTGTAAAAGTTGCTTATACACATACTATTACAGTGTGGCATTATGGTTAAAAGTGTGGCCGGAGTCAGGAAGACATGATGTGTGTATTCTAGTCCCTGTTCCTACTCTCCTACTTCTAGATGTATGACCTTGGATAGTTTTTTAATCCCTAAGTAGTTACTGTGCCTCAGTTTCCTCACAAGTGTGATAATATCCATCTCCAAAGAGTTGTCTTCTGAAGATTAAATGAAACCCAGTATGTATGTCCTGGTGGCCCAATGAAGCACTCAGCTGCTAACTGAAAGTCGGCGGTTTGAACCCACCAGTCACTCTGTGGGAGAAAAGACCTGGCGATCTGCTCATGTAAAGATTTCAGCCTAGAAAACTCTATGCGGCAGTTCTACTCTGTCCCATGGGGTCACTAGGAGTCAGGATCAACGTGACAGCACAAAACAACAGTATGTAAAGCATTTATTACTGAGGTTGTTGTTATTGTTAGGTGCCGTAGAGTTGCTTCTGACTCCTAGAGACCCCATGTAAAACAGAAAGAAACACTGCCCAGTCCTGGGCAATCCTCACAATCATTGCTACATTTGAGCCCACTGTTGCAGCCACTGTCTCAATCCATCTCACTGAGGATCTTCCTCTTTTTTTGCTGACCATCTACTTTACCAAGCATGATGTCCTCCTCCAGGGACTGGTCCCTCCTGATAACATGTCCAAAGTATATGAGATGAAGTCTCGCCATCCTCACTTCTAAGAAGCATTCTGGTTGTTCATTCTTCTGGTAGTCCACGCTACATTCAACATTCTTTACCAACACCGGAATTCAAAGGCATCAATTCTTCTTCGGTCTTCCCTTATTCACTGTCCAGCTTTCACATGCATATGAGGTGACTGAAAACTCATGGCTTGAGTCAGTCCTTAAAGGGATGTCTTTGCTTTTTAGTACTTTGAAGAGGTCTTTTGCAGCAGATTTGCCCAATGCAATGTGTCATTTGATTTCTTGACTGCAGTTTCCCCAGGTGTTGATTGTGGATCCAAGTAAAATGAAATCCTTGGCAACTTTAATCTTTTCTCCCTTTGTCTTGATATTGCTTCACTGGGGTTAGCATACATACACTTTTGGACATTGGGTTGCTTTTAGTTGTTTGTTCTTACATGTATTAGCTAATGACCATAACAGCTAATATTTAGCATGCATTTACTATCTGTGTACTCATAGAGGTTAGCACACAGTAAATACATGCTGAATATTAGCTATTACAATTATGAGCTATTACATATAATAACAAACAACTAAAAGCAACCCAACGTCCAAAAGTGAGGAGAACATAAAAATAAATAAATAAAAGTATACGACACAATGGAATCTACCTGCTTCATTAAAATAATAGTTATGGAAAGCCTGGTCTATATGAAATCTAGTAAAAACAAACAAACAACAAAAAGAGTACAAAATAGTGGGTCCACAGTGGGGTTAACTATAGAAAAATAAAGTAGGTAAGACAAAGAATGAGGCACAGAATTTCGTTTAAGTGAATCATATGTCGTGTTTCTCTTTGTCTTTTATTTACTGCTTCACTGTTGTGGGTATCCTAAAGTTGGCTAATGAGTAATTAAAAATAAAAGAAAACAATAAGTTGTATTACATCTAAATGAGGAGGCGCAAATATCCAGAGATTCCCCAGAGCTGTTTAATAACTGATGAGTATGACAAGGACCTCAAATCACTCTAGGATCCTGAAGAAGCCTGTGAGTCAGCACGTCACTTCTGCTCAGTGCCAAGTAGTGGTCAGAATATTCTGTCAGACTCTAATCCTGCGTACTCTAACTTGTAGTCTTTCTGGTTCTGACTTTTCTTATTTGCTCTAAGAGCCAAAAATAGGGGTGGTGTTGTACTTGTAATTCCCTGGACATCATTTGATTTTTCTTTTTTCTTTTGCTTCTGGGTCTTGTGCCAGGCTTGGCTTCAGTAATACCAGAGAATGGACTAAAGATGAACTACAACCAGTCTGACCGTTTCGTTCCTGAGTCAGCCAATTCAGTAGCGTCTCTGAGGGAGCATCATTCTAAGAGAAAAGGACGCTCTGCTCATTTACATGCTGCTGCCCAGAATACTCTGCAAACTCCTTGGAGAACCAAGTCAGACAAGCGTCAAGAGCAGTAGGGTACACGGTAAGGCTTCCTAAAACGTTTCCGAAGAAAAATGCACATTAAAAAAAAATCTAAAAATATACCTGAAGGAAGAAAACTCTCATTGTGATGAGTGGTCTAAAGGATGACTCACGTGTGTCCACCGTCTCCTGAATTGGGATGAAGCCTACAGGCAGGGTGTCCTTGATGTCAATGAGCTTCATATCCACTAACACGTTCCCTAAATGACTCTTGGGAAGAAAGAAAAGAGATACAGACTATTAATCTGAACATGCCTGCGGTAGCTTTGCCGTTTTGGCTTCAAGATGCATATTTAACACAATGGCTGGTGCAGCTTTATGACAGCAGGTTAATTAGAGTAGGTGCCAGTTAATGTTCCCCAGCGGTTACACAGGGAGTCCGGTGGGCCCCAGAAAGGAGCTTCATCTGCAGAACCTCAAAGCCACTCACTCAGCCTTGGCCTTGGTTAGCCAGATGAGCAGCTCCTGCAGGGTGGGAGCCCCAGGGAGCCTTTAGACCAGGGCTTCAAACTGCTTCATTCCTGTTTGAACCACTGCTAAGAATTCACATTCTAACATGTTCCCTGCTGAGAATTTGCATTTCTAACAAGTTCCCAGGAAGTTGTACATAAGAATCACTTGAGGATCTTGTTACAGACTCTGACTCAGTATACCTGGAGTAGAAATGCAAATTCTCAACAGGGAACTTGTTAGAAATGCAAACTCTCAGCAGGGGTTCAAACCTAACCAACCAGTTTGAAGCCCTGCTTCAGACACAACCCAGCAGAGGGTGCCTAGACACTCATGTTCCAGGACCAGGCTGCCACTCAGTCCTGAGCATTGGCACTCAGGGCCTTAGGTTTTAGAGCAAATTCTTGTGGCGCTTGTTGTGAAGGGAGAGATGCATCTAAACCTAATAGAACCAGGGCTTCAAACCAGTTAAAACTTGTCCAGTCATGGCCAATAAAGCGAGAGCAGAACAGACCCTAATTTTTACAATTTGGGTGATCCAGAATGGTAACTGGAATGGGAAAAATTATGGGTAAAAACCCTGGAATGGGAGACTTGGAAGAGGTGTAATGAGCCCTTTCAGGAGCCTGATGCGTGAGACTGGATTACTGGCAGGACTGTGGAGAATGGTGTACGTTCAAAGTGGTCCAGTCAGCTGCCATCTATAAGCAGGGCACCACTGTTTCCAACTGCACAAAATCCAATGGGCAAGAGATTTGGTTGCTATACAACATATACACTGCCCTTGTTTTCTAAGAGGGAGATTAACTTTCTAGTAGGGCTTCAATCTGTAATTTTTCTTATTCTGGTTCCTGTTCCAGTACACCCAAATTTTAAAAATTTGAGTTTGTTCCGGGAACGCTTCCTCAGCTATGGCTGAACCGGGAAGAACCAGTTTGAAGCCCTCCAGAGAACCAAACACACTCCTAAATGTTCACCAATCTGCATACTAACACACATTCTGGTTGCTACATACATTTTATAAAATTCCCCAAATCATAAATGAATACGGAGTAAAAGCCCTGCAGCCTCAATATTACACATCTTCTAAAATGACATGCACAAATGGCCTCTTAAAGTTTCTATTTAGTGGTAGCATTTGGGGTACCACAGTGCACAGTTTCCATAGCCAGTATAAAAATATCTTTCAAAGATAGCAGACCATTCTGTAATTGCGAGAGAGAATTCTCTGCAAACACGCTGCCACTTGCAGCAGCATTTCACATTGGAAATGAGCTCTAAAGATACCCCCTCTACAACTTAAATATGAGGGGCCACCTTGGAGATTTCATTAGAATCTTTGGAGTAATTTGCATCTTACTTCTCTTTCTAGTCAGGGCCAGGTAAGGAAAGAATTATAGGTTCTGATCCCGAATCTTTGCTGTTAGGATGCTAGCAATGTACTTCACATGCCCGTTTTCCAGAAGCTTCTCATTGTTAAAATCCAGCATGAGCACTCTCTTCATTTACTTGTCCTGCATTCCTGGGTAAACATTGGTCAGCCCATTACTCTGCACATGGCAGCAAGTTTTCAGGCCTTTATTTTTGTCTCCATTAGAAAATAAGGGCTTCTACCTCTATCTCTGAGCACAGGGGAGCCAAGTCACCCCTATCCCGTACATAAAAAGTCTGCCAACACTACTTCTGAAAGGCAGGCAAAGAATTTTTTATATCTAAACTATATGCTATATTCTCTCTTGGTACTCTCTATTTTCCTTATCCATTTTTTGAGGTAATTTGTTTAATATCTATCTCCCCAGTAGAGTTTAAGAAGCATGAGGGCCCGAGCTATCTCTGTTACTACTGTAAACCTGAGCTTAGCAGAGTGCTTGGCACACAGTAGATGCTCAATGATTGTCTGCTGAATAAATTAATCTTTTTCGGTATATTTCTCAACTGGAAGGGCCACTCAGGGTCAGAATCGAATTGGATTTGCTTAGGATGGCAAATCAACACTCTATTAATAAAAACATTAAAAAAAAAAAAAAAAAAACCCTCTGCTGTTGAGTCAATTCCGACTCATAGCAACCCTACAGGACAGAGTAGAACTGCGCCATAGGGTTTCGAAGAAGCAGCTGGTGGATTCTTAACTGCCGACCTTTTGGTTAGCAACTGAGCTCTTAACCACTACACCATCAGGGTGCCAAAATATTTAAAGTATATGTAATAAATACCTTATAAGCCAAAAGTACACAAATGAAATAAATTCTTCAATTCAAATGCAAAGGTCAAAATGGCAAGTGTAACCTATGACCAGTTGCTTTTATGGTGCTATTATCACAGAGCTGTTTCTTTCTCTCAGAACCATTATATTTGCCAACAATTTAATATTGCTACATTTCAAGTAGTTGGGTCTCAGGGAGACAATGCACAGTACAGTGCAGCAAGTGGGAAGTGGAAGCTTGTCTCAGGTGGAATAAATCTCTGCCCGTGCAGGAAGGGCTTGGACCGTTAACCTAACTAGCAAACATCAGCTGCCTGCAGAATTGCCTGATCTAAACTATCATAATTTTTTTTCTGTGGCAGTTGCTTTTCCATGTCATCACTACTTTCCGCATTGAGAAATTAACAACTGGGTATGTTTTCCCGCCCTGTAGATGGATGGGCATTCATCGATATCCTTCTCAAATGTCTTCTACTTGACACATTAGGCTTTACAGAAGTCAACTGCAAACCACTTAGCGACCTCACCCTCCACACTCTATACAAATGTCCCTGATGGTAAAACCAGGGCATCAATGGTATGGCCATTAAGAAAAGCATCAAAAAACCCTCCCATGCATACAAAGCGGGAGGCTGCGCTGTCAAAGCTTCCCGCAGTCCGAAATGTAGTCCCTCCTTGCGCCAAGCTGCCGCTGTTCTGGGTTTAATACAGTAGGTCTGCGACACCATTAATTTTGCTTGTTCCTCTCCCCTCCCCCATCCTGTGCTCTCTTTCATTTCCTCCTCATAAATATGAAGAACGTATTCCCAATCCTTGTTGAGCAAATGATTCATGCCAAAAGCCCAATATGCACTGACTCAGGGTATTTATATTGTCTCTGGTAGCCAGTATTTGCTAGTATACTGTAATTATTTTTGACAACCTTGCATTTAAGGTAGCCACAGATAACCAACTTAATATTCAAATGTTCATAAATCCTTCTGTTTAATATCCTCCCTACCTAATCTATGTGCATTATTATCACAGGTAATGCAGAGAGGACAGGGCATGAAAAGTGCAATTAATCTCCATCCTTCCCCAGGAAGCAATGTCACTCCAAAGCCAGGTTTCTGTATTAATAGCATTATTGGGGGAATGGAATTCAGGTACCAAAGGAGTCTCCCAAAACTCCTACATTGGGAGTCTCAAGTCACCTAATTAAGAATCTGTCTGGTCTTGAGATCCCACATTCCTCCTTTACAGTTGTGTAAAAAAAAAAAAATGTTATGCAAAGTCTTGGTTCAGACTGAGGGCCAGAACTGGCTGGCTGTAACAGATTAAAATACTGTATACCTGATCCTGTTCTGCTCCTGGACTGGCAAGTGGGTCCTGCCACCCCCACCCTCCTTAAACTAGATCTGTTTGAATCCCATTCATTCTTTTTCTGAAAACAAAATGCCTTATTACCCTGCTTCAAAAGAAAGGCAGAGGTTTTACCCCACTGCCCTTGTCCTCTTCTCCTTATATGCCTTCATCACACCCACCCCTGCCATGCCCAGCCCTCATGGAGTAAGAAGACACACAAAGCCGACATTCAGTAAACATCTGTTTAATGTGAAACACATGCTGACTACATTAATACATTTTCTATAATACACTTGCCTATAACATCCCAAATTAACAAGTGCCAGGGACTTTTCTTTGTCATTTTTAGACTTGCCACTGTCCACACTCCAAGGAATGCAGGGCTTCTTCTGGACTGGAGAATAAATACCCCACAGCCTTTGGGGGAAAGTCCAACAAAAAGAAAAACAAAAAATGATTACAGAGATTGTGGCTGTCCTCTGAGGCCATAATTTTAAAACGAAACCTCTTATGTCAGGAAAGATGAAGGCTCAGTACAGATCAGTAATGAACACCAGGTAACCACTGGGGGTAGAGAGGGTGTGAACACGAGTTTATTCAAATCCCCAGGAGTTCATCCCTACAGCCCTGGGTGGCAACGAATGCACTGACCTTCTGGAGAAAGTGGCAGCCTATGGGCAGAGGAGAGGTTAGAAAAGCTAAAAATACGAATAGTTTCAAAAAAGAGCTTAGGTAAACTCCAGGAACCAAGGGGCTGGAACAGTGCACTGTGTACGTGGAGGCCAGATAGGACAATAGGTGGACACGGACCATCTCTAACTTCGTGAGCCCAATGTCTAGAAAGACCTGCTCCTTGGTGTGTCCTCAGGCAGCACAATGAGACTGAGGGAGCTGCTCAGACTCATTACAAGTCTAGGGTGCAGACATTCACTCTTCAGCTCAGTGGCCACCTTCCTGGTATTAAAATGCATTCAAAAGCCTGTATTAAAAATATTTTCAGGAGTCCCTGGGTGGTGCAAGTGGTTAAGCGCTCCCTCGACTACCAGTCAAAAGGTTGGCCATTCGATCCCATCCAGACACACCTCAGTAGACAAGTGATTGGCTTCTGAGGGGCACAGCCTTGCAAGCCCTACACAGCACAGTTCTACTCTGACATGTGTGGGGTCGCCATGAGTTGGAATCGACTTGATGGCAACTAACAACAATGACACTGTAAGTATAAAAACGTAATATGACTAATCTGCCACATATTAAACTACAGTGTCTAAAAGGCCCATTAAAAAGATTTTCAGTATGTAACACCAGGACTTCCCCCTACTCCATCATAAACCCTGTACTTGAAACCGAGCATACATTATTCTTGCAATCAGAAAAAAAAACTAAAGCAATGACTTCTTCCTCAGTGCTGAATACATCAGGAATGATTCCCCTAGCAAAGCATTACCAATGGACAAAAGGAAGGACTGATGGAAGAGTACAAGCCAGAGAACCCTGTGACTGTTCACATCCAGAAGACTGCTGAAGGGACTCGCAAGGACCTAGTACTAGGATGGTGGGCCTGAGGGGGTATGTGATAGAGAGAAAGGCTGTTAGTTTTCCCCTTGAACCCTTCTGCATGGAGATGTATTTTTTTAACCAAGAACATATATTACTGTTATAATAAAATTTGTAAAAAATAAATCAACAAAAGATTTTATAAAACAAGTATTTGTATTCAGAAGAGACAATAACATCTAGGCCAAAAAAAAAAATGTCACATCCTGAAAATGAAAATCTGACTGCTCCCTATTTGGGGGTAGGGAAGACAGGTGACCTTAGACAATCACTTGAGCTCTCTGAACTCAGTTTCTTCATTTATGGAAGGGAGATAATACTTCAAGAGATTGAGCACCAAATGAAGAATATTTGCAGAGTACCTAAAAGCTAACAGATACTCACTGAAGTTATTTCCCTTTTTCCTAAGCCATTCACTAAAACACCTTATTGGAAAAGCCTTAGTAGATACTCTTAAAATTTCCTAATTTGTGTGTACAAGTATTAACAACAGTATACTAAATCTGCACATGTGGATCCCTACCCGTAAAAACAGTGAACTGTCATATGTCACATACAGGCTCAGGGAGAAAGAAAAAGTCATTTTGGAAAAAAGGCTGTGTCTGCAGACAGAGCCGATGACGCAGGTCCTCCTTTTAGCTATGCTTCCATGTTGGCCAGCTTTAAATCCAGCTTTACTGGATAATTCTCACATCCATACTACCCTGTGATTTGTTGCTTGGAGGAAAGGTAGGCAAATGAGAGCTGTGAGAGAAATTTCCTTTTGAGAACACATTTTAATGGAATTCACAGTACACTTGGGTACATGGTTAATAATACTGTTAATAAATGAAACACAGCACTGTCTGCTAATTCTACCCAGTTCACTAAAACCACAGATAAATTAATATGGCAATGAAAGTAAACCACAACAAAAAAATGTGGAAATTTCAAACAGGAATGTAAATTACTTATGCTCACTCAGCAAACAGAAGCCACTATTAGACTTACATTTTCTTTGGAAAATGATCTTGTGAAACACAGGTATCTGGTAACCTTGGATTTAAATAAGCCATCTTTCCAGAGGTCAGCATCCACACCATCTGCTGTCTGTGCAACCTACACCAAAGAGACAGAGAAACGGATCGCAGGTAAGGCAAGATGGAACTGAAGGTGTGTGTGAGCGGCTTCTTTCATACCTGTTCCAATTAACACTGGCCCGAACTCTCATGGCATCTCATTAGTTCATTTCACTAGACACAGAGAGGAGAATTTCCAAAAGGGGAAAAGAAGGAGTGTGAAAAATACAACTTCTAAAAATATTGTCCCTAGGGAAGCCATTGATTAAAGACACCCTGACAAAAATGGTTTTAACGAGAAAAGAGCAACTTTTGTTGTAATGGACCAAGGAGCGACTGGATAAGTCAGCGCATTACGTTCCTCATTACCACTTACTCGGGGGATGGTATGGGGTGCAGAAAAAAGTCCAGTGGGGTGTGAAATGCCACCTGAGAGGGGCACCGCCTGCAGTAAGATTGACGCAGCCTCCTGCTCTAGGACCCTGGGGCCAGCTAGGGTGCTTCAGTCAATGAGATTCCATGGTGGGGGGTGTCAGGAAGACCTGCTCTAAACTGCGTCTTCTTGGTACAAGCTCAGAAAGTGGTATTCAAGGTCAGAAACTGAATCATGATAGAAAAATACAAAGGACTCAGTTCCTTGTTTACAGCCTCACTAAGAAGCCAATTTCTCATATGCAGCTGTAGAAACCTTCCCGAGCTCAGGGATGAAATCAGCCTGGATTTGAGTCTTAAAGGACCTGTGTACTATTTAGACGTATACGCTTGCACGTGTGTACGTGTGTGTGTGTGTGTGTGTGTGTGTGTGCTGGGGAGATTTTAGCACAAAGGTCAATGTTTTGTGTGAAAGAGTTTACAGTGAAATTGGATAGGAGGGGAAAAAGGCTAGAACAGGATGGTATTCTATTTCTCTCCAGACTGCTCTGTTAACAGATTGTCAGGGCTTGGTCTGCTTTCTCATTCAGCAACCTAATACGACAATATTATAAGCATCCCTTAAGAGTATTCATCAACCTTCCACCCCGAGGCCAGGCTGACACCACTAAGGGATGGGGCGGGGGCACCCAGGAAGACTGTGGGAGCAGTGCCACGTTTTGGGATACACTCTGAAGGCAGTATTCAAGCAATATGCTTTCTGACTTTTAGTTGCGCTTTTGAGGTTTAGACTTTGGGACTCAGTTCTTCATCTGACAAGCTCCTAGCCATTCTGACAAATTGCCGAAAACGCCTCCGTTCTTTACACAAAAACTGCCTTGATTCGGCAACATCCAGTCTACATACTGAGTAGCTCCACACTGAGCACCACACACTACACAGCATGTCATAGCCCCTGACTGTGTACGGGGGCTGCAGGACCCCAGCAAAGCATGCCCATGTTCACCAGGACATTCCTGGAGCCCACCTTAGCTGCTTTCTCTGAGGCTGCCTCAGAAAAGCTGAAAGGCCAACTGGCAGAAGAAAAATGCTTTATTCAGACCAAACAATTGTAAATTAGCACACACAACAAGGGGGAAAAAAAGCTTTTCATGCTAAATATGCAAATATATTTGACCTGAAAGCTGAAGGAGGAATGGTATGGGGGATAATTTTAGGAACTGTTTGCTCAAATATGTCACCCCTACGGAAAGAAACATGATGAACCAGGGGTTGACCCTTGTCAGCTTTTTTCCCCAGAATGGTCACACATACAGTTTCTTTGAAAATGTGAGATTTAAAGCAGTGATTCCAACTTCTCCATCACTAAGGATCCCTTTTGTTTATTTTCTCCCATGGAGTCCATGTTTTGAAAGATTTTTTTCTCCCAAATGGCCATTTTAAGTGTATTGCCTCAATCCTAAGATGTGGTCCTTTGGGAACCACCCATGGATTTAAAGAACATACACTGAGAAAAAAAAAAGAAATAGTACCATATCAAAATGTGCATGTCTATTTTAATATGCACCCCAATTTCAGAACCATTAAAATGTATAAGTAAAAGAAGCTGTATGAACAAGGAAATATGGTAAAGGAATCTACATGGTTTCTCTATAATAAATGCATGTTTTCTGCTAAGCTTTTTAAAACAGAGACAGTATGCAGAACACCCGAAGGCTGCATAACCATGGGCTGGGAACCTTAGAAGAAACAAGGTTGTGTCTTTAACCTTCGACTGGAAATGAAAGAGCGCCCAGAGGGGCTCTCCTAGATATTGGGAAATTCCACTGACAGTCCTGTTTATTCTAAATCAAGGCTATTGTTTCCAGAGTTTTAAAAGGAAGATTTCCTCCTCCCATCCCATTGCTAAAATTATCATCTTTCTGAATAAATGACACCTCAATATAATAAGGGGCCAGCTGAAGAATGTAAAGGGAAAGAGCGTGCAGTGTGGGTCTGCCCCTCCCTTGGAGGCCCTGCTTCTCCCCTCTGGCCATTACAGTCCTCTCCCCCTTGTCATGAGAAGCATTAAAAACGGACAACCAAAGGCCCAGCTTTGCCCTGAGGCCACAACTCACTTTCAATGAAGTTGAATGTGTAATGTATAATGGCACCAACTGTTTCTGGTCAGAGTGGGAGGCCACGGGGGAGAGAAAAGAGAGAGTATCAGGCCCGGCCTGATGAAGGCAGAGCTGGGCAGAAAAGCAGATGCACCCCAAGCCTGGGGCCTGCAGGCTGGATCTGCTCAGGTACCACCAGCACCATGAACAGGAGTGGAGCCCTCCCTCTGCCCTGGAGTGGGAAGGACCAGAGGTCATGGCTCAGTAGACGGCACTTGGAGACAGCCCCTGGTATCACAAGGCTGTGCAATCTCAGCCTTGCTTCAGCTATAGTGACAAGGCTTTTTTCCAATTCAGTCAGAAAAAGGTACTAATACACTAAATTCTTCCCATCCCAAATTCTATTTGCTACTGGTCTAAAAAGGTAAATTTTCTGTGAAGAATGCAGCGGAACATTCACAGTTCAAAGTGAAGACACCACAACTGACTCCAGTCAGATTCTAATCTAACGAGGCCCATGTCCCTCCCAGGGGAGCCTCTGCCAAGGTTCACCTCTCAGCTGACAGCGCAAATTCAGCAGCTAGCTCCAGAGTCCAGAAGATTGTTGCTGTTGTTGTTAGGTGCCGTCGAGTTGGATCCGACTCATAGCGACCCTGTGCACAACAGAACGAAACACTGCCCGGTCCTGCGCCATCCTTACAATCGTTGTTATGCTTGAGCTCATTGTTGCAGCCACTGTGTCAGTCCACCTCCTGGAGGGTCTTCCTCTTTTCCGCTGACTCTGTACTCTGCCAAGCATGATGTCCTTCTCCAGGGACTGATCCCTCCTGACAACATGTCCAAAGTATGTAAGACACAGTCTCTCCATCCTTGCTTCTAAGGAGCATTCTGGCCGCACCTCTTCCAAGACAGATTTGTTCGTTGTTTTGGCAGTCCATGGTATATTCAATATTCTTCGCCAACACCACAATTCAAAGGTGTCAACTCTTCTTCCGTCTTCCTTATTCATTGTCCAGCTTTCACATGCATATGATGCGATTGAAAATACCATGGCTTGGGTCAGGTGCACTTTAGTCTTCAGGGTGACATCTTTGCTCTTCAACACTTTGAAGAGGTCCGTTGCAGCAGATTTGCCCAATGCAATGTGTCTTTTGATTTCTTGACTGCTGCTTCCACGGCTGTTGATTGTGGATCCAAGTAAAATGAGATCCTTGACAACTTCAATCTTTTCTCCATTTATCATGATGTTGCTTATTGGTCCATTTGTGAGGATTTTTGTTTTCTTTATGTTGAGGTGTAATCCATACTGAAGGCTGTGGTCTTTGATCTTCATTAGTAAGTGCTTCAGGTCCTCTTCACTTTCAGCAAGCAAGGTTGTGTCATCTGCATAACGCAGGTTGTTAATGAGTCTTCCTCCAATCTTGATGCCCCATTCTTCTTCGTATAGTCCAGCTTCTCACATGATTTGCTGAGCATACAGATTAAATAGGTATGGTAAAAGAATACAACCCTGACGCACACCTTTCCTGATGTTAAACCAATTAGTATCCCCTTGTTCTATCCGAACAACTGCCTCTTGATCTATGTAAAGGTTCCTCACGAGCACAATTAAGTGTTCTGGAATTCCCATTCTTCGCAGTGTTATCCATAGTTTGTTATGATCCACACAGTCAAATGCCTTTCCATAGTCAATAAAACACAGGTAAACATCCTTCTGGTATTCTCTGCTTTCAGCCAGGATCCATCTGACATCAGCAATGATATCCCTGGTTCCACATCCTCTTCTGAAACTGGCCTGAATTTCTGGCAGTTCCCTGTCAATATACTGTGGCAGCCGTTTTTGAATGATCTTCAGCAGAATTTTACTTGCGTGTGATATTAATGATATTGTTCTATAATTTCCACATTCAGTTGCATCACCTTTCTTGGGAATTGGCATAAATATGGATCTCTTCCAGTCAGTTGGCCAGGAAGCTGTCTTCCATATTTCTTGGCATAGACAAGTGAGCACCTCCAGCGCTGCATCTGTTTGTTGAAACATTTCAATTGATATTCCATCAATTCCTGGAGCCTTGTTTTTCGCCAATGCCTTCAGAGCAGCTTGGACTTCTTCCTTCAGTACCATCGGTTCCTGATCATATGCCACATCTTGAAATGGTTGAATATCGACTAATTCTTTTTGATATAATGACTCTGTGTATTCCTTCCATCTTCTTTTCATGCTTCCTGTGTTGTTTAATACTTTCCCCATGGACTCCTTCACTATTGCAACTCGAGGCTTGAATTTTTTTCTTCGTTTCTTCAGCTTGAGGAACGCCAAGCGTGTTCTTCCCTTTTGGTTTTCCATCTCCAGCTCTTTGCACGTGTCATTATAACACTACTTTGTCTTCTCAAGAGGCCCTTTGAAATCTTCTGTTCAGTTCTTTTACTTCATGAATTCTTCCTTTTGCTTTAGCTGCTCGAAGCTCAAGAGCAAGTTTCAGAGTCTTCTCTGACATCCACCTTGGTCTTTTCTTTCTTTCCTGTCTTTTCAATGACCTCTTGCTTTCTTCATGGATGATGTCCTTGATGTCATTCCACAACTCTTCTGGTCTTTGGTCACTAGTGTTCAATGGGTCAAATCTGTTCTTCAGGTGGTCTCTAAATTCAGGTGGGATATACTCAAGGTGATATTTTGGCTCTTGTGGACTTGCTCTGATTTTCTTCAGCTTCAGCTTGAACGTGCATATGAGCAATTGATGGTCTGTTCCATAGTCGGCCCCTGGCCTTGTTCTGACTGATGATATTGAGCTTTTCCATCGTCTCTTCCCACAGATGTAGTCAATTTGATTTCTGTGTGTTCCATCTGGCAAGGTCCACATGTATAGTTGCCGTTTATGTTGGTGAAAGAAGGTATTTGCAATGAAGAAGTCGCTGGTCTTGCAATATTCTGTCATTAGATCTCCAGCATTGTTTCTATCACCAAGGCCATATTTTCCAACTACTGATCCTTCTTCTTTGTTTCCAACTTTCACATTCCAATCACCAGTAATTATCAATGCATCTTGATTGCACGTTCGATCAATTTCAGACTGCAGCAGCTGATAAAAATCTTTTATTTCTTTGTCTTTGGCCTCAGTGGTTGGTGCGTAAATTTGAATAATAGTCTTATTAACTGATCTTCCTTGTAGGCGTATGGATATTATCCTATCACTGACACTGTTGTACTTCAGGGTAGATCTTGAAACATTCTTTTTGACAATGAATACAACACCGTTCCTCTTCGAGTTGTCATTCCCAGCATAGTAGATCATATGATTATCCAATTCAAAATGGCCAATACCAGCCCATTTCAGCTCACCAATGCCTAGGATATCGATGTTTATGCATTCCATTTCATTTTTGACAATTTCCAATTTTCCTAGATTCATACTTCGTACATTCCAGGTTCCAATTATTAATGGATGTTTGCAGCTATTTCTTTCCATTTTGAGTCGTGCCGCATTAGCAAATGAAGGTCCTGAAAGCTTTACTCCGTCCCCGTCATTAAGGTCGACTCTACTTTGAGGAGGCAGCTCTTCCCCAGTCATCTTCTGAGTGCCTTCCAACCTGGGGCGGGGGCGGGGAGGGGCACATCTTCCAGCACTATATCAGACAATGTTCTGCTGCTATTCATAAGGTTTTCGCTGGCTAATGCTTTTCAGAAGTAGACTGCCGGGTCCTTCTTCCTAGTCTGTCTCAGTCTGGAAGCTCAGCTGAAACCCATCCTCCATGGGTGACCCTGCTGGTATCTGAATACTGGTGGCATAGCTTCCAGCATCACAGCAACACACAACCCCCCACGGTACGACAAACTGACAGACACGTGGGGGCCAAAAGATTGGGGGGAGGTAAAAGGAAGGGGAAGGGCAGACATGAAGGGAGAGGGAAAGAATGGAGGAAGAAATGCTACGTGTACCATGTTATTGTGTGCTATTGCGTCAATTCTGACTCATAGCAACCCTACAGGACAAAGTTGAACCATCCCCTACAGTTTTCTAGACTGTAATCTTTATGGGAGCAGATCGCCAGGTCTTTTCTCCTGCAAAGCGGCTGGTGGGTTTGAACCAACCAAATACTTAACCATTGCACTACCATGGCTCCTTACGTGTGCCACATGTTGAATGAAATTAAGAGGCAGACTGGAACCTGAAACTTCATGATGGCTTGAGCAAGTTCTTCCCTCATCTGTAAAATGGACACGCTGCTGGTTCCCTCCTGAAGTAACTGCTGGGGCAATAGAAGATAATGCAAGCCAAGTACCTGCCTCAATGCTGCCAGTGAGCATTCAAGAAATGACAGCACTAAGATTTCTAAACTAAAAACGAGAACATCTGGCCTGATATCAGACCCAAATATTTAAAGTCATGTCATGTTATATCAGACTTGGAGAGTCATAAATGGTCACATCAGGGCCCAGCTCTAACGTCTCACCTTCTGGGATTCCATCTTGGATCTCTGGGACTAAATCTGGCCTCCCTCCTTTCTCCTGGCGCTGGTCTTTCATATGCAAATGTTCACTTCTGTGATTAATGTTTACCTTGCCCTCTGCTGTCCTGCCACTTGACTATAAGCTTCCGAAGGACAAAGCCATGCCTGTTCTGATCCCTATTTTATTCCCTGCACTAAGCACAGTGCCCGATACATGACGTGCTCAATGAAAACTCGGTGAAGGAAGGAACGAGCCCATCAATCAGGAGGAGGGTATGAAAAGTCACACACTTTGCTGGCTACCCAAATTAGGCTACAAGAGTTTTTAAAAATGAAATTTCCAGGATTTAACCCATGGAGCTGAGTGCATTGTCTTCAGGATCAGCACTCTGTGAGAACATACCCGCTTCGACAATGAGGCCATTTATTCTTCTGCGCCCTGCCTAGTCCCCAAAGTACAGGGGGTAAGGCCACTGCTGCTGCCACTGTGATGCCTCCAGAATCTGTTCTAGGGACACACACACACTCCCCCTCTTTCTGGCATTTCTTCCACAGATGCAGTGGCCTGTGAAGGAGTAGGTGGGTCTGATAACCAGGGAAACAACTCCAGTTCTCAGCCTTCGAGTAACAACTGGGGATTTCAACTCAACGTGGCAAAACTAAACACACAGTTGAGATGATTTGGGTTTTTTTTTTTTAGTGTTCTTTTTGCTGCTTCCATGTTTAATTTTTTGGGAATGAGCATACAAGCTTTTACAATAAAGAAAACAACAATTTAAAAGACTTCATTTGATGGAGTGAGAAATAAAAATCTTCTGGATTTAAACTTGAGGAACACTTTGTAAATCAGCTACCCATCAAGACTGCTAGAGAGAAGCTGTGAAGTAAATCATTACAACTGTCAGCCGTTCTTCAGCATTGGAATAGAGTGCTCCTTGCCCAAAGAGCAGCTCTTGAAAGACACTGCTAACCGTCAGTTTCATCATCCCGTTTATACCCTGGCATTTTAAGAGAGCCCACCCACAATTCAAAGATACATTCAGCAGACAGAACGTAATCAAAGGGGCCAGGGAATTCTACAGAAATTCCAAAGGAAATATCTGGCTGTCACTATGAACAAGAATGCAGTTCAATGGACTGTTGATATGTTAGATCATCGACTGTGGAAACACAAACACTTGGCCCAGGTCAGACAGTGGCCAACTGTGGAGCCACTTAAACTCTTAATCAGAGGCAACTTAGGCATGGCACAGAGGCAGGGAGGACAGGAGTTATGGTCAAATGCTTTCTAAAAGCTATAAAGTGAAAAGAGGCATTTAAATCATCTGGTGAGCCTAGGAACTCTTGGTTGTTTTTTGGTTCTGAGTTGATTTGCATCATTTTATCATTTTATATCCTGAATGGAGAGCTCAAATCTGCCATAGATCTTCAGCTTGAATTCTAATTTTTTTTAGCAAAAGAAATGAAATGCATGTTTCTGTCCCAGTGACTGCTGCGTCTCCCTCAGTCTTCAGGTTTTTCTCTCTACAGAGCAAAGGGACATCACGGACTACTCACTCTTGTTGGGCCTCACTGCTCTCTGGGACTCTGTAACATTGCACCACACTGGCCCTCCTTTCTCAAGTCTTTCTGTCCTGAATGTGCCCTGCAATTTCCTGACTTACTGTCTCTGCCTGGGTTGTTCCCTCTAACATCTTGTGTTGAAACACTACTCTGGCTGAAAGGACGCTGCCCCTGCAAAGCCTCTCCTGATAATACCAGTCAGAGGCACCTGCTCTTGTCCAAGATCTTCTCTTCCCTATAGTGTCTTGCATTAGAACCACCTCTAATAGAGAAAGTCACATGACAGAGCAAAGAACTTGGATTTTTGGAGTCAGGCAGACTTGAGTTCAAGTTCCAGCTCTGCCACTTACATACTGGGGTTCCCCAAAGTCACATTTCATCTCTCTGAGCCTTATTTTAAAATGGAAAAAATAATAAAATCTACCACATAGGATTATTTGTGAGAATTAAATGATAGAAGGCACAAAAAGGATTTAGCCACAATGAGATACGACTTTATAATGATCAGCGTAAAATAATTAACAAAACAAAGAACAGACAATAACAACTGTTCGGGAGGATGAGGTGAAATTGGAGCCCTCCTACACTGCTGGTGGGAATATGAAATGGAAGAAGTCTTGCAGATCCTCAAAGGTTAAACAAAGAGTTACCATATGACCCAGCAATTGTACTTCTAGGTATATATAAAAAAAAAGGTATATACCCAAATGAAAACATATGACGTGCACACAAAAACATGTACACAAATGTTCATAGCAGCACTACTCACGACAAACAAAAAGTAGAAACAACTCAAATATCCATCAACTGATGACTAGATAAACAAAATGTGGTATACCATTCAGTGGAATATTATTCAGCCACAAAGAGAAGTGCTAATACTTCATGGCATGAGCATGGATGAGCCTTAAAAACGTTACACTAAGTGAAAGAAACCAGCTAGAAAAAGCCATACCAAAAAATATGATTCTATTTATAGTAAATGTCCAGAATAGCCAAATCTATAAACAGATTGTAGATTAGCAGTTGCCAGGGGCTGAGGTGGGGGACGGGGAATGTCTTAGTTATCCAATGCTGCTATAACAAAAATACCACAAGAGGATGGCTTTAACAAACAGAAATTTATTTCCTCACAGTTTAGGAGGCTAGGAGTCTAAATTCAAGGCACCAGCTCTAGGGAAGGGCTTTTCCCTCTGCTAGCTCTGTAGGAAGGTCATTATCTCTTTAGCTTCCATGTGAAGATCTATCTTCCCCCATTTCTGCTTGCTTAATCTGGTCCTTTTATATATTGTAAGAGATTGACTCAAGACATACTTAGGCTAATCCTGCCTCGTTTCCATAACAAAGACAACCCATTCCCAAAATGGATTATAATCACAGGTATACAGGTTAGGATTTACAACACGTATTTTTTGGAGACACAATTCAATCCATAAAAGGGAATGACTGCTAATAGGCACAAGGGTTCTTTTAAGGGGGAGCTGAAAATGTCCTGAAATTTAGGTGGTGGTGAGGATGGTTGCACAACTCTGTGAATATACTAAAAACCACTCAATTATACTCTTTAAAAGAGTACATTTTATGGAATGTGAGTTATATCTCAATAAAACTGTATTGTTTTGTTTTAAAAGTGCTTAGTGTAAAGCACAAATGGTAGGTGCTCAAAAAAATGTCAGCTATTTATTACTAGGAAAACCTGGTGGCGTAATGGTTAAGTGCTACGGCTGCTAACCAAAGGGTCGGCACTTCAGATCTGCCAGGCGCTCCTTGGAAACTCTATGGGGCAGTTTTGCTCTGTCCTATAGTGTCGCTACAAGTCAGAATCAACTCAACGGCACTGGGTTTGGGTATTTATTACTAACTCCGCTCCGTAAAGTAAGGACCCTTACGAGTCAGAATCAACTCGATAGCAAAAACAAATAAAGTGGAAAAAAAAAAAAAAAAAAACCCCAACTCATTGCCATCGAGTTGATTCTGACGCATAGTGACCCTACAGGCCAGAGCAGAACTGCCCCCACAGAGTTTCCAAGGAGATGCTGGTGTATTCAAACTGCCAACCTTTTGCTTAGCCGAGCTCTTAACCACTGTGCCACCACAGCTCCAAATACAGTCAGGATCAGGGGCTATACTAGGCAATCCCTCTTCACTTGACCAGATGCACAGCTGCCTTGGCTACAGCAGGCATAGAGGGCAATTTCTGAGTCTGGGGAGGGTGGAAGAAAACAGAGCCCTGCTCCTAACAGAAGGTACCTGGCACCGGAGATCAGGCACTCTATTCTGCACCTACTGATGGGCAAAGGCAGACACACAGGGAAATCAATTTCTAGCCCAAGAAGAAAACATGCCCCAGACTGTGTAAAGGGAGTGAGAGATCCATGAGAGGGAAAGTGTGAAATGCGTTAGCCAAGGCCCTTGGCCACATCAAAGCAGGAGTCTCTTCCCAGTTCCTCATCATCACGAAAGAGGGCTTGAGCCAGAGTTCTCTGTCTCTGCCACACTCAGATAAACCAGGCCAGGACAGCCCTGGACTTCCACACACCCCACGTAGAGCAGCATCAGTTAGTTGACTACAGGTACTCCTGTGGCTGGACAGCACCCAGGTGAACAGCAGGTTTCTCTCAGCCACAGACACTTGATCAGTGGCAGAGCTGCCAGTGACACACCAGTGGCCTGACCATCACTTTAGAACAAAAAAATTAAAGTAGTGCTCCTCTTCATATAAAAAATAAATTCTACATGGATTAAAGATTAAAAGCAAAACTTCAAAACTTTCAGAACAAAATGTAGATGATTTTTATGATTTTAATACAGGGAATTATTAAAGAAATAGATATATGTACAAAAAAATCCATAAAGGAGAAGATGTGGTGGATTTTATTACCCTAAAATTAAAAAACTTGATATTACTAAGGACACTAAAAACAAATTAGAAGTCACAGACCGTGAGCCATACATATAACTGATATGGATTAATATCCAAAATAAATAAAGAACTCCTATAAATCAATAAGAAAAAGAAATAACTCATCAAGAAAAGGATATACAATATACAAAAGTCATTTGAAAAAACGTTCAACCTCTCTAGAAAATGCAATTAAAATGACAATGATATACCTTTCACAGCAAATAGTTGGCAAACCTGTAAATGCATGACAATAACAGGTGTAGCACAAACTGGTACAACCACTTTAGAAAACACTTACGAATCCAGTAAAGTGAAAGTGATGCAGAAATTCTCCTCCTAAATTATTCCCTAGAGAAATTCTTAGCATAAAGACACGAGGATAGTATTTGCAACATTGTTTGTAATTGCAAATTATTGGAAACAACTCAAATCCTCATCAACAGGATAAATAAGTATATTCATACAATAGAATTCCATACAGCCTTGAAAATACACAAACTAGAGCTATATGTATCAGCAAGGATAAATATTAAAAACAATGCTCATCAAAAAAGCAAGTTGAAAAATAAGTACAGTATGATACATCTGACATAATATCATCTACATAAAATTTGAAAACATGGATACGTATATACAAAAAAAAAAAAAAAAAAAAACAAAGCCAGTGCCATCGAGTCGATCCCGACTCATAGCGACCCTATAGGACAGAGTGGAACTACCCCATAGAGTTTCCAAGGAGCGCCTGGTGGATTCGAACTGCTGACCCTTTGGTTGGAAGCTGTAGCACTTAACCACTACGCTACCAGGGTTTCCATGGATACATATATAGGAATGATAAATACCAAACTAAGAACAGTGGTGACCCTGGATAAGGGAGAAGGGGATGGGTCTGGGAGGACACATATGCCTGTAGAATGTTTTATTTCATTTATTTTAAAAAATCTGATATAAATTTGGTAGAACATTAAGACTCAGAAAGGCTGCATGGTGGTTACATGGATATTTGTTATATTATTCTCTATACCTTTCTATATATTTGAAATGTTTTATAATATATTTTTTAATTTAGGTATAAGTATGTTCCAAATATTATGGGACAAACTTACACTAAAATTCAAATAACATGGGACATATATTTACTAAAAGTCAAGAAATATGGAACATACTTATGCTAAAAAGTTACTCATTGTTTATCTGAAACTCAAATTTAACTGGGCATCCTGTACTGCTCTTTGCTAATCTGGCAACCCTAACAAGGAGGCATGTGCAAAGTCTTTGTTTAGTGAAAAATTGGAAAAAGCCTAGCCTAAAAGTTGAGCAGCAGGAGAATCCTTATGTAGAACATTCACCCCACCATGAAACCCCACACATCTGTTAACAGGAATGCAGATGATCTCTACACACTAATCTAGAAAGATCTTTATAGTATGTGTACTATTCAGTAAGAATAAAGCAAGAGCTTATTGCCTTGTCTAATTTCTATTAAAAACACAAACCCAATTATATGTTTCAATAAGTCATTAATATACGTAAACAGAGAAAAAATCAGGAGAACAAGGAGCAAACTGACGACAGTGTGTAAGTGCCAAGGAAACAGAAATCAGGGGTGTGGTCAGAGGGTGCCTGAGCTTTGGCTATGTTGTTTAAATTTCTTGAATAAGAAGATATGGTCATATTCCTTGTGTATTAAAAAGAAATACAATTTTCGGACAAAGAAAAAAACAAGTCTAGAAGGGTATTTCCAAACCGTCAACAATATATGTGGAATTTAAGGAAATGAAAGGTAATATTTTCACTTTTTATTTTATATAATTCCATATGATTTGGATTTCCTGAGATGAGCTTTTATAGTATTTTAAATGTCAAGGAAATATTTTTTGTTAAAAAAAAAAGCGGGGGGGAGGGGCAGGGCTCTCTGGTTCTCTCTCCACCCCAGATCCTGAGAACAAGAGGTAACTTCATCATAGAGGATACATCCCCTGAGCAGGGAAGGAAAGGAGAGAGAAGCTTCTACTGCTTAAACCTATTTCCTGAAGACCATCCTCTCTGTCCCTGCTAACCACGGCACAGTGTTCCCAAGTTCCTTTCTGGCTGGAATCTGGGATGCCAATCTATGCTATATGCTGCCCAGTACCTATTCTCCAGGGCCAGGATAGCAGGAGAACGCAACAGTTAAAATCATGGTCTTTAGTATTGGACAGATGTGGATTCAAATCGTGGCTTCACCACTTAGGAGCTATGTGCCCTTTGCTAAGTTCCCTAACCTCTCTAGGCCTCTGTTTTTTTTGTCTGTAAAATGGAAACAATAGATTCTATCTCACAGAGTTGTCTAATACAGTAAAACCTATGAAAGCCAGAACCTGTGTAAGGCAGAAACCTGTCAGAGAAGGAAAACTCAAATTTTTTTTACTAATAAAGAGCAATACAAACAAACAAACAAACAAACCCAAACCTGTTGCTCATAACCACCCTATGGGACAGAGTGGAACTTCCCTATAGGGTTTCCAAGGAACGGCTGGTGGATTTGAGCTGCCAATCTTTTGGTAGCAGCCAGGTGCTTAACCACTGCACAACCAGGGCTCCTCTTAGCTCCATAAGTGAGTACAAAGTGCTGTTTGAGTTCAGAGGAATATGAAACCACATCAGGTTGTATGCGGAGGGGGACAGTAGGCAATAATCAAAGGCACTGTCTTGGTCATCTAGGGCTGCTATAACAGAAATACCACAAGTGGGTGGCTTTAACAAAGAAATTTATTCTCTCACAGTCTAGGAGGCTAGAAGTCCAAAGTCAGTGTGCCAGCTCCAAGGGAAGGCTTTCTCTCTGTTGGCTCTAGAAAAAGGTTCTTGTCATCAATCTTAGCCTGGTCTAGGAGCTTCTCTGCACAGGAACCCCAGGTCCAAAGCACACACTCTGCTCCTGGTGCTGCTTTCTTGGTAGCATGAGGTCTCTCTGTTTTTCTGCTCACTTCTCCCTTTCACACCTCAAAAGAGATTGGCTTAAGACACAACCTAATCTTGTAGATTGAGTCCTGCCTCAGTAACATAACTGCTGCTAATCCCACCTCATTAACAATCATAGAGGCAGGATTTATAAAACATAGAGAAATCATATCAGATGACAAAATGGTAGACAATCACACAATACTGGGAATCATGGACCATCCAAGTTGACATACATTTTTGGGGGCGGGGGGACACAATTCAAACCATAATAGGCACCTTTAGGTGGGATGCATCATAAAGTATCAAAAGGCAGAAGTGATGCAGTGGAAGACAGGAAGTCATGCACTAGAAGAGACAGGATCAGAACAGGTAGGGATGGGTTGTATGAGGCACATCTGGGAAGAGTCCGATTGGCTGGACTGTGGACCTCGGAGGGTGAGAGGAGACAGGACTGCAAAGGTGGAGGCAGCCAGAACCTGGGAGGTCACCAGGGCAGATGCAGGAGTTAGGACTTACCCTTGTGGCAGAGGGATCGCTGGAGAACTCTGGCAGGGAAGAAGAATTGTATGGGTGATGCCTAAAGGAGAAAGCCTGATGCTGAGATGGGAGACAGGAGAGTCATCTTGGAAGAGGCTATCCCAGGACAATAGCTGTGAGGACCTGACCCGAGGAAGTTAGTAGAGACAGAAAAGGATGATGCAAAAGATGAAGCAGGGCAGAATCTAAGAAACTGACCAACAAGGTGCTGGCAAGAGGGGTAGAAAAGGGGCCCTAGAAGGATTCTGGCCTCTGCCTGGTACAAACAGTTCAGAAGAGGGGCAGTTGTGAGTTAGGCCTGTTTAGTTTGGGATTATTCTAGTTGAAGCGTCAGCCAGTCACGGATACATAGACTTGTGTACCAGGCAGATGGAAATGTGGGCTGGTACTGACGATCTGCTTCTGTAAAGATTATAGTCAAGAAAATCCTATGTAGTATCCCACTTTGTAGAGTGGCGTTTGGGGTCTTAGACACTAGCAAGTGGCCATCTAAGATGCATCAATTGGTCTCAACCCACATGGAGCCAAGGAGAATGAAGACCACCAAGGATACAAGGTAATTATGAGCCCAAGGGACAGAAAGGGCCACATAAACCAGAAACTTCATCAACCTGAGACCAGAAGAACTAGTTGGTGCCCGGCTACAACCAATAACTAACTTGACAGGGAACACAACAAAGAACTCCTGAGGGAGCAGGAAAGCAGTGGGATGCCAACCCCAAATTCTCATACAAAGACCAGACTTAATGGTCTGAGACTAGAAGAACCCCAGGGGTCATGGCCCCAGACCTTCTGTTAGCCCAAGACAGGAACCATTCCCAAAGCCAACTCTTCACATAGGGATTGGACTGGACAATGGGATAGAAAAAGATGCTGGTGAAGAATGAGCTTCTTGGGTCAAGTAGACACTTGAGACTATGTTGGCATCTCCTATCTGGAGGGGAGATGAGAAGATAGAGGGGGTCAGAAGCAGGCGGAATGGACATGAAAAGAGAGAGTAGGGGGAAGGAGCTGGCTCTCTCATTAGGGGGAGTGCAATTAGGAGCATATAGCAAGGTGTATATAAATTTTTTTTATGAGAGACTGACTTGATTTGTAAACTTTCACTTAAAGCACAATAAAAAAATTTTTTAAATGGCACCTAATAGACATTCAAAATAAAAATGTTTAATGGTGGAATAAAAAAAGAAAATCCTATGTGGCATCTCTACTCTGTTACACATGGGATTGCCATGAGTCAGAATTGATGTGACAGCAATAGGTTTGGTTTTTGGGTATGGGGGAGAAGGGCATATGAAGATAACAGCTGCAGGGGCTCAAGACGAAGGGAGGGTGGTAGTGGTGGCAGTGTTTGTTTTTAAGACAGCACATGTTTTTATGGAGAGAAAAGGAGTAGAGAAGGGGAATATATTTACACTATACAAGAGAGGGATTTACAGGAACAAGAACCAAGGTAGGAAGAGGTAGAATTAAGAATCACCTGGGGGATTGACCTTGGGAAGAAGAGCTCCCGAAAGATGTCTTACTTCCTGCAACATCTTCTCTCAATTTATTTTTTTTGTCTTGTCTGTAAGCTCTATGCAGGCAGGGACTATGTCTGGGTCATTCAGCACTTGATCGGGTTTTTTTTAGTAAGGACCTAGGAGCACTGATTGCACCTTGGTTAAGAGCTCAGCTGATAAACAAAAGGTTCAGCAGTTTGAATCTACCAGCCACTCCTTGGAAACCCTATGGAGCAGTTCTACTCTGTCCTATAGGGTCACTATGAGTCAGAATCAGACTTGATTGGCAATGGGTTTTATTTAATAAGGACCTACACATGGTGGGGGCTTAATAAATTACTGCTAATAAATGAATACTTCTCTTTTCCTCTGCTCCATCTCTAAAGTTGGGTGGAATCTCCTTCTGAACCATGGGGAATGGGCTTATAAAGGAACATGCCAGTTGACCTAGGGAGACTACAGAAATGCTCGTTAACAAGAAACTGCAGACCCCCAAGTTGAGGCCCCTGAGACATCTAAGTGCCTTCTTAAGAACAAGAAGGAAGTTTTTCTATCAATCCAAATCAACTGACCTCAAGGTAGGCCAGTCATCAGACAAAATTCCTGAATGCAGTTCATCAAAGTTATGAAACAAGTGGGTCTAAGATGAGGAGGCAGTGTTTTGGATGAATGACACAGTTTTGCCTTAGCTAGGGCTCTAGCAGGGGATTGTTAAGAAAATAGCAAACACTAGCGATCCTGGGATCAGGACCCATGTGGCTTCCCCAGGCCTTGGGGAACAGCACTAGCCTACACACTGGCCCAGGCTCCCCTGGCCCTTGTTGCTGGCTCCCTCTCTGTCCACGCTCTCTGCACAGACCACCTAGAGCATGGAGTACAGCCTCCTCCTAGAGCCAGCCAACTACAAGGGCTAGCTCTGGGCTTCTTGCTGTTTTTAAGCAAAGGGGCCCTAGAAGAGATCCAACAAGACAAAGAGGATGGGAAGAATTAAAATGATGGGGTTTAACAGAAGACAAGTTGAACAAGTGCTGTTCATGAGTCATGCTCAGTGACAGGAGGCAAGAAAGCAAAGGAGATGAACTGGCACTTGTGACTCAGTCACCCTTCTTATTTACTCTATTACTCAGGTCTCAAACCACACTGCCAGCTGTAATTGCATTTCGATTCATGTTTAACACAAACATAACTTAGCTGGATGTTGGCATCCAATAACCCAGACACAGAAAAGAGCCAGCTAATTCAATTCAACAAACGTTCTTCGCATGCCTGGCGTAATAAATATGCACCCAGGCACTGTGCTGGGTATTGTGGGTACTGTAATGCACAAGACACAGCTGCTGCCCTCCAGGGGCCTTAGTCCATACACTAACCCACAGCTGTAGTTACAAAGTGGTAAGAGCCCCCAGAGGAAAGCAAAGGTGTTGTCAAAACACAAGGCGCCAGACCACAATTCCACTGGGATGGGAGGGAGGAATGGCACGCATGCACAAAAGCACAGAGGCAACAATGAGCACAGCACATTCAGGGAACCGTATTGAGTTCAACGGTGCACAATGAAGACTAGCAAGGTAGAGAAGAGGCAGATCAAGAAGGGTTTTGGAAATTCACCCATTTAATAAACGCCTACTGAGTAGCAGGTATTGGGTATTCAAAACCAAAAAAAAAAAAAAACCAAGAACCCACTGCCGTCAAGTCGATTTCCACTGATAGCCACCTTATAGCACAGGGTAGAATTGCCCCACAGGGTCTCCAAGGGGCAGCTGGTGGATTCGAACTGCCAACTTTTTGGTTGGCAGCCAAGCTCTTAACCACTGTGCCACAAGGCTGGGCATTCAGTGGCAAGTAAAACAGACCTGACCCCCTAATGGAAATTACAGTCTAGTGAATTTGCCTTTGAATTAAAAAAAAAAAAAAAAGAGCCAGAGGACAATTCTAAGCAGGTGAATAACCTGATCTGTTACAAAGAGTCTGCTGGCAATCGTGTAGGCAAGACCAAGGTGATTAGAATGGAGTTAGGGAGCTCCACTGCGACACAATTCAATAGGCCTTAACCAAGCAGAGTGAAGAACAGAGTTAGTAAATATTTGCCTAATCGACAGGTAATCCCCTCCCAAGCTCTTCCTCTCTCCTTTGCCCCTCCCCACAAACACAGTGGAATCCCATAGCATAAACCATGCAAGCCTGTCATCCTAAACTAGGGTCATGAAGCAGAAAGTAAGAGGACAAATAAGAAACAGTAAGAAATTCAATGAGGTTGTTAGACACAAGTATATACATACATATATTATTAGTTTTCCTTTATATAAAATATGCAAACAATAACCAATAACCATATAAAGAACACAATGGGTTAAACTGGTACCATTCACGATAGCAATGTCAATTATCAAGATTAAATTAGCTCTGCAAAACAAACTGAGAAGTTTCCCATCTTTTTTAAAGCTTTAGGATAGTGTACAGGATATGGAAATTACCTGTTCCTTGACAATCTGGGGTAATGCTACCTTAAAACAATTTGAATTGGGCCTAGTTCTTTTGTTGGAGATAATTCTCTAACAACTATTCCAATCTCTTCCTTGGATACAGGTCTGTTTTAGGTTCTCTTCTCAAACGGCAGTAGAAATTATCCAACTTATCAAGATTATCAATTGTAGTCACATGGGCTGCACCTAAGAGCTATTTTTAAACCTTCTTATACTCTTACGTTCCCTTTCTCAATCTAAAGTTTGCTTATCTTTATTTCTTTTTACTATTATACTTGCTATAAGTTTATATATTAAACTTTTTCAAAAAATCAACTCTCAATTAATAAATCTTCCTATTCTCTCGATTCTAATTTCTGATGTTATTGTTATTTCCTTCCATGTGTTTTCTCAGCTATTTGAGAGTATTTCTTTCTTTCATTTTCATTCTTTCTTATTTATTAATAATGATGACAAACTCTTATATAGTGCTTTCTATGGGCCACGCATTATTCTAAGTAGTTTACACATATTAAATCATTTATTCCTCAGAAGAGCCCCCTGAGGTAGGTATGTTTATTATCCCCATTTCAAAGACAAGGAAATTGAGGAAGAGAGAGGTTAATCAACTTGCCTAAGGTCATACAGGTACTAAGATGTAAGTAAAGATTTAAACCCAAGCAATTTGGCTCTAGAGTTCAAGCTCTTAATCGCTATGTTATGCTGAAATGAAATGAAAACATTTAAGCCATCACATTGCCTGAGTACAGCTATAGCCATATCCACTGGTTTTTTATTATTCTCTAAATAATCTATATTTTATTTTCCCTTTGACCTAAATTTTTAAGATTTTCAAATGTTTAGAAATGCTTTTGATGGCTGAAATGTAAATGTTTTGGAAAGATTTCTGACTGCTTAAAAATAAACAGATTCTCTGGTTAATCCTGAATTAACATAAATTTAAAGCAAATCAGGACTTGTGATTTCAGGAAAATAGAGTAGACATGCTTTTCCCTATTCCTTCCACTAAGTACAACTAAAAATCCTGGACATTGTCTATGAAACAAACATAAGGCTCTGAAAAGTGAAGAGAAGGTGGCAGATTGGCTAGGGGCTTCAGACCCAAGGAACAAATGGGTTTTCTTCTTGCCCAGTATATATCAGATTTAGAGCTAAAGAAGCCAGTAACCCACAAACATTAATTGGCACAGACCAAAAAGTTTCTAACAAAAGCCAGCTCTCGCTAGCCAAAGTCCAGGAAAGATGCAGCCTAGTAAGAGAAAAAACTTTTAGACAGTACCACTCTACTCCAGTGAAACACCACAGAAAAAGAGCTGTGGCTCCCATTCCCACCCACACCAGAAAGCCCGAGTGGGGAACTTAGACTTATATCCTTTCTAGGCTGTAATGAGGTGCCCCCACATTCCTGCCAGTATGGTGTCAGAGAAGGCCAAGTAGGGCTAGGGATTTTATCCCACTGGGCAGTAATAAGACCCCACCTGTGGACTCTTGTGCCATCTTGCGCTGGTCTCCTGGTTCTACTGCTGCTTCCCATCATCAGTGCTAACTCTGGTGTTACACTTCTCCTCATTTCCTTCTAAGCCCTCACCAGAATTGTCTTTGATGTCCATAACTCCACCAACAGTCTCTTCAAGGCAATCTAGGCTTTTACTATCAGGCACTTTAAAACTCTTCTAGTCTCTACCTATTACTCAACTCCAAAACCACTTCCACATTGTGGGTATCTGTTAAAGCAGCACCCCACTCTCTGTACCAAATTCTGTCTTAGTTATCTGGTGCTGCTATAACAGAAGTACAAGTGGATGGCTTTAACAAAAAGAAACTTATTCTCTCACAGTGAAGGAAGCTAGAAGTCTGAATTCAGGGTGCCAGCTCCAGGAGAAGGTTTTCTCTCTCTGTCACCCTTGGGGAAAGGCCCTTGTCATCTATATTCCCCTGGTCTAGGAGCTTCTCAGTACAGGGGACCTGGGTACAAAGGGCATGCTCTGCTCCTGGCACTTCCTTCTTGGTAGCATGAATTCCCTCTCTCTCTGCTTGCTTCTCTCTCCTTTTATCTCTTGTGAGATAAAAAGTGATGTAGGCCACACCCCAGAGAAACTCCCCTTACATTGGACCAGGGCTGTGGCCTGAGTTAGGGTGTTGCATCCCACCCAAATTCTCCCTAACATAACCTAATTTTGCATCATTAACCACACACAGAGATTAGGATTTACAACACAGAGGATAATCATATCAGATCATAAAATGGACAACCACACAATACTGGGAATCATGGTCTAGCCACACTGATATATATTTTGAGGGGAGACAACTCAAGCCATGAAATTCTACCCTTTGGCCCTCCAAAATTCATGTCCGTGCAACATGTAAAACACATTCACCCCATCATATCATCCCAAAAGTCTTAAATCAACTCCAAATCCACATTCCATCCTGTGGTAAAATTCCTCTCATCTGTAAAATCTAGAATACAAGTTATCTGCTTCCAAAGTACAATGGTAGAACAGGCACAAGGTAGACATTTCTATTACAAACAAAAGAAAATGGAGGGAAAGAAGGGATAACAGGCGCCAAGGAAGTCAGCAGAACACACTACATTAGCTCTCAAGGCTTGAAAATAATCCTCTGTTCTCTGAGACCTGAGGCAATGGCCCTGCCTTCCAGACTCTGGGTGTTACCCACACCCTCTGGATTCTGGGCAGAGGTCCTTCACCCCTGGGTTTTAGCTCTGCCTTCCAGGTCCACTGGAACGGCAACTCTACTCCCTTGGCTTTGGGCAACCTCATTCTCTTGGTCCACCTGAGTGGTGACCCCACCCCCTTAGTCCTGGCAGGCCCCATTCTTTTGCCCCCTTGGTCATGGCAGTCTTACCCTCTCAGGTTTGGGCAGTGGATGCAGCCACATCCCGCTGGCACTTGTGAGACCCAGCAGGCCATGGCTCCACTCTTTGAGACTCCAGAGGTCGTGGCCCTACCCTTTGAGACAGAGGCAGGTCTGCCTCCTGTGCTCCTTGTTTCTTCAGCTTCTGCTGTCTGGTTCCTTGGCCCCTCGGGCCCTTACACTGGCCTTGTGCTCTGGCAAATGTTCCAAAGCTCTTTAGCCCAATCGATAAGTGCCTGGAGGCACCCCACTCTGCCAGTAAACCTTGGCTGTATGGTACTCAGCTCTCTCGTTCTGTTGGTTGGCAAGCCTACCTCCACTGATAAGGGCCCAGAGGCAACCTCACTCCACCACGAAGCTTCCTGCGCAAAGGCACTCAGCTTTCTTGCTCCATGGTTCAGCTCCTGCACTGTCTTGTGCTGGTCTCTTGCTTCTGCTGCTGCCATTTCTCTGCTGCCCCTTCTGACCTTCTGTACCATCTCCAGTGTTACAGCTCTCCTCACTTCCTTCTAAGCCCTCACCGGAATTGTCTTTGACGTTCATAATTCCACCAACAGTCTCTTCAAGGCAATCTAGGCTTTTACTACTAGGCACATTAAAACTCTTCCAGCCTCTACCCATTACTAAATTTCAAAACTACTTCTACATTGTGGGCATCTGTTAAAGCAGCACCCCATTCTCAGTACCAAATTCTCTCTTAGATATCTAGTGCTGCTATAACAGAAATACCACAAGTGGGTAGCTTTAACAAAGAGAAATTTATTCTCTCACAGTTTAGGAGGCTGGAAGTCTGAATTCAGGGTGCCAGCAGAAGGGTTTCTTTTTCTGTCAGCTCTGGGAAAAGGACCTTGTCATCAATATGGTCTAGGAGCTTCTCAGCACAGGGAACCTGGGCCCAAAGGGCATGCTCTGCTCCCAGTGCTTCTTTTTTGGTGGCATGAAGCCCCTCTCTCTCTGCTTGCTTTTCTGTCCTTTTACCTCTTGTAAGATAAAAGGTGATGCAGGCCACACTCCAGGGAAACTTCCCTTACTTTGGATCAGGGCTGTGACCTCAATAAGGATGTCGCATCCCACCCTAATCCTCTTTAACATAACCTAATTTTGCATCATTAACCACAGGCAGAGATTAGGATTTACAATAAATAGGATAATCACATCAGATCACAAAATGGTGGACAACCACACAATACTGGGAATCATGGCCTAGTCACACTGGTACATATTTTGAGGGGACACAATTTAATCCATAACAGTCATTAAGGAAATGAAAATCAAAACCACACTCAGATACAATTTGATACCCATTAGGGTGGCTATAATTAAAAACAAACAAACAGAAAATAAATGTAGGTGAAGATGCCAAGAAGCTGAAACCTTCATACATTGCTGATACTGATGCTTTGGAAAAGAGTTGGTAGGTCCACAAAAAGTTAAACATAAAAAATTATCATGTGATCCAGCAATTCCACTCCTCGGTATATACACATTTAAGGGTATTTTTTATTACGTAGTTAAGAGAAATGAAAACATATGTCCACACAAAAATTTGTACGTGAATGTTTCTAGCAGTATTATTCATAATAGCCAAAAGGTGGAAACAACCCCAATGTCCATCAACTGACTAATAAATAAATAAAATGTCATATACTCAAACAATGGAATATTACTCAGCCATAAAAAGGAATGAAGTACTGATATATGCTATGACTTGGGTGAACTTCCTCACAAACATTTTGCTCAGTGAAAGAAGCCATAAAAAAAAGTTATGTATTGTATGATTCCTTTTACATGAAATATCCAGGCACAACCAGAGAGACAGAAAGCAGATTAGTGGGTACCAGGGGGTGAGAGTGCTGGGGGGTGGGGGCTGGAGAATGAGGACTGATTAGTTATCTAGTTCGGGGTGTTCTTCTTGGGTGATGAAATGTTTTGAAACTGGAAAGAGGTGGTATTTGTACAACATTGTGAATACACCAAATGCCACTTTAAAACGGTTAATTGTATGTCATGTGAATTTTACCTCAATTAAAAAAAATTTAATGGAGAAAAATGAAAGAAAGCCTTCTTTTCTTTCCCTTAATCTAATTAACTGAGGTTTCATTGACCCTAACGTTGGAAGTTTTTCTAAATAGTGAATAGGAAGTTTTGGTGAACATGAGGAAGTACCAGAATACTGCATTGTTCCCCAAAAGTCCTCTCCACTTTCCAAATGAACCAGCTATAGAGTTAAGTCATTAGTGGGAACTACAGTCTTGGGTCAGAGCTCACTATGGTTGGTGTGGCAAGCGGTGTAGAAGACAAAACCCGGCCCCTCCAGAACCACCATCAGGCACTTTAAGCCACCATTTCTGATAGAATCATCTTGATGACAGCCGACATTTGCTTCCTACACACTTCCTGGAGGCCAGGCCCATTGCAAAGTATTTCATGTGCTCGCCTCAGGCACAGCTCTACTCCCTTGGGGTCGGGGCTTGACAGGACAAAGGGGAATGTGGAGAGAAGATACAAGAGAGTTAACCAATGTTTGCTAATCCTGTCCACAGGAAACAGAAGCCCAAGGGCTGGTCATAAAACTACTTTCCGTGTTTTCAGTAAAAATCTCAGTTTAATGTATTTTCTAACAAAACAAAAAGGAGGAACACCTGGTTCCTTTTATCAAAACACACTCTGGCTCCAAAAATAAACCAATCTGTGAGACAGGACTCATCTGTGGTTATTTCCGCAGTTAGAAGTAGCCCCTCGATCCAAAGACATGTGCAGAGGGAACTGAAGACAGCAGGAGCACCCCGCTGCCCCTTGTTTCTGCATTTGCTTGATGGAGGCAGTTTCAGGATGGGGCAGCTGCCTGAGGCTTTGGGCTCTCACTGTCCCCTGACCCATGACATGAGGTACAAGGGTGGTTTTCCTGCCCTGCTAGTTGCCTCCCAGCACAACTTCGGCATTCTAGAGATCCATGTGAGCGCTACGATCAAACTGGACATATGAATATACCCCATATTTTCTACTTAATATCTACCATATGCTTTTAATAAGATAGCGTAGCCCTTGTCACATTTATACTTCATTTTTACATTGATATACATTATCATGTTGCTTTTCATAAAGATGGAATCAATTGTTTAATTCCTTGAACAATATGTAAAAATACCAATTTGCCTAAACATGCATCAGTATTTAATAGGTTGTGGTTTTTTGGGGTTTTTTTTTTAGTATTTTCTACTTTGGTAAGTAAATAATAGGGACTTATTTACAGGTTTATGATTTTAAATCTATCCCTCCCTCTGCCCCCTATGCTCAGTCTAGAGGCCCAGAGAGGAGCCCAGAGGAGGACTCCAAAGCCCCTCACATTTGACATTCAAGCATTTGAAAAATTCAATTATTCAGAAAATTCCAAATACATTTAGGGCATATATAAATTATGCAGGTCTACTGAACCTGCCCCTGGTGGTGCAGTGGTTAAACACTCAACTGTGAACCAAAAAGTCGGAGGTTCGAACCCACGAGGCGCTCTACAGGAGAAAGATGTTGCAGTCTGTTTCCATAAAGACTTAGAGCCTTGGAAACCCTATGGAGCACTTCTATTCTGTCCTATGGTCTCGCTATGAGTCAGAGTTAACTCGATGGCCATGGGTTTGATTTTGGTTTAGCGAACCTGCCAGTCACTCTATAGGAGAAAAGACTGGCGATCTGCTCCAATAAAGATTTACAGCCTTGGAAACCCTATGGGGCAGTTCTATTCTGTCATATACGGTTGCTACGAGTTGGAATTGACAGTACATAACAATAACAAAATGGTTTTTAGGAAATGTTTTATTGTCCAGTTTCAGAAATAAATGGCAATGTTGAAAAGGAGATGGGGAGGGGGGAAAGGAGAGAAAAGAAAGAAAGGAAGAAGTGGAAAGTGGTGACTTGCTGTAAGAGGGATCCAGGTGCTGCCTACAGAGGTGCCCTTGGTGGTTAGAGGCTGTAACCAAGGCTGGCTTCCCAGCACACAATGGCAGGAAAAGACAAAGAGCTAAACAAGCATAACCTCTGGACCTCTACCTGGCTGGGCTCTGCATCTCAACTCCTCTGTCCCTCATGGACCCTGCTTCACCAGACAGTTTCTGTCACTGCTGTATCTTCAGGGTCCCTCACTGTAGGTTCCTCCCACTGGCAACTAAAAACATGCTCAACACTTTCCTACCTTTAAACGAAGAAAAACAGGTTTCCGATCTTAGGTCATCTTCTAGCTACTCCCTTCTCTCTACCTTTCCCTTCTTCAAAAAGCTGTTGACGCTCACAGCCTCTTATCATCATTTTCCACATACTTTTCAAGTCTACCCCAATCATTCCTTTGTGTGTATCACCCATGAAGTTGTTCTCACCGAGTTCACCAAGAGAAATCTTTTGTTTTACTTAACTTAAGCCTCATTTTACTAAACCTTAGGCAACTTTGAACATTACCAATGTTCAACATTATCAGTGTTCACATTACCCTTCCTTCTAGAAATACTTTTTTTCCCCTCAATTTCTTGCTAATTTTCCACGTACCTCTCTGGACGCTCAACCTCAGTCCCCTTTTCTAAGTGCATCCCTCTCTTCCCATCCCTTTATGAGTGATACTCCACAGGATTCTGACACAACACCTCATCTCTTCTGGCTCTACAGTCTCTCCCTAGATGATCTCAGTTATGCCCATGGTCCTTACTATATGATGATGACACCCAGACTGTCAGGCCTAGGGCTGCTTGACATCTCCACCTAGATACCACACATGCACCTCAAACTCAATGCATCCAAAACTGAATCAAGCATCTTCCTCCTATAACCAACCTACCTGGTTGTCTAAGTTTCTGTCTCACCAAAGAGCATTAACAACCACCCACCTGCCCAGCAGGATACCCTCATGTCATTCTGACTCTTTCCTTCCCTCACCTCTGCACCCACATTCCAATATTCAATTCTTTCTTCTGTCCTATCTACTTCCTAAATGTCCTTCAGATCCATTCACTTTTTCCATGTCCACTGTAAACACCCTGGCTTAGGCTGCTGCACTCTCTCCCTGCACTAATACAGAGCTTCCAAACCCATCTACCTGCCTCTATGCCTTTCCTCTCTGAGGGTTCTCCTCATTGCACAGTGGTCTTTTAAAAACACAAATCTGAAGAGGAACCTCTTTTCCTTAAAATTCCTTAATGGCAGCAACTGAGGCTAGATGAACCCCTGAAACTACTGCCCTGAGATAATCTTTAACCCTGAAACCATAAACCAAAAATATCCCCTGAAGCCTTCTTTAAGCCAAACAACGGTCTAGCATAGCTAGTAAAGAACGTCTGTCGTGAGCATTGTGCTCTTTTAAAGAACTAACTATATGGGATCAAACTGTTAACAGCAACTGGAAAGATTAGATAGAAAGCTTAGGGGGAAATGAGTCTATGTCAACAGGGGAGAAACAAATCAGAAAAGGTGGGTGAGAACAACTGCACAATTTGAAGAATGTAATCAATGTCACTGTATTGTACATGTAGAAATTGTTGAATTGGTGTATGTTTTGCTGTGTATATTTTCGACAAAGAAAAAAAAGCTAAGCAGAAAATAAAAAAAAAAATAAATCTCTGAGAAAAAAAAATCCCTTTATGGTTCCCAGTCTCCTCAGAACAGCCAAACTCTTCAGTATGGCATACAACACTCCGTGATGTTCTGGCCTTATGTCTTACCCATCCATACTCCCATCCTTACCTCTCACCTTCTACCTTATGAAACCTAACCTTCCCAGAATACCGGATTTCCAGTGCCTTGCACAATAGTGTGTGTTGTGTGCCATCGAGTCAATTCCAACCCATAGCAATGCTACAGAACAGAATAGAACTGCCCCATAGAGTTTCCAAGGAGTGCCTGGTGGATTCGAACTGCCGACATTTTGGTTAGCAGCTGTAGCTCTTAACCACTACGCCACCAGGGTTTCCTGCACAATAGTAGGTGGCCAATAAACATTTGTGAAACTACTAAGTAAATAAATAAATGAGTTAGTAATGTCAGGAAAAGTTTCACTAAGAAGATATTTGAACTGGGTTTTGAAGGATGAGTAAAATTTTAACAATGTGTATATCAGTGTGTGCGTGCGTCTGCATATAAGTGTTCTGGAAATATTGGGAAAGCAGGTTCAAAGGTAAATGAAGGTATAAAGTTCCTACTTATTCTGAACATGCAAAAATGAGAGGTTCAATGGGGCTAGAGAAGGGAGATTGTCATTTAAGAAGTCAGACTGGAAGGCACAGTGAAATCAAGTATGCCAAATTAAAGATTCTGGATTTTGTTCTGCATATGGTTATAAGAGGAAAAATTTTTTTTCAGAATTATGCTTATAGTTTTTTTTTAATTGTGCTTTAAGTGAAAGTTTACAATTCAAGTAAGTTTCTCATACAAAAACTTATATGCTCATTGTATGTGATCCTAGTTGCTTTCCCTACAATGTGACAACACACTCCTCCTCTCCACCCTGTATTTCCTGTGTCCATTCAACCAGCTCCTGTCCCCCTCTGCCTTCTTATCTTGCCTCCAGACAGGAGCTGCCCACACTGTCTCATGTGTCCACTTGAGCTAAGAAGCACACTCCTCACCAGTATCATTTTATGTCTTATAGTCCAGTCTAATCTTTGTTTGAAGAGTTGGCTTCAGGAATGGTTTTAGTTTGGGGCTAACAGAGAGTCTGGGGGCCATGGCCTCTGGGGTCCCTCCAGTCTCTGTCAGACCATTAAGTTTGGTCTTTTTACTAGAATTTGATGTCTGTATCCCACTTTTGCCTACTCCATGAGGGGTTCTCTGTTGTTTTCCCTGTCAGGGCAGTCATTGGTGGTAGCTGGGCACCATCTAGTTCTTCGGGTCTCAAGCTGATAGAGTCTCTGGCTTATGTGGCCCTTTCTATCTCTCGAACCCATATTTTCCTTGGGTCCCTGGTGTTCTTCATTGTCCTTTGCTCCTGGGGGGTCGAGACCAATTGATGCATCTTAGATGGCCTCTTGCTACCTTTTAAGACCCCAGACACCACTCACCAAAGTGGGATGTAGAACGTTTTCTTAATACACTTTGTTATGCTGATTGGCCTTGATGTCCCATGAAACCATGGTCCCCAGACCCCAGCCCCTGCTACTCTGTCCTTCAAAGTGTTTGGTTGTATTCAGCAAACTTCTTAGCTTTTGGTTTAGTCCAGTTGTCCTGACTTCCTCTGCATTGTGTGTTGTCCTTCCCTTCACCTAAAATAATTCTTGTCTACTAATTTTTTATCTAATTAGTAAATACCACTTTCCCTCCCTCCGCACCCTCATAACCATCAAAGAATGTTTTTTTCCCTGTTTAAACCTTTTCTTGAGTTCTTATAATAGTGGCCTCATACAATATTTGTCCTTTTGCGACTAACTTCACTCAGAATAATGCCTTCCAGATTCCTCCATGTTATGACATGTTTCATAGGCTCATCGTTGTTCTTTATCATTGTGTAGTATTCCATTGTGTGACTATACCATAATTTGTTTACCCATTCATCGGTTGATGGGCACCTTGGTTGTTTCCATCTTTTTGCTATTGCAAACAGTGCTGCAATGAACATGGGTGTGCATATATCTATTCATGTGAGGGTTCTTATTTCTCTAGGATATATTCCAAGGAGTGGGATTGCTGGATTGTATGTAGTTCTATTTCTAGCTTTTTAAGGAAGCACCAAATCGATTTCCAAAGTGGTTATACCATTTTGCATTCTTACCAGCAGTGTATAAGTGTTCCAGTCTCTCCATAACCTCTCCAACATGAATTATTTTGTGTTTTTTGGATTAATGCCAGCCTTGTTGGGGTGAGATGGTATCTTATTGTAGTTTTGATTTGTGTTTCTCTAATGGCTAATGATTGTGAGCATTTCCTCATGTATCTGTTAGCAGCCTGAATGTCTTCTTTAGTGAAGTCCCTGTTCATATTCTTTGCCCATTTTTTAACTGGGGTTATTTGTCTTTTTGTTGTTGAGGTTTTGCCGTATCTTGTAGATTTTAGAGATTAGATACTGATCAGATTTGTTGTAGCCAAAATTTTTTCCCCAGTCTATAGGTTGTCTTTTTACTCTTTTGGTGAAGTCTTTGGATGAGCATAAGTATTTGATTTTTAGGAGCTCCCAGTTATCTAGTTTCTCTTCTTGTGTTTGTACATTGTTAGTAATGTTTTGTATACTGTTTATGCCATGTATTAGGGCTCCTAGCATTGTCCCTATTTTTTCTTCTATGATCTTTATTATTTTAGATTTTATATTTATGTCTCTGATCCATTTTGAGTTAGTTTTTGTGCATGGTGTGAGGTATGGGTCTTGTTTCATTTTCTTGCAGATGGATACCCAGTTATGTCAGTACCATTTGTAAAAGAAACTGTCTTTTCCCCCATTTAACGTACTTTGCTTCTTTGTCAAACATCAGCTGCCCATAGGTGGATGAATTTATTTCTAGATTCTCAATTCTGTTCCTTTGGTCTATGTATCTGTTGTTGTACCAGTACCAGGCTGTTTGGACTACTGTGGTGGTATAATAGGTTCTAAAATCAGGTAGTGTGAGGCCTCCCACTTTGGTCTTTTTTAGTAATGCTTTACTTCTCTGGGGCCTCTTCCCTTTCCATAGTAAGTTGGTGGTTTGTTTCTCCATCTCATTAAAAAATGCCATTGGAATTTGGATCAGGATTGTATTGTGTCTGTAGATTGCTTTGGGTAGAATAGACATTTTCACAAAGTTAAGTCTAGAGATAGGAAACTTCTTGTGGGTAGGATCCAAGCCTACTGCTGAAATAAGTGTGCATATTTTCATTCAGGTATTTGCTTTTATAAGTACATATGCCCAACTGTGAAAAGTACCAGTAAGACAAGAAAATAGGAGGTTTAATCAAGCTCAAAGCCCAGGGGAGGGGGAGACTCGATCAGTCAAACCTCCCAAAAAATCCATTCTAATCACACTATTAGTGGAAAGATAAACTGACAAAATGTCACAACCTTTCTAGAAGACAACCTGGCAATATCTATCAAATTTAAAACGTGAATACTCTTGACCTAGTAATTCCAACTATGAAATTATTCTACAGAGCTAATAGGACAATCATTCCAAGAAATGACTGGGTATTGTTTATAATAAGAAACAAATGGAAACAATCTAAATGTCCTTTAACATGGGATTGTTAGCCAAATTTTGGTACAGTCAGCTAATAAAACATTTTGCATTAAGATAATGTTATATAGCTATATGTACTGATATGGAATGGTGCCCACAATATATTAATTTAAAAAACATTACAAGAGGGTAGTATGAATAGTACCATCCATTTTTTTATATGTTAAAAAAAAAAATGACAGTTTCTTTCAAAGCTAAAAATAGGTCTACCATACAATACAGCAGTCACGCTCCTAGGTATTTACCCAAATGAATTGAAAACTTAGGTCCACACAAAAACCTGCACATGAATGCTTACAGTAGCTTTATTAATAACTGCCAAACATTAGAAGTAAGCCAGATGACCTTCAATAGGTGAATGGGTAAATAAACTTTGATACATCCATACAATGGAGTATTATTCAGTAATAAAAAGAAATGAGCTATCAAGGTAGGAAAAGACATGGAGGAACCTTAAATGCATATTACTAAGAAGCCAGTCTGAAAAAGCTACGTACTGTATGATTCCAACTACATGACATCCTGGAAAAAGCAAAGCTATAGAGACAGTGAAAAGGTCAATGGTTGCCAGGAGTTCAGAGGAAAGGGAGAAGGGATGAATGAATAGCCGAAGCATACGGCATTTTAAGGGCAGCGAAACTATTTTGTATGATACTGTAATAGTGAATACATGTTATTATGCACTTGTCAAAACCCATAGACCTGTACAGCATAAAGAGTGAACCCTAATGTAAACTATGGACTTCAGTCAATAAAAACATATCAATATTGGCTCATTGATTATAAAATATATACGACACCAGTGCAAGACATTAATAATAGGGGAAACTGTGTGCAGGGGGAAAGGTAGTATATGGGAACTCTGTACTTTCTGCCCAGTTTTTCTGTAAATCTAAAACTGGCCCCCAAAATAAAGTGTATTAAAAACATACATACACACAAACATACATGTTCCTAAAGACCTTCTGAACTCTAAATCAGAACAGGCTGAAAACAACAGGAAAAGCTGTGCGCAGACTGTTAGTGACCAACATTTAGGTTTCTCATCTCTGATAACCACGTACAGGACAAAAACCCCAATTTTTTAATCTGGCTTTCTCTGGTTGCACTGAACACTCATTTTCTCATGTTCAGAATTAGCACATACTTAAGGAATGACTTAACTTAGATCAGCAGTTCTCAAAGTGTGGTCCCTGGACCTGCAGAAACAGTATCACCTGGGAATTGGTTAGAAGTGCAAACTGTGGGGACCCATTCCAGACCCACTTTGTCAGAAACTCTGGGGGTGGGACCCAGCAACCTGTATTTCCACAAGCTCTCCAGGTGATTCTGAGGCCTGCTGAAGCTAGGGAAGCCCTCACCTAAACTTTTAGAGACAGTCACTGAACTAGGGGATAACCTGTCTCTTCAGGGTCACAGTGCCAGAACGACTCCTGTGTGCACAGTGGGGTTTCTCAGGAAGGAAATGAAGGAGGTCTTAGATTGGAGGGAAGGAAAAAAAAAAATCTCCTAGTCCCTTTGAGGCCAGGCCTCAATTTGTCCTGGACTTTACGGTTCAGCAGCTCTGATGCTTTTCTAGGGTAGGTTGAATAAAGGCAGGCCAAAAGCAAGGCAGAGGGCTGGGCAAGTAAGGGGTCTGAGGACAAACCTGGATCTCAGCAGCAGTTGTAGGATGTTCTCCGAGTTTTACTCTTTATTTTCATTATCCCCAAAGCTTCGGGAAAGTTTCATTAAAAGTAAGACTGGTCTCAGCTGTTCTTTGGGAAAACACGGAAGATCACAACAGAAGGGGAAGGGAGGAGAGGGAGAGCAGTGTCCAATCCCCACACAGGCCAGAAAGGTGGGAACCGCAGCTGCCAGGCTAGCAGGGGAGCTGTACCCAGCCAAGGGGCGACCTCAGAGATGTCACCAACACAAAAGCAGCAGTATGGCAGCACAAGGGGAAAGCCAGAGCTGAAGAACCTGGAGCACACTCAGGGAAGTGCACTAGGGAATACTCAGAAAAAGGTGGAGGACAGACACTTGGCAGGTTCCAGGTATGGAAAGAAGGGAACAATTTCTAGAAGGAAGTTGGGAGGGATTCATGCCATCAAAATCTGGGATTTAGCAAAAGAGGTGGCTAGATGTGAAAGATAAATAATCTGTAAGGACTTCTCTTCGAATCACTTACCATAATTTTATTTTACATTTATTTGAGTGATCATTTGATTGTCTTTCTCCTTCTCTAGACTGCAAGCTTCATGAAGGCAGGGACTGTATATGTTTTTGCTTGCTACTATAACCCCAGATCCTAGCTGGCACCTAGTAGGTGCTCAAAAAAATAGGCTGGATAAACAATTTAAAATCAAAACACTCTGGAGTGTGTGGTTATTTTCACTTTCTCTTTATTGTTTACTTTTTGTCTTGTTTTTATCAAGAAAAAGATTATTTCCTTTTTTGGAAAGAGTCATCTTTTCAGTACGGTGTTGTGGCTTTAGTTGCTAAATCACAAATGCTCATTTAGAAAAGCAAGTGGGTGTAGGGTAAACACTACTCACTGGAAATACACACAAATTCATCCAACAGTGATCATCTGCAATGTCCAGTCTGAGGATCCTTAAGCTACTAAAAGTCCCAGAGTGACTTAGAAAATGGATTTTAGTTTTTTAATTGCATGAAGTACTTCTTATGGCACTATAATTCTTTGAAAACTGATTGCACACACATGACAAAATAGCATGCATGACTTTCAACAATGTCAAGGATCTACAATAGAGTCCCCACAGCAGGCACTGTGGCATGACAAGGATGCATATGAGATCCACCCCAACCTCTGACAACATGGAATCCCAGCACCAATCACCCCAAGACCAAGAGTGTGGCTGTACAACAGGAAGGGGAGGCTATTTCAGAGATCATAGAAATGGAGACAGCAAATTGAGATGCTTAATAAATAATCCCTAGCCCCCTAGCCTAAGAAGCTTCCCCTGGCCTAGAGAGAAGGAAAGTAATAAAATTAAATTTTTAGCAATGACCATTTGGCATCTTTTACTTCAAGCAGCAACAGGGCCTATGTTCATTTTAAAACAGTTGAGCTACTCAGGTTCAGTAGCCCATTGGCACCAAACTCACAGGGCTGCATAAGAACAGCACTTAATGTCCTCCGTGCACAGAAAGGGATTAATCCTAGAGCGGATGCAACAGAGACAGGTCTCGCCAGAGCTCGTAGCAGTGTATCCTCATTCAGTGGCGCTCTGTCTAAGCATCTCTGCAGACTGGTCACCATAAAGCGCCTCGTATTTTGGTCTGGATGTTGACTTAAAACAAAACTCTAGATAAAAGGAATGGGAAGTACCTCTGCTCACCATCCTCACATTCCTGTTCCCCTTGAACTTGGGATCAGACCTCTGGTGAACTAGATGTTTATCTGAGAACAGTCCAAAGGTCAATACAAAGAAATGACTCCCATCTCTTTCCCTGAAAGAGCTTTTAGAGGGAGCTCGGACACTCCACTCTTGCCTTCCAAAGGCTGGGTAATTGCCAGGCAGGCTGTCGCGAGCCCCTTGCCCTGCTCACCTTTCACTATAATGCATGGTACAGCATAATCATGAAATGTGCTTATTAATTTTACTCATTTGACACTATGCTCTTCTGCCCTGAGCTCGATGTTAAGAGAAAATGATAGGGATAGATTCTGCTCCTGTCAGACTTACCAAGACTTTCAGAAAACCAAACTATCAAAGGCCATCTACCGCCCACTAGCTGATCATTCCAGATGACCCCAAAGGTACAAACAGAATGTTAAAGATACAGATCCACAAGAGAACAGCTAGAGGATGGCGAGCCCCGTGTCCTGGGGTTCAATTCTTGGCATGAGCCCTCCCGAGAGAGATCCCTGAGCCTGTCCTCCTGAGGATCTTGAGCTCTGAGCCTTGATGCACCACTTGCTGCTTCATATCTAATTCATCATAAGACACTCCAGCTTCTCAAATCAGGAACATTTTTATTAGCTTTCCAAGAGTTTTATGGCACAAAGCCATACCTAATGATTCTATTTTATGGAAAGTTATACATTCAAACAGTGCTTTGAAGTCAAGCAGCGGGTAAGACTCAAATCTTTGTCAAAAAAGATTCTCTTGCTCTTTCACTTTTAAAATGTTTATAAGCTTTCACACAGTTGGGAAAGTGATGTTGAGCATTTTAACAGGCTTCTCTTCCCTCACACAGGACCCAGCACTGTGTGTAAGATGTATATCCATCTTATGCACAGTGTATCTGTATATCTACCGTTACGCGGGTGAGGGAAGTGGGTGATTTCACCCGCAACCTCCTCCTCCCAGGGACATGGGTAAAGTCTGGAGACATTTTTGGTTGTCACAGCTGGAGAGGAGATGCTACTGGTATCTAGTAGGTAGAGGCCAGGGTTATTGCTAAGTACCCTGACAATGCACAGGACAGCCCCCACGACAAAGAATTATCTCGCCCAAAATGTCAATAATGCCAAGGTTGACAAACCCTGCCTTATGGCTTCTTCTGGACCATGCATCGCGTCCCTTCCACTCTGGGGATGTCAGACACTGACACCTGTAGGCACGGCTTTCTAATCACCGTGGCAGGTGTACTCTTGGTGCACATTTTCAATGAATAAGAATAAAATGTCGTCATAATAAAATGAGGAAAATAAAAGGAAGATAACCTTAGAATCTCAGAACACATGACAATATTGACCGTTAATAAAACGCTCCTAAAGTTACACAGTACTTTTTAAGCTCCACCAAAATCAGAAGTTACCTACTGAAACAAAAAAATAACCATCAGTGCTACTGAACACCACCAGTGGTGTCTGTGAAAAGGGAAGCAAGGAAAGTTCTCTGCTAATCTGTGGTGCTGTGGTCAGCCAGAGCACTGGGCTTGGGAGGAGGCCTGGTCCTGATTCACCACTCCCAAGGGCTGATGTTCTTGTTGCTTCACTTCTTGGAGCTTTGGTTTGCCTCATCAGCAAAGTGGAGATAAAGCTACTTGGCTGGGAGCTTGTAAGAGCTAAATGAGTTCAGGGGTAGGAAACTGCTTTGTAAACTATAAAGAGCAAATGCAGAGGGGTATAAAAGCCACCAGAGGTCTTTCACAGACTTGGATTCTTTTCGTAAAACATCAGAAACAGAAGTTAACTTTGGAGATCAACAAATCTAACCCCTGGTTTTTAGAGAAGATGAGAATGACCATGATAGAGGTCAGGTAACTTAGCCGTGGCCAAGGCAAGGAAACAGCCCAGACAGGCCAGAACTCAGTCAGGTCTTCTGATTCCCAAACCAGGACACTCCTCACTCCTCACTGGTGATGCTTTCCCTCCCTGGAGCCCTGGTGGCACAATGGTTAAGTGACTGGCTGCTAACTGAAAGGTTGGTGGTTTGAACCCACCCAGCAGCTCCACAGGAAAAAGACCTGGTGATCTACTCCCATAAAGATCGCAGCCTAGAAAACCCCATGGGGCAGCTCTACTCTTTTACATGGGGTTGCTACGAGTTGAAATTGACTCGACGGCACCTAACAACAACAGCAACAAAGGGAGGGAGTACATCTTACACACAGGGTTGAGAAGATCTTGTAAACAGGAGAGAAACAAAACGTACAAACTAATATCTTGACTTACTACATCATAGCCTGTCGGGGCTCTGTTCCTAGAAGCCACCACCCCCACTCCCGTGATGGGGTCCATTGATGTTTCTGGCAAGGCTTCTGAAAGGTCTTTGACTTCAGGCATGGTGGATTGGTCCTGGTTCAGAAAAGGAAAAAGAAAGCACAAAATTCAAACTTAACGTTTAAAGTGTACAAAACAAAGTCTCAAACAGAACCAGAATCTTGTGGCAAATATCCTGAGCTAAGAGCTGATCTGGCTGAAGGGATCATGACCTTCATTCCAACCTTCCCTCAGATTAAGAATTCAAATCACCTCTGGGCCCTTCTCTTTTCAAGCTAGCTTTGAAAACCAGGCTAACATAGTTAACGCGGGCTTGTCCCTGCTCTGAGGAGGTGATTTTGATTCAAACCCAAAAGCAAACTGCTCTCAACTCTACCGTACAGCTGCCTGATTTCTGAACAGTTTCCAGTAGTGTCACTGAGAATAAATCGGACACAACTAAGCCTACCAACTCCTTTCGTTTCTTTCCCTCATATTCTCTCTTTGTGGAGATATAGACCACCAAATCCACAGCCTCTACCATAACCAAGGTTAGACTATGCAGCAGGCAAGCAAGATCTTTGCAAACACAGAAGAAAGTGTTCTGGGCATGGAAACAAAGGAATAATATTCAAATCCAGCTCCATGATTTACTAGCTAGTGACTTTGAGCAAGCAATTTAACCTCCTGTAGCCTCAACTTTCTCATTTATAAAAACAGGCTGTGATATAGACACTTGCAGAGCTGTTATGAGAACTCAGAGTCAATGTAAATAAAGGGCCGGAAGCAGTCTCTGGCACACAGTAGGTACTCAAAAAAAAGCAGATGAGACTGTGAGGTTTAGAACACACGGGTCCAGTATAACTGGTCAGAAATGTGGTAAGAGCCATTCCCTACAGGCCTGGCAGAATTCTTTTGTTGTGTTTAACCCCCCTAGGTCATGTGGGCACTTACTCAAAGCTAAACACTAACAATGACCATAATTCTTGCTGGGCACTTTGGGGGAAAAGGTGGGGACTGGAATTATTATTCTATCACTGACTGCCTCTTGATGCAACCAGAGGAGACAGGTAGAATATAGAGAGCACTGGGTCTGGGCAGCTGGAGTGGCAGTGTACCAGAAAGCAAATAAAAAAGGCAACACCTTATGTAAATGATTTTAAGTACTTTTAAAAGGACAAGCAGGGAAAAAGCGCAAGTTAAATTCCACGACTTTCCGCAGCAATTAAATTCCACTGGCTTTAGGTCTGCCAGGTCTCTCAAGGCTGGTTACTGCTTCTAAAGCAAACCAAACACCCTGCCTAACTAGGCAGGCAGAAGAAATATTCTTATGTCTTACCATACAATCAGAAAAGGCAGAGGCCATTAAAAAAATGATTGTAGCCTCCTAAATAAGAACAATCACAATACTGTGTGCAAGTCACCCATGTAGTCAGCATCCCCTGGTACCGACAGAGGCTCCAGAAATGGATTTGCCAATACAAGGAAGCCAAGTCCCCGATCAGGGCTAGGAACTGCCTGGCACCAGCAGCACTATCAGCTTCTGTTTATGACAAAAGCTAAACTAAGTTATGTTTACTTGATTCTACTGAAAATAAGCTTCTAGAAGGCCAGGGCAGGGGGTAGGCTACCACCCTGTATCACTGCATCTTTTTCTATTTTCAAATTTCAGGCAGGTTTATCTACATAAAACACAGGGCTTGGTGCTTCTTGCACACAGTAGGCATTAAGTAAATATTTACTGAATGAGTATGTATACATGTCTCAAATAAAAAAAGCCTTAGAGTTAATTATCTGCATCTGCCCAATCTAAAGCAAGCACTGATCAAAAAGTATTTTCACTTGAAAAATCCCATATTATTGGTAATTGCGGCTGTTTGCAAAAATATCGGTATCTGCTGTTGGTTACCGAAATGCTTTGCAATTAGCAGCTCATTAACAAAATGTACGAATTCTGCCAGTGCTAAAATATCATGCTGTGAATTTAATAAAGAGCACGTGAGGTGGTTTTTTTTAAAAAAAGATAGTACTGCCTCTACTCCTCTCAGAAAGAAAGAAAGAAGACGAAAGCATTGGAATAAATAAGAAATATTTCATCTGCTGATAGATTCACGTCCTCGGGTCACAATATCCTCTGCGAGGTACTGACGACAATCGGCTTTTGGCTTTTTTTTTTTCTTTTGCTCTGAAGCGCACTGGTATCAACTGCAGCCGGGTAAATGCCCTCTTAAGGAATGATGCCGTTCCCAGAATGCACCAGAGAAGGCAGCCCAGCAGTAGGTTCCAAGATGGCTGCAGGCTGCCTCCCAGCTGAGGCAGACAAAGGAGCCGGCGGCCTGTGTGCAGTCAGAGCCCAGCCTCCCGGATGGGGCCATACGAGCAGAGCATTAGCACAGAGCATCACAGATGCACGTCTTTTCCTTTCCTTTTTTTCCCCCCAGTTGCCGTACCCTGGGGATCAAGGCAGCCTTTGTGAAATATAGACAAATGACTCCTCACTGTGCGGGGCTGCGGCAGGGCTCTGCTGGGGAGGAAGCACCACCACCAGCTAAGGAAGCTTTTAATGAGAAACGCCCAAGATATCCATGGCAGAGGCAATCACTCAAGGAAGCTTGCCCTGAATTACATATTTTCTGACTGCAAATTACTTTTAACAGCGTCTGTACCGTCACTTCAATTGACCTTCCTAACAAAAGGCCATTTATTAACTAGCACTCCACGTTTTCTGGACTGTGTGGAGCCTCTAGCTAAAAGGGATGGCACTGCTGAGTACGCAGTTGCCCAGGGTCACAGGCCAGGCCTCTGAGAAGGGGAAGAAGAGGCCATTAATGGGAGTCTGCAAGGGGGAGTTGAAGGGAGCAGGGCGTTTAAGATCGACATTAACCTGTCTGGCCAGAGGTGATATGGACTACAATGCCAAGGCTTACTTGCAACAACTCCAGGTTTCATCCTCAGCAACTCTTCATCCAGCATCCACTTCCATCTCAAAACCCTAACTGCACACAAAACACACTAATAAGCTTCCCTTGTGGTTGTATAGCGCTTTGCGATTCTCAGAAAGCTTTCACATGCTTCATCTCCATTGATGCTCACACCAAACCTGGGAGGGAGCTAGGTTGTGTTATCCCCATTTTATAGGAGAGAAAAGTGAGGTGCCGAGTGTTCAGACAGCATGCAGCTGGCAGACAGCAGAGCCAAATGGAACCTCTGGTGGTCTTTCCTGAGTCTGGTTCGCTTTCCATTTGGCTATGTAAAGAGAGACCAATGTCCCATCCAATCAAGAAAATAGTTTCAACACTAACTATATTTTAAAATGCCAATGCTCTTCTTCCTCTGGCCATAGCCCAATAAGTCAAGCAAAGGGGAGAAAAGTACAGAAAGATAAAAGTAACATGGGATTAATTTTCTTCGCACCTCCGTTTCAAGATTCAACATTTCCCTCATAAATAATTTACAACAATAAAAATGAGCTAAGGCCATGTTTGTATAGGACGGAGGTAAATTTAGGCCTAATGAGGGAGATCCGAGCACTGCGCAGGAGGGAATAGGTTGATCTATAGCACGGTGTGAGCAGGATCGACAGCACACAGGGGCTCCATTACCAACAGGCAGGGCCAACCTGGAGGGGGGGCAGTTTGGGAAAGCTTCTACCCTCCCAGCTGTGGCTGCAAGAAGGGCCTCAGCGAGGAAAGCCAAATATTTCCCAATATTTTCAATGACAAAATAACGGAGGGTGAGATATTTCAGAATGATAGGATTGAGCCAACTGAAACTAAATCAGTTCTCCTCAAATGCCAGGTCAAGAATGAAGGTGGTGGTGCCTGGGAGTCACGTCTGCTCTTGGGCAGGGGGAGAGTACAGTGGTGACACTGACCTTGAGCTAGTCTTCTCTTTAATCTCACAGGTCACCTGGTCCCAGTCCCCATCCTGATCTCTTCCCTGACTGCACGTCTCATTCCTATGTCTGCCCCTTCAAGGGTCCCCCACAAGGCAGGAGTGTGTGTGTGTGTGTGTGTGTGTGTGTGTGTATGCATGTACACGTGTACTGGATAAAATGGGGATGAATGGAGTGATGCATGTTTTCCAAGCCAGGAGGATTTCTTCCCAACATGCCACGCTCAATGAATACTATGTGATGACGCTGGGTGGGAGAAAGCCTGCTTCCTGCCTTTGCCGCAACGCCACAAACAGGGTGCTTCGGGGAGGCCCCAGCTCCCAGCACTGCAGCACCTCGCCGATGCTGTCATCCCAGGTTCATAGAGAAATGAACTTTAACTATAAAGCCCCTTCACAGAGACAGCACACTGCTCCCTTGTAGCTGATCAAAGAATTACTATAACAGTGTGCTTAATCCCTAAAAGTCAGCAGTGCTGGGCTTAACTGATGCTGAACATTGTTTCAGAATCAAAGGCATGCCTCCCGGCCCCAGTCTGGGAGAAAGCTAAGCTACTGTATCACAGTTGAAAACTCAAGGGAACTTTGATATCATCTCTGTTTAATTTCCACAGCCCTTGTGAGCCTGGGGTTTATCTCGTTTTATCAACTCCCATACTGAAATCAAAACCCAGCTAACAAAACTCAGGCCTCTCTCCACTGAGGCCCTTTACAGCAGCGGGGTGTGGGCTGAGGAGTTTAAAGTGCTTTCAGGGGCAACAACGGCAGGGGGCCAGGGGGCGCTGTCTTCAAAGGATGTGGAGCAGGCAGGGAAAACCGCAGATAGGCCTCCCTGCTGAGGCAAGGAAGGCAGACTCAGAAGTGGCGCCAGGCGCTGCCAACCAGGGCTGAAGGCATGCCTCATACACAACTTTTGTGAAGAGTGATTTCAAAGTACTAAGGGGGGCTGGTTAAATTGGACACTATAATTGAAATGACAAAACCAGTGGGTTAATTAAGTCCCTACAGAAGAACGAACTTGCAATCAGCTTGTTTGAAATCCAAAGTCAAGGGCACAAAACACATAAACTGTCTGCCCACTTCTATCAGCTTATGGGGCTGGGGAAGGGAATAAATATTTCATTCGTTGTGGGAAATAGCTCAAGAGCAGGGTCACCACTGGGAATGGCTGTCCCCTAGTAAAAGCTGCTGCTTCAGCTGTCCTGGGGCAGTTTCTTGCCAGTTTCCCAGGGGCAGCGATGGCCTACAGGAACCCATGCCCCCTCTGGTACCCCACGATTACTGATACCTTTCTGCTGACAAATTGCAAGCAAAGGACAGGACACTGCCCCATCCCCATAGGAGGGAGCCTGTGGCCAGGCTTCACCAATACACACCCCAGCCCATACACACAAACCGGGCCACCTCCATCAGCAAAGGCCCAGAGACCTACCTCCTCAGGTGGCAGTGAGCTGAGGGCAGGATCCATGCAGCACCACTGCAAATAGCCAGTCGGCTCTTGGGCCACTGTGGGGGACAGTGGCACAGGCTGCAAGATGTCTACTCTGGAACCTCAGAAAAGCATCCTGGTGCCTCCTGCACATTGGTCTACATAGATCCTTTTGAGAACTGATTTAGTTTCAGGCTGGCTCAATCCTATCATTCTGAAAAATCTCAGCCTCCATCATTTTGTCATTCAAAATATTGGGGCAATATTTGACTTTCTTCATTGAGACCCTCCTTGCAGCCACAGTCAGAAGGGTAGAAGCTTTCCCAAATTGGTGACCAGTCAGAAGTCAAATCCATCTGACAAATGCTCTTGGGTGTGGTCAGGTGGCATCAGGCCACAGACTGCTGGCAGGGCCACTAAGATGTTAGGGAACTAAAGCAAATATTTTTCTAAGCTCTTGTAGATCACAAAGAATTTTCCGGCTAGGAAACTAACAGTGGCAAGCATTTCCTTTTCCCCCAGTAAAGGTCTGTTTCTCCTAATAGAAGAATCTGGTGTAATACTGCACCAAATCAGTCCGACCTATGCTTAGATTTATATTAACCTTTTCATTACCAAACATAAATTTTTCCATAGGCTAGGTGAGGCAGGCCTAGGGTTCAGGTTGCTGCAGCCTGTACAGTGTAATGCCAGATCTTGGAATTCACCCTCCAAAAATAAATCTGGGATCAAATTCTACAGCGCTGCCTTGGCCAAAGACCTGCGCCTTACTGACCTGAGTCTGTACAAACCAGGGAAACTCACAGAAGGGAAGCCCATTCTCTAGTACATGAGTAAACCCCACCCAGGCTTGTCCCATGATTACTGCAACTGAGGGCCATCAGGCCTTGCCTGGCTATGCTATGTTGTTCCCTGGAGAGTAGGAAAAAGGAAGTCCCCATCAGAAGGCAAGTGCCACATCTGGGGCCAAGATGCCCCAAGGGTGTTCAGTGACATAAAATGAGTCACACCCTTGCCCTGATGGGCACAGATCCTACAGAGGAAACATGCCCCTCTCCTCCCTGGAGGGGAGATGAGAGGGTAGAGGTGGTTAGAAGCTGGCGAAATGGACATGAAAAGAGAGAGTGGAGGGAGGGAGTGGGCTGTCTCATTAGGGGTAGAGCAATTGGGAGTATGTAGCAAGGTGTATATAAGTTTTTGCGTGAGAGACTGACTTGATTTGTAAACTTTCACTTAAAGCACAATAAAAATTAAAAAAAAAAAATGCCCCTATGTCATCTAAACATCATGGGCCCATAGTCCAGAATCATCAGAACACCCTTACTTCAGACCTGGCTTCAGGCCAGCCAGGCATGGCCTGCTATCACTACCACCACCACTGGCCCCCTGACTTTTACATGTGTCTTGAAAGTTTATTTTCTTACGTTTGGTCATCCAGTCATTCCACCTGTATCCTGATGACTTCCAAAATACCTCCAGAGCCCTGAAACTCAGAAGAATACATCTAGTGCCATGTTCCATTAATACCCCAAACTCAGCTGACCTTGCCATCGCAGTACCTAAGAGGCCCTGGCACAAAACAGTTGGTTAACAAATGTTTATGGAAAGCCTCTGTGCTACGTATTGAGGGCACAGCAATGATGAGACAGAAAGTCTTACATTCCGGAGTCGTAATTCTCAAGCCTTAGCATGTGTAACAGTCCCCTGGTGAGTTAGAGATTCCTGAATTCCACCTCCAGAAACACTGATTTGATAGGTCCGGGTAGGGCCGGAGAAATTGCACTGTGGAACTGGCTGGTCCACAGTCCAAACTTTGAGTACCTGACAGGAAAAAAAAAAAAAAAAAAAATCCACTGCTGTCAAGCTGATTCTGACTCATGGCGACCCCATGTATTACAGAGTAGAACTGCTCCATAGGGTTTTCTCGGCTATAATCTAAGGTACTCATTAAAAGTGAATGAATGAATGAACCTGAAGGTAATCTCCCATGTAGAAGAATTGCAGGGAAGCCAAATGGCCTGGAGGGGGGAGGAAAAGTTCTGGAATCAGAAAGACGTAGGTTCCAATTTCAGCTGCACTATTCACTTTGTGGGTGCCTAAACTGGTCATTTAACCTCTCAGAGTCTCACTGGCGAAACCAGAATATTTATCCTGCAGGTATAGGGAGGATGGAAAGCAACAGTGTCTTGCAGGTGGTAATCGTGCTAATAATCATTAGCTATTAAGGAAACAAATCCTAATCATAGGCTGCAGACCTGAAAAAGGGAGTTATTAAAGATGTTTTTTCTTCCAAGAAGAGTTTCGTACATGGTAGACTTTTAACAATCATTTACTGCATCAATCAAATCCATGTAAGCCAAAGCACTAGCCTCAGAATGAGTCTCCCAATCCCCCCATCTGCACGTCACAGGTCAACAAAAAGCACCCAATTCCTCCCCTATAGTCACCTGCCTCACCATTTAAAACCTTGGTCTCATTTCCATTCCCCCCAAATCTTACCCAGTTGCCCAGCCAGACAGGTTGCTCTCACTCAGAATCCTGGTATTGTCCATGTGTGTGGTCTTAGCACACTTGTATATGCACATACACACACGTACATACAGCCTCGCCTCTCAGAAAAATTATAACACACTTTCCCTAGCAGGATATAAGTTCTTCATAGGTTTTATGCCCACCACAGTACCTAGCTCAGTGGGTACTCAATAAACAGATGATATTAGATAGATGGATGGATGGGTGGATGGATGGGCAAATCAATCAAGTTCCTATCATCCTCTCAAAAATGCCTGTGTTTTATTGGATTAGGGAAGGCATATAAAGCAGCAGGGCAACAATGATAACACACCTGTCAGGCCCCTTCCAGTGAGAGCCCCACAACCCTAGGAATGAGCGATCTATAGCAGAACACAGGCAGCTCTGCTGCGCTTCCAGCAGTTCCAGAAGTGGGTTTGATTCTGTTCAACTGGGCTGGATGAGGGCCTGGTGTGGGCCAGTGGATCTCCAGGCTGGCTCCACAGAAGAATCCCCTGGGAGCTTTTAAAAATTATAGCTGCCCCATTCCCAGCCCCTCAGGTTCTGCTTTAATTGGTCTGGGTTGCCGATGAGACTGGATAATACACAGCCAAAGTTAAGTGTCACTGTGCTGGGTGATACATCAACAAATAAGACATTGCTCTCGTCCCCTTCCTCTCCCGAGGCACAAGCTAGAGGAAATATCCTAAAAGAATGGGACTACAAATGAGAGAGCAATTCCCTCTGCCTGGGGAGTCAGGGGAAACCCTGGTGGCATAGTGGTTAAGAGCTATGGCTGCTAACCAACAGGTCGGCAGCTTGAATCCACCAGGTGCTCCTTGGAAACTCTATGGGGCAGTTCTACTCTGTCCTATAGGGTGGCTATCAGAATCGGCTCGATGGCAACAGGTTGTTTTTTTTTAGTTTTGGGGAGTCAGGGAGATGTGAGAGGAGAGGAGAGACTCAAGCTGGCCTCCCTGTAAGACAGAGGTGAGGAGTGGGGAAGGTACTGCCAACAGAAGATACAGCATTAACAAAGGCACGAGAAACCAAAAAACCCAAACCTGTTGCCATGGAGCTGATTCCTACTCATAGCGACCCTGCAGGACAGAGTAGAACTGCCCCATGGGGTTTCCAAGGAGCAGTTGGTAGATTTGAACTGCTGACCTTTTGATTAGCAGTCAAGCTCTTAACCACTGAGCCACCAGGGCTCCAACGAAGGCACAGTGGTGTGAAAAAACACGGACTGTTTGGGAACTATGCATAGCAGATGGGCTCTTAAACAAGTTATGAAATGTTTAAGCACGCAAACAAACTAAACAACAACAAAATTCCTCTGTAGTTCTCTATTTCTGAGGTCTAAGCAATGATGTCTACTATAGAAGGGGTACACTAGGGGTCTGAAGGAAGCAATTCCTGGGTTTTCTGTTCGTAATTCCTCTCCTGTAGCTAAACACCTTATCAAACCACCCCACTTCCTTCAGGACCCCATGGGGCCTCCTTATGCTATTACTAGTTCAGTGGGAGGAGTGGACAAAAAGTAGAGGAATGAAAAGGACACAAACTTTGGAGTCAGAGGGATTCAAGCTTGAATCCCAGTTCTGACATGAATTTATAGCTGTGTGACCCCCTAAGCAAGTTAACCAAACTGGGCCTAAGTTTCCAACACTATAAAATTAGAATGATGGATAAAAATATTTTCTCTACAGGGTTGTAATGTATATAAAGCATCTTGAACTGTGGCTCTCAAATTTCAGTACGTGTAAGTACAACTCAAGGTGCTTGTTAAAAATGGAAATTCCATGACCACTTCCCCAGAGATTCTGTTCAATAAGGTCTCAGTATGAGGCCCCGGAATCTGCATTTTAATAAACACCCCAGGCATATTTAGATCATTAAGGACTCACTTATTTCTCTCTTCTAAAGGATCAGGGGATAATTTTTTGAACATTCTGCTCTGCAGACCAGTATCTGAGAAAAAAAGAATTTTATATACATACGTACATATATATACATACATGCATATATATATGTATGTGTGTATATACATGTATATATGTAGACAGGGAGAGCATGCACATGAGAAAGAGAACTTGTGCTGATTCTAGCCACAAACTCAACAAAATGGCCCTCCAATCATCAGGGAAGCATGAGCTACGAAGTTCTTGTATGTGACCCCGGTGCTCCAGGCCCACAGGCCTCTCACATTTCAGCCTGGACAAGCTCTGCATCTCGCCAGACTGTGTCAAGTAAACCAAACACATGCCCACAGGATGTCCCCAACAAGGGATGTAATGTCAAGTACACCCCACAGTAGCTCTGCCTCCCAAGCAGCTGGAGAGGAGATCTGACGCAGGCAACCCCACTGCAAACAGCACAGACAGCGCAGGAAAACCACAATCCCCAAGAGCAGCCCGGCGAGCAGAAAGCCAAGAAAAGCCAGTGGGACTAGTGAAATGATGGCCAGGGAGGGCCTCAGAGAGAGAGAATAGCCTAGGCAAAGGCAGTTCATTCAAGGAACCCTGGCCTCCCCTTCCACAACCTAACTAGCAAAGGAGATTCTGCTCACTCAACTGCAGCCAACTAAATAGTGTTCTCAGACCAACCACATCCAGCCATGTAGCCATTTATTATCTTCATCATCATAATAGCACCTTTGACACTTCTCATGCTTTACTCCAACACCATCATTACTTTCCAGGGTGGCAAGGATGTTGCCCTTTGAGCAGGAAGTCTTGAATACTTTCAGCCTGCTAAGGCAGAGGCATCTATATCACCTGGATTCTGATCCCACCAGAAGCAGATATACCATGAAGCTAACTGATGGAGCTTAAACTTTAGGGCCCCTCCCTTGTATGTGCCCCTTTCAAGGCCCTAGGAAAGGCTTCAACAATGTGTTCACGTGGTTTTGTAAATTGTACAAAAGTATGATACTCTTTTTTCCTAAAGCCACTCCCCAAATTGTGCAAGTGTCAGACCCACAAAACCAGAATCTGCTGCTGGATCCCACTTAATTCAGTGAGGACCCATACCCCTGACAGTAACAAATGCAGTCACACACATCATCTCATTCAGCCTTTCCAGCTACCTTATGGGGTCGGTTTTATTCTTAAGCCACTTTTACAAATAAGGAAGTGGGGGTTCAGAAAGGTTCCACAAGGTTCCATGACTTGCCCAGGGTTACCTGGGTTCTAGGAGGTAGACGGATACTCAAATCCGAGCCCCTGAATCCAACCCCGCTGTTCTTTCTACTATATCACCACGTCCTAGTTGCTCTAACAAGAGCTAAATAATAACCACAAACAGAAAAGCACTAAAAAAAAAAAAAAAAAAAAGAAGCCACTCTTCTAATTGAATCAGTCAACAAACCCTTAACAATAAGTGCTAACTTTTACTGACCACTTGGCATTTGGCAGGCACTGAGCTAAGCACTTTTCTTGCAATATTTCGTTTACTTCTCCCTACAATTCTATGAGATAGATACTATTATTAGCCTCACTTTACAGATGAGGAAACTGAGGTTCAGAAAAGTTAATTAATTTTCCAAGAGCACACAGTAATAAAAAAGCCTGGCCTTAAGCTGAGGTCTAATTCTAAAACCCTTGCACTAAACTTTGGTGCAATATTCCAACTAGAAGTGGGGAAAGTCCATCAGCTGGATGGAGGCAGGACAGGGAAAATACCTTGATGGTAAATCAGGAATGTGGCCTAAAGGCTTTGAATAAGTAAGCTAGAAAGAAGGAATGAAAGAATGAAGAGAAGGTGCTTCTAGGTCCACATGAATCAGTAATTGCCATGCCAACCACTTCATATGGATCTTGGTGCCCAGGCCTCAGCAAAGGCCCCATTTAAATATTCTGACCGTGGCACAAGATTTCAAAATACCCCACATGATTTCCAATGAACAAGAGGGGTGTCACCCATCTCTTGTAACTAAAGCTTCCAAACATATTGCATTTTTCAGTTACTCTAGTCTTCCACAGAGATTATCTACTAACTTTTCTAAGGCTTCTCTGGTGCAGCTGATAAGATTTCCCAGCCCAGTTAATATGAGATGAGATCCAGCCAGCTGTCATGAAATGTACAATGAGATTACATTGAGAAGGAACCACCAGAGACAAAGGCCCCTAAAGACAAGCTGGCCTGCTGTCTGCTTCTGTGGCAGGAATCTGAGTGGGCTCTGGTCCTGGAGTGGGGGCGGGGAGTAGAGAAGGGGCAACAGCCATTTGCCCTCCTGTGGTCTTCCTCTGCTGCAAAGGCTGTTGGGGGAAGGGAACAGAAGAGTCACATCTTAAATAGTAAGACTGGTAATTTGGGAACAACTGTGTGTTGGTAACAAAGATGCTCTTGGCTCTACCTTTTTCACCTGTGCCTATTTCTGAGGGTTTGCTGTGGGGACCCTGCCATTCTGTCCCCTTGCTCTATGCCATAGCTCCTGTTCCTGTCCCTTGTGCCTCATTTGTACTGGAGTCACTATGGGGTGTTCATCAACAGCTCACCATCCTTCCTGGGTGGATACTTTGGGACTCGGGTGCCCAGGCCAGGCATCTCACAGGTGCCCTAGAGTTTGGGTGTCTTCTCTGCTGTGCCCAGGTCACAGAAGCGGCAGCACCCCAGATGATGCCCTAGGGTCAGGTGCACGCTCCTATACGCCCACGTGATCACAGAGAGCTAGACCCCAGGCAAGGTCGGTCAAACAACTGCCCCTCAGTCTGCGGCCAGGTGGCCACGGTGGCCTAGGCACAGGTGGGCCCCCTCACCACTCACACAGGCGGGGGTGGCTTTCAGAGGCCCCTCACCCGCCCAGGCACTGGGGGTGGTGCTTGCACGCGGTCCCCGAGCTCCCTCTCGCCTGCCTGCTGCAAGGCCAAGCCCGGGGCCGGGAACCCGCGGCGCGCCCAGGGCCTGGCAGAGGCCGCCCGGGCCTGTCCCCGCGGCGGACCGGGCACGGAGCCCGCAGGCCTCGGCGCGGCCCGGCTCCTCCCGTCCGCCCGCCCCTCGGCCCGGGGCCCGCGCCCGCCCGCTCGCCGGGACAGCAGGGCCGGCTCGGCCGAGCCTCCGCGGCGCCCGGCGCTCCCGGGCCTCACTTAACTGTTCCCCGCTGGGGCGGCGGCGGCTGCGGCTGCGGCGGGTCTCGGCTCCGTCTCACGCAGAAGCAGCTTCTCATCGCCCGGGCGGCGTGGGAGGGGCCGGGCCCGGGGCCCAGGCGGCGGGAGCCGGCGCCGCAGCTCGAGCGCGAGCCTCACCGGGGAGCGGCGGCGGCGGCGGCGGCAGCGGCGGCGGCAACGGGAGGGGCTGGGCGCGGCCTGGCGGCGGCGGCGCTAATAGCGGCAGCAGCTCCCTCCACGGGCCGCGGTGGCGACGGCGGACCGGGCTCCCGGCCTCCAGGCTCTGGCTCCAGGGGAGGCGCGCGGCGCCTGGGCGAAGCGGGAGGAGGGAGCGGGAAGCCCCCGAGTCCGGAGCCCGCGCCGCCGCCGGGGCCGGCACCCCGCCTCCCCCTCTCCGGCCTCACTCACAGCCCAACCCGTTAGCCCCTAGCAGGGCCCCGGCTCACCAAGGGAGTCTCCAGAGCCTCGGCGCCGCCGGCCGGACCTCAACAAGCCTGCACGTGTGCCCCAGCCCAGCCTCTGAGCCCCGATGCTCCAGGCCTCTTGGAGCCCTGGGCATCCATTATCCCCCTCCCTCAAGTTGGTCTCCTCCAGAAACCCCCAGCCCACTCAGCTCTCCAAGGCCTCACTGTACCCTAGACCAGACCCTCAGCTCGGCCTCATATCCCTGGAAGCCCCAAGGCCTCTTCTCTTGAAGCCTTGGGCAGTCATTACGCACAAACACACACCACAAGTTGGCTACTTCCAGGGATCCCCCCCGCCAGCCCATCCAGCCCTCCTAGGCTTTATTGAACCCTAGGTCAATCCTTCATCTCAGCCCACTCCAGCTCCAGAGACCCTCACAGACCCTGCCGACCTAACACAGTTAAGCCAGGACCTAGCCCCGTCTGTTAATCCCAGGGCTCACCAGCCTCTCAAACTGACCCCAATCTTAAAGCAATTTCTCTGCCTCTCCTTTTGCTGAGCTGCTCCCCTTTTGCAGAGGCCTGGAGCTGCGGTTATGTGGCTGGCCTCAGGGGAAAACTCCCCCTACCCCACCCCACTCCCCACCTGCATCCCTATCCCCCATCACCCCATTCCTGCCCTCCCTTTTTGGTCAAGTGGATTCCAACTCATAGCGACCCTAAAGGACAGGGTAGAACTGCCCCACAGGGTTTCCAAGGAGCAGCTGATGGATTTGAACTGCCGACATTTTGGTTAGCAGCCGAGCTTTTAACCACTGTGCAACCAGGCCTCAGAGAAGTATCTAGGAAATCCACCCTGGAATGCCTGGGGAGAGAGAGATGAGCAAGGGGAGAAACTGGAGCTTGGTGAGGGGGTAGTCGACAACTTGACCTCTTTGACTCTCAGCTAGAGTGGCCAGTAGAAAACGCTCTGCAGCCTTAATCAAATATATGCCCTATACTGGCCAGCAAGACATCCGCAAAGCCAAGTAAATGTGCCTGTTGAAAGGACCCTGGCCAGAAGGACCATGCAAGACTGGTCGGCATCAATGTGCAGATTGTCTCAGTCATCTAGTGCTACTGTAACAGATATACCACAAGTGGATGGCTTTAACAAAGAGAAATTTATCTCCTCACAGTCTAGCAGGCTAGAAGTCCAAATTTTGGGCGTCAGCTCTAGGGGAAAGCTTTCTCTATCTGTCGGCTTTGGAGGAAGGTCCTTCTCGTCAATCTTCCCTTGGACTAGGAGCTTCTTTGTGCAGGAACCCTGGGTCCAAAGGACGCCCTCTGTTCTGGGTGCTTCTTTCCTGGTGGTATGAGGTCCCCCACTCTCTGCTTGCTTCCTTTTCCTTTTTATCTCTTGAGAGATAAAAGGTGGTGCAGGCCATACCCCAGGGAAACCCCCTTTACATTGGACCAGGGATGTGACCTGGTAAGGGTGTTACAATCCCACCTAACCCTCTTTAACATAAAATTGCAATCACAAAATGGAGGACAACCACAGAATACTGGGAATCATAGCCTAACTAAGTTAAAATGCACATTTGGGGGGCATAATTCAATCCATGACAAGGACCATGCAAGACTGATCAGCATCAATGTGCAAATGCGTTGAGTTTCACTTTCACACATTCCAGGCTTTTTCCAAAAAAGCTGTTTGATCCCAAAGAAGGGGGTGCCAAGTGGAACTGGCTATCAGGGATCACATCCTGTGGGAAAGCCACACAAGTGTGTGCATTCCAGGTGTCTTTTTGCTCAGAAATGCCGCTAGTTCTGATGGTTTTTCAGGCAAGTTCTTTCTATTAAATCATCAGGGGACAGGCAACCCTGATGTTATTTAAACAGGAACAGAGCAAAACAAGAGAAAGTTTCCCATTTCATTTCCCAAGTTTAACATAACCCTGATAACAAAACCAGAGAGATAATACCAAAAAGGAAAAACATACATCAGTGTAGAACTGTTGTCCACAGCGATTTTAATATGTGTGTTTCGAAAAGGAGGTTCTGCCATTAAATAAATTGAAAAATGTTACATGCCATATAGAGTCTACCTTTTGGAGAATCATTATAAGTGTTAGTATATTAGGTCTCTGTGAAGTCCAGAAGTAAAGAAACCTGCTTGGTTTATTTTACCTGGCATTTCTCAAACTCATCAGCCATGACCACCCTTTCAATGCTCACTGATTAATATGCAATATGTCAATCACTGCTATAGACCAACTCACTTATGTACACTGTAGTTGTAAAACTACTAAGTGAAATTTTACCAATTTGAATCGAGCTTGTTGTAAAACAAAACAAAACCCACCATGGCCAAGCAAGATTTATTCCAGAAGCGGAAGGGCAGTTCAACATTATGGAATCTGTCAATTCATTGCCACTGATAGGTTAAAGGGGAATAAACCACTCTATCTACAGGACAGCTAGCTGGCTATAGCAAGCTGGCTTGGCTAAACATCAAAAGCCATATTTTCCCATCAGTTTTATAAGGAATAAAGGTAGTATTTCTATCTCCTTACTCCTCTGTCCTGCATCTACATCTTAGTCTTGTTTCAAACTCAGGAGAGGAAGGGAGGTATAGGATTGTATAACCCATTGCCGTCGAGTCAATTCCGACTCATAGCGATCCTATAGGACAGAGTAGAACTGTCCCATACGGTTTCCAAGAAGTGCCTGGTAGATTTGAACTGCCGACCTTCTGGGTGGCAACCGTAGCGCTCAACCACCATAGCCACCAGGGTTTTCATATGGTTGTTTAAAAACTGTTGGCATCAAGTTGATTAGAACTCATAGTGACCCTATACGATGGAACAGAACTGCCTCATAGAGTTTCCAAGGAGCACCTGGTGAATTCGAACTTCCAACTTTTTGGTTAGCAGTCGTAGCACTTAACCACTACACTACCAGCGTTTCCCAAATACAACACGAAATACCAGTGATTTCCATTTTGAAAGTATGATGAAAAAAAAAGATCATATTCACATTAGCAATAAAATATAATACCTAGGTATAAACTTAAGAAATGGTAAGGCCCAAAGAAAGAAAACTATAAAACCTTACTGAAGGACATAAAAGAAGACCTTAATAAATGGAAAAACATAAAAATCCCAGGATAGGAAGTCTCAATATTACAAAGATTTCTTATGCCCAACTCAATTTATAAGTTTAATGGAATTCAAATAAAAGAACCAGTATGATTTGGGAGATGGGGGTGGGAGAGAACATGGAACAATTATTTTAAAACTTATCTTGTTAAATAACTATGGGAAAATACCTATGAAATTTTTTTGAAAAAGAAAAATAGAGAGTATTGCTCTAACAGATAATAAAATATAATGCAAAATTATAATAAATAAAACTGTGAGCTTCTAATGTAGAAACATACCCGTTTATCACATAGTAAGTTCCCTGTCTATAGACTCTTTTTTTATCGATTAATCTATCTGTATATTCCTAATTCCCTGTTCCAAACCAATATATTTGCTTGCCTAAACCACCCCAATAACTGCCTTTCTGGTCTCCTAGTTTTGCCTTCATCCAAACAATGGAAAATGGCAATGACAGTGATCATTAAAAAATACTGATAATAAAATGCACCAGGTCACTCCCTTGCTTAAAGCCCCCAATGACTTTCCCATTGTTATTTTCATACCACAGCAGTACATTTCCCTCATATAACTCATTACAATTTGTAGCTATCCACTATTTGTTTTTTGAATTATTTGAACTGACTGTTAAACTGTTAGTCTCCCCATCAGGCTAGAAGCTCCACCAAGCATGTATGTACCATACATATTAGCCTCCCAGTAAATATTTGTTTGGAGTCCCTGGGTGGCACTAACAGTTAAGCACTCAACTACTAACCGAAAAGTTGGTGGTTCAAATCCACCCAGAGGCAACTCAGAAGAAAGGCCTGGCTATCTACTTCTGAAAGATCACAGCCATTGAAAACTCTGTGGAGCACAGTTCTACTCTTGAAACACGTGGGGGTCACCGTGAGTTGGAATCTACTCAATGACAACTGGTTTGGTTTACCAGTTTTAAATATTTGTTTAAAAGATAGATGTGTCAACATTTAATATGTGCATATCCTTTGTCCGTGTCTAATAATTTATCCAAAGTAAATGATCAGACAAGTGCATACAGAAGCTTGTTAAAGGATAGTTTTTTCAGCACTGCTTGTAATAAAATATTGGACGTATCTTAAATATCTATCAATAGAAGATTGAGACGTTAAAAAAAAAAGCTATACTGACATAGAAGTGTGCTATGGTATATAAAAAATAGTTAAGTAAAAAAGCAGGTTGCAGAAAACAATGCATCTATTATATTGAACCCATCAATTTTATATGTATTTGTGATTTTTTATATGTATTAATATATGCATAAAATACCTGGAAAAACATATACCAAACTTTAATAGTTTAACAGAGGTTATATTGGGGGAGGAGGGTTTACACAGAAACTTATACTTACTATTTTACCATATCTATATATATTTTTTATATCACTTCAGGTGCAAATAACAGAAAGCCCATTCGACAGTAGCTTAAACAATAGACATTGATTTTACTGGCCAGCAACCACCTACCAGAGCTCTGGTGGTGCAGTGGGTAAGAGCTCAGCTGCTTACCAAAATGTCACCAGCTGCTCCTTAGAAACTGCATAGGGCAGTTCTACTCCATCCTATAAGGTCGCTACGAGTTGGAAATGACTAGATGGCAATGGATTTGGTTTTTGGTAACCACCTACCTTCAATCTTTTTGTTATGTGCGAATGAGCCATCAGGAACAAAAGTCCTTCCATCCTTCTCTGACATTCTCAGCTTGATGTCTTTTATCCTTGTGCTTGTTGCCTCATGAACACAGGACGGTTCCTCCAGCTTCACATGTGGCCTCCTCTTTCAGGGCACGACGTAGGGAAAGCAAACACTTTCCCAGAAACGTCTCAGCAGATCCGCTAAGATCACATTGGCCAGAAATGGATCACATGGCCACTCCTAACTGCAACGGAGGCTGGGAAATTGGCTTGCCCACCATGATCATCTCCTGGGGCTGATCATTTGCCAGGCCAATCAAAATCACTGTTACATTATCAGGGAAGAAGGCAATTAAGATTTTCAATTTTTAAAATAATGAACATGTATGGCCTTTATAACGAGGGCAAAAAATTAAAGGTATTTCAGACATGATGATATCATAGAGGGTATTCAAAGACACAAACAATATTTTTTCCGAAAGAGGTGGGTAAAGTGGTGGAGATGGGTTTGGAGAGATGATCCTCACTGCTTACCAGGCCTCGCCCACCCAGGTCAAGGGCCAATTCTGGCAGCTTCCTAAACCTTAGATGGCCACTGCTTACTTTTTTCCTCTTTGGCCCTCCTTGAAACCAAACCAAACTAAACTCGTTGCCGAGGAGTTGATTCTGACTCATAGCGAACCTATAGGACAGAGTAGAACTGCCCCATAGTTTTCCAAGGTTGTAATCTTTACAGAAGCAGACTGCCACGTTTTTCTCTTGTGGAACTGTAGGGGGGTTCCAACTGCCGACCTTTCAGTTAGCAACTGAGCACTTAACCACTGCACCACCAGTGCTCCTGGCCCTCTTTAAAGACTCTCCCAATTCATAAATACATCATTACTCCTAGGGCTGCTTTCTGGTATTGATCTGTGGGGACTAGAACAGATTGATTCTTCCTTGAGAGAGCAAGGGTAAAATCTCATCAGTTATCAGTCTCACTGGCTAAACAAATTTCCCCAATCTGCACAGTTTTCAATCTGAGCTGTGCTCTCAGATTGACCACAGATGCTCGTAGGAGTGGAAGGCAGGCAGGTGGGATTAACATGCTGTGGGACCGGTGCGTAAATGTGCCTGGTTCTCTTTCACAAGAGTTTGACTGGACGAATATGGAAAATAAACATGAAATAACCCCAAAGAGTGCTGTTAAAACTAAGAAGCCATAACCACCAGGCTGACCTGTTTTTTTTTTTTTTTTTTTTAACACTGTGGGCACCACATTACTACAGACTCAAATTATGGACCTTTCAATACCCTCTCTAACCAAGAGGAGCTGTAACCCAGAGAACTTGGCAAGAAGAAACTATTCAATATAGCTATTTCCTTTTCTTTAGATTATAAGCTTCCTGAAGGCAGCAAGTTCGGAGTCTTGACTCTGTTATTCACCACTGTAACACATAGTGGGTACTCCACAAATCTTCCTTGAATGAATGATTTCAGTCTTTAGTGGAGGTTGTTAGGAATCACAATAATTTCCATTCACAGAGTATTCCTCCGTGCCAGGCATTGGGCTAGGCCCTTCTGCATGAATTATTTCACTGAAGACCAACATCGAGCCTATGAATCAGAGACTTTGGTCCCATATTACAACGACAGAAACTAGAACTTAGAGAAAGAAAATGGCTTTCTCAAGTCACACAGTGGTAAGGTGGGGGATGGAGGCATCAAACTCCAAAGCAAATGCTTGGAACTTCACTATACAGAACTCTTGAACACTATTTCCAGAGTCCCAGAGACAGTTCTGTTAGATGGAACCCTGCTATCCTATGGAGGACAGATTCTTCTTTCCCTAGCTGAGTCCCAGACAGGCTTCTGAATTTAAAGAGATGAACACCATTAGTTTTGCCCTCAGGATACTCAGAGCCTGAAGAGGGCTTCAGATATCATTGGTCAACAATCATCTGGTTGTCAGTAACAGAAATCCACTCATACTAAAAAAAAAAAAAACTAGCTTAGGTCAAAAAAGAGAATTCTGTGGGACAAACTGGGATTCTCATGGAAAGCAGTAGTAAAGCAAGAAAACTTCCAGGCCTTCCCAGGACCATGTGCCCTCCTGTTGCTCCATCTCCCTAAGCATCTGCTTTTGTTCTTCTCCCTTTCTAACAGGCCACTTTTCTCTTCTTCTCCCTGTTCGCAATCTAAAATGGCAGCTGTGATGGTACCCTCAGTGCCCGGTCTACATCACATCGGTTCCAGTAACACACAGATACTGACAAGCATCTTTAAGTCCCAATTATGGGGAAAGAATCTGATAGGCCCAGTAATGGTCAGCTCTACTCTGGGCCCAGTTCACTGGGGATCCAGGGCAGGCTCACATCTCTTTATCCACTCCATGTGCTAGGTAGGCACTGTGTCAGGTACATCTGGGGTTGAGAGGTACAAACCTCAGAAAAGGTAGGGTGGTGAAAGTACTCAAAAGAACTGAAATCAGAGACCCAAACGCCACCAGAACTTCCTTTATCTTGTACTATTTTTCTTTTTTTCCTGTGTATGTCAGCTTTATTCTCTTTTGTCACAGACCTTCTTCCTTCATGTGGCAGAAACACACGACTGACAGTTTAAATTCTATTGCTTCTACCACCAAATAAGAACTGTCTGTCTAAAGTTCACTTTAAAAATCCTGGAAAAGAATTCTGATTGTTCTATATATGATCAGGTGATCACCCTTGGCCCAACCAAGGCTGTCTAGAGGGTCAAACGTTATAAAGAGCACAACCGTCCTGCAGAAAGAACTTGTTCCAGGAAAATTGGTGATCCTAGGCAATTCAACCATGCTGTGTTATGATTGTCTGTTTATATGTCCCTCTTCCCTCCAACCCCCACTGGTACTCAAGCTTAGGGATCATGGCTACTTCTTCTCTATTCCACCCCATCCCGCAGTTAGCACCCAGACTCTCTGGTTTTACCATTCTAAGCCTTCCCCCACATTCTTACCCATTCTTGGGAGTGAGGAAGGATTGGGAAGATGAGATGGATAACTGCTCTAGTTTTATCACACAACCCTCCTATTTGAGGTATAAACTCTATGCCCAACAATTTGATTCTGCATTTGCAAATTTCCAAGCAAAGATTTGACATTCCTTTTCTCATTCAAGAACCTGGCCCTAGCAAATCAAAAGCATAGCGGCTTTCAGAGTATTTCTCTGCCATGGATTTTTAAAAGTAAAGTTTTAAAAACTCAAAACTAAGAAATTAAGACTTTGTTTTTTGCTGTTTGTTCATTTATTTGTTGTTTTTGTTTTGTATTCTTTCTTCCCTGAGGTACTAAGTCTAAATTTTAAAGAGAGAAGAGACTGGAGTTGAGGTACTTGAAGGAATTGACAAGTAGAGAACACAGAGGCTAATTGTTCAAAATATTTATCAACTATACAAATACTATAATATAATATGAAGCAAATTGCCTGAGGGTATCAATACCTATAGTCAAAGTGATGTGGGAACAATAAAAATTGAAATATTCAGTCTTCCAAGAAGAAGCTGCAGAGAAAAATGACAGAAGAGCTGGTCTTTGAAGAATGTGGAACAGTCAACAGGCAGGCAAATGCATGGAGCATAGAGGGAAGACTGAGAGGTTCCCCAGGGTATGAAGGGTAGCTGGCTGGGAAGAGAAAGTGTAAGGCTAGAATGGTGGGCCAAGGCCAGCTAGAAGGATCTGGTGTCCTAGACTGAGGGAATGAGGAGCCACATCCCAGATAATCTTATCCAAAAAAATGGTCTTAAATACCAACCCAAATTTATATCTCTAGCCTAGTCCTCTGTCCTGACCTCCAGACAGGCATAGCCGATGACCTACCAACACACCCATTTGGATGTCTAATGGGCATCTCAAATGTAACACATATAGAGCTCACCTCCTGATGGTTCCTTCCAAACTCTCAGTCTTTCCCATCTTGCCCATTGGAAACTCCATCTTTCCAGTTGCTCAGGCCAACAACCTCTTTGCCATCTTTGCCTCCTCTCTTTTTCTTATACCTCACACCCAATCCTTCAGCCCCAAGGCTCAGGGCAGTAAAGGAGGTGCCTCTACTGAGCACCAAGTTTATTTTAATCTGTGTGGAAAAAGTCAGAGCATGGTCCACTTTGAAGGATACAAAAAAGTGGTGGGTTGGGGTACAAGAAGGAGGTGCTCCAGCAGAAAGAACATATGCAAAGGGCACAGAAAAGGGGCCAGAGGTCTTGGATGGAGACAACAAGGAGATCAGTCCAATTGGAGGGCAGAGCCTGAGGGGGCTGAGTTTAGTAAGGCTGGAGAAGCAGGTGGAGTCTGGCCAGCTACTGCAGATTCCTACAAGGGTTCTCTAGGTCCCCCAGCTTACCCTGCAGCCTGCTCCATAGATTGTTACCAGCCACCAAGGCACGTGTCTGTAGCTCCTGCTCCCCTTCATCCAGGCTTCTGCTTACGCTTAGCTCTCAACATCCAGGTTCCTAAACCCCTGAGTTTTGGTTCTAGACTTTGGCTCCCATTGTTCATCCAGCTCTGTAGCCTCAAATGCCAATTCATGGACCAGTGCTTGTCAGTGAGACATGAAACAAGGAATGAGAATTGGGAAATGAGAAAAATAAGTACTATGGGGTATTTCTGTCTATATGTTACCATATCGCATGAATATGGCAGGAAAGATAGATTGACCTCTATGTTTCAAATGGTCTGGCTTAAAATCTAAACTACATGGTATACACAAAATTCACTGTGGGGGCCTACAGTGAAGGACACCTCAAACAGGTAAGCAGTATTACAGTAAGAGGCTTGTACAGCTAATAATTGAGGGGAGCATGTTATGAATATTAAGAGATCATAGTAGAAGAAGAAAAAGAGTGATTTCAAGTGTGACCTCCAAACTGAAAGTCTTTGAATAACAGGTGGTAATTTGCCATTAAGCAACTTCTTACACACGCAACTCCATATAGCTCCACATGGGTTGCTGCATGGACTCACTTATGTAATGATGGTAAAAGATTCTCATGGACAATTCCAGAAGCCAACTAATATATAGTATCTGTGCATATCCCACATGTGTGTGTGTATGTGTGTACATGGGTTGTTCATTGTGCTATTATTTCCTTCCAACTTGTAAATGTTGATACCCTTTATTTTATTTATATACTTACGAGACAAACTAATTTTTTTTGTTGCTTTATTTTAAAAGAAAAGTTTATTTTAGGCAATAATAATTTCAAATTATTTTTTTAATTTGCTGGTCTAGGAAATCCCAAAGTCTGGGAATCAAGGCCTCCCTGATTAAACATATGGTTTGAACTCTTTACTCCAACTTTGACCTGAGCTCCCCCTTCAGGACACAGCTTTCAGTGTTTGTTTTTTGTTCTAGGAGGTAAAATTTCCCCAGCATTTAAGGTCACGAGAGACAAATTCAAAAGGGGGAGGAATTAAAATACAATTTCAGAACCTAATCATAGCTGGACTCCCACTGTTTATGTTCCCACTTTTCACACAGTAATCAGAATGTCAATTTAAAATATAAATCAGATTATATAACTCTGTGTGGTACAGACTGTCGGTACTCTCCAGTATATCTGTGTGCTCCTTGTAGTCTTGTAGTCCATCGATAATGGCCAATGGAATGTGAGCAGGAGTGTCTGTGTTAACTTTCAGGCTAAGGTGATTAAGTATGTTGTACATCTTTCCCATTCTCTCTTCCCCTTGTCTGCCAGGTAGATGACATCAAAGTGACCTTGAAGCTACAAGATAATGGAGCCACAAGATGGCAGTAGCCCTAGTCCCTTAGTTACCATGTACAGGAAATTGTTCCGACACATAGTAGATTGTGATGTAAGGTAGAAGTAAACTATTATAGCAAGCCATTGAGATTTCAAAGTTTATTTGTTATTGCAGCATAGCCTAGCTTATTCTTGTGGCCCTGCCAACCTCTTCTACTTCCTCTTCCGCCATTTGCTCCCACATTCACTATGCTGTAGCCACACAAGCCTTTGAAGGGTGCTCAAACACATCAGGTTCATTTCCACCTTAGGGAGTTCACCCTAGCCCTTCTTTCTGCCTAGAATGCTCTGCTACCACATCTGCCTCCTCTGGATGTTCATCCCAGCTTACATGGCACCTCCTTAGAGTAACCTTGCCTGACCAACTAATTAAAGAGCCTCCACTCATTGCTCTATCCCATCATGTTTTATTTTCATTTTCATCTATCAATATTTGATATTGTCTATTTATTTTTTCATTTTCTGTATTTCCTATTATGCCTGTCTTATTTACCACTGAATCCCCAAAACAAAAAACCCACTGCTGTCAAGTCGATTCCAATCCCCAGTGCCTAGAAAAAAGACTGGTGCACCATAGGTACTCAATATGTATTTGTTGAATGAATGAATGAACAAACGATTCAGTGCCCTGTGTCTTCATGTCTGCCCAAGGAGTTACTGTGCCTAGTAAACACTAAGACTGTATTCCTGTTATCTGTTGCTGGGTGACAAACCTTCCCAAAACAGTGGCTTAAAACAGTATCGATCATTTTTTCTGCTCACAAATTTGGGGGTTTACTGGGCTCTGCTATGCCCTTCTCACCTGCAGTCTCTAATGAGGTTGTATTTAGACAGTGGCTGGAGCCTCAGTCAGGTAGATTCTGAAGATTTTTTGCTCACATGTATGGTAACTGAGCTGGGAAGACTCAAGCATCTGGACCAGCTGGGGCTCCTAGGGCATCTCTCTCTGTTTCCCTGTTTCTGTGGTCTTGCCACATGGTGGTCTCAGGGTAGCTGAACTTCTAAACTTGGTTCCTACAGCAAGTATCCCAGCAGAGTCTAGCAGAAATACAAGACCTTTTCTAACCTAGTCTCAGAAGTCACTTCTACTACATTCTGTTGGTGAAGGCAGTCCCAAAGACCTTCCCAATTTCAAGGGGAGGGGATATAGATTCCATCTCTTCATGGAAGGAGTCACTAAGAATTTGTAGACATGTTTCAAAGCTACCAGAGGGACACAGAGATCACACTTAACCCCCTGTGTTCATGCCAAACCCATAGCCATTTCTGCTGCCCGCAAAACTTACAGTTGCTCCATTTTCTTCTTCTCTGGATGCTACGGGAGCAGCTTGGCAGTGGTGGGGACTCTTACAAAGGTTCTAATGTTGCCACATCTTTGTGTTGCAGAGAATTTAAGGCTCCTCTTTCTGTAATCTGGCAGCCTGTTGACTGGGGGTCTCCCGGTACTCTTGACCCTACAAACCAACAGCTCTGGCCCGAAGATGTGGTTAGATGTGCCAAACATAGATTCGAGAAGGGCAGAGGCTGGGCTTCCACATGAGCCCAGCTGGAATAAATCCAGTCTTGTGGTCAAATTCAAGGAAGGTCTTAGAAAGGACCCTGAATTCATGCTTTCAGTTTTTTAAAAGGAATTTATTACGCACATGTAACCACTAACCAGCCATGCAACTTTAGGAGACTTACTTAATCTCTCTGAACCCTGGAATCCTTAATGTATATAAGAGCAGAAATGATAATAATGGTTACCATTCGTTGAAAGCCTGCTATGTTCTTGCACCGTGTATGCTAAACTCATTGCATACTTACCTGTCTCACAACAACTTTTTTGTAGATGTTCTTATTATGGGACCTACCCATTTTATAAATGTAGACACCTAGGTTCAGAGAAGTTAGCTGTCTTTCCCAAAGGCTTACAGCTAATAGTGCTAGAGACTTCTAGTTAAAGGATGCATTGAGCCTATATGGGAAATCTCCACTCCTGCTCTACACACAAAAAAAAATACCAGATAAAATATAACAGTCAAACAAAATCTGCATAGCTGAGTTCAAAGGTGAGAAGAAGAAAGCCTCAGGAACTAGAAACAAACTGGGAACTCAGAGTCAGAGCAGCACAGGTGAGGAGCACAGGTGAGAAGCTCAGCTTAGGCCTCAACAGCTATACCCTGTGCATTCAAGGGGCTAGAACTGAGCTATGTGTGTAAAGCCAGGAGCCATGGAGAGGGGCTTCCTAGGAGAGAGAGGGGCCAAAACAACTCTGCCTAGGACTCTCATGCCCTGGTTTCCCCGATGAGCAGCCAGAGACATTTAGTGGAGCCAGAGCATCCAAATCACATGGCTAAGTCAGGTCTGGAGCAGTGATTTGACTTGGCCACCTGATTACTGGCTTGTGTGCTGATAATCAGGTACTGTCAGTTTATTTAGCAATTCAACTTAAATAAACCATTTCTTAACACCTCTCAAGTTATCCTTTCTAGTTAGTATCCACTCTAAAAGCCTGTTAGAATTGGTAAAAGATAAAGAAGAAAAAGGAAATCTTGGGAAGTAAACAAAACACTTCCAAACCAATGAAGAGTCAAAGACAAAATTGCTTATGACCATTAGAATGCCTGAGTTGGAAGCTACTCCTTAACATAATCTATAGATTGAGGCCAAAGTCACAGTTAGAAGGGAATTTTTACCCTCAAAGAAATCCATGACAGAAGAATCAAGAGGCAAAGGAAGCTACATAGCACCATGTAGGTAAGAAAATGGGCAGTACAAACATGAGAATTAGAAAGGAAAAAAAAAAAAGAAAGAAAGAAACTAGTTAAAAAGACATTTCCAGGTCCCCTGATGGGCTCAGAATCTATCATTATGAAAATTAGAAATTATAATACTTACCAATAAGCAAGGTCAGAAACTCTACCTGTCAAAACTTTCCCATTGGTCTGCAAAAGAGGCAAAAAGACTCGCCAACCACCTGGGCCAGGAGTGGGAAAAGAAAATGGGAGACCAGAGCTGTACCATGCTCTACTATGACGCCCAGATTCATGGGGACTTATCTGAGAATTTAATAAACAACTTCATTTGGGACCTGTGAAGGTTCCAGGGTCCCTGGTGCATGCTCAGCTCCTTGCTCATCTGTGCCAGTGGAGACAAGCTCAAAACTGATCTGTAGACACAACCCAGGGCACCCAGGATCCCCAGGGAAAACAAGCTCTGCTTAATGTAGTTTACAGACAAAAATTACAAAACATACAAGGAGACAAGCTACCAAGAGGAAGATCCAGTGTGTGTAATCAAAGGAATCATTTATGCCCTAAGACCTGGAGATAGAAGAACAAACTGAAAGAGCTGTGTGTTTAAGCCTGTTGAATAGAATAAACGGAGAAATGGAAACATAAGGCAAGAACAGGAGAGTAAGGAAAAATAACAGGCTAGCCCTGGTGATGCAACTGTTAAGCTCTCAGATGCTGATCGAAAGATAGGCAGTTCGAACCTACCCAGAGGTTCTATGGGAGAAAGACCTGGTGATCTGCTAGTGTAAAGACTACAGCTAAGAAAGACCTATGGGCCAATTCTACTCTACCACACAGGGTTGCTAGGAGTTGGAATTGACTCAATGGCGCCAAACAACAACAAGTGCCTGGCAGAGCTGGAATTCAAACATGAGGCCACAACTGAGCCAAACCAACATTGGGGTTTAATGTCTGAGTGTGTGTTCAGGGGAGTGGGGGCAACAGAATCTTCATCCTGACCATCTCTTTCCCCATCTGCCACTGATTTTCCAAAGATCAGAATTATCTGTTCCATTTATTGCAGGACCAATGGATGTCATGGACAAATAAGGGTTAGCTACTGCCCTTCAATAGTTCTGAAACTTGCTCTTGAATGTTGAATAGCTAAAGCCAAAGGAAGAAATAATGAAGTAAAAGAGCTGAACAGAAGATTTCAAAGGGCAGCTCAAGAAGACAAAGTAAAGTATTATAATGACATGCGCAAAGACCTAGAGATGGAAAATCGAAAGGGAAGAACATGCTCTGCATTTTTCAAGCTGAAAGAACTGAAGAAAAAATTCAAACTGCAAGTTGCAATATTGAAGAACTCTAGGGGAAAGTATTAAACGACTCAGGAAGCATCAAAAGAAGACGGAAGGAATACAGAGTCACTATACCAAAAAGAATTGGTCAACGTTCAACCATTTCAGGAGGTACCACATAAGTAGGAATCAATGGTACTGAAGGAAGAAGTCCAAGCTGTCCTGAAGGCATTGGCAAAAAGAAGGCTCCAGGAATTGACGGAATACCAATTGAGATGTTGCAACAAACAGATGCAGCCCTGGCAGTGCTCACTCATCTATGCCAAGAAATTTGGAAGACAGCTACCTGGCCAACTGACTGGAAGAAACCTATATTTATGCCTGTTCCCAAGAAAGGTGATCTCACCGAATACGGAAATTATTAAACAATATCGTTAATATCACACACATGTAAAATTTTGCTGAAGACTATTCAAACCAGCTGTAGCAGTATATCGACAGGGAACTGCCATAAATTCAAGCCAGATTCAGAAGAGGACATAGAAGCAGGGATATCAACATTGAAGTCAGATGGATCCTGGCTGAAAGCAGAGAATACCAGAAAGACGTTTATCCGTGTTTTATTGACTATGCAAAGGCATTCAATTGTGTGGATCATAACAAATTACAGATAATATTGGGAAGACTAGGAATTCCAGAACACTTAATTGTGCTCATGAGGAACATGTACATAGATCAAGAGGCAGTCTTTCAAACAGAACAAGGGAATACTGCGTGGTTTAAAGTCAGGGAAGGTATGTATCAGGGTTGTATCCTTTCGCCATTTGTATTCGATCTGTATGCTGAGCAAATAATGTGAGAAGCTGGACTATACAAAGAACCGGGCATCAGGGTTGGAGGAAGACTCATTAACAACCTGCATTATGCAGATGACACAACCTTTCTTGCTAAAAGCGAAGAGGACTTGAAGCACTTACTAATGAAGATCAAAGACCTCAGCCTTCAGTATGGACTATACCTCAATATAAAGAAAACAAAAATCCTCACAACTGGACCAATAAGCAACATCAGGATAAAAGGTTGAAGTTGTCAAGGATTTCATTTTACTTGGATCCACAATTAACACCCACGGAAGCAGCAGTCATGAAATCAAAAGGTGCACTGCACTGGGCAAGTCTGTTGCGAAGACCTCTTTATAGTGTTGAAAAGCAAAGATGTCACCTTGAAGACTAGGGTGCGCCTGACCCAAGCCGTGGTGTTTTTAATCGTCTCCTATGCATGTGAAAGCTGGACAATGAATAAAGAGGACCAAAGAAGAATTGACACCTTTGAATTGTGGTGTTGGAGAAGAATTTTGAATATACTATGGATTGCCAAAAGAATGAACAAATCTGTCTTGGAAGAAGTAGAGCCAGAATGCTCCTTAGAAGCAAGGATGGCAAGACTATATCTCACATATTTTGGACATGTTGTCAGGAGAGATCAGTCCCTGGAGAAGGACGTCATGGTTGGTAAAGCAGAGGGTCACTGAAAAAGAAAAAGACCCTCCTTAAAAGCCTGTGAGCAGCCATCTAGGATACTCCACTGGTCTCACCCCTTCAGGAGCAAGGAAGAATGAAGAAAACTAAAGATACAAGGGAAAGATTAATCCAAAGGACTAATGTACCACATCTACCATAGCCTCCACCAGACTGAGCCCAGTACAACTAGATGGTGCCTGGCTACCACCACGGACTGCTCTGACAGGGATCACAATAGAGGGTCCTGAACAGAGCTGGAGAAAAATGTAAGAACAAAAATCTAACTCAAAAAGAAAGACCAGACTTACTGGCCCGACAGAGAGAAACTCTGAGAGTATGGCCACTGGACACCATTTCAGGTCAGTAATGAGGTCAATCCTGAGGTTCACCCTTCAGCCAAAGATTGAACAGGCCCATGGAACAAAACAAGACTAAAAGGGTGCACCAGCCCTGGGAAAGGGACTGGAAGACAGGAGGGAACAGGAAAGTCGGTAATACGGAATCCAGGGTTGAGAAGGGAGAGTGTTGACATGTCATGGGGTTGTTAACCAATGCCATAGAACAATGCATGTACTGTTTGATGAGAAACTAGTTTGTTCTGTAAACCTTCATCTAAACTACAATAAAAAAGAAAGAAAAAAAGGAAGACCCTCAATGAGATGGATTGACACAGCAGCTGCAACTATGGGCTTAAGCATAACAACAATTGTAAGGATGGCACAGGACTGGGCGGTGTTTCGTTCCATTGTACATAAATAGGGTGGCTATGAGTTGGAATCGACCCAATGGCACCTAACAACAACACTGCCCTTCAAGTTATTAACCAGAGCCTAGACATAGATTCTATTTCAAAACACTGGGAATATTTTATCATTCAATTTAATTTAATTTAATACATTTATTCATCCATTCATTGTTTCTTAACTAGACATCCTCCCAGGAATCCTGGGAATAATCAGACAGATCTCTGTTCAAATCCTGACTGCCAAGCTTGAACGAGTCACTTTGTCTCTCTAGGTCTCATTTTTCTCAACTCTTCAATGTAGATAATAATTACCCCCTTGCAGGTTTGTAGTCAGGAGTAGAGAGAATGCATGTAAAGCACTGAGCACAGCTTTGAGTGGGGGCTCTGTAAGTGAGGGTTGCCCACCCCACAGTCCCAGGTCTCGGGTAAAAAAAAACAGGTTTATTTCAGTTGGAAAGTGATAAGTAAAAAAAAAAATAGGTAGAGAGAAAGGGCTCAGTGTAGGAAGGGCCTGCTGTGTGGCTGAGACAAAGAGGCCTTAATGAGGACTCCGCCCTCCCAGACCCTGATGCTTCCTTCTTTCCCCACCCCCACCAGTGAATTCCTCTCAGTCCCATTGTTTTGCTTCTGTATCTGGTTTTGTGACAGTTTTAAAGATGCCAACATGCCACAGAACTCACACTGGAGCCAGCCCAGCTTCGGCTGCCGTCCTCTCACCATCGTCACCAGCATATGTTTAACCCTCTGTTCTTTCACTTTTGTAAACACACTGTCTTCTTTCAAATCTCAAATTAATATGATCCTTTCCCCCTCCTTTCAAATCCTGCCTTCTAGCTACGTGCCCAGAGACGGTCGGATTTTAGATTTACAGCACATACAATAGGACTCATGGTCACAGAGACACAGAGGTGAGGAGATCCCTGTCTCCCAGACCCACGACATCCTGCATTACAGATCAACTCAAAGACAAACTCACGGCACAGTCAAGTGGACCCACGACACTCTCCAGGTCTCATGGATGCAGGTACACCAAGTCTCAAGAGCCCCCGAACTGTAGACTCACAAAAACACTCAGGCAGACACGTAGACACTGATACAGAAATACAGATGTGTGCAGTCTTGCAGTTCTCAGGGACCCACAGAACAGCCATGCAGTTACAGACATGGAGACCAAGAGATCCTCAAGCCCCCATTCCCAACACAACCCCTGACCCACTACCGCCTTTATGACCTTGCACAGTGTCCATGAAGCAGCACAGCCCAGGGCCTGCTGGTGAGCACCATTGCCCACAGCCCCTTCCTCAGCACGCTGAGTTTGGCCCAATCTTTAAGCATTGCCAAGATACGAGAGGAGAGGGCACCCAGGAGCTTCCTTCTCTGGACAGTAGAACTGTGGGAAATGCTATATATAATAATAGTTCACAGGTAATAAGTCCCAACTCTAGGTTCTGAGGGCTGTTCCAAACACTTTGCAGCCCTTTGAGGTAGTTACCAAAATCCCCATTCAAAAGATAGCAAAACTGAGGCACAGAGAGGTCAAGTAACTTGTACAAGATCGCACAGCCAGCAAAAGCAGAGCTGGGACTTTCATCAAGATAGCATGGCTCAAAGCCTACCTCTTAAACATGGGGCAGTCGGCTGCTGGGATCAGAGAGAGAGAACAGAGCCAGATTACGGAAGAGCTCAAACATCTGGTCAAGAAGCAAGTGAGCCAAAATGCTTTTCTAAAGGCACAGACTTTCCTTGGCTCCTGGGGTCCCAGGTGAAATCCTGCACTGAGGGCTGGCTACATAATTTGCAGGGCCCAATACAAAAAGAAAACGTGGGCTACTTGTTCACAAAGCAGGGAAAAAGTCCCATTAAAAGTGCTAAAATACAAAGCTTTTTTCTTTCTTCTATGATCTCTCTCTTGACTTACCATAGACTTTTTCATTTGATATTTAATGTCACTCTAAGTAAAGAAATATTAAAACTTAAAATTATTAGTATGGCTTTTACCATTCACCTTTATATTTTGCAATGGCAATTTTAAATGCAAATATAAGAGCATTTAACTCATATGAAGAATCATTGAAAATGTACGCATATTTTGTGGCTCATATATATATATTGTTCTTGTCAGAAAAGTAGAGATGTTGTACAAAACTAACTCAAGTTTTGGACAAATATTGTATTAGACCACTATTACGAAAAGTCAAGAATAGGTTTACACATAGAAAGAACCATTCTTTGATAGTTACTAGGGATGGAAGGGGGAATCACTAACTAGATAGCGGACAAGTGTTAATTTTGGTGAAGGGAAAGGCAATACACAATATGCTTAAACAATAAGTCAGCACAAGGTGACCAAGGCAAAGGAAGACATTGAAAGGTATGCAAGAATAAAGGACAACTATGTTAAATGCTAGAATGTATATAATCCTTTTTTATATAATCCTGCAATATAGTAACAAACCATAATTTGGGAGTAGATACATAGGCTAGTATGTATGCTAAAGAGGTAAGGGGGGTCATTTGGGTGTACACCTGTGTACATACATATGTATGGTTGTGGATATTTCTACATATATATTTGTAAATGCTGCGTGTGTACTCATATATATAATAGAGCACATGGGGGCACAGTTATAGAAATTACTTAGATACTGGGACTGAGCTACTTGACACGAAGGTTAAGCACCATAGTCTCAGGGGGCATCTAGGTCAAGTGGCAAAATACAGTTCATAAAGATAATGTTCTGCATCCTAGTCTGGTGAGTAGCATCTGGGATCTTAAAAGCTCGTGAGCAGCCATCTAAGGAGCAACTATTGGTTTCTTCCACCTGAAACAAAGGAGAATGAAGACAACAGAAGACTCAAGGAAGCAATTAGTCCAAAGGACTAATGGCACATGAACTACGGTCTTCTCTAACCTGAAACTGGAAGAACTAGATGGTGCCTGGCCATTATCACTGACCACTTTGACTGGACCACAATAGAAGGTCCTAGTTAGAATGAGTAAAAAATGTAGAACAAAACTCAAACTCAGACTCAAACTCAAAAAAAAAAAAAGAGAGAAAAAAAGAAAAGACCAGATTTACTGGTCTGAAAGAGACTGGAGGTTACTGCCCTAAGACAATCTCCAACTTGAAACTGAAGACACACCTAGAGAATGCATCTCAGCCAAGTAATAGATGGGGTTGCAAAATAAACAACTGCATGCATAGAGAGTTTTCTCCTTAGAACAATCAACTTTACGAGGCCAAAAGGGCAACATTTGCCCAGAACCAAAGATGAAAAGGCAGAAAGGGACAGGGAAACGTGACAAATGGAAACGGGGACCCAGGGAGGAAATGGAGAGAGTGCTGACACATAGCAGGGTTTGCAACCAATGTCAAGGAACAACCTCTGTATGTTTTATTGATCGGAAAACTAATTTGCTATGTAAACTTTCACCTAAAGCACAATCAAGTGTTTAAAAACAAGCAAACAACAACAGCAAAAAACCAACTGAAGTTTTCGTTTCACTTCTTGATTTGCACACGTTCTAATCCTCTTTACTTTCTGCTTTCTAATGAGTAAGGAAGGACTGAACGGAAAAGGAACTATGGTTGCTCTACCTTTTCCTTTCCTTTATGTCATCATTTTCAGGGTAAGTGTTTGGCTAATACAAAGACATAATACGAATAAGAAAGGATACGATAGGGTTCCTTGGTTCTCCACGTTTCTTAGAACACCATTGTCTTCTTTCTGCATTTGAAGCAAGTGTTGATTCCAGTGGAAGACATGGCTTTCTGGAGCTATCAGCACTTGTTCAGTCATGGAGCTGACACTCTTACCCTGTAATTGCTTTGAATCTCACTGAATTCCATGCATTGCGAGTCCACCAGAATTCTGTGCTTTTGGAGTATCACAACACTGTATGCAAATGGAGCAGCAAGGGGCAGTGCACACTGCATTGTGCACATCTCCTCTGTTCACATGCATGCTCCATTGTCCTACTGGACTTCACTTACAAAAGACAAGTTTGAAGATAAAGTTATTAAGAATTTCAAAATGAGAGCAGACCATTAAACTGAATGTGGGGTCTTCTGAGCAGGGAGCTCTTGTTGACTGCACAGGTCACACACGCCCATGAAGCCAGTCTGTTCCAAGACAGCTTTGCTCACAATTTCTGGTTCCACTGGCCCAGTCACTCCCTGTCGAAAATACTGTGGCCATCCCATGGCTTCCTCTTCCACCAGGGAATTCCCCCACCTGGTTCAGCTCCTCTGCCCTGTGTCAGAGACCAGCCAGTGTCTGGTCTAATTTTGGGGTTCTAGGAATTACAGGGACAAGTTCTTTGCCTATTTTGAGGAAAGGTGGATGTTTCTTAGTCCTTTTCTCACACCACTGACTTACCTGAGTGATCTAATCACTTCAAATACCATCTACAATTCTGAAATATTTACTTGTAGCTTGAGCCTTGCTTCTGAGTTCCAGACCTTTTTGTACAACTGCCTGCAGGACATTTCCCTCTGGATGTCCACAGACATCTCAAACCCAGAGTTACTCACCTGCCTCCTGCTCCAAACTTATTTCCCATCTCAGTGACAGGAACCACTGTTCTCTCAGATGCTCAAATTCAAAACCAGGTAGTCACCCTCGTGTCCTCACCTCACCCCCCTACATCCTATAGAGTTTCTCTCTGTAAGACCTCTCCTACCTGCTACAAAGCTTCCCTCCAAGTCCCATCCACTGGCACTGCCTTGACACAGATCTCATTATCCATCACTTGGACCACAGCAGGAGCCTTCTTATGTCCTCTGCTTTACCTCAGCCCGCCCTCCTCTCTGCTGCCCCATCACCTCTTTCTGAGGCATGAATTTTGTCATGTCAGTAACCTACTCAATCTTTTCAGAGCTTCCCACTGCTTTCTGGATGAAATATAGTCTCCTCAGCCCTATGTGACCAAGTGAACTTGCCCCTGGGGATAATAAAGCCCCAGAGACTAGAAATAGGGTGGGCATTTTGGGTGAGGTGAGGAAGGATTTCATCTGCTCTTCAGGGCCTGGACACTGAGGTTGGGACAGAAAGTGGGTCTGGACTCCAACCTGACAGTGTCTTGGGGAAAATGGCTTGGGGGAGTGGGGGAGCCATTTCTATGAGAAGGTGGGCTGGGCTGTGTCCTGAAAACTGTACAAATAAGGAGCTGGAGCCGCCATAATTGTGTAGCATAGACTGCTATGTGATCACTAAGCCTGTTTTCTCTCCCTGTGCACACAGCTAGACAACATTTCCCAGCCTTCTTGTAGTTAGGTGAGACCATATGACTGAGTTCTTGCCAATGAAATGAGGATAGAAGTGAGGTTCCGGCTAATTTCAAGCCTGGTCTTAAAACTCTCCTGAGCAATCCTCTACACTTTCTTGTTGCCACTAGCCCGCTGAATGCCAAGGAAGGCAAGGCACCAGATGACTGAACCACAACATGGAAGGGACCTGAGCCCCTGAATGACTATGTGAAGTAGAATCCCACACCACCCCCACCTCTCTACCGTACATTGATTTGTGCTATGAGTGAGAAATACACTTTTGTTGTGTTTGTTGTTGTTGTCAGGTGCCATCGAGTCGGTTCCAACTCACAGTTACCCTAGGTACAACAGAATGAAACACTAACCATTCCCACCATCATTGCTATGTTTGAGCCCATTGTTGCAGCCGCTCTGTCAATCCATCTCGTTGAGGGTCTTCTTCTTTTTCAACAACCCTCTACCTTACCAAGCTTGATGTTCTTCTTCAGGGACTGGTCCTTCCTGATAACATGTCCAAAGTACATAAGACAAAGTCGTTCCTTCCTCACTTTCAAGGAATACTCTGGCTGTACTTCCAAGACAGGCTTGTTCATTCTTCTGGCAGTCCAAGCTATATTCGATATTCTTCACCAAGACAATAATTCGAAGGCATCGATTCTTCTTCAGTCTTCCTTATTCATTGTCCCACTTTCACATGCATATGAAGCAATTGAAAATATAACAGCTTGGGTCATGTGCACCTTAGTCCTCAAAGCTTCATTTTTACTTTTCGACACTTCAAAGAGGTCTTTTGCAGCAGATTTGTTCAGTGCAATGGGTCGTTTGATTTCTTGACTGCTGCTTTCGTGGGCGTTGATTGTGGATCCAAGTAAAATGAAACCCTTGACAACTTCCATCTTTTCTCCACTTATCATGATGTTGCTTATTGGTCGAGTTGTGAGGATTTTTGTTTTCTTTATGTTGAGGTGCAATCCATACTGAAGGATGTAGTCTTTGATCTTCATTAGTAAGTGCTTCAAGTCCTCCTCACTTTCAGCAAGCAAGTTTGTGTCATCTGCGTTTCGCAGGATGTTTAATGAGTCTTCCACCAATCCTGATGCCTCATTTTTCTTCATATAGCCCAACTTCTTGGATTATTTGCTCAGCATGCAGATTGAATAAGTATGATGAAAGGCTATATCCCTGGTGCACACTCTTTCCTGATTTTAAACTACACGGTATCCGCTTGTTCTGTTCAAGCCACTGCCAAGTGGTCTATGCACTGGTTCCTCACAGGCACAATTAAGTGTTCTGGAATTCCCATTCTTTGCAATGTTATCCATAATTTCTTATGATCCACGCAGTCAAACGCCTTTGCGTAGTCAATAAAACACAGGTAAACATCTTTCTGGTAGTCTCTGCTTTCAAATAAGATCCACCTGACATCAGCAGTGATACCTCTCATTCCACATCGTCTGAATTTGGCTTGAATTTCTGGCAGTTCCCTGTTGATGTACTCTTGCAACCATTTTTGAATGATCTTCAGCAAAATTTTATTTGCGTGTGATACTAATAATGTTGTTTGATAATTCTGTTGGATCATCTTTCTTTGGAATGATCACAAATATGGATCTCTTCCAGTTGGTTGGCCAGGTAGCTGGCTTCCAAATTTCTTGGCATAGACAAGTGAGCACCTCCAGTACCACATCTCTTTGTTGAAACATCTCAATTGGTATTCTGTCAATTCCTGCAGTTTTGTTTTTTTCCAATTCATTCAGTGCAGCTTGGACTTCTTTCGGTATCATTGGTTCCTGATCATATACTACCTCCTGAAATGGTTGAACATTGACCAATTCTTTTTGGTACAGTGACTCTGTATATTCCATCAATCTTCTTTTAATGCTTCCTGCGTCGTTCAATATTTTGCCCATAAAATCCTTCAGTATTAAAACTGGAGGCTTGAATTTTCTCTTCAGTTCTTTCAGCTTGAGAAATGCTGAGTGTATTCTTCCCTTTTGGTTTTCTAACACTAGCTGTTTGCACATTTCATTATAATACTTTGTCTTCTCCAGCTGGCCTTTGAAATCTTCTGTTCAGCTCTTTTACTTCATCATTTCTTCATTTCCCTTTAGCTACCCTACTTAAGAGCAAGTTTTAGAGTCTCTTTCCTGTCTCCCAATGACCTTTTGCTTTCTTCATGTACGATGTCCTTGTCCTTGATGTCATCCACAACTTGTTTAGTCTTTGGTCATTAGTGTTCAATAGATCAAATCTATTCTTGAGATGGTCTCCAAATTCAGGTGGGATATGTTCGAAGGTTGTATTTTGGTTCTCGTGGACTTGTTTTAATTTTCTTCAGTGTCAACTTAAACTTGCATAGGAACAATTGATGGTCTCCTCCTCAGTTGGCACCTGGCCTTGTTCTGACAGATGATACTGAGCTTTCCTATCATCTCTTTCCACAGATATAGTCTATTTGATTCCTGTGTTTTCCATCCATCGATGTTCACATGTATAGTCACCATTTATGATGTTGAAAAAAGGTGTTTGCAAATAACAGGTCGTTGGTCTTGCAAAATTCTATCATGTGATCTCCAGCATTGTTTCTATTACCAATGCCATATTTTCCAACTACCAATCCTTCTTCTTTGTTGCCAACTTCTGCATTCCAATTGCCAGTTACTATCAATGATTCTTAATTGCTGTTTGATCAATATCTGACTGCAGAAGTTGGTAAAAACCTTCAGTTTCTTCATCTTTGGCATTAGCACTTGGTGTGTACATTTGAATAATAGTCTTATTAACTAGTCTTCCTTGTAGGCGTACAGATATTATTTTATCACAGATAGCATTGTACTTCAGGATAGGTATTGAAATATTCTTTTTGACAACAAATGCAACATCAGTCCTCTTCAATTTGCCATTCTCAACATAGTAGGTCACACAATTGACAAATTCAAAGTGGCCAATACCAGTCCATTTCAGCTCACCAGTACCTAGGACATCAATCTTTATGCCTTCCATTTCATTTTTGGCAACTTCCAATTTTCCTAGATTCATACTTAATACATTCCATGTTCCTGTTACTAATGGATGTTTGCAGCTGTTTCTCCTCATTTTGGGTTGTGCCACACCAACAAATGAAGGTCCCAAAACTTTACTCCATCCATGTCATTAAGTTCAACTCTACTTTCGGGAGCATCCCTTTCCTGATCATACTTTGAGTGCCTTCCAATGTGAGGGGCTCATCTTCCGGTACTATACCAGACAGTGTTCTGCTGCTATTCATAAGCTTTTCATTGGTGAATTTTTTCAGGAGTAGACTGCCAGGTCCTTCTTCCTAGTCTGTCTTTGTCTGGAAGCTCTGTTGAAACCTGTCCACCATAGGTGACCCTGCTAGTATTTTAAATACCAGTTGGGATAGCTTCCAGCATCACAGCAACACACAAGCCACCACAGTAGGATGAACTGACAGATATGTGAAGTGTTAAGGCATCGAGACACTGGTGTTGTTAGTTATGGTTTATCCTGACTAATCCAGTTTCTCTGCCCACTGCTCCCTGCAAAATGACTGCCCCATCAGTGGTGGCGATGTGTGTGCTCTTGGGTCACCATTGCCTTTCTGTCGGGGGTGGGGGGGCCCACTGAGTTGCCAGACAGCCTGCTTTTTCCCTTTGTAAATAATTTTTAATTGCACAGGTAGTCCATAAATACCTTCTCCTTTTTCTCCTCTGTAGAAAACATAGAAATACTGCTCATAAAGCTGAAGCCCCTTTGGCCCCTCCCCACCACCCCCTCACCTACCACCACTACCACCACAAAAGTGCCTTTCCTGCAGCCTCCAATGTTACTTCTCCTATTTCCTTTTGAATCATCCTTTTAAACCTTCTAAGGATGCATATTCATAAAGTTTTTTTGTCTCTACAAAAGGTGTTCTGCTTTATGTATTTTTTTGCCACTTGCTTTTTTCACACAATGCTATCTCTTCATGCAATTTCATAGACTTACCTCATTCTTTTAAATTGTTGAATAATACTTCATGGTATGGCAATAACTTGGTTTATTTAGATAATTCCCGTTGATGGACCTTTAGATTTTCTCCAACTTTTTGCTCTTACAGATGATACTGCAGTAAACACCCTCACACGTGCACATACTTTCTTCAGGGGGGATACTAACACGTGGATTTCTTATCCTTCAAAGTGGTCGTGCCAACTTACACTGTCGCCAGTAGTATTTAACCCTTTGGTACCTGGTGGCACATTTAATGACCATGAACTTTTCAGCCTCTGGAATTTGTTGGGAAGCTGTTTTTCTACTGATAGTTCATGCTGCCGCAAGGCAGAGGCCTTTACAACTCTTTGAAACCGAAGAAGTGAGCTTGTGCCACACATTACTGTTTTACAGGGTATTGTATGAGGTGTCTGAATTTTTGGTAGGAAAAATAGAAATAAAAAAATTTTTTATTTGTTATACATATGTAACAATAGGCCCCCGTGGGGAATCTGGAGTATAATTACTGATACTTTACATGTACTACTGGACGTTTATGGCAGATTTGTGGGAGGGGGTGAGAAAAAAAATCCATACTACCTACCAAAAATTTAGACACACTCAATGATTCAGCATCCTCCTGTTAATAAAAACACATGATATCAACAAAAAATTCAAAGCAGAAAATAATTGGGTCATCAAAGGGTTAACGGCCCTCATTTTTATACTCCCTCACCAAAAGTTAATGCTAATTTTTTTTTTGCTATTCTGATGAATGAAATATAGTTCATGGTTGTTTAATGTTTTATTTCCTTGATTACTAGTGAAATTGAACATTCTTCAAGTTTATTGCCCATTTGAATTTCCTTTTCTATAAATTGACTGTTTTGTTTTTTTTTAAATCATTTTCTGAGTGTTCTATTGGGTCATTTGTCTTTTTCCTATTGATTTGTTGGAATTCTTTATATATTCTGGATGCTAATCTCTTATCTGCTATATAAATTGCAAATATTTTCTCCCAAGCTATAGCTTGTTTTTAGCTTGTTTATGGTGTCTGCTGTCGTTTAGAAATTTTACATTTTAGTGTAGTAAAATGTATCAATTATTTCTTTTATGCTGCTTGCTTTTTGCCAGTCTGTTTTCAGCTGTGACACCATAGGCAGAGAGACCAGCAGACAGGTCCTCCCTCTGGTGGACAGATGAGATTTTCTGATCCTCTCTGTTAGGCAACAGTGTTGCCAACTGCTGACAATCTCATACTTAACATGGGGTTGGGGTTGTGGGGAGGATGATTAGCGGGAAGAGGATGTGAGGAGAAAAAATAAACACTTTTGTGATGGGGAGATGGGGGTCTTAGAGCCAATGGAATTTTAAAAAGCAACATAATTTTGTACCCTCCAAGCTGGTTAAGCAGGCATACAGTTTCTATTCCTAGTCTGTCATGATCAGGCCTCCCTTTTCACTTTTATTGTCAACCACTTCCCTTCATGTAGCCGTCATTCCAGTGACATCAAATTCTTTACTGAATTGAACTTAAATTTCCATCTCCAGGTCTTTTATATAACTCTTAGGTTTTTCAAGAAACAGGAAAAAATAACTATGGCACTTATTCTGAGGCAGACTTTGTGTTATTTGCATACCATCTCATCAGCCAGGATAAGCCAGGCTATGCTGCAGTAACAAAAACCCCCAAATCTCCGTGTCTTACAACTACCAAAGTCTATTTCTTACTCATGCTACCTGACCAGCACAAGTCAGCTGGCAATACGTTTTCTTTCTTCTAGGTCAGGCTGCTGGAGTAGATTCTGTTGGGAGCGTTGCTGGTTGTCATGTCAGAGGGAGAGTGTGACAAAGTGCAAATTGGCTGTTAAAGCTTTTGCCTAAAATCAGCTTGTCATTTCCACATGCATTTCATTAGCCAAAGCAAGTCACACAGCCAAGACTGACTTCAAGGGGATGGGGCATTGGTGACCAACAAAATAATCTACCGTGATCTACTTTTCTGGATGCCATACATTCAGTTCCCTCCGTCTCCTACGTGTAGAACATGCTTAACATGCTCTGGATTGTAGAAGCAACATGAAGTCCCATCCACTGGTTCTTCTTGGTTCAGAGATCTATGAGCCAAAAAAGACCAGCTGCCTCCCACTCACAGACCCAATATACTGTAGCGAAATGGGACAGGGCAATCACAGCTAAATATTCCCATTCTGAAGGGACAAGAATGGAAGACACATGGCAGTCACAGCTCTGTAGAAATTCTGAAGTCATGCTGGGCACACATGTCAAGGGGTTCCTAGTCTAGGCATGGGGAAAGCTCCTTAATTATAGCTCTGATTCCACCTCCTGGCAGGAGTGCCCCAATTCAGTATTCTCTAGGCTCTTGGGGAATCTTTTCTTTTCTAAAGTTAAACCATAAAACCAAACCAAATCTATTGCTGTTGAGTCAATTCCAAATCACAGCGACCCTATAGGACAGAGCAAAACTGCTCCGTTTGGTTTCCAAGGCTGTAATCTTTTTGGAGGCAGACAGCCACATCTTTTTCCCACGGAATGTCTGGTGAATTGGAACCGCTCACCTTTCAGTTAGCTGCCGAGCACTTTAACCACTTTTATAGACCAAATGGTTGAATATTGGTAATTTCAAATGGCTTGATCTAGCCTTCTTCCACATATGATGAGAGCATTGGAGAATATGCCCAGTTGAGTTGCTGAGCAGCTTCCTCACTCCTTTTTTCTACTCACAAAAGATTGGAGGTGTAAGCGTAGATTTAAATCTTGAACAGTCACACTTGTTTAGGCTCTGCTGGTCTTAGTGAGGAGAATATTGGTGAACAATCTACCACATTATCTCACATGACAACTTTCTGAGATAAAACTTCTATGATCCCTACCTAGCAGGTGAGGAAATTGAATCTCAGAGAGGTTAAGTATTCTGCCCAAGGTCACACAGTTAATACGTTTTTGAGTGAGAAGTCAGATTTAATTGCACTGCTATTCTGCCTCCTCAAAAATTAAAAAAGAAAGAAAGAAAAGCTTGTACCATAAGGATACAGTTGGGTTGGGAGCTGGAAATTTGTCAGCATCTAAGGCACCCCCCTGACTGTCTCCTTGTGCTTAGTTATAATTTCCATTTTCTTGGGCATTGGTATTTCTATCAGGGAACTTTCATCTTCTGCTCTTTCTGCCAATTCTTTCCATGTTTCTTAAAACAGACACCCAAGAGGGGTTATCTGATTGGCCTAGCCATAGGTCATAGATCACTGGTCAGCCTACAATTGGCTCTTATTGGGTCAGACACCCTCCCCTGGTACGATCAGCTCATGAGATACAAAACATGGTTTCCAAGGCAGTAGGGCATTCTGAGAATTGTTTTTTTATCCCTTGTGAATACCTTTATAAGGTCCCTGGGTTGTACAAACAGTTAAGCACTCAATCACTAGCTGAAAGGCTGGTGGTTTGAACCCACCCAGAGGTGCCTTGGAAGGCAGACCTGGTGATCTGCTGACAAAAATCACAGCCTTGAAAACCACATGGAGCTGTTCAACTCTGCACAGGTGGGGTTGCCATGAGTCAGGATCAACTCAAGGGCAACCAACAACAACAATAAATACCTTCACACATGCTGTGCCCTTAGCCTGGAATGACCAAGTTCTAGCCATATTCGGTAGTAATGTGGCTTTGTTGTTGTTGTTGTTAGGTGCCGTTGAGTCAGTTCCGACTCATAGCGACCCTGTGCACAACAGAATGAAACACTGCCCGGTCCTGCGCCATCCTTACAATCGTTGTTATGCTTGAGCCCATTGTTGCAGCCACTGTGTCAGTCCACCTCCTTGAGGGTCTTCCTCTTTTCCGCTGACCCTGTCTGTGCTCTGCCAAGCATGATGTCCTTCTCCAGGGCTTAATGAACTCTTATTACATGTCCTGTTCTAAGTACACTTAACCTTCACAATAGTCACATAAGGTAAGCACCATCATTAGTCCCATTTTAAAGGTGCGGCAGCCAAGGATCAAAAAGATGAAGGGATTAGCCTTAATGTCTGACATCTTAAGCATCATGGCTGGGACTTGAACCCTTACCAATCAGCTTCTGAATGAAAGCACTTAACCAGGACACCATGAGGTATCAACCCCTCCTGGAAGCTTTTCCTGAGTCCCCCTTGCCAAAGTGGATACTCTTTGCTGAACACCCACGAATCCTCCTCCCACTGTTAGGGACTCAGCATATTTTGCCTTGTGCTACATCTGAAAGTTGTGTCGATCCATCTCTGCATCTTCATCCATTCATTCATTCGACGAATATTTATTGAGTGCCAGGCCTGGCAAAGGCACTAGGGATGCATTCGGATACAGTCCCTGCTTTCACAGAGTTTATTGTCCAGCAGGGAAGACAGACATTAAACAGATAATGACACCAATAATTATTTAATTACAATTGTTATAAATGTTATGAAGAAGTCCAGGGGGGCTATGAGCATTTTTAATAGGGGCCCTGATTCAGGAGGGTGGGAAAGATGCCTCTGAGAAAGCAACATTTAGGATGAGTTCTGGAAGGGTAGGTAGCAACTGGTCAGGAGAAGAAAAGGTGGGGGCAGGTCTGGAGGGCAGTCCTGAAGGGGGAGATTTCAAGGCACTAGAAACACCTGGAGCAAGGTCCTGAGGTTAAAAGAACTTGAGGAGCTCGGGCTGGGCACAGGGGGTCAGGAGGTAGGGGTAGAAGGAGGCCAGCACATGCCTGGCACTGTTGTTTGGATGCATCTCCCTGTACCCCAGCAGAGGCTCCTGGCCCAGGTTGCAGGGGATTGGCGCAAAAGGTTGTAGGCATTTTGTCTCTGCTGAGCGGCTGCTATTCTCTGGCCATACCCCACACTCTTGGGTCAGAAGGAAGGCAGCAGAGGACGTGCGCTGCACACTTTTTATATATGTGGGGCCATAATATTTAAGTGTCTTGGCTGTAAGCCTGCGACTAGGTCCCCCGACAGCCAAGCTTTGCTCCACACGCTCTAACAGCTGTCTGTAAAACCCATTTATGGAGCCTCCATAAATTTCCCAGCTGCTGCAGACACAGGGCTGGGGACAAAGAGGCGTTGGGAGGGGGCGTGGGCATGAGGGGCTTCAGCATCTCTGCAGGCTCGTCCTCTGGGCCCCAGCTTGCCCCCTGCCCACCTGGGGCTGCCTTCTCCTAAATTCTTTTATTGAAGCTGATCTTATCGTCGACCCCGTGGGACCTGGCTGGGCAATCCAGCTCTGCACGGACGCAGGCACTTTCAAGATTGCAGCAAAAGGTACAGTAAATCAGAATTAAGTGTCATGATAGTGATTTGAACTGACACTGTTTTCACCTTGTCCATTTACTGGGAAATATATAACAGGAATAGATTGAGCCTGTCATATTGTACCTGAAAAATACAGCTGTTAGGGTAGGAAAGGCTGCTGGCACTGAGTCAGGGTCCCAGTGGACAGTGGGGTGTGTTGGGGGGGGAGCTCACTGTCAGTACCCTGTTGGGGTGAATGTCTGGCCTGGGAACACTGAGAGCCATACTACTTTCCAGGGGGCCTGTGCAAGGTTGAGTTGTGCTGACTGGCCTCCGAGGTGGCCGCGTCCCAGGTGCTGCACGGACTGGTGGACACCTCTGTTGCTCAGAGGGTCCCACCTGCCCAGGCTACAAGGCATTTTAAAAACTTTTTGTTGAAGAATAACTGATGCACAAATAACAAGTATATGCCTTGATTAATCTTCACCAACTGAATACAGCGGCGTAACCAACGTCCAGCTCAAGACACAGAGTATCACTGGCCCCCAGAGGCCCCCCGCCCCCCTCCAGTCTGTGCCCAACCCTCCCCGACAAGAGGAACCACTATTCTGATGTCATTAGCCTTGGACCGGTTTTGTACATGGTATTTTAATGAGATCATTTTGAAATTCCCCCTGTTTTTTGGACCCGGAAGAAAATAGGAACCTCTTGAATTTAAAGTAATTTATAAGGCACATGACCAACAGATACCCTCATCTCTCCTCCCGAACCCTCACCCGATCCTGACCCCATTCTGGAGGCAGGGCTCGTGTGAAGTATGGGGAAGGATCTGGTGTGGGGTGAGGGATGGCAGCGGTGGGGCAGGAGTAAGAAATGGGGTCACAGGGTAGGGGAGGGTGGGGCTCAGGACTGGAGTGAGATGGGGAAGGGGTGGAGGATCAGAGAGGGGCTGAGCCTCAGAAGGAAGAAAATTCAGGATTGGGGTGAGGCTGGGAGATGAAGGTCAGGGACAGGCAAGGGTCAAGGATGAACTGAGGGTCAGGGTTTAGAACGGGATGGGAGTTAAAATAGTGGATGGGTTAGGCTCAGGGAGGGTTCAGAAACAGGCTGGAGCTGTAAGTGGGAGAGGCTTAGGGAGGAGCTGAGTGGCTTAGATGAACTCATACTTGATAATACAAGAAGCAGAACAGTTAAGGAAGTCCTGGGGCCAAGCTGCTGGCAAAATGCAAAAAGGGAAGGAGATTTTTGGAGTCCGGGCTGAAGCTGCTTGCCTCGGCATCCTCCTACTATCTGGGTGCCTCTGCCAGCCCTGCTCTTCCCAGTCGGGGTCCTAGGCCCATAGTGACTGGGTGGAGAATAGGTTTGTGGCCACAGCACCACCAGCAGGTAGCCCCTGATATTACTCTTGATGTCCTGAACTCTGGAGTCCCTGGGTGGTGCACACAGTTAATGTGCTCGGTTGTTAACTGAAAGGATGGTAATGGAAGGTTCAAGTCCACCTAGAGTCACCTTGGAAGGAAGTCCTGGTAATCTACTTCCAAAAAATCGGCCATTGAAAACCCTGTGGAGCACAGTTCTACTCTGACTGACATGGGATCACCATGAGTCTGAATCGACTCCAAGGCAGTTTTTTTTTTTTTCAGTCCTGAACTCTGTCTCTGAGTAGGCTTTTGCCGTTGGCCTCCTCTTCCCTATTGGGCCTAGAACTCTGCCCTGAACCCACCCTGCTTGGCTGGGCCTTGGATCCCTTGCCAGCTCCCATCCCTGTGAGCCACAACTTCTTCCTGAGCCTCTGGCTGCTGGCTGAGGGCCTTCCTTCTCAAACTCCACCTTTAAGCCTGCCAACCCACCACCTGACCAGGGACCACACTGTTCTGGTTGCCTCCTTCACTTCTTCCAGTCCTTTTCCTTCCACTCCAACTTTGTCTTTTGCTTCAGCCCACTAGTACCTGCTGGACGTGATAGCTCGTTTCTTTTCCCTGGCTTGACCGTCAGTGCTTGAACCCCCAGCCCTGAACTATTTACACCTTTGTCTGTGTCAATAAAGACTTGTTCTCAGACCTGTACTCTGGAGTCAGTCAGGTTTCTCCCAGTAAAGAATGGCGGTAAGGGCAAGAGAAGGTACTCCCCATCCTCCTTAAATGTCAACTCCTTAGCAATATCTTCTTTGAGCACCCTGTCTCCACCCACATTTTACAACTCAGCCCTTTGCTTGTTTCCTTTACCATGGCACCCCAGTCATATTGTCTGATGTCAGTTCCCCACCGGACTGCAAGCTCCACGAAGGCAGGGACCATGCATGTCTTGCACATTCCTGTCACTCAGCCCAACGCCTGGCACAAAGACACCATTTTACAAAAGGCGGTTGAATGGCTGGATGACAAATGATCAAAAGCACAGGTTTGAAGCCAGGGAAATGCAGGGTTTAGTCCAGATGCCTCCACATAATGGGTATAATTTAACTGCTCTAGGTCTCACTTTTCTTATCTGTTAAATGAGATGATAACGTCTTGCTCCATGGAGCTCTGTGAGAACTTAATACAATAATACATGTCAATGCTTGGCACCGTGCCTGGCAGATGATAAGCACTCAATAAATAGTACTGGTTATTATTTTTATTTTCTATTACTACTGCAACAAACTCTAGCATTTCTATTCCTAGAACCACTTGGCTTCAGCATCCTCCATTTCCCCTCCACAGAGTCTTTGAGATTCTAGTCGCCTTAAGCAGGTGTTTGCTCACAGCCTCAGGCTACATGCTTATGCCCTCATCCTGCTTGGTGGAGCTTCAAAGTCAAGGCTAAATATTGGCAGACCCTACCTTCCCTCTGACCCCCAAGGGGCCCTAACTGTGGGCATGGCTAGAGAAGGCCTATCCTTCCTTTTACCGGACCCTCTTTCCCCATCTCTGGTTGTCAGGCCAGGGCCAGCCCCAAGGGAGCAGTGTGGAGAGGGAACTGGGGCAGGGAGAGGCTGAGGTTCTGCTGATGAAGGGCTTTTATCGACCTCCTTCTGCAGTACGGGTGGTATCATTCACAGTCTCCAGGACGGGAGCCCATTCATCTGGGGCACGAAATGCCGAGGGGGCTGGGATTTCTCATTCTGGGGCGACACGGAGTTCACATCAGGAAATATTAGTCTGATGAGTTCCCTGCGAGTGGAGGGACTGTCAAGCATTAATCACAGACTGAGGGGGAGGCAGTGCTGGGCCCTTGGTCCAATCCCCCAGGGTCTCATCCTTTCTGGGAACTTTAGAACCTAGCCGGGACTGAAGACAAGGATGGAAATTACCCTTGAAGTACCTCAGCCTGCTCTCTGTCACTCCCTGAAGTCTGCCTGCCAGCAGCTAGAGCCTTTGTGAGAACTTAGGCAACAGACTTTATCCCCCCTTTCCTTCCCCACCCCAAGCACTCAGTCTCAGTTTCCTTGTCTGTAAAATGGGATTGGAAGTACCCCCTCACTGGGTGCTTGTGAAGCCAAAATGATATCCTGAATGTCAGCTGTCCAAATCAGTGCCTGGCATGCAGAAGGTGCTCTGTAAATGCTGGTTTCAGCTCCCTGCCCCTTCTCTTCCCTCATCCTTTACTGGACTGTATGCCCCTGGATGACAGGGCCTGGTTTATTTCTCATCTCCACAAGGCCTACATGATGGTGATACATGAGTAAATGAATGAATGAAACCCAGTCTCTTGGTTGAAGACTGGTTGCAAACAATGTTCTTTTGGCAAAAACCAGGGGCTGGCGCTGTAAAATGTTTCCCCTCTTTTCCTGTCTCAGTCCCCTGCTCCTCCCACTTCTCTATTGCTACATAGATTGGCCAGGGACAAGGTGTCAAATCAAATCATATCACTCCTCTGCTTAAGACCCATGGCTCCCCATCGCCCTTAATTACAGCCCCAAGCCCTTGTTTTGAGGCTGCACAGTTTAGGCATTACTCACCTCCCACCACTCACCTGCTCACTCTTTCTTCCAGTTGGTGTGGGTGTCTCCTAAACCTTTGTCTTAGTTATCTAGTGCTGCTGCAACAGAAATACCACAACTGGATGGCTTTAACAAAGAGAAGTTTATTTTCTCACAATAAAGTTGGCTAAAAGTCCAAATTCAGGGTGTCAGCTCCAGGGGAAGGCTTTCTCTGTCCGCTCTGGAGGAAGGTCCTTGTCCTCAATCATCCACTGGTTGAGGAGCTTCTCAGGCGCAGGGACCCCGTGTCCAAAGGATGTGCTCTGCTTCTGATGCTTCTTTGTTGGTGGTATGAGGTCCCCAACTCTCTGCTTGCTTCCCTTTCCTTTATCTCTTGAGAAATAAAAGGTGGTGCAGGCCAGGGAAACTCCCTTTACCTTGAATCAGGGAGGTGACCTGAGTAAGGGTGGTGTTACAATCCCACCCTAATCCTCTCAACATAAAATTGCAATCACAAAATGGAGGACAACCACACATACTAGGAATCATGGCCTAACCAAGTTGACACATATTTTTGGGGGAACATAATTCAATCCATGTCCTCTCCTGCCTCAGCCCTCCATTCATGCTGTTTCTTGCTCAGAGCTATGGTGTTGGATTCCTCCCTCCAGGCTTTTGAACATATTGTAGGGGCTCCTCTGGAATCTGCCCCTCCACTTCCTGAGCCCAGCAGAGGGTGTCACTCAAAGGCACCATATGGGCAGGAGGCTGCTGAAAGGATGGCTCTGTAGGTTTCCTTGAGGGTTGTTCACCTGCGTGCCTGCGGAAATGTAGACATCCAGCCCCTTGAAGACTGGAGTCCTATGCAGACTGGGCAGGTAGTCATAGGCAGCCTGGGCTGCACCAGGTGCTGGGCTCTGGGGTTGTTTTGTGGCCCAGGATCTGGCATCCAGTGTGTCTTGGGAGTTCTGGGCACCAGCAGAACCCACCTGGAGGACCAGGTGCCATCTCAGCCCCTCCCCTGCTAAGCCCTCTCCACACGCCCAGCCCCTTTAGGCTTTAGCTGTACGTGGGCAGAGTGTATTCTACCTGCCCCTGCCCCAGAGTGCCCCTACCTTCTACCCTGACCCTGTGCCATTGGGTCACTACCACCCAGTGAAGTGGGTAGACACCTCAGGAGCCCGGGGAACTTTCCTTGTTGCCCTTGTCTCCTTAGAACCTGGCTAGAAGAAACCACTGCCTTTGGTATTCAGGCACTGACTTGGGAGGCAGGGTGACCGCACAGGCGAGCATGGCTGGAGCAGAGGGTGCCAAACCAGGCGTGTTTTACAGCTCTGCCCAGACAGCTAATGGCCTCAGTGACATTGCTGATCTGAATGGCTGTCTCATAACAGTCATAAATCAAAAGACGACTGCCCAGCACCCCCTGCCCCCTCCCAAATTGTCTGTCCTGGTAGGGGGAACATTGCCAGGGGAGCAGAGGACACTCCTGGCCAAGGGCCGTGGAGTAGCCCAGCACCGCTCACCCAAGCCAGGCTTTGCAAGAGGGTAAAAGCCTATGTCAGGCAAAGTGGAAGTGTATGTGTGTGTGTGTGTGTGTGTGTGTGTAGGTCTTCATTCATGTCCATGCACCTGGATGTCTGTATCTTTGTGCATGTGTGTCTGTGTAAGCATGTTTGTGTGTGCCTAGGTGAACGTGCCTGTGTCAATGTTTGCATGTAAATGAATTAGTGAGTGTATTTTTTTTTATGTCTAAAGATGTGTGTGTTAGTGCGTACATGATCTGAGTGTATCTATGTGTTTTTGTATATTCTGTTTGAGTGTGTCTGTGTGAGTGTTTATGTGCCTATAAAAACCAAAAACCCGGTGCCATTGAATTGATTCTGATTCATGGTGATCCATGTGTTACAGAGTAGAACTCCTCCACAGAGCTTTTTTGGATGTAATCTTTACAGAGGCAGATTGCCACATCTTTCTTCTGTGGTGCTGCTGGGTGAATCTGGACTACCAACTTTTAGGTTAGTAGGCAAACTGAGCACAAACCGTTTTTCTCACCCAGGGACCTCTTATGTGTCTATGGGAGCTATATAATTATATGTTTGCCTGTTCATGGTTGTGTCTATATGTACCTCTGTAAGTATTTGTGGGTGTTTCTGTGTGTATCACTGTGCATTTCTGCATGTAAGCACATCCAGGTATTTGTGTCTATGCCAGTGAACGTCTGTATCATTTTATTCAGTAAATATCTACTGTGCACTTACTATGTACTAGGCTTTGTTCTAGACGTTAAGGATACAGCGTTGAACAGACCAAGTCTCCGCTTTTGGATCATGTTACATCCTAGCAGGGGAGACAGACAACAAACCCAAGCTAAAAAGAAAATTAAGCTGGGTAGTGAGAAAGCTTGATCTGGTGAGAATAGGGAAGCTATTTGAGTAAGAGTGAGCAGAGAGGACTTCTTGGTGGAGGTGACGTTGATCAGAGGTGAGAACAGTGGGAAAAAGGAAGTCCAGGCAGAGGGCACGGCCTGTGTAAAGGACCTGAGGCTGGAATATGGTGAGCAGAGACAGCAAGAGGGAGGATGGAGAGTCAGGTGGGGCCAGGCCACACAGGGTCTTAGAGGCCTCGGGAGGGAATTTAGATTTTATTCGAGGTGTCAGGAAAAGCTTTAGGTAAAGGAACGGCAAGCTCGGATTTAAACCTTGAAAGGATCACGTTGATAGCTCTGTGAGAACAGACTTGAGGGGAGGGGAGAAGCTAGAGGCCAGTGGGAGGAGCACAGGAGGGTTAGGGTGCTGGTTAGGATCAATGAGGTAGTCGTGGAGGTAGTGACCAGTGACTGGATACAAGGCTTATCTTTTCATGACATTTATTTTGAAAAATTTCAAATGTACAAAAAAATTGAAAGAAAGACTCAGTCGGTATAGCAATTTTTAAGATTTTGCAACATTTGTCCTCCTACCTCCCCACCGCCACACTTGAGAGTTAGTTTCAGACATCACAAAATTTCACCCTTCGATACTTCAGGATATCTTTTAAAAGCGAAGACATTCTCCTACATAACCACAATATCATTATCTTCCTCAAGAAATTTAGCATTGATATAATAATGTCTCTGTACAGTCTGGTGCCCTGGTGGTATGGTAGTTGAGAGCTCAGGCTGCTAACCAAAAGGTTGGCAGTTCAAATCCACCAGCTGCTCCTTGGAAACCCTGTGGGGCAGTTCAGCTCTGTCCTATAAGGTCGCTATGAGTCAGAATCGACTCAATGGCAATGAGTTTTTTTTTGGTTCTATCCAGTCTATATTTAAATTTTTCTAATGACTACAATTCTGTTGTGCCAGAAAGCACTGATGGGGATGTGTCAAAAGGACACAGGAGATGGTTTGAAGAGGCTGGACAAATTTTGAACAATCTGAGCATAAAAAAGAATAACGACAATAATGGGTTATAACGCATTGAATTAAAAAAGAATGAATGAATACATAGTAATACTTTGAGGGACAGGAAGGAAAGTTCTTTACAGAAGAATGACAGATAATAAATGAAATAATAAAATTAGAAAGGTCACCATTTTGCAATCACCAAAGTAATAATTTTTTCAAATAAGGCTCCTTAGTGAGTGCTAACATCATTGGACGAAATGCTGGGAACACAGATACACAGATATCCATACAATTTCAAAGTATTATCCAATTGATTACTTTTCAATTTCAAATAGAAAAAGTTTTCTTTACAAAGGCAAGATATGGCAGACACTACCCCAATGAAGCAATCAAACTTAGCATCACCAATAGTGGGATACAGGACAAATTTTTAATGTAAACACAACAGGTGTAGTCTTTGGATTGAATATGATATCAAAGAAATGAAGAATTGACTAATTTCCAGATTGGGGACTTGATCAACTGGTTAAATGCTGGTGTCATTTACTGAGATGGGAAAGATTGGCGAAAGAGCCCATTGGAGGAAGGAGAATCAAGCCATCCTGCATATGATGTCTACTTCTATGGGACAAATTCTTATACGTGGGATTGTTGGGTTAAAGTGTATGTGTATCTGATATTTTAAATAGATGTTTCCATATTGCTTTCCAAAAAGGCAGTAACAATTCTTATTTTCATCAGCTATGCATAAAAATATGCTTTTACTTTCGTCCCCATCAGTAGTAGGTATGAACGTTCTTTTGAATTTTTGCCAGTCTGATGGGTGAGAAGTGATACCTCATTGCTGCTTTAATACGCATTTCCCTGAGTACTAGGAGGTTGAGCAGTATGTTTATTGGCCATTTGGGTTTACTCTTCTCCGAGCCCATTCATATCCTTGGAACGTTTTTTTATTGGTTGCCTGGTCTTTTTCTAAGCAATTTGTAAGTGCTAGAAATTAACTCTTTATCTGCCATGTTGTTGTTATTAGGTGTCCTCAGGGCGGTTCTGACTTAGAGCAATCCTATGTACAACAGAATGAAACATTGCCCAGTCCTGCACCATCCTCACAATCATCACTGTGTCCATCGTTGCACCTACTGTGTCAATCCATCTCATTCAGCGTCTTCCTCTTTCTCACTGACCCGCTACTTTACCAAACATGATGTCTTTCTCCAGGAACTGGTCCCTTCTGATAACACTTCCAAAGTACATGAGACGAAGTCTTGCCATCCTTGCTTCTAAGGAGCATTCTGGCTGTACTTCTTTCAAGATAGATTTGATAGTTCTTTTGGTAGTCCACGGTATATTCAATGTTCTTTGCCAACACCATGATTCGAAGGCGTCAATTCTTTGGTCTTTCTTATTCATTGTCCAGCTTTCTCATGCATATGAGGAGGTTGAAAATATCATGGCTTGGGTCAGGAATACCTTAGTCCTCAAAGTGACATCTTTGCTTTTTAATACCTTAAAGAGGTCTTTTGTGGCAGGTTTGTCCAACGCAATACATCATTTGATTTCTTGACTGCTGCTTTCGTGGGTGTTGATTGTGGTTCCAAGTAAAATGAAATCTTGACAACTTCCATCTTTTCTCCATTTATCATGATGTTCTTACTGGCCCATTTTTGAGGATTTTTGTTTTCTTTGTGTTGAAGTGTAATCCATACTGAAGCCTGTAGTCTTTGATTTTCATCAGTAAGTACTTCAAGTCCTCTTCACTTTCCAAAAACATGGTTGTGTTATCTGTATATCGCAGGATCCTCCAATCCTGATGCTACAGTCTTCTCCATATAGTCCAGCTTCTCAGATTATTGCTCAGCATACAGATTGAACAAGTATGGTGAAAGACTACTACCCTGACGAACACCTTTCCTGATTTTAAACTGCACAGTATCCCCTCGTTCTGTTCAAACAACTGCCAATTGGTCTATGTATAGATTCCTCATGAGCACTTTTAGGTTTTCTGGAATTCCAATTCTTTGCAATCTTATCCATAATTTGTTATGATCCACACAGTTGAATGCCTTTGCATAGTCAATAAAACACAGGCCAGCATCCTTCTGCCTTCAGCCAAGATTCATGCGACATCAGCAATGATATCCCTCATTCCACATCTCTTCTGAATCCAGCTTGAATTTCTGTCAGTTCCCTGTCTATGTACTGCTGCAACTGTTTTTGAATGATCTTCAGCAAATTTTACTTGCATATGATATTAATGATATTGTTTGATAATTTCTGCATTCTGTTGGATCATCTTACTTTGGAATGGGCAAAAATATGCCTATCTGTGATTACCATTACCATTGTTTGTTACCGTCAAGTTGATTCTGACTCATGGCAACACTATAGGACAAAGTAGAACTGCCCATAGGGTTTCCAAGGAGCGGCTGGTGAATTCTAACTGCTAGCCTTTTGGTTAGCAGCTGAACGCTTAACCACTGTGCCACCAGGCCTCCTCTATCTGTGATAAAAACCCATTGCTGTCTTGTTGATTGTGACTCATAGCAACCCTATAGAACAGGGTAGAACTGCCCCATATAGTTTCCAAGGAGTGCCTGCTGATTTCAAACTCCCGACCTTTTGATTAGCAGCTGTAGCACTTAACCACTATGCCATCAGGGTTTCCCCATCTGTGATAGGAATTAAAAATACATTTTCCTCCAATTTAGTGTTTGACTTTTGACTTAATTTATAGCACTCTTTAGCCATTTAAAGAAATTTAATTTTATGCTGTCGGAGAATTCTACTTCCGACAGTGACTGAGTACCTTGTAAAAGACAAACTTTCCTAGAGATAACAATTATAAACCCTCGACAAAATATTTAAAAGGCTATGTGAAGGCACTGAAAGTGACCAAAATAGGCAGAAACTGGAGGGAAGTTGAGACTTGCAAGGAGGGAACAGCATTGAATGAGTTTCTCATTTTTATAGCCTTTTGCCTAAGGTCATGCCCACACGAACCTACTAAAACTTAGATAAAAACCCACATTTTTACTTGTTGAGGAATTAGAGAACAGTGTTCAGAGCTTCCACAGCAATTGAATAATAAGAAGGCAAATCCTAGAAAGAAGAAAGCCTTGGAGGGGTTGCTCCAAATTCTGCTTAGAAATTCCACCCAAATCTCTGGGTGTTTCCTGAACTATGAACTCACTGGGAAAACTACTAAAAGTCTAACCGTGGCTAAAATAACTGGACAGAGATTTCTGCTGTTGCATACTGCAAGGGAGAGAGAATTTGGAGTTTGAATTCAGCCACGTTAACTGCCTGATAAAAGTTTAAAAATCAACACTTTTTCAAAGGAACATAGTAGAATCCAGAATCTCTACAACTTATCACTTATTCACAAAGTCCAGGATACAATCCAAAATTACTAGACATATGAAGAAATAAGAATATATGACCCATGTTTAAGAAAAAAGACAATCAAGGCAGGCTATATCATTAAGGTTGTGTGTCAACTTGGCTGGGCCATGATTCTCAGTGGTTTGGCAGTTATGATGCAGTTTGGCAATCATATAATGATGTGATCACCTCCATGATGAGATTTGATATTGTGTGATCACCTTCAAGATGGGATCTGCTGTGAGTAGCCAATCAGTTGAAAGGGAATTCCCTTGGGGGCGTAACCTGCATCCAATAAAGTGGACTTTCTGGTGAGGCTTGTGGGCTTTTGCTCATAATAGATCCTGCAGGTGGCTCCTATTCATCTGACCTCCTGTTCTTGTGACTTGAGCTAGCAGTTTACCTGCCCTCTTGCCTACCAATCTTGGGATTTGTTGGTCTTCACAGCCTGTGAGCCAGAGCCCGCTGTCTGACTTGCCTACCTTGGGTTCACCAGCCCCTGTGGCTACATGGATTAGGAGAAACCTCCAGCTTGACCCCACATTCCAGACTCTACAACTGTGTGTCATTACCTTAATATAAATCTCTCTCTATATATGTATTCATACACTTTGCTGGTTTTGCTTCTCTAGAGAACCCAGCCTAAGACAATGGCTCAGATGTTGGAATCATCAGATAAGAATTTGAAAACAGTTAATGTAACTATGCTCATAGACATAAAGGAAAATGTGCTAATAAATGATTAAATAGAAAACCTCAGCAGAGAAATAGACCACAAAAATAAGCAAATGGGAACTCTAGAACCAAAAAATTTTGGAATAAAAATTTAATTGGATGAACTTAAATTTTATGTAAATAAAAAAATTTTTTTTTTTTCTTTTAGATTCGGGGTCTCTTGTCACAGGTGAAAATGTGTCCATAATCCCTGGATAGAACCTTAGTGGTGCAGTGGTTACATGCTTGGCTGCTAACCAGTAAAAGGTCAGCAGTTTGAACCCACCAGCCACTCCATGGAAGAAAGGTGTGGCAGTCAGCTTCTGTAAAGATTATGGCCTAGGAAACCCTATGGGGCAGTTCTACTCTGTCCTATGGGGTCGTTATGAGTTAGAATCAACTCAACAGCAGTGGTTTTTTTTTTTAAAATCTCTAACCAAAAAAAAAACAGTTTTTATATTTTATTTTTACATTGAAGTGGAATTTGTTATATGGTATGAAGTAAAGATCTAACTTCATTTTCTTACAGATGGGCAGCTGTTTTGTGCCAGGATCATTTATTAATTAGCCTTCTTTTTCTTACTGAGATGAAATATCATTTATAATATGTCTTAAATTCACATATACACTGGAATGTATTTTTGAGCTCTTTATTCTAAAGTTCTCTGGCAGTTCAATAATTCTGTGCAGTACCATATTGCTGGGTTCTCGTGGCTTTACAGTATGTTTTAATATCTGTAAGTCAAGGCAAGATCTTTTCCTCCTTTAGATATTATATTTTTTGCCATTTTCAAACAGTTATTTCTTTTACATGAATGATACTATCATTTTATATAATTAAAATGGTACTATATTTTTGAATTGCATTAAATTTATGTATTAATGTTGGGAGAGTTAACATTTTTATGATGTTAAGATTTTCCACCAAAGAACATGGTATAGTTTTCCATTTCTTCATATTATGTTTTAAATTTTTCAATATATTTTCATAATTCAATGTTTGGGAGGTTGACAAAAGGCTGTTTATTTTATAGAAGCACATAATTTAAAATAATTGTTTCAATAAAAGTAATAAATGTCTTAAGTTGACTTGTGGCTTCAAGCTTTTTCATTACATTATCAATGCTGTTTGTATGTCTAAAATGTTTTATGTTAAAAAGTGAAAAAGAGTAGTACATACACATTGAAAATTTTTTTAAGACAATGCTATTGTGATGGTTAAGTTCTGTGTCATCTTGGCTGGGCCATGATTCTCAGTGGTTTGGAAGTTATGTAATGAAGTAGTTTGACAGTTATATAATGATATAATTTGGCAGTTATACACTGATGCAGTCATCCTCCATGATGTGATCTGTTGTGATCAGCCAATCAGTTGTAAGGGGTGTGTCTTAGTTATCTAGTACTACTATAATAGAAATACCACAAGTGGATGGCTTCAACGAACAAAAGTTTGTTCTCTCACAATCTAGTAGACTAGAAGTTCAACTTCAGGGCATCAGCTCCAGGGGAAGACTTTCACTCTTTCGGCCCTGGAGGAAGGTCCTTGTCATCAGTCTTCCCCTGAACTAGGAGATTCTCAGTGCAGGGTTCCTGGGTCCAAAGAATGTGCTCCTGGCTCTTGTTTCTTGGTGGTATGAGGTCCCCATGTCTTTCTGTTCTCTTCTGTCTTTTATATCTCAAAAGGGTGACTTAAGATACAACCTAATTTTGTAGATTGGGTCCTGCCTCATTAACATAACTACCTCTAATCCTGCCTCTTTAACTTAATAGAGGTAGGATTTACAACACATAGGAAAATCACATCAGGTGACAAAATGATGGACAATCACACAATACTAGGAATCATGGCCTAGCCAAATGGACACATATTTTGGGGGACACAATTCAATCCACGACAGGGAGTTTCCTTGGGGGTGTGGCCTGCATCCACTGTATATATCTATGGACTTTCTGGTAAAGCTCACCTGGTTGCTCTGGATCCTGCATCTATCTGGCTCATCATGATCTGACCACCTGTTCTTGGGACTTGAGCTAGCTGCCTGCTGTATTGCCTGCCAATCTTGGATTCATTGGCCTCCGCAGCCTGTAAGCCCACGGTCTGCCGTCTGACCTGCCGATCTTTGGTTTGTCAGCCCCTGTAGCTACATGATTCAGGAGAAAACTCCAGCCTGACATCTGACCAGTGGACTTGGGACTTGCCAGCCTCTACAACTACGTGAGCCATTTCCTTGAGATAAATCTCCTTCTCTCTCCATATACATACATGCTTCACTGGTTTGGCTTCTGTAGAGAACCAGCCTAAGACAGCTATAAAGAAGAAAATAAATGGTATCTGAAACTCCATAACCAGTGATAACCATCTCAATTGCTAATTTTTTTGTCTATTTAATTCCAGACTATGTTTCTATTTTCTACATATACACACACATACACATACAGATATATACATACACACATACACATGATTTTATATATATGGTTGTATATGTATACAGGTATATGTATCTGTTATGGTTAATTTCATGTGTCAATATATCCTATTGGTTCTGTTTTTCTGGAGAACCCTAACACAGTATCTAATTATGTATCTATATATCTAAGATTTGTATATATAGGTATGTGGAAAGGGTGACTGCAGTGCAATCCTACCCAGAAGAGTCTGCCTGGAAGCCCATGGAAATTCTGGGGAAGCCCATTCCACAGTATATGGGATGAGAACTTGAACTATGTTATTTTAATATAAAAGTAAAGTGTTATTTGTGGGGCAACTGGGTTGTAAGTGTGTAGGTAAAGATGTTGTGACTGTGGGGATATGCTTATACCTTTGCCAGTCTGGAACTAGGCACAGGGTATGTCTAATGTGAGACTGTGTCAGTCTTACACCATCAATTACTTTTTCTCTCTCATTGATTCAATTTCTCCATGTAACTAGATCTTACTGTTCCCTAGGAGAGCTCATCTATACTAACAGCTTTAATTACCACTTATCCTTGGATATTTAATATGAGCTCAGAGCTGTGTTTACAACTGTCTACCTAACATCTTCTCTTCGATGTCTCAGAAGCACTTCATGTTCCACACGTCTTGTACTGAACTCACTGTCTTCTCCTAACAGCCTGGTTCTTGGTCAGGATTCTCTATCTCAATAAATGGCTCCACTGTCCATCCAAATATACAAGCGAGAAGCTAGGTGTCATTCCTGGACCCCCACCTTCCTAACTATCATTTTACCCAACCCATCAGAAATCCCTGTCAATTTGATCTAATAGTGTCTTTTCTCCATCTCCACTGTCACCAGTCTAGTCCAAGCACCCTTTGTTTTCTGCCTGCACTGCTGCAATATTCTCCGAACAATCACCATCTTCCTGCATCTCTAATCAGTTTTCCACTCTGCAGCCAGAGTGAAATAGCAGTCTAAAAAATACCGAAGTATTATACACACTGGTTAAAAACCAATAGATCCCTACCCCTTATCCCTTCCAACCCGCTAGTCCTCATCCTAGAAGCAACTTCCAAACTACAGCTATCTCCAAAATATTAAAATGCTTCCATTTCTATTTCTCAATTTATGTATTTTGGACATCATTTATTGAGTTCCTGTTGTGATAACTGAGAGTTTAGCTCACAAACATTTTTCAAATACTGTTCATTGCAGGGCCAAGTAGTGTATTATGCTTATATTTTCTTTTTTGAATACCATTTCCCTCCTGGAATTTCTACCTGCCCTTTTCCACTTGTGCTATTTTCCATTATCGCATTTTCATTTGTTTCCAGCATATCCATCCAATTCTGTGTTCTATTGGATCCTCCCTTTCAAGGAGCCTCCCTCTCCAATTTGGACTTGTTCCTCATCAGATCTGATGCACTGATTCTCTTCTGGGATTTTTCTTCGTTGTTTTTCTGGGTTGGCCCATTGTTTCTTGGATACAACATCTTCCTTTTCATTGGTTTACTCCCGCACTTTGCTGGATCGCATTCATAAGTAATTTCCTTTTAAAAGGGAGCGCTGGAGGTAAATTTCATGAGAGTATTTCTTCTAACCTCATACCGATCAATAGTTTGGCTGGGTGTATAATTCTAATTGAAAATTATTTTGATGATAATGAAAATATGGCGCCCAATGTTGCTATTGAGAAATTTGAGGTCATTTTGGTACTTAGTCCTTTTTGGGTAACTTATCTGTTTTTCTTTCTTGAAGTTTTGAATATCTTTCCTCTGTTTCTGGTGTCCTGATATATCATGACAACGTGTGTATATGTGGATCTTTTTTCATTCATTTTTGTCAAGTATCCATTGAGTCTTTCTATTCTGGAGACTGTCCTTCAGTTGTGGGAAAATTTCCTGTATTATTTCTTTGTTAATTATTCCCCTTCCCTGTTTTAAAATTATTTTTATGCTGGAGCTACCATTAGTTAGCTATTGATACTCTTAAATAACTAGTTATTTTTCCTATTTTTCTTCTCACATTTCCTGCCTCTTTTATCTTAATCTTAGGTTCTGGGAGATTTCCTTGAATTTATCTTTTAATTCTATTGATTTTTTCATTTTAGAAATTCAATTTTTAATTTCTCAATGTTCTTTCTTACTTTTTGCTCCTTTTTTTTTTTTATAGACAGTATAGTCTTGTCTCAAAGTTTTTTCTTCAATTTTTCTGAGCACACCAATTTGATTCTTTTGAAATTGTCTTCTGTTTCTTATGTTATCTCTATTTCCTTTCCCCAGAGGTGGTCATGCTTTCAGTTTATACATTTTGATCTCTCTATTTTATCTTGATTAAAGATTATCTCAGGGCAGTAGTTTTAGGGGTTCATCAGCCTCCATGGTTCCAGAAAGTGTGAAACCCATGAGAATTTGAAATTCTACTCTGCATTTTTCCCCTTTTGATCAGAATTCTTCTATTGAAGTTCAGTAAGGGTAGCCAGGCACCATCCAGTTCTTCTGGTCTCATGGCAAAGAGGCAGTTGTTCATGGAGGCAATTAGCCACACATTCCACTCCCTCCTGACTCTCCTCCCTTTGTTGCTCTAGGCAAATAGAGACCAATTGCTGTGCCTTGGATGGCTGCTTGCAAGATTTTAAGACCCAAGGCTCTACACAATGAACTGGGAGTTAGAACATAAGCACTAAACATGTTATTAAGCCAATTAAATAATATGTCCCATTAAACCATGGCCCTAAACCCCCAAACAAGGAACCAAATTCCATGAGGTGTTTGGTTGTATATAAACAGCCTCACCAGCTACTTCCTCTCTTTTTTTGTGTCATTGTTGTAAATATACCTATTACACAACTTTTGCCATTTCAACTTTTTGCAGGTGTGCAGTTTATTGACAACAATGACATTAATTGGCTGTGCAACCGTACCCTTCATCAATGTGAGTCTTCCACCACCATAAACTGAAACTCGGTAATCCATAAGCAATAGCCCCCCATTCCCCATTCCTCCTGCCCGCGGTAACCACTAATAAACTTTCGTCTCTATGCATTTGCCTGTTTTGGTCTTCATATATAAGTGAGGTCATATGATATTTGACCTTTTGTGAGTGACTTATTTCACTCAGCATGATGTCTTCAAGCTCCATCCACATTGTAGTGTGTATTAAGATTTCATTTCTTTTACCATCTGAGTAGTATTCTACTGTATGTATGTACCACATTTTGTTTATGCATTCATCTGATGATGGGCATTCAGGTTGTTTCCACCTTTTGAATATTGGGAATAGTGCTACAATGAACATTGGTGCACAAGTATCTGTTTGAGTCTTTGCTTTCAAGTCTTTTGGGTATAAACTGAGGAGTGGAATTGCTGGGTCATATGGCAGTTCTCCCCCACGTGTCTGTCAGTTTGTCATACTGTGGGGGCTTGTGTGTTGCTGTGATGCTGGCAGCTATGCCACAGGTATTCAGATACCAGCAGGGCCACCCATGGAGGACACGTTTCAGCTGAGCTTGCAGACTAAGACAGACTAGGAAGAAGGACCTGGGAGTCTACTTCTGAAAAGCATTAGCCAGTGAAAACCTTGTGAATAGCAGCAGACCATTGTCTGATATAGTGCTGGGAGATGAGCCCCCCTGATTGGAAGGCACTCAAAAGATGACTAGGGAAGAGCTGCCCCCTCAAAGTAGAGTCGACCTTAATGATGTGGATGGAGTAAAGCTTTCGGGACCTTCATTTGCTGATGTGGCATGACTCAAAATGAGAAGAAACAGCTGCAAACATCCATTATTAATCGGAACCTGGAATGTATGAAGTATGAATCTAGGAAAATTGGAAATTGTCAAAAATGAAATGGAACACATAAACATCGATATCCTAGGCATTAGTGAGCTGAGGTGGACTGGTATTGGCCATTTTGAATCAGACAATCATATAGTCTACTCTGCTGGGAATGACAACTCAAAGAGGAATGGTGTTGCATTCATCGTCAAAAAGAACATTTCAAGATCTATCCTGAAGTACAACGCTGTCTGTGATAGGATAATATCCATATGCCTACAAGGAAGACCAGTTAATATGACTATTATTCAAATTTATGCACCAACCACTAGAGCCAAAGATGAAGAAATAGAAGATTTTTATCAGCTGTTGCAGACTGAAGTTGATCGAACATGCAATCAAGATGCACTGACAATTACTGGAGATTGGAATGTGAAAGTTGGAAACAAAGAAGAAGGATCAGTAGTTGGAAAATACAGCCTTGGTGATAGAAACAATGCTGGAGATAGAATGACAGAATTTTGCAAGACCAATGACTTCTTCATTCCAAATACCTTCTTTCACCAACATAAACGGCGACTATACATATGGACCTCACCAGATGGAACACACAGAAATCAGATTGACTACATCTGTGGAAAGAGACGATGGAAAAGCTCAATATCATCAGTCAGAAAAAGGCCAGGGGCCGACTGTGGAACAGACGATCAATTGCTCACATGCAAGTTCAAGCTGAAACTGAAGAAAATCAGAGCAAGTCCACGAGAGCCAAAATATGACCTTGAGTATATCCCACCTGAATTTAAAGACCATCTCAAGAATAGATTTGACGCATTGAACACTAGTGACTGAAGACCAGACGAGTTGTGGAATGACATCAAGGACACCATCCATGAAGAAAGCAAGAGGTCACTGAAAAGATAGGAAAGAAAGAAAAGACCAAGATGGATGTCAGAGGAGACTCTGAACCTTGCTTTTGAGCATCGAGCAGCTAAAGCAAAAGGAAGAATTCATGAAGTAAAAGAATTGAACAGAAGATTTCAAAGGGCCTCTCAAGAAGACAAAATAAAGTATCATAATAATATGCGCAAAGAGCTGGAGATGGAAAACCAAAAGGGAAGAATGCACTCGGCATTCCTCAAGCTGAAAGAACTGAAGAAAAACTTCAAGCCTCAAGTTGCAATAGTGAAGGATTCCACAGGGAAAATATTAAATGATGCAGGAAGCATCAAAAGAAGATGGAAGGAATACACAGAGTCATTATACCAAAAAGAATTAGTTGATATTCAACCATTTCAAGAGGTGGCATATGATCAGGAACAAATGGTACTGAAGGAAGAAGTCCAAGCTGCTCTGAAGGCACTGGCGTAAAACGAGGCTCCAGGAATTGAAGGAATGTCAATTGAGATATTTCAACAAACAGCTGCAGCGCTGGAGGTGCTCACTTGTCTATGCCAAGAAATATGGAAGACAGCTTCCTGGCCAACTAATTGGAAGAGATCCATATTTATGCCTATTCCCAAGAAAGGTGATGGAACCGAATGTGGAAATTACAGAGCAATATCAAGCAAAATTTTGCTGAAGATCATTCAAAAACGGCTGTAGCAGTATATTGGCAGGGAACTGCCAGAAATTCAGGCTGGTTTCAGAAGAGGACGTGGAACCAGGGATATCATTGCTGATGTCAGATGGATCCTGGCTGAAAGCAGAGAATACCAGAAGGATGTTTACCTCTGTTTTATTGATTATGGAAAGACATTTGGCTGTGTGGATCATAACAAACTATGGATAACACTGCGAAGAATGGGAATTCCAGAACACTTAATTGTGCTCGTGAGGAACCTTTACATAGATCAAGAGGCAGTTGTTCGTACAGAACAAGGGGATACTGATTGGTTTAAAGTCAGGAAAGGTGTGCGTCAGTGTTGTATTCTTTCACCATACCTATTTAATCTGTATGCTGAACAAATAATCTGAGAAGCTGGACTGTATGAAGAAGAACAGGGCATCAGGATTGGAGGAAGACTCATTAACAACCTGTGTTATGCAGATGACACAACCTTGTTTGCTGAAAGTGAAGAGGACTTGAAGCACTTACTGATGAAGATTAAAGACCACAGCCTTCAGTACGGATTGCACCTCAACATAAAGGAAACAAAAATCCTCACAAATGGACCAATAAGCAACATCATGATAAATGGAGAAAAGATTGAAGTTGTCAAGGTTTTAATTTTCCTTGGATCCACAGTCAACAGCCATGGAAGCAAGCAGTCAAGAAATCAAAAGATGCATTGCATTGGGTAAATCTTCTGCAAAGGACCTCTTCAAAGCGTTGAAGAGCAAAGATGTCACCCTGAAGACTAAGGTGCACCTGACCCAAGCCATGGTATTTTCAATCGCATCATATGCATGTGAAAGCTGGACAATGAATAAGGAAGACCAAAGAAGAGTTGACGCTTTTGGATTGTGGTGTTGGCAAAGAATATTGAATATACCATGGGCTGCCAAAAGAACGAACAAATCTGTCTTGGAAGAAGTGCGGCCAGAATGCTCCTTAGGGACAAGGATGGTGAGAGTGCTTCTTATATACTTTGGACATGTTGTCAGGAGGGATCAGTCCCTGGAGAAGGACATCATGCTTGGCAGAGTACAGAGTCAGCGGAAAAGAGGAAGACCCTCAAGGAGGTGGACTGACACAGTGGCTGCAACAATGAGCTCAAGCATAACAAAGATTGTAAGGATGGCGCAGGACCGGGCAGTGTTTCGTTCTGTTGTGCATAGGGTCGCTATGACCGACTCGACGGCGCCTAACTACAACAACAACATGGCAGTTCTATTTTTAGTTTTTTGAGGAAACACAAAACTTCAGAAGCCCCCCCGCTATGTCCTTTTCCACTTACTACCCTCCCAAGGGTAACCACTGTCCTGACTTCTAATGCCATGAGTTAGTTTTGCCTGTTTTTGTAATATGTATAAAATCCATCGTCATCGAGTCGATTTTGACTCATAACGACTCTATAGGACAGAGTAGAACTGACCCATAGGGTTTCCAAGGAGCAGCTGGTGGATTTGGACTGATGACCTTTTGGTTGGCAGCTGAGCTCTTAACCACAGCAGCACCAGGGCTGGAATTATCCAGTATCTACTTTTTGTTTTGGCTCTTTTTACTTATAAATATGTCTGTGAGATTCATCCATGTGGAATGTAGCAGTAATTTATCTGCACTGTTATATAGTATTCCAGTGTATGAATCTGCCACATTTTATCTATTTTGATAAACTTATCCATTCTACTATTTATGGGAATTTAGGTAGGTTTGATATCTTGACTACGTAGGTAATGAAACTTTGATTATTTTACTACATGCCTTTTGGTAAATGTTTAAGCCGGTATATACCCAGTAGTGGAATTGCAGGGTCATTGGGTATGTGTATGTTCAGCTTTAGTAGGTAATGACAGTTTGCCAAAGCACCAATATACATTTCCACTACAGTGTGTAAGAGTTCCAGCTGCTCCACATCTGCTTCAGCAATTGATATTTTCTCTTTTTAATTTTAGCCCTTCTTGTCGGTAGTAGGGATATCTTATAATTTTAATTGCATTTCTCTGATGACTAAGGAAGTTGAGCACTTTATCACATGTTTATTGGCCTGTTAAATGTCCTCTATTGTGAGGTGTCTGTTAAAGTCCTTTTCCCATATCTTTTTTCCTATTGGGTTTTTTGTCTTTTTCTTATCAATTTGTAGGAGTTCTTTATATATTCTGAATCCAAGTTGTTAGATATATGAACTGTGAATATCTTTTTCCCACTCTTTGAGCTACCTTTTTACTCTCTTGCTGGCATCTATGAGGAACAGAAGTTCCTGGTTTTAATTTGTTCAATTTATGAATTTTTCTTTTATAGTTAGCTTTTTTTAAGTTCCGTTTAAGACGTATTTGCCTACTCCAAGATCACGAGACAGTTCTCCTCTAAAAGCTTTATTGTTTTGCTTTTTACGTTTATCTCTGCAAATCATCCAGAATTGGTTTTTGTGTATGATATGAAGTAGTGGTCAAGATATACTTTTGTTTGTCACATGGATATCCAATTGACCCAGCACCATTTACTGAAAAGACCATCCCTTTCCTATTGCACTATTGGGTCACCTTTGTCTTGAAGCAGGTAACCATACATATGTGTGTCTGATTCAGCCCTCTCATCCACTGGTGAATTTGTCTATCCTTGTACCAGTGCCACACTGTCTTAAATACTATACCAAATCTGTTGCCACTGAGTTGATTCTGACTCATAGCAACCCTATAAGTTGGAATCAACTTTATTAAAAGTCTTGGCATCCAGTTTTGTTTTTCTTCTTCAAGGTTGCCTTAGCTATTCTTGGGCACTGGCCTCCTTTTAGCCTCTTGTATTTGCTATGCATCCTCCAACCCAGGGCCTTTGTACATGTTCCTTCTGCTGAAACACCCTTTCCTCTTCTTGTTACCTGCTTAGCTCTTACTCTTCAGATCACACCTCAGCTGCCATTTTCTCAGGGAAGTTTTTTCCAAAGTCCCAGGTCAAATCCCCCATGGAAGCCCTCATTAACACCACCCATCTCTCATTTGTAAGATTTATCACAATACAATTTTGTATTTATTCTTCTGGATCTTTGATCAGTGCTTTTTCCTCCTCTAGACTTTAAGCTCCATGAAGCAGGGAACCAGCCATGTCTGTTTTTATTTATCAATATATTCCAAAGGCTTAGCACAACTAGTCACTTAATTAAAATAAAGGAGTAAATAAGGAAAGAATCCCTTATAGATGACAGTCTATGCATGTATTTTTGTCCATGTGTGCCTGTGCATAAAAAAAACTTTACCAGTGTATGTGCATGAGGAAGCAATAACTAAGAAGCCAGCTTAGGAGCAGCAGATTAGGGGAGTTCTCCCTCTCCAGCCCTCCTTATTCCTCCTTGTCACCCCTCCGCTTCCTACCCTACACTGTCCAGCACTCCCAGCAGCCTTCCCTCCTTTTCAAGTGGCTGGAGGAAGACGCTGGTCTCCAGCTGCCTCTGCTCGGCTGCCCTTGTGCAGTTGTCTGCCAGTTGTGCACGCCGATTACTATGAATGCCACCATCTGGTATGCCACGTGGACATCATAATCTTTTCTTAATTACATTAGCAGCGCAATCAGTTACTGCATTACAAGGCCGGCGATGAGCTTTTAAATCTTGGTGGAAATCATAAATAATTGCACTAAGTACCAGGCGCCAGATGTGTGTGCCAACTTTGGTTGCACTAGATAAATAGTAACCTTACAAGAGTGTTAGACAGCAGGCGGTCCGTCCAGCCACCAGGCCACGCCACACCTGGGGCCCCACTCCAGGAAGGCCCCCACCGACTATGCATCCAAAAAGAGGCAAGGGGAAGGACTCACAGGAGCTCTGTGAGTGTGTGGGTGCCAGGAAGGGAGAGGTGTTCTCAGAATTGGTGCCAGTATGGGTGCAGGAGGAATGTGGAGAAAGACAAAGGGAAAATGAGGTGGGTGGATGGGAAGGGAGAAAGAGTGGGAGACAAGAAAGGTGGGAAGAGAGAAGCAGGGGAGAGGAGATAACAGTGGAAAGAGAACAGGGACCCAGAGAGGAAAAAGGAAGAGAGACACTGAGATAGAGACAAGAGGGACACAGAGAAAGGCAATGGCTGAAATCCAGATAGAGAATGAGAGCGAGAGACAGAGTGTGACTGAAAAATCCTGGGTGTGTGGTGAGGCTGAGAGAACAAAGAGACAGCCTTGGTTCAGCTGACCTTTTGCTCTTGGCAAGGAGTTCAGAGGGATCAGAGGGACTAGCTCAGCCAGTCAGGGCAACAGACATGTATGGTTAGAAGGGCCGTGAGGCTACAGCTAGGCCTAAGGGGGCGTCCAGGATGGTACTCAGACCTCTTGGAAGGGAGCCCTCCTCCTTCCTTCTCTCCCTCTTTCTGAAAACCTCCCAATACTGAAAGGGAGAGAGGTGGGTCATAGAAGGCCCTTCGATGAAATGGTCATTCCCTCCACCATGTAAACAGAGCTTCCAGTCAGCTTTTTCTGCCACATTCTTAAATAGGAATGGCAGCCAGAGGAAGCAGCTCTGGCCTCTTTAGAGGTAACCACCAGAGTTGCTTTAAGTGGGCAGAAGGCCCGGTGCTGGGAATTCTCCTCAACAGAGTGGTTTTTAAGTTGAAACATGATTGATAACTCACAGTGAGCCGGGTGATGAGCAGATAAAAAGAAGGGAGGGTATTCCAGGCATGGGGAACAACATAAGCAAAGCCCAGAGGCAAGGAGGCACTTGTCATGTTTCAGAATCAGAGAGAAGGCAACTGTGGGTCAAGCAGAAATATCCATAGAGGGAAATAGGTAAATTGAGGTAAACAGGAAACCCTGGTGGCATAGTGGTTAAGAGCTATGGCTGCCAACCAAAAGGCTGGCAATTCAAATCCACCAAGCACTCCTTGGAAACAGTATGGGGCAATTTTACTCTGTCCTATAGGGGTCGCCATGAGTTGTAATCCACTCAACAGCAACGGGTCAATGGGTTGATGCAAACATGGCTGGTTGAAGATGTGTTTATTTCTACTTACTTCTGAAATCTCATTAAAATGGACTTTAAGAGAATTTTAAAATGTATGGATCCACAAGGATAAAGAGAATGGAAGTGGAGACAAAAACAGACCAGAGGCATTAACAAAATTGCAGAAGGTGGGAGGCAGATGGCTGATGGTAACCGACTTGCAGAGCAAAGAAAGCTGGAACCTAAGTCTGCAGGAAAGAAAGCCAGCTAGGAGCAAACTAATCAGCCCTGCAGATCAGGAATGGGCAGCTGGGTACTTCTGAAGAGGGTGGAGAGGAGTAACGTGGGGAGATGGGTTAAAGCCTCATTCAGTAGGAGAATCACATTCCCACTGCAACTGAAGACAAAAAGTTTCCACTCCGAAAGGCTGGCCAAGAGAGGCCCTGGACTTAGTGGGGATAATAAATGAAAGAACTGAAGGGTGAGATGCCCACCCCATCTTCCATGTTGCTCCCAGGATGCTAGCTGCTGGGCTTAGGGTTGTCTCCATACCTCCTTCCCCTTCCAGGTCAAGAGACTGGAGAATTTCTTCCTGGGGAAACTTCCTAGAAACAAGAGAAGAGGTCTGCAGAGACCATCACTTGGGGCTCTCCAATGAAGTGGTCAGTCCCTGCCTGGCCACTCTTGGGTGAGCCCCACCCATGTACACAGAACTTCTAGTCAGATTAGGACTGACTCTTAAATAGGAATCACAGTCGAGTATCACCAGCCATTTGTGGAAACCTCTAGAATGAAAGACAGAGACCAAAGATACAGGCAAAGAGAAAAAGGCAATTAGGAGCAAAGAGAGATAATACAGAAGGCAGGAGAAAACATTAAAAAAAAAAAAAAGTGTAAATAATATCTTCTAAAACCTAAGAGACAGCATTGTAGCCCTAAAATACAATTAAAATGGTTTGTTTAAAAAATCAGGAATGTTGAGAGAGAATGAGAGGGTTAGAAGATAAAGTTAAGATCATCCAGATGTTAGAATAAAAAAAAAAGAAATAAAATATGAGAAATTAGAGGTTCAGTCCAGGAGGTCCAACATCGAACTAATCGGGAATCCAGAGAGAAGAAATAAAATCAATTCAGGAGGTCTAGCATGATGTTAACAGGTGTTTTAGAAAAAGAGAAAAGAAAACAGAAAGGAGGACATTATCAAAGAAATAATATAAGAACATTTTCTGGAATTAAAGGACATGAGTTGCCAACTTGAAAGGGAACAGTACTGACTAATTAAAAAAGACCCATAATTAAGCATAACTTTGCAACATTTTAGAACACCAAGAATAAAGAGAAGATCTAAAAACTTCTAGAAAGGAAGAAAGCTGCATCCAAAAATTGGGAACCAGAATAGTATTGAACTTCCCAATAGAAACCCTGGAAGCTGGAAAACATTAAGGAAAGACTTTAAAATTCCTAGGGAAAAGCATTTCCGATGGAGAATTCTGAATCTTACCTATTATCAAGTAACTGTGGGAGTAGAATAAAGATTTTCAAACATGCAAGATAAAAAAAATTTTTAAAAGCTCCCATGCATTCCTTCTCAGGAAGGCATGCTACAGCTAAATGAGGGAGAAAACCAAGAAAGGGAGAAGCATGGGATCCAAGAAACGAAATCCAACAGAAGGGCCAGTGGGGAAATCTGGGATGATGGGAAGGGAATGTGTCAGGATGATGGTTCTGTATCAGACCTTTAGGAACACAGCTCTGGATTACAGCAGGAAGGTGGAAGGCCACAGGAGGGTTGTGTTCGGTGAAGAAAAAAACAAGTGACAGTTTACTTGATGAGTTTTAAGTATTGGGAAGAATTCTTTTAGTTCATCAGCAAGTTTGGGGCTGAAGTGGTGAAAGGGCCATAGAAAACTAAGCAAATTAAAAAATGAAAAACAAAGCAACTACTAACTCTGGGAGAAACAAAAATTGTATAAGAAAATAATGTATTAATAGTATGTCAAATGGCTCAGCTGTGGCAAATATATATACAGTCCTAATTACGTAACCACCACTCGCCTGTCAGTTTGTCATACTTGCGGTGGCTTGTGTGTCATTGGGATGCTGGGAGCTACGCCACCGGTATTTAAAATACCAGCAGGGTCATCTATGGTGGATAGGTTTCAGCAGAGCTTCCAGACTAAGACAGACTAGGAAGAATGACATGGTGGTCTACTTCTGAAAAAAACTGACCAGTGAAAACCTCATGAATGGCAGCAGAACGTTGTCTGATATAGTGCTAGAAGACGAGCCCCTCAGGTTGGAAGGCACTCAAAATACGACTGGGGAAGAGATGCCTCCTCAAAGTAGAGTCGACCTTAATGATGTGGATGGAGTAAAGCTTTCGGGACCTTCATTTGCTGATGTGGCACAACTCAAAATGAGAAGAAACAGTTGCAAACATCCATTAGTAATAGGAATGTGGAATGTATGAAGTATAAATCTAGGAAAATTGGAAGCCATCAAAAATGAAATGTAATCAATATCCTATATGTAAAGACCAACGCACTAGGCATTAGTGAGCTGAAATAAACTGATATTGGCCATTTTGATTCAGAGAATCATATGGTCTACTATGCCGAGAATGCCAAATTGAAGAGGAATGGCATGGCATTCATTGTCAAAAAGAACATTTTAGGATCTATCCTGACGCACAACAGTATCAGTGATAAAATAATATCCATATGCCTATAAGGAAGACCAGTTAATACAATCATTATTCAAATTTATGCACCAAGCATTAAGGCCAAAGATGAAGAAATTGAAGATTTTTACCAACTTCTGCAGTCAGAAAGTGATAAAACAGCAATCAAAATGCATTGATAATTACTGATTTTTGGAATGCAGAAGTTGGAAACAAAGAAGAAGGACTGGTAGTTGGAAGATATGGCCTTGAGGATAGAAAGGATGTTGAAGAAAGCATGATAGAATTTTGTAAGACCAACAACTTATTCATTGCAAATACCTTTTTCACCAACATAAACGGAGACTATACACATGGACCTATATGCCAGGTGAAACACACAGGAATCAGATTGACTACATCTGTGGAAAGAGACGATGGAAAAGCTCAATATCATCAGTCAGAAAAAGGCCAAGGGCCGACTTCTGAATAGACTATCAATTGCTCATAAGCAAGTTTAAACTGAAGCTAAAGAAAACTGAAACAATTCCACGACAGCCAAAGTATGACCTTGAGTATATCCTTCCTGAATTTAGAGACCATCTCAAGAATAGATTTGACACATTGAACACTAATGACCGAAGAGCAAATGAGTTGTGGGATGACATCAAGGACATTATACATGATGAAAGCAAAAGGTCATTAAAAGACAGGAAAGAAAGAAAAGACCAAAATGGATGGCAGAAGAGACTCTGAAACTTGCCCTTAAATGTAGCTAAAGCTAATGGAAGAAATGGTGACGTAAAAAGGCTGAACAGAAGATTTCAAAGGGCAGCTTAAGAAAACAAAGTAAAGTACTCTAATGAACCTGGAATGAGAAAACCAAAGGCGAAGAACACACTTGGCATTTCTCAGGCTGAAGGAACTGAATAAAAAATTCAAGCCTCAAGTTGCAATACTGAAGGATTTTATGAGCAAAATACTGAACAACACAGGAAGCATTAAAAAAGATGGAAGTAATACACAGAATCACTATATCAAAAAGAATTGGTCAACATTCAACCATTGTAGGACATAGCATATGATCAAGAACTGATGGTATTGAAGGAAGAAGTCCAAGCTCCACTGAAGGCATTTGGCATTGAAGGAATTGACAAAATACCAACTGAGATGTTTCAACCAACAGATGCAGCACTGGAGGTGCTCACTTGTCTATGCCAAGAAATTGGAAGACAACTACCTGGCCAACCAACTGGAAGAGATCCATATTTGTGCCCATTCCAAAGAAAGTGATCCAACAGCATTTGAAAATTATCAAACAATTTCATTAATATGACATAGAACTAAAATTTTGCTGAAGATCATTCAAAAGTAATTGCAGCAATACATCGATAGGGAACTGTCAGAAATTCAAGCCAGATTTAGTGGAACAAACGAAGGACATTATTGCTGATGTCAGACGGATCTTGACTGAAAGCAGAAAGATGTTTAACTGTGTTTTATTGACTATGCAAAGGTATTCGACAGTGTGGATCGCAAGAAATTATGGATAACATTGTGAAGAATGGAATTCCAGAACACTTAATTGTGCTCCTGAGGAACCTGTACGTAGACCAATTGGCAGTCGTTCAAACAGAACAGGGGATACCTCGTATTTTAAAATCAGAAAAGGTGTGTGTCAGGGTTGTATCATTTCACCATACTCATTCAATCTGTATGCTGTGTAAATAATCTGAGAAGCTGGACTATATGAAGAAGACCGCGGCATCAGGATTGGAGGAAGGCTCATTAGCAATCTGTGATATGCAGACGATATAACCTTGCTTTCGGAAAGTAAAGAGGGCTTGAAGCGTCTACTAATGAAGATCAAAGACTACAGACTTCAGTGTAGATTACAGCTCAACATAAAGAAAATAAAAATCCTCACAACTGGACCAATAAGCAACATCATGATGAACAGGGAAAAGATTGAAGTTGTCAAGGATTTCATTTTACTTGGATCCATAATTAACACCCATGGAAGCAGCAGTCAAGAAATCAAATGACGCATTGCATTGGGCAAATCTGCAGCAAAAGACCTCTTTAAGTCTTAGAAAGCAAAGATGTCACTTTGAGTACTAAGGCACGTCTGACCCAAGCCACGGTATTTTCAATGGCCTCATATGCGTTTGAAAGCTGGACAATGAATAAAGAAGATTGAAGAAATGATGTCTTTGAATTATGGTGTTGGAAAAGAATATTGAATATATCATGAGCTGCCAGAAGAACAAACAAATCTGTCTGGGAAGAAGGACAGCCAGAACGTTCCTTAGAAGCAAGGATGCCGAGACTTCATCTCACATACTTTGGACATGTTATTAGAAGGGACTAGTCCCTGGAGAAGGACATCATGCTTGGCAGAGGGTCAGCAAAGAAGAGGAGAACCCTCGATGAGATGCATCGACACACTTGCTGCAAAAATAGGCTCAAACATAGCAACCAACGTGAGGTTAACGCAGTGTTTCATTCTGTTGTGAGTCGGAAGCACTCGACAGCATGTAACAGGTCTGTATTAATATCCAATTAACAAAAATTAAATGTGTGGTATGATGTAGTAATTGAACTAAATCCTCATCTTCCTTAGTAGAATGTCAGTAGATTTTTCTTAAAAACTTCCGAAGTAACAGTGTAAACAGTTGCTTTGAAATAATATATAAAGGTAAATAGCAGATAATCTAGACAGATTTGGGAAGGGAGAGAAAAAAAATCAGCATAAAATACCAAAAGCATCATAAGGTGAGTTTCAAAGTGATAGAACCATTATAGCTGGAGATCAAGGTATTACTTTGGCCCTGAGAGAAGGCCTGACTAACGTAAGGATTAGGCCTCTCGCAGTTGTCCATAGCCCTGACTGCACATTAGAACCACCTGGGGAACCGTGAAAACATACAGACACTTAAGCATCAGGCAGCTTAGTACTGATGTGCTCAGACGGGGTCTCAGATTGAGCAGGCCTCAGAATCACCTGGAAGGCTTAATAAAACACAGATTGCTGGACCCCACCCCTGGAGTTGTTGATTCAGTAAATCTGGGGTGGGGCAAGATGAGAATTTTGTATTTCTAATTGAATTCCAAGTGATGCTGAGGCTGCTGCCCAGGGACCCCACTTTGAGAATCACTTCCAAGAGAAGGGACTGTAAAGATAAAACAGATTAAAGGAGAACCAGGTATAGATGGAAACAGGCCTAGGTTAGATGTTGATTATCTCCTAGACGGGGTTATCCAACTCAGGGAGCAAAGATGGGGCAAGACTTGTTTTCTCAGTGGATGATTTTAGCAGCGGGAGAACTTTTGATTTCCTTATCTCTTACTCTAGGAGATGCTAGAGGACAAAAACTGTGCCTTCTTGAAAGGAGAAGGGGAACCCAAGGAACATGAAACTGCAGGGACATCCCATGATTGCAGATGAAGTCAAAAGAACGTTCTGAAGTAGAGGAAAGTTTGTACCTTGAAGAACGCATGACAGAGGCCTCTGTCCTCACTAGGGCTCGAGCTGCACAGGCTACATATTCTCTAATTGTTCAGGCACCTACGGAAAGCAATTCTTCAGCAAAAGCAAGCATGGGCATGAGGAAGAAGGTTTCTCTACAAGAGTGGTTCTCAAACTTTGCTGCATATTAGAATTGCCTGGAGAGCCTTCCAATAGCCCCATGTATAGGCTGTAACCCATACCAATTAAATCAGAATTTTTGGGGGTGGTACCCATGATCCATATTTTATAAAACTCCCCAGGGGATTCCAAAGTGCAGCCAAGTTTAAGGGCAGGACCTTGCTACTCAAAGTGTGGTCCACCATCGACAGGTTGGGCATTATCTGGGAGCTTATTAGAAATGCAAAATCCCTTCCTGAATCAGAACCTACATTTTTTTAAATTAATTTTTTAAAATTGTGCATTAAGTGAAAGTTTACAAATCAAGTCAGTCTCATACAAAAACTTATGCATACCTTGCTATGTACTCCTAGCTGCTCTCCCCCTAAGGAGACCGCACACTCCTCTCCACCCTGTATTTCCATGTCCATTCAGCCAGCTTCTGTCCCCCTCTACCTTGTCATCTTGCCTGCAGACAGAAGGTGCCCACATAGTCTCATGTGTCTACTTGAGCCAAGAAGTCCACTCCTCACCAGTATCATTTTCTGTCCAACCTCTGTATGAAGAGTTGGCTTCGGGAGTGAGAACCCGCATTTTAACAATATGCCTCAGGGATTTGTGTTTACCTAAACGGCAGAGAAGCACTGGTCTAGAAGGCAGGTTTCTTAGGCCTAGGCATTTCCAAAGCAAGAGTCCTTGGCAAAAGGAGCTCAGCTATAGCTCTGCAAACACCTTCTCCAAGACACTGTGGAGGTGTGCCATTAGATAAAGTCCACATTCAACTCATCACTGGAGTTCTAGAAATAAGAAGCTCTATGGAAAAATGGTATAAAGAAAGAAGTTTACTTCAGATAAAACCTACCAAATAGTTAATGGCAGCTACCTTTGATAAGAGGAGTGGTGAAATGGGAGATTTGAGTTTTTGTTTTGTTTTTTTTACAATTTAAGTTTTCTAACCATGTTTATGTATGTGTATGTTCAGGGGGTTGGTAAGGATTGTGTTGATGGTGAGATTATGGGTATTTTTATCTTCTTTAAGATTTTCTTTATTAAAAAATCTAACAAATGGTATTTTTTAAAAAGCAATATACAAAGCAAAAGATATTAGAAATACCAAGATGAATTTGGCAAAATCACGGTCTTAATAGGGTACCTTAATATTATTGCATCACTTAGTCTTTGTCAAATCAAGTAGGCAAAAAGAAATAAAAGTATGGAAGATATGAATAATTTCATTAATAAGGTTATTCAAAAAATATATTTCAAAATCAGACAAATCAAGTAGGCAAAAATAAATAAAACATGAAAGATATGAATAATTTCATTAATACGATTATTTACTAGATATATTTCAAAATCTGTAATCTACAAACATAATTTTTACACTTTCCATTTATCATTTTAAAAATTAATCATTTTTCTAACTCATAAAGAAATGTTAGTAACTTTCAAAAGCTGGAAAGTTTAAGCCATACAAGGCTTGTCTTGTATCACTGAATCCTCTGTTTCTAGCATGGTGCCTGCTATAAAAAGTAGGTGCCAAATAAATATTTATTATTGAAAGGTTGTATCTTCTCACTTCAATGCAATGAAATAAAAAATTCATAACAAAAGTTAAGCAAACAAAAAGCTGAAATCATCTGGAAAATACAAAAAGAAATTCCCCCACGATAATCTTTAAAGTCAATGCAATATCAATTGCAACTCGACAGAATTTTTCACGGACTCTTACAAGCTGATTCTAAAGTTAATATGGAAGACCAAATGTACATGAACTGACAAGATAGATATTAAAAACAATTTTTGTTCTATAAGATTTGTAACTTTATAAAGTTATAGAAGTTAAAATGGTGTGATATTGATATAGGGAAAGGCAATTAAATTAGAACTGAGTAGTGAGTTCAGATATATCCTGTGTGCTGATTTATTAATCTAAATATAACAGAATTTCAAATACTTAAAGAAATTATTACTATTCAGTAAATGATATTGGGACAATTGCCTCCCAATTGGAAAAACTTAGATCTTTACCTTACACTATCCACAAGGAAAAAATGCTGATGGGTTAAAGCCCTAAAAGCAAAACACAAAATGACAACTGTATTAGAAAAAATGTAGACAAATATGTTTACCAACTCATGGATGTAGAAGCTTCTTGGATAAACCACAAAAATCCAAAGCCATAAATGTAAAGTTTAATAAATTTGACTACACAATAAATCATGATTCTGTGTGACAAATGACACCATAAAAGTTTTGGAAAAATGACAAATGCATTAAAAATATGTACAACCAATTTAAGAGACAAAGGATTAGGATCAGGAATAAAGAACTCTCACAAGCTAATAAGAAAAAGACAAACAACCTAATAGAAAATGGACAACATATATGAACAGGAAATTCGCAGCAAAGAAAATATAAATAGTTGATAATCACCTAAAGGATCCATCATTTTATTAGTAATCCTGGAACTAACTCCAAGGTATAGAGATACTATTATTTTACTCATTTGTTCAGCAATTTTTTTCAAGTTTGAAAATAAGAGTTAGCAGGACGGGCATAATAGGTACATTTGCATGCTTACAAGAGGAGTGTAAAATGGCATTTCCAGTTTGATGGGCATTTTGGCAGGATCAAAATGAAAAGCTCACGTTCTGTGGCATGGAAAGTCCAGATATTTGCTTCTACCTTAGAGAAACATTGGTATGCATTTATAAGGAAGCTCGTACATGGTGTTTACTACAGCCTTCTCTATTAGAAAAACCTGAAAATAATCAAAGTGTCCATTAAACAGAATGTGGTTGAATAAACTGCATTAAATTCATAGTATGAAATACATTGTGAATATGTAGTTAAAATGAATCAGCTTCATGCATATATATTGACAGAAAAAGATGCTTAACATTGCTGGAATAAAGCAAGGTACAGAATACTATATACAACATGATTCTCTTCAGGTAACAAAAAGTCCTTGACAAAACAAACTGTATTTTCTCTAGGTACATATGCATATAAATGATTAGAAAAATATGAAGTGCTATTCAAGGTGGCAGCTTAAGGTAATGTAGTACACCTTTCTACTATCACCTAGAACCCTCCTAGAAATCTTGGATAACATATTCCACAATATTTTCAAAATACAGTCCTATTCAGTCTCATTTTCTCTCCTTCTCCCCACCCCTCTCTCTCTCTTTCTCACACACACACACACACACCTAAAAACGCCCAGGTGTGATAAAGTGGAATGTAGAAATCAGAACTGCAGGCGTACAAATTGAAGTTCAGTAACATTAGGGTGAGGAGGTCAGTTATCGAACAGAATTAATTTGGAGACAATTTAAAATAGAGGGGGAATTAAAATTCTAGAGAAGAATAACATGGACAATGTGGGAGTAGTTATCTGATCTTCTAATGGTTTGGGAGAAGGACATGGATATTGATTAACTTCAGACTTTGGTAATCCAAGTATGCATTATTAAAAAAAATTTTTTTTTGAATTCCCCTGAAAGGATAGAAGTAGATGTTATAGGAGTGAAATCATTGGAGGAGGAAAGGAGGGAATTTTAAAAATCTGATTAATCAAATGTTGTTAGGTGCAACCATGTGACAGAGTAGAACTTCCCCATAGAGTTTTCTGGGCTATAATCTTCATGGGAGCAGATTGCCAGGTCTTTGTCCCGTGGAGCCACTGGGTAGGTTTGAACAGCCAGCTTTTGGTTAGCAGTCTAGTGCTTAACCATTTCGCCACCAGGGCTCCTCTGATCAATCAAATAAAAGGCAAGAAATGGAAAAAAGCATGGCAAAGAGAAAGCATACAATAAGATGGTAGAAATAATTCAACATTTTTTTTTTTTATGTTAGTACTCAAAATAAATGTAAGTGGACCGACCCTTCCAGTTAAAAGATAGATGTTCAGATTTTTTTTTTAAGGCAAGCAGTGCAAGATAATGTCTTAGAAAGATTGAAAAAAAATGTACATAAAAAAAAAGACATGTCAGAGAAATTTAGGCCCAAAATAAATTTAAAAATGGGTGTAACCAAATTAAGATCTGGCAACATAGATTTTGAGACAAAACCACTAATAGAGATAGTGATTTTACATAATGGTAAGAAACAACCAGGAGGATGTGAGAATCCTAAACTAGTAAGCACTTAACAACACAATCTCAAAATATAGAAAGCAAAACACTTCTAGACTTACAAGGAAAAACAGACAAATCCACAATCATAGAGGGAAAATTTTAATCTCTCTTATTTGTATGTCAAGCAGATAAAAATTAATTACTAAGGATAAAGAAGATTTGAACAACACAAGCTGACAAGCTTGAAATTTTAAACTTGTTTAGAACTTACTACTCCAAATTTAGCGAATAATAACAATTTCCAAGGATCTAGAGAACATTTATAAAAATCAACCAGCTACTAGACTATAAAGAGAATTGTTGAAAACTTTAATAACTGTACTGGAGGATATAAAAGTCCTAAATAAATAAATAGATAAGTCATGTTAATGGATGTGAAGACTCAATATCATAAAGATGGAAATTCTCTCCAAATTTATGTACAGACTTGACCCAGTGCCATTCCAAAACAACAAGGAAATTTTTCGTGGAAATCGAGAAGCTGATCCCGAAATATGTATAGAATTGTAACGGATCAAGAATAGGAATTCCCTGCGTGTGTGTGCATGTGCATGTATGATTCGATGTATTCAGCTGATATATTCCCCTGCCAGATATGAAGACTTTCTATGAAGCTGGAGTAATTTAAGCAATATGCATTAGTGCCAGGACAGACAAATTTATCAAAAGACAGCCTGAATACTGACCCACACATATAAAGGACTGGCACAAATGAGTGGCATAAGGATGGAATATTCAATAAATGATGCTGTAATAAATGAAAAAGGAGTGATGGAATTAGAATATCTCCATTTTGCAAGCCTTAATGAAATAATGGATCTAAGCAATGATCATTAATGGTTGTTAATATCTCAAAATGTCATGTTAGACATTATATACCTACAAAATCCCTTATGAAGTATTGCCAAAAATTAAACCTGAATCCAATCAAGTCTAGATCTAATTAACAGTTTATGGGAAACACAGGTGCAGAGGAACATGTTAAAGGATTCTACAGGGATGCAATCAGCAAAACTCAGAATTTGGGAAATTGTACAGGACAGACAATTGTTTCTTCAACAAATAAATATCAAGGAGGAAAAAAGAGAAAGGAGATATTTACATATTAAAAATTATTGTTATTTTTAGATATAATAATGGTATTGTGGTAAAAAGAGAACTGATGTTTTAAAGGTTCATACTGATACATGTACAAAAATACGTGTACAGATGAAATTAAATGATGTCAGAACTTTGCTTCAAAATAATTTCGGAGGGAGAGTGGTTTGAGGTATGGATGAAGCAAGATTGGCTGCGATTTGCTCATTGTTGAAGCTGCGTTTTGGGCATATGAGGTTTACTATCCTGTTCTTGCTACTTTTTGTATATGTTTGACATTTTCTAAAACAAAAAGTTAGAAGGGAGAAAAACAGTGCTGGAATGATTTGTTATCCACGTGAAGAAAAAATAAAATTAGATCACTATTTCAAATCATTCTAAAAAATCAATCCCAGATTGATTAAAGACTAATCGTGAATTGCAAAATCTTAAAACTTTTAGAAATAAATACAGAAAAACACGTTTATGGCGTTGGCATGGGGAAGGATTTCCAAAGCAAGATAGAAAAAGCACTAACCATAAAGGCAAACATTGATAAATTTGAGTACATTAAGATAAAATATTTGTGTACAACAAAAGATACCATAAACAAAATGAAAGACAAACCAGTCTGGGAGAAGCTGCTTGCAGCAAAATATTAGTCCACAATGTATAACAAACTTTTACAAATCAATAAAAGAAGAAACCAGGAAAATGGGCAAAGGCTGTGAACAGGGAAATCAAAAGAGAAAACCCAAATAGTAAATAAACATACGAAAAGCTCTGCAACCTTACTGATAATCAGGGAGGTGCAACTAAAGCCACAGTGAGGTATATTTTACACTCATCTATTAGCAAAACTTTTTTTTTTTTTTATTAGCAAAACTTAAAAGTCAGATGCTGTCTAGTGATGGGGAGGATGCAGGGAAACAGGATCTCTTACAGAGTGTTGGTAGGAGGAGTGTATGCTGGTACAACAACATTGAAGATAATTTGATAATACCTTGTCAGGGTGAAGGTGCACGTACCTTGTAACTGAACAGCCCCACCTCCACACATTTACCTTAGACAAATTTTTTCCTGTGTGGCTAAGAAGACATGAATAAGAATGTTTATCATGCACTATATGCAATAGTCAAAAATATGAAAACAGCTGTCCCTTAGAAGGGAAATGGAAAGATATTTGTACAATGAAATACTAAGGAGCAGATAAATGAATGAACTAGAGCTACATGTATCAACATGAGTAAATCTCCAAAACAAGTCTTAAAAATACATGGACAGCGTGCCTCTATTCTTGTAAATTTAAAAACACATAGAACAATTCTATATATTGCTTGTGAATACATACTTACGTTGTAAACACATGGGAATGAGACCCACCAACCTCAGGAGCATAGTTCCCTCTGTGGAAGGAGAGTGGGGAAAAAGATGAGAACAACTGTTTACGGCAAAATATCAATATGTTAGAACTGGGTAGTGGTAAAAGGGATGTCTGTTACTATATTATTTTCTGTACTTTTTAATATATTTGAAGTATTTCATAATTAAAATTAAATATTTTTCAAAAAGAAAATGCATTGGTTTAATATCCTCGAAACATTATTCTTGTCACACATTAATTAAAGGTGATATGATTTTTCTATCTGGAAAATCCCAGATAGTTAACTGAAAAATACTTGGAACTAATGAGAAATGGTGGTTATCCCTGGGGTAGGACTGTTAGGGCAGTGGTTAAGTGCTACAGCTGCTAACGAAAAGGTCGGCAGTTCAAACCCACCAGGGGCTCTTTGGAAACCCTATGGGGCAGTTCTACATTGTCCTATAGGGCTGCTGTAAGTTGAAATTGACTCAGTGGCAACGGGTTTGGTGTTTTTGGTTTTCACTTTCTAATTTTTTAAAAATCATTTGAGTTTTAAAGTGAACATGTATTACTTTCATACTCAGAAAACAGTAATGATATTTCCATTTCAAAAATTAAATAAAATAGAGAGGAAAAAAGCCAAAAAAAAAAAAAGTTCAGTAAGGTAGCAGGTTATAAAATAAAGGTGACATCTGTAATAATTTATAAAGTAAAATGGGGATAAAAATATAATTCATAAAAGCAACTCAAATCATTAAATAACTATTATATGTGCAGACCTGTATGAGAAGAACTGTAAAACTTAACATAAAAAGAGACTTGAATAGATGAGGACTGTACTGTGTTCCAGAATGAGAAGAATTGACATTCTGCAGATGTTAACACTCATCAGATTAATCTAGGAATTGTCGCAATCCCAAATGACACTCACAGGACTTTGGTGGAGGAGAAAAAAAAAAAAAAATTTTTTTTTTCCCCAAAATGTTTCTAAAACTCATCCAGAAAAATAAATGAATCAAAATAACTGAAAAATTTTTGGAAAAGACAATAATAGGGTATTTGCCTTATTGGGTATTATATTCTTTATTCAAAAAATAGCTAATTGTGCTAATCACATTTTCTTCTTATTACAAAACTAAAACTAAAACAGGTTTAGTGTACAAAATACAGACAAACAAAAAGAAGAAAATAAAGATTACCTATAATCCCACCACTTGGAGATAAACACTGATAACAGTTTGATTTTTTTTTTTCAGTTTTTTAAAAATACCTATAAAAAATTTTTTTTTTTTTTATAAGAGATTGGGAAACCCTGGTGGCATAATGGTTAAGTGTTGCTGCTGCTAACCAAAGGGTCAGCAGTTCGAATCCACCAGGTGCTGCTTGGAAACTCTATGGGGCAGTTCTACTCTGTCCTATAAGGTGGCTATGAGTTGGGATCGACTCGAGGGCACTGGGTTTGGTTGTTTTTTTTTTTTTTTTTTTGGATTAGAGACTGAGTCCCTGGTTGGTGCAAATGGTTTTCACCTGACTATTAACCTAAAAGTTGGTGGTTGGAACCCAGCTGGTGGCAGAAAGGCCTGATGGTCTGCTTCTGTAAAGACTACAGCCAAGAAAACCCTATGGAGCAATTCTACTCTGTTACACACAGGGTGCCACGAGTCAGGATAAACTTCACGGCAATGGGTTAAGTGATTGAGTGTGTGTGTATGTGTGTGTACAAGCATGTGTGTACACATTCCAGAAAAGAACTCATTCCAATCATAGTTTTTAAACCAATTCTTTATACTTAATGACAATTAAAGAATATATTTCCATATCACTAAATGTTTTCCAGCATGGAGGAGGCCTTTAAACTCTTTGAAATTAAATGCAAACTTTTCTGCATATGTGAATTTTTCTGAGAGTATCCATTGCATTTTAGAGATCTAAAAGTGGCCCACTGCAAAGAAAGATTAAGACCCACTATTGTATATCTTTTTTTTTTGGTAACAGCTTTATTAGGTATAATGCACCACCATTAAAATCATTCATTTAAAGTGTACAATTCAATAGTTGTTAGTATATTCACAGAGTTGTGTAACCATCCCCACACTCAAGTTTAGGACATTTTCATCCAACCTGAAAAAGCAACCCCATTTCGTTATCTATCACTCCCGGATACCCCATTCCCTTATCCCTAGGAAACCACTAATCTGCTTTCTGCCTCTATAACCTACTGCCATAGAGTCAATTCTGGCTCATAGCGACCCTGTAGGACAGAGTAGAACTGCCCCATAGGGTTTCCAAGGCTGTAAATCTTTTTGGTAGTAGACTGCCATATCTTTCTCCTGCAGAACTGCTGGTGGATTTGAACCACCAGCCTTCCAGTTAGCAGCCAAGTGCTTAACCACTACGCTGCCAGGGCTCCTTTCTGTATCTATAGATTTTTTTCAATTCTGGACAGTTCATTTAAATATAATCATATAACATGTTTTTTGTGACTGGTTTCTTTCACTTAGCATGATGTCAAGTTTCATCCATGTTGTAGCATGTATCAGTACTTTATTCCTTTTTTCTATAATTTGTTTTGTGTTATTGTTGTTAAGAACATACACAGTAGAGCAGACACCAATTCAACAATTTCTACGTGTACAATTCAGTGACATTGATTACATTTTTTGAGTTGTGCAACTATTCTCGCACTCCTTTTGCAGGTTGTTCTTCCTCCATTAACATACACTAACTGTCCCCTAAGTTTCCTACCTAAACTTTTGAATTGCTATTGTCAGTTTGATCCCATAGAGATAGATTTTAAAAGAGCACAGTGCTCAAGGCAGACATTCTTTACTAGTTAAGCTAAACAGTGGTTTGGTTTTAAGAAGAGTTCAGGGGGTATTTTTGTTTTAAGGTTTAAAGATTATCTCAGGCCAATAGTATCAGGGGTTCATCCAGTCTCACTGGTTAGCCAGTAAGAGAAATAAAATCTTTACACATGCTACAATATGGATGGATCTTGAAGGCATTATGCTGAGTGAAATAAGTCAATCACAAAAGGACAAATATTGTGTGACCTCACTTATATAAAAAGACTAGAACAGGCAAATATATACAGAACAAAGTTTATTAGTGGTTAATAGGGAGTTGGGAGTGGAGTTTGGTTGTGGAGTACTGAATTTTGGTTTACAGTGATAGAAAAATCTCATTGATTAAGGGTGGAGTTGCACACTGATTAATGCAATTGCTGTCAATTAGTTGTACACCTGTAAAAAGTTGAACTGGCAAGCATTGTGTGATAGATACATTTACAAGAAAGACAAAATAAATAAAAGAGACGCTTGTGAGGCTGCTTTGTACAAAAAAACACCTCATGGAATTTGGTTCCTCAATTTGGAGGTTTAGCACCATAGTTTCATGGGATAACCTAGTTAATTGGCCTAATGTCAAGTTTAGCACTTTTGTTCTACCTCTTAGTTTGGTGTGCAGTGCCTGGGGTCATAGGCTTGCAACCAATCATCCAAGGTATAACAACTGGTCTCTAGTCACCTAAAGCAACAGAGGAAGGAGAGTCAGGAATAGGAGGAGGAAATGGAATGTATGGCTTATTGCCTCCATGAACAATTGCCCCTTTTGCCATGAGACCAGAACTGGATGGTGCCTGGGGACCACTACTGGACAGTTTGATCAAAGATTCTACAGAAGAATTCTGATCAAAAGTGGGGTAAATGTAGAACAGAATTTCAAATTCTTCTGAAACTCAGACTACATTCCTTTTTAAATGGCTGAATAATATTCCATTGTATGGATATACCACATTTTGTTTGTTAATTCATCATTCAATGGACATTTGGATTATTTCTGCCTTTTGACTATTTTGAATAATACTGCTATGAACATTTGTGTATAATTTTTTGTGTGGAATATGTTTTTATTTCTCTTTGGTATATACCTAGGAATGGAATTGCTGGATGAAATGGTAACTCTATGTTTAGCTTTTTGTGAGAAACTGCCAAGCTGTTTTTCAAATTAGCTGCACCACTTTACATTGACACCAGCAGTATATAAGGGTTCCAATTTCTCCCCATCTTTGCCAACATTTGTCTTTTTGATTATAACCATCTTAGTGGGTATGGTTCTTGACTGCTACTTCCACGGGCAAGTAAAATGAAATCCTTGACAACATCAATATTTTCTGTTTATAATAATGCTGCTTATTGGTCTAGTCATGGGGATTTTTGTTTTCTTTATGTTGAGGCATACTCCATACTGAAGGCTGTAGTCTTTGATCTTCATCGGTAAATGCTCCAAGTTCCCTTCACTTTCTGCAAGAAAGGTTGTGTTGTCTGCATATCACAAGTTGTTAATGAGCCTTCCTCCAAAATTCTGATGCCATGGTCTTCTTCAAATTATTTGCTCAGCGTACGGATTGAAAAAGTATGGTGAAAGGATACAACACTGATGCACACCTGTCCCGATTTTAAACTATGCAGGTATCCCCTTGTTCTGTTTGAACGATTGCCAATTGGTCTATGTGCAGGTTCCTCATGAGCACAATTAAGCTTTCCGGAATTTCCATTCTTTGCGATGTTATCCATAATTTGTTACGATCCTGTCTCGGCTGTCTAGACTGCTATAACAGAAATACCACAGGTGGATGGCTTTAACAAACAGAGATTTATTCTCTCACGATCTAGGAGGCTAGAAGTCCAAATTCAGGGCACCAGCTCCAAGGGAAGGCTTTCTCTCCCTGTCAGCTCTGAGGGTAGATGCTTGTCATCAATCTTCCCCCTAGATCTAGGAGTTTCTCAGCACAGGGACACCATGTCCAAAGGATATGCTCCACACCTGGCTCTTCTTTCTTGGTGGTAGAAGGTCTCTATTTCTCTGCTCCTTTCTCTCCTTTTATCTCTTGTAAGTTAAAAGGTGATGCAAGTCACACCCCAGGGAAACTCCTCTTACATTGAATCAGGGCTGTGACCTGAGTAAGGGTGTTGCATCCCACCCTAATCCTCTTTAACATAACCTAATCTTGCCTCATTAGCTACAGGCAGAGATTAGAATTCACAGCACAGGAAAACTACATCAGATCAGGAAATGGAGGGCAACCACACATTACAGGGAGTTATGGCCTAGCCAAGTTGACATATTTTTTTTGAGACAAAATTCAATCCATAATAGATCCATACAGTCTAATGCCTTTGCATAGTCAATAAAGCACAGTTAAGTATCTTTCTGGTATTCTCTGCTTTCAGGAAAGATTCATCTGACGTCAGAAATGGCATCCCTCACTCCATATCCTCTTCTGAATCTGGTTTGAATTTCTGCTAGTTCCCTGTTGATATACTACAGCAACCACTTTTGAATTATCTTCAGCAAAATTTTACTTGCGTGTGATATTAATGACACCGTTCAATGATTTCTGCATTCTGTTGGACCACCTTTCTTTGGAATGGGCACAAATATGGACCTCTTTCATTTGGTTGGCCAGGAAACTGTCTTCCAAATTTCTTGGCATAGAAGAGTGAGTGGCTCCAGTGCTGCATCAGTTTGTTGAAACATCTCAATTGGTATTCCTTCAATTCCTGAAGCCTTGGAAGTAGCAGTCAAGAAATCAAACAACGTATTGCGTTGGGGAAATCTGCTTCAAAAGACCTCTTTAAAGTGTTAAAAAAAAAAAAAAAAAGATGTCATTTTGAGGACTAAGGTGTGCCGGCCCCAAGACATGGTATTTTCAATCACCTCATATGCATGCAAAACCTGGACAACGAATAAGGAAAGCCAAAGAAGAATTGATGCCTTCGAATTATGGTGTTGGTGAAGAATATTGAATATACCATGAAAGTGAGGATGCTGAGACTTTGTCACATGTACTTTGGCATGTTATCAGGAGGGATCATTCCCTGGAGAAGGGCATCATGCTTGGTAAAGTAGTGGTCAAGGAAGAGGAAGACCCTAAATGAGATGGATTGACACAGAGGCTGCAATGATGGGCTCAAACATAGCAACGATTGTGAGGATGGCGTAGGACCGGGCAATGTTTCGTTCTGTTGCACATAGTGTTGTTATGAGTTGGAATCGACTTGACAGCACCCACAACAACAACATGGATTAAATTGTGTCCCCCCAAAACGTCTGTCAACTTGGCTAGGTTATGATTCCTAGTATGGTATGATTGTCTACCATTTTGTCATCTGATGTGATTTCCCCATGTGTTGTAAATCTATCACTATGATGCAATGAGATGGATTAATGGCAGTTATATTGATGAGATCTACAAGATTAGATACTGTCTTAAGCCAATCTCTTTTAAGATATAAAAGGGAGCAGAGAGACATGGGGACTTCATAGCATCAAGAAAGTGGTGCTGGGAACAGAGCATGTCCTTTGGACCTGAGGTTCCTGCTCTGAGATGCTCCCAGAACAAGGGAAGACTGATGATGAGGACCTTCCTCCACAGCCAACAGAGAAAGCCTTCCCCTGGAGCTGACACCCTGGATTTGGACTTTTAGCCTACTAGACTGTGAGAGAGTAAATTTCTGTTTGTTGAAGCCATCCACTTGTGATATTTCTGTTATAGCAGCACTAGGTGACTAAGACAGTGGTATGAACTGGTATTGTGGTTTTGATCTGCATGTCCCTAGTGATTAATGATATTGACCTTTGTTTCACATGCTTATTGGGTGTTTTAGGCTGGGCTCTCTAGAGAACCAAAACCAGTAAAGCATATAAGTATATAGAGAGATTTATATGAAAGAAAAGTCTCACTTGATTGTAGAGGCTGGAATGTCCCAAGTCCGTGTATTAGAATAGAGGCTTCTCCCAATTCATGTAGCCGCAGGGGCTGGTCTCCCAAGATCGGCAGGTCAGAAAGCAGGGCTCTAGGTCACAGGCTGTGAATATCGAAGAATCCCAAGATTGGCAGGAAAGACCACAAGGCTTCTTCTGATTTACGTAGCTGTAGGGGCTGGTGAGCCCAAGATCGGCAGGTCGGAGACCAGGGCTCTTGCTCACAGGCTGTGAATATCGATGAATCCCAAGATTGGCAGATAAGCTGACAGCTCAAATCCCAAGAACCAGAGGTCAGAACAGGAGGCAGCCACAGAATCCAGAGCCAGCAAAAAGCCAAACATCTGCTTATATTCGGATGCAGGCCATGTCCCCAAGGAAACTCCCTTTCAACTGGTTAGCTACTCACAGCAGATCCTATTATGGGAGCGATCACATATAAACACTAAGAATCATGGCCCAGCCAAGTTTACACACAATCTTAACCATCACGTTGGGTATCTGTGTATCTTCTTTGGAGAAATTTCTTTTCAGATCCTTTGCCAATTTGGATCGTTTGTCCTTTTATTGTTGAGTTGTAAGAGTTCTTTATATATTTCGAATACTAAACCCTTATCAGATATATGATTGACAAATATTTTCTCCTATTCTGTGTGTTCTCTTTTTGCTATCTTGAAGGTGTCCTTTGAGGCAAATATGTATTTTTAATTTTGATGAAGTTCTGTTTATTTTTTCTTTTGTTGTTTATGCTTTTGGTGTCCAATTTCAAATTCTTTGCCAAATCCAAGGTCATGAAGATTTACCTTTATATCTTCTTCTAAGATTTTTATACTTTTAGCTCTTATATTTAGATCTTTGATCAATTTTGACTTAATTTTTGTATATGTTGTAAAGTAATGGTCCAGCTTCATTCTTTTGTATGTGGAAATCCAGTTCTCCCAGCACCATTTGTTGAAAGGAATATTCTTTCCCCATTAAATGCTCTTGGCACCCTTGTTAAAAATCATTTGAACATAGATATATGGGCTTATTTCTGAACTCTTAATTCTATCCTGTTGATCTATGTACCTATCACTCCACTGAAGAAAGAGTGGCAATCTGCTTCTGTAAGGATTTCAGCCTTGGAAACCCTGTGAGGCAGTTCTACTCTGTCTATAGGGCTGCTATGAGTTTGAATTAACTTGACAACACACAGCAACAATTCCATTCCCACACTGTCTTGATTACTGTTGCTTTGTAGTAAGTTTTGAAATTCGGAAATGTTAGTCCCTCCAACTCTGACCTACTTTTACAAGATTGTCTTAGTCAGTCTGGGTTCCTTGAGTTTCCATAAGTTTTAGGATCCACCTTGTCAATTTCAACAAAAAAGTCCGCTGAAATTTTGACACGGGTTGCATTAAATCTGTAGATAATTTGAGGGATATTGCTGTCTTAACAATACTAAGTCTTTTGACCCATGAACATGGGATGTGTTTCCATTTATTTAGGTTTTCTTTCAATAATATTTTGTAGTGCTCAGAATATCAGTTTTGCACTTTTTTGTTGAATTTATTCTATTTTTTTCTTCTTGATCCTATTGCTAATGGAATTGTTTTCTTAATATTATTTTCAGTTCTTTCATTGCTATTGTATAGAAGCACAATTTGTTTCTATGTATTATTTAAATTATATTCTATGTATGTACATGGAAATAGGTACACATCCTTGAACATTTCAAAACCTGGAGGTGTTCATTACATGCTACTTTGCTCTTTGTCTTTTTTTTTTTTCCTTTTAACAATAAATCTAGGAGGCTTTTCACATTAGTTCTCTTTCCCTTTTTAAAATTGTGCATGACTTTTCATTCTAAAGATGTGCAATAATTTATTTAACCTATTCCTTATTAACAGACCCACCCCCAAAAAAATTTGTGTTAATTTTAATCTTTCTATTGTTGCAAACAGTACTGTGGTAAATAAACTTGAACACTTCTCCCATATGTCAGTGATCTGTAGGATAAATATAGAAGATTTTTGTCCCCAAGAACCAATTTTTGCTCTCTTAAAGCAACATCTTCCCCACTGAGAATGCATGCTTTCGATTCTTTCCTCACTTTTTTCTCCTATGGGGTTGTTGTTCTTATTTTTTCCATTTTTTAAGAAATGCTTCATTAGAGAACTTGACTGTATGATATGAGTTGCAAATAATTTACCCCAGTTTGCAGTTTCCTGGGATTTAGATTATGATATTTGGGCCATACAGATTTTTAAAATATGGTTGAATTTATCAATCTTTTTATGGCTTCTGGGTTTTTATCACACTCAGGAAGACCTTTGCCACTCCAACATTATAAAAGTATTCTCCTGTGGCTTAGGGTTTCACTTTCCGTGTTCAAATCTTTGATCTAGGTGGATTTTTATTTTCATGTAAGTTACAAACTAGGTATTAAACATTTTTTTCCAAGATGACTGGCCAGTTATCTCAAAACATACTGAGTGATCATTCTTTCCCTCACTAATTTAAGTGTCATTCTGTCATATACTAAATTACTGTGCATATTTGGGTCTAATCTGTCTATATATCCAAGTATTGTTCTACTTATTATTATACATTATAATGTGTTTTATTAGCTGGTGCATCTATTTCCTCCTAAATTCTTGATATTAAAAAAAAAATTATTTTGATTTGTTCAATCTTATCTGAATTTTGGAATCAACTGGATTCATTAAATAGTACTGTTGACATTTTGATGGGATCTCATTATATCGTATATAAATTTTTAAAGAATTGAAATATTTATGTAGAGTCTTCCTACCCAAGAAGATGAAATAACTTTTCATTTTTAAGTCATCATTTGTGACCTTCAGTATTATTTCAAAATTTTATTCACATAGATATGGCACATTTCTCATTATAAAATACTGGGTATTTTATCCTTGATATATATGTTCTTGATTATTCATGAATTTTGTACCCAGCCACATAATTGAACTGTCTTATTGTTTATAGTAGTTTTTTAGTTGAGTATCTTGGGTTTTACAATCATATTATCTGCAAATAAAAATGATTTAATGTCTTGTTTTCTTATTTTCACAGTGATTAAGAGCTGGGTGCTAACCAAAAGGTCAGCAGTTGGAATCCACCAGGAGCTCCTTGGAAACCCTATGGGGTAGTTCTACTCTGTCCTATAGGGTCACTATGAATCTGAATCAACTCGATGGCAGTGGGTTTTTTTTTTTTTTTTGGTTTGGAAAAAACACTGAAAACATTCCCATTAAAGTCAGAATAAAACCAGAATGGACTATTTTAGCATTGTTCTTGGAAAAAAAAAAACAATATTAAAGATATTAACCATTGCTGTCCACCAATTCCGACTCATAGAGACCATATAGGACAGAGTAGAACTGCCCCATGGAGTTTCCAAGGAGCAGCTGGTGGATTCGAACTGCTGGCCTTTTGGTTAGCAGCAGAGTTCTTAGCTTATGGGTTGAGATAGATCTACTTTATATGTTAAAGAAATAAGTACCTCTTCCTATTTTATTAAATATTTTTTTTAAAAAGCATACTGAATTTTGTCAAATGCTTTTTAGTGTTTATGTAGATGATTCTATAATCTTTCTCACTAGCCCTATTAATATGACTAATCATATTAATAGATAAGTTACCAACATTTTATTATGAATATATTCAAGCACACACTAAAGTTGAAAGAATGTTACAGTGAACACCCGTATACCCGTCTCCTATATTCTATCATCAATATTTTACTATATTTGCTTTATCGTCTATCTATCCACAAAGCCTTCTCTCTATTAATATATTTTAAAATGTTTAAGCATTTATTTATGATTGTAGTTAATGTCACTTGGTCATGGTATATTTATTTTGTTTTGATTTTCAGTCCTGCTAAAAATTATTTTGTTTGCGACTATTTTAATTTTGACCTTTGTATAAATATTTATCGATGTATGTGTATATAGTGTGTGTTTCTAGGATTTTGGGATTAAATTATTTTGCTTAAGGCACTGAAATAGTTTAAGTAGCACTGAAATTATCTATCCTTTAGAAATTTGGTAGAATACTCTGTAAAGCTGTCTGGGATGGGTCATTTTTTGAGAAGGTGGCTAAATCTTTAACAGCATTTTTTATTTCCTGTATAGTAATTTGTCTGTTTATTATTTCTTTCTTTTCTGGAGTCAGTTTTGATAATTAATTTTTTCCTAGTAAAATGATCGATTTCATTCTAATTTTCCAATTTTTACCAAGTTGAACAAAGCTGTCTCTTATAATGCATATAATTCACTCTATTTGTATTTATTTTCCAATAGTCATTAATATTTTGTGTATTTTACTTTCTTATTTTTTATTAGGTTATAAAACCATCAATATGCTCTTTTTGTCCCAAAGAACTAGTGCCTGGATTTAGTAATGTTATCCTTTTTCTCTTTTTTAATTAATTAATGTCTGCTTTTATCTTTATGATTGTTTCCTTCTGATTTTCTTTTTCTAATTTTTTGAGTTGAATACCTGATGCATTTTTGTTCATTCTTTCTTGATTATTAATATAAATTTAAAGGCTATGAATTTTCCTCTGAATACTGCTCTAACTGTATCTCATCTAATATTTATGATTTTCATTATTATTTTCTAGACACTTAGCAGTTTGTGGTTTGATTTCTCCTTGACCCAATAATTTTTTGAGTGAAAGTTCTAAATTTTGTAACTGTATTTCTTTTTTGCATTTTAGTATGATTTTAGTTTTATTGCTTTGTGATCAGAGAATGTTGTCTCACTATTTCTACCATTGTTTTCTTTATGAAATAATTTATGGTCAATTTTGTGAATCAATAGGAGTGTTTGAAAAGAATATGTAATCACTGTTTTAAGGTTAGTCAGTATGCTTATATATTAGATTTACCTCATTAATTATGCAATTTGGGTCTTTTATATTATTTTTAAACTGTGTGTACTTCATTTTTCATGAACTGAGAGAGGTGAATTAAAGCCTCCTCCTACTACTGTATTTCCATGTTTCTACTTGTATCTCCTGTTATTTAGTGCATATTTAATACATAATTATGTTTTCATTATGAATTGCAGCCTTTGATATTATAAAGCACCCACCTTTGTATATCATCTTTATTATGGCTGAGAATGCCATTGAATTATGTTTTATTTGGTTACATTCTATTATTAGGCACCAAGGTTTTCCTAATTTTTCTTTAATATGAAAAGATCCTGTTAACTGGAAAAGTGCAAATGCTATTTCATGGCAGTTTTGATTTGTATTTTTCTACTACTGTTAAGACTTAACATTTAATATTTTGGGATAATTTGCATTTATTCATTGTTAATGTTTATATTAGCTAATCATTAGAAATAAACTAGATGTTCAACAGTAGGAGATTAGACAAATAAAATTCAGTATACTAATATAACAGAATGATAATAGTTATCATTTATTGTATTTTACATATGTTATATAATTTTAACTCTACAGCAATTCTGGAAGGTCATGGTTTTGACTGATTTTAGGTATCAACATACTTAAAATTGATTGATAGTGTGTCATAGTTTAATTGGCAGTGTTTTTTTGTTTTTTCTCTTTCTTGTGGCAAAAAAATGGTGATTTTTATGATTGATAGCATACTACACTCAGTAAGATATGTCTGTCAGTTTGTTGTACTGTGGGGCCTTGCGTGTTGCTGTGATGCTGGCAGCTATGCCACCGGTATTCAGATACCAGCAGGGTCACCCATAGAGGACGTATTTCAGCTGAGCTTCCAGACTAAGACAGACTAGGAAGAAGGATCCGGCAGTCTACTTCTGAAAAGCATTAGCCAGTGAAAACTTTATGAATAACAGTGGAACATTGTCTGATATAGTGCTGGAAGACGAGCCCCTCAGTTTGGAAGGCACTCAAAAGGCCACTGGGAAAGAGCTGCCTCCTCAAAGAAGAGCTGACCTTAATGACATGGATGGAGTAAAGCTTCCGGGACCTTCATTCACTCATATGGCAAGACTCAAAATGAGAAAAAACAGCTGCAAACATCCATTAATAATCGAAACCTGGAATGTATGAAGAATGAGTGTAGGAAAATTGGAAATCGCCAAAAATCAAATGGAATGCATAAACATCAATATTGTAGGCATTAGTGAGGTGAAATGGACTGGTATTGGCCATTTTTTAATCAGACTATCATCTAGTCTACTTTGCTGCGAATGACAACTTGAAGAAGAATGGTGTTGCATTCATCATCAAAAAGAATGTTTCAAGATCTATCCTGAAGTACAACGCTGTCAGTGATAGGATAATATCCACACGCCTACAAGGAAGACCAGTTAATACGACTATTATTCAAATTTATGCACCAACCACTAAGGCCAAAGACAAAGAAGATTTTTATCAGCTGTTGCAGACTGAAATTGATCGAACATGCAATCAAGATGCATTGACAATTACTGGCGATTGGAATGCGAAAGTTGGAAACAAAGAAGAAGGATCAGTAGTTGAAAAATATGGCCTTGGTGATAGAAACAATGCTGGAGATCGAATGACAGAATTTTGCAAGACCAATGACTTCTTCATTGCAAATACCATCTTTCACCAACATAAACGGCAACTATACACATAGACCTCACCAGGTGGTACACACAGAAATCAAATTGACTACAACTGTGGAAAGAGATGATGGAAAAGCTCAATATCATCAGTCAGAACAAGGCCAGGGGCCGATTGTGGAACAGACCATCAATTGCTCATATGCAAGTTCAAGCTGAAAATGGAGAAAATCAGAGCAAGTCCATGAGAGCCAAAATATGACCTTGAGTGTATCCCACCTGAATTTAGAGACCATTCCAAGAATAGATTTGACACATTGAACGCTAGTGACCAAAGACCAGACTAGTTGTGGAATGACATCAAGGACATTATCTGTGAAGAAAGCAAGAGGTCATTGAAAAGACAGGAAAGAAAGAAAAGACCAAGATGGATGTCAGAGGAGACTCAGAAACTTGCTCTTGAGTGTCGAGCAGCTAAAGCAAAAGGAAGAATTATGAAGTAAAAGAATTGAACATAAGATTTCAAAGGGCGTCTCAAGAAGACAAAGTATTATAATGACATGCGCAAAGAGCTGGAGATGGAAAACCAAAAGGGAAGAACACTCTCAGCATTTCTCAAGCTGAAAGAACTGAAGAAAAAACTTCAAGCCTCGAGTTGCAATAGTGAAGGATTCTGTGGGGAAAATATTAAACGATGCAAGAAACATCAAAAGAAGATGGAAGGAATACACAGAGTCATCATACCAAAAAGAATTAGTCAACGTTCAACCATTTCAAGTGGTGGCATATGATCAGGAACCAATGGTACTGAAGGAAGAAGTTCAAGCTGCTCTGAAGGCATTGGCGAAAAACAAGGCTCCAGGAATTGATGGAATATCAATTGAGATGTTTCAACAAACAGATGCAGCACTGGAGGTGCTCACTTGTCTATTCCAAGAAATATGGAAGACAGCTTCCTGGCCAACTGACAGGAAGAGATCCATATTTATGCCTATTAGCAAGAAAGGTGATCCAACCAAATGTGGAAATTATAGAACAATATCATTAATATCACACACAAGCAAAATTTTGCTGAAGATCATTCAAAAACGGCTGCGGCAGTATATCGACAGTGAACTGCCAGAAATTCAGGTCGGTTTCAGAAGAGGACATGGAACCAGGGATATCATTGCCGATGTCAGATGGATCCTGGCTGAAAGCAGAGAATACCAGAAGGATGTTTACCTGTGTTTTATTGACTATGCAAAGGCATTCGACTGTGTGGATCATAACAAATTATGGATAACATTGAGAATAATGGGAATTCCTGAACACTTAATTGTGCTCATGAGGAACCTGTACATAGATCAAAAGGCAGTTGTTCAGACAGAACCAGGGGATACTGATTGGTTTAAAGTCAGGAAAGGTGTGCGTCAGGGTTGTATTCTTTCACCATACCTATTCAATCTGTATGCTGAACAAATAATACGAGAAGCTGGACTATAGGAAGAAGAACGGGGCATCAGGATTGGAGGAAGACTCATTAACAACCTGCGTTATGCAGATGACACAACCTTGCTTGCTGAAAGTGAAGAGGACTTGAAGCACCTACTGATGAAGATCAAAGACCACAGCCTTCAGTATGGATTACACCTCAACATAAAGAAAACACAAATCCTCACAGCTGGACCAATGAGCAACATCATGATAAATGGAGAAAAGATTGAAGTTGTCAAGGATTTCATTTTACTTGGATCTACAATCAACAGCCATGGAAGCAGCAGTCAAGAAATCAAAAGATGCATTGCATTGGGCAAATCTGCTGCAAAGGACCTCTTTAAAGTGTTGAAGAGCAAAGATGTCACCTTGAAGACTAAGATGCGCCTGATCTAAGCCATGGTATTTTCAATCACATCATACGCATGTGAAAGCTGGACAATGAATAAGGAAGACCGAAGAAGAATTGACGTCTTTGAATTGTGGTGTTGGTGAAGAATATTGAATATACCATGGACTGCCAAAGGAACAAGCAAATCTGTCTTAGAAGTACAACCAGAATGCTCCTTAGAAGCAAGGATGGAGAGACTGCATGTTACATACTTTGGACATGTTGTCACTAGGAATCAGCCCCTGGAGAAGGACTTCATGCTTGGCAGAGTACAGGGTCAACAGAAAAGAGGAAGACCCTCAATGAGGTGGATTGACACAGTGGCTGCAACAATGAGTCCAAGCATAACAATGATTGTAAGGACGGCTCAGGACTGGGCAGTGTTTCGTTCTGTTGTGCATAGGGTCGCTATAAGTTGAAACTGACTCGATGACACCTATCAGCAACAAGAAGATATGGTACTTCTTCTGCTTCATAGATGAGGATACTGAATCTAAAGAATGTTAAGTAATTTCCATAAGGTCAATCAAGTTAAAAACGCCTGGAAGCATAGAGGTCAAAATGTTAAAATAGTTCACTATGGGCAGAAGAATTATAATTATTATTTTCCTTTTGTTTGTCCAGAATGTATATATTTTCTTCAATATGCACATACAACTTTCACAATAAGAAAAACTGAAACTGCTAAACAAAACTGGAAAAAAAAAATTAGACCCTCAGTTCACATTATTCATTAAAATAAATTTCAGATAAACAAAATTGCATGTGGAGGAGCAACAAATGAGAAGTCTAGACTCTCTGAAATATTTAATAGCTATCCAGAAAATACTCACTTCCAGAAGTTATATCCTGAAAGAAACCCAGAAGCAGAAAAAGCAAAAAATGAACAAACAAAAAGCCCAAATTGAACAAAGCAGGAACCCTGGGGGAAATGAGAGAAAAGGTTCAGGTAGCAGGGAGGGAATAGTTGGAAGGAAGGAGATTTTGCTGTATTGTAAAAGCAAAATATAAAAATATAAAATCTAAAGCAATGCTGTCCAACAGAAATATAATGTGAGTCACAAATGTAAGCCCCATATATAGTTTTATGTTTTTTAGTAACCACATTAAAAAAAGGAAAAAGGGTGAAATTAATTTTAATAATATATTTTATTTAATTGAACATAATCAAGCGATTATCAGTTCAACATGTAACCAATATAAACATTATTATTGCAATATTTTACATTTTTTTCATACTAAGTCTTTGAAATTTGATGTGTATTTTACGTCTCCATCCAGATTAGATACATTTTATGTACTTCATGGCCACATGTAGCTGTTGGCTCCTGAATTGGACAGTGCAAGTTTAAAGATTACAGTATTACCTTGGAGAGAAAGGTCTGTAGAGCTCTAGGAAATAAAAGACTAGAGCCAGTAAGCCTTTTTGACTCATGCTCAGTTATGAGAGGCTAAAAAACAATTACACAGAGAGACTACCATTTGAGTCTTTCACAGTAACAACAGAAAAGGTAGGGAAAACACCTGATCCATCTCTGTCCCTTCCATAGAAATATTTTCTTAAAATCCAGGAAAATCTTTATTTTTTATTCAAGAAACAAAAAAGAAATACAATTCAACACCAAACAAAGATTTTTACAAGAGAAAAAGATGGAAAAGAACTGAATACCATTCTGATAGGCAAAGAGAGAATATCAGAAAAACATGAACACAAAGTTATATGAGCTGAAAGAAATTAAGAAAATGTGTAAAGCTTTGAAAGAACAGCACATACCAAAAATAAAAGAGCTCAGAAATGAGGTAGCCAGACAATATGAGGATTAAAAAAAAAAAAAAAGCTAACAGAATTAAAGAGAGAATTCGAAAGGAGAGTGTTATGGATAACTAAGACAGAGCTTGGTACCAGAAGCGTTGCTCTAACAGATACCTAAAATGTGGAAGTGGTTTTGACACTGTGAATGGGTACAGGCTGAAAGAGTTTTTAAAGTGCCTCATAGTAAAAGCCTAGATTGCTTTGAAGAGACTGTTGGTGGAATTATGGACGCCAAAGACAATTCTGTTAAGGGCTCAGAAGGAAGTGAGGAGAACTATAACACTGGAGATGGCACAGACCGTGACAAGCAGTGGCAGAGAAAAGGTAGTACCAGAACTAGAAGACTAGTGCACAGGAGCTGACCCATGAAACGAAAGAGCTGGGCACCTTTGGGCAGGAGGCTTCCTGGCAGAGTGGAATGCCTCTGGGCACTTGTTGGTAGAGCTAGGCTTGCCAACCCATGGAGTGCCTTCTGACCAAAGGCCAAGGAACCAGGAAGCAGAAGTTGAAGAAATAAGGAGCACAGGAAGCAGGGCTGCCTCAGTCTCAAAGGGTGGGGCCAAGACCCCTGGGGTCTCAAAGGGTGGAAACACTGCTTGCTGGGTGTCAAAGGGTGGGGCCACAGCCTCTCAGATTTCAAAGAGTCAGATCTTCACAAACTTGCTTTCAGAGTGTGAGGTGCCTTTCACGAGTGCCAGGGGGATGGGGCCAGATCTGTTGTCCAAAGCTGAGGGGGCTGAGCTGCCATGCCCAAAGGGCAGAAGAATGGGGCCTGCTGGGGCCAAAAGGGTGGGGTTGCCACTCCGATGGACTAGGAGAATGGGCCATTCAACTCTGAAGAAGCAGAGTTGCCATCCCAGTAGGTCTAGAAGGCTGAGCTGAAGCCCAGGACCAAGGGGTCTCCACCCAGATTCCAGACAGTGTGACTAAGAACCAGAGTCTTGAGGGCAGGACCATTCCCTAAACAGTCTCGGAGAACAGAGGATTATTTTCAAGCCTTGAGAGCTAATGCAACGTGTTCTGTTGACTTGCTTAGTGCCTGTTATCCCTTCTTTCCCTCCAGTTTCTCCCATTTGTAGCAGAAATATCTACCTTGTACTTGTTCCACCGTTGTACTTTGGAAGCAGATAACTTGTATTCTAGATTTCACAGATGAAGAGAAATTTTGCAAAGATGAGATTTTGGACTTGGAGTTGATTGAAGACTTCTGGGATGATATGATGGGATGAAAATGTTTTACATGTGGCAAGCCCATGAATTTTGGGGGGCCAAAGGGTAAAATGTTATTAATTGAATTGTGTCCCCCCAAAATATGTGTCAACTTGGCTAGGCTATGATTACCAGCATTGTACGGTTGTCCTCCAATTTGTGAACTGATGTGTTGTAAATCCTAACTTCCATGATGTTAATGAGGCAGGATTAGAGGCAGTTATGTTAATGAGGTAGAACTCAATCTACAGGATTATGTTGTATCTTGAGTCAATCTCTTTTCAGATATAAAAGAGAAGCATGCAGAGAGAAGAGGGACCTAATTTTCATCAAGCAAGAAGAGCCAGGAGTAAAGTGTATCCTTTGGACTCCAGGTCCCTGTGTTGAGAAGCTCCTAGACCTAGGGGAAGATTGATAACAAGGACCTTCCCCTAGAGCCCACTGAGAGAGAAAGCCTTCCCCTGGAGCTGTCCCCCCGAACTTGGACTTCTAGTCTCCCAAACTATGAGAGAATAAATTTCTGTTTGTTAAAGCCATTCACTTGTGGTATTTCTGTTATAGCTGCACTAGACAATTAAGACAGAGAGAGAGAAAATTTCATAAATGAAGACTAAATTAAGAGGAACACAAGGATGATAAAACACCTTGGAAGAAATAGTAAGGGAAATGGCAGACAGAAAATAGAAAAGTAAAGAAAATCAAACAACAATGAAGACAAAGATAAGAATTTGAGAGAAAGTGATATAGAAGTTAGGCAAAGGAGATCCAACAGATGTATAATTGAAGGCCCTGAAGACTAAAACCTAAGCAATGGAACAGAATATTTAAAACTTGAATTAAAAAAATAGCAAGATTTCTTCTTATATTTTCTATATATTTTATGCCTTATATCAGCAGAGTCACTCTCTCCAGAGATTCCAGGAGAGGATTCTTCCTTGTCTTTCTCAACTTCTCGTGGCTCCAGGCATTCCTTGGCTTGTGGCCGTATCACTTCAATATCTGTCTTCGTCTTCATTTGGCCATCTCCCCTCTGTGTTTTTCTGCCTGCGTCTCTTCTCTCTTATAATCACCCTGGATTAAGGCCCACCTTTCTCCAGCATGACCTCATGTTAACTAAATATATCTGCAAAGACAGTATTTCTAAATAAGGTCACATTCACAGACTCCAGGGTTAGGACTTCAACATATCTTTTGGGGGACACACTTCAATCATAGCATATGCTCTTTAAAATAAAACAAACAAACAAACAAAACCAAGCCAAAAGGCAGAAACCACCAAAATGTCCATCAATATATGAAAGGATAAACAAAGTGTGATATGACATCCTGATACATACCACAACATGGATGAACCTTGAAAACATGCTGAGCAAAATAAGTTAGAAACAAAAGTACAAATACTATATGATATCATTTGAATGAAATAAGCAAATATATAGAAAACAAAGATTATTAGTGGTTTCTGGGGGTGGGAGGGAGGGAGTAAAGGGGGGCATTGAGTTTATTTATGTTAATGGTGGTGGAATGTTTTGGATAAGGAAGGTGATAATGGTGGCACAACATAAAAAAAAGTAATCAAAGTCATTGAGTTGTAAATGTGGAAGTTGTTATGTGAGTGGATGCTTTGGTGTGCATGTTTTCATCACAATGAAAAAAGAGAAAAAACATATATATATAAGAAGGTTTAAATGTATATATTGAAAGGGCACACTTGTCCTGGGAGAATTAACCTAGAATGATCAACCCTGAGACTTAGCCAAGTGATACTATTGTTCCTTAAAGATAAAATAAAAATCCTTTAGGCATTCAGATAAAAAGTCAAAGTCACTTCTAGGGGAAAAAAAAATCAGAAAGGCTTCAGACTTCTAGGTCTCATATAGTTGATTGAACTAAGAAGCACATTCCTTACTTGCACTATTGTTTGTTTTATAGGCCTGTCTAATATTTGGCTGAAAGGTGGACTTCAGGAGTGGCTTCAGTTCTGAGTTAGCAGGAGTATCCAGGGGCTTCAGTCTGTCAGACCAGTAAGTCTGGTCTTTTTTGTGTGTGTGTGAATTTAGATTTTGTTCTACATTTTTCTTCTGCTCAGTCTGGGAACTTCTATTGTGATCCCTGTCAGAGAGGTCAGTGGTGGTAACTGGGCACCATCTAGTTCTTCTGGGCTCACGCTGGCAGAGGTTGTGGTTCATGTGGTCCATTAGCCCTTTGGACTAATATTTTCCTTGTGTCTTTGATTTTCTCCATTCTCCTTTGCTCCAAACGTGATGGAACCAATAGATGTATCTTAGATGGCTGCTCACAAGCTTTTAAGATCCCAGATGATACTCACCAAAGTAGGATGTAGAACATTTTCTTTATGAACTATGTTAGGCCAATTGACCTAGATGTCCCCAGAGACCAGGGTCCCCATCCCTCAGCCTCAGTAACCAGTCCCTCAAGTTGTTTGGGTGTGTCTTGAGTTCCTCTATATTGTGTGTTGTCTTTCCTTTCACTGAAGTTAACACTTAGTAATAGACTTATTTTGTACTTGCTTTGACTTTCGCTGAACTCCACACATTGTGGGGCCACCAGAATTCTGCGCTCATGGGGCATCATGATGCAATATGTGAACGGGGCAGACTCCCATATTGTGTGTACTTCCTCTTCTCATACACATGCTCCATTGTCCCGTCAGACTTCATTTACAGAACGCATGTTCAAAGATAAAATAATTAAGAATTTCAAGATGGCAAGAGCAGAGCATGAAATCAAATGTGGGGCCCTTCCGAGCACAGGGCCCTGTATGGCTGCACAGGTTACACACCCATGAAACCAGTCCTGGGTGAGGCAAGTGTATGGTAGGGCAGGATGTCTTTGGCTTTGTCTCCCTCCTCTACTCTCTCTTCATGCAACCCATTCTCCACACTAGAGTCAGTGGTCTTCCTGAAACACAAAAATTGACCACACCCAGCTTCTGCTTAGCCTTCCTCTCCCCCCACTGCTCTTTTGCACTCATGATAAAATTTAAATTCTCTAAAATAGCTTTCCTGGGCCTGCCTACTTTTCTCTCTCATGTCATCCTCTCCCGTTCTGCACCCATCTAGACCCTGGCCAAATCAAAGCCAAGAACCTTTTATCCAAAACTGAGTCCTGCACTCCACGTCCTTGTTTGCTTCTGCTTTGTCCATCTCAGTAACCAGTACTTCTATCCATCTGGTTGTAGAAACCCTAGGGTCATTCTTGACCTTTCCTCTCTCCAAGTTCTCGCACTTAGTCTGGTCTGCTTTCCATGAATCAACTCTTGAATCTTTTCTTGTCAGTATCCTTGACATTCTTTCCCACTTGTCCTTTCCTATCCATGCTTACATGAAGCCTTCAAGGGGTTAGAATGCCCACAACCGCAAAAATAAATTAAGTTCTCTAACCTCATCTGGGCCTCGATTCCTTCCTTCTGTCTTTCTCACAGAAAGTAACGCAGCTTCCCACATCTAAGATTAATATCTCATCAGAATTAAAAACTCAAAGAGAACTAAAATGTTCCATAAGTTTATAAACATGAATAGCTAACACTTATATAAGACCCATTGCCCTCGAGTTGATTGCAACTCTTAGCGATCCTACAGGGTAGACCTGCCCCATAGGATTTCCAAGGAGCGGCTGGTGGATTCGAACTGCTGACCTTTTCGTTAGCAGCCGAATGCTTAATGACTATGCCACCATAACACTTGCTATATGCAGACATGTTTCATGGTCTTTACACATATTAACTAAACCTTACCATTTTAGAGATAAAAAAACAGTGAGGCACAGAGAGGTTAAGTAATTTGTTCAAGATCAAACAACCACTGAGTGGTAGAGCACGGGTTCAAACCCAGGCCTACAGGCTCCAGGGTCGCTGAATTTACCACCTTTAATATAGTGCTGGAAACCCTGGTGGTGTAGTGGTTAAGTGCTAGGGCTGCTAACCAAAAGGTCGGCAGTTCAAATCCACCAGGCTCTCCTTGGAAGCTCTATGGGGCAGTTCTACTCTGTCCTATAGAGTAGCTATGAGCCAGGATAGACTTGATGGCAACGGGTTTGGCTTTTTTTTTTTTTTTTAAATATAGTGCTGTTCTGTAGGGTCGCTATGAGTCCAAATCAACTTGACGGCAATGGGTTTGGTTTCTTTTTTTTTTTTGGTGACGTAGTACTCAATGACTGAGTTAAAGACAGATTGAAGAAGTATTTAGAAGTAAATGAAAATTAAATTTGTACACACCAAAACTGGGTGGGTGGTGGGGGGAAGCTAAGAAAAACAGTAAGAAATCTATGGTATCAAATAAAAGTATTCATTTATCAAAAAACAAGAAATAAGAAAATGAAAAAAGAGCAAAATAGCACAAATTCAAAGGAAGATGGAAAGAAATAACAAAGAAAAAAGCACTAATCAATAAAATAGTGAAAAAAAGAGAAGACTAACAAAACCAAAAGTTTGTCCTTTAAAAAACTAATTTAAAAAGAGAGCTAGAAGTTGAAAATAAACTATAAAACAAAAGGGAAAAATAACTATAGATTCAATAAAATTATTTTCAAAATATTATGAAGAGCCAATGCTAACGAACTTAAGAACCAATATGAAATACTTAAACATATAGGGAAAAACAAAAGCCAAAATTTGTGCACGAGGAAAGCGAGCTTGAACAAATAAAATAAATACAAACTTGAACAAATATTTAAAAGATTGAAATGATTGTCAAATACCTCCCCCAGTCCCCCCCACCCAAAAATCCTAGGTCCAGATGGTTTTAGATGGCTTTACATATGATCTTTATTAATCCTCTAAGGAACAGTTATTTTCTATTTCATTCAAGTTGTTCCAGGAAACAGAAAAAGAGAGAAATCTACTCAGCTAATTTCGTGGGGCTAATGTAATCCTGATTCCAAAATCAGATGGAGATTATGCGGGGAAAAAAAAGAAAGAAAGAAATTTGTAGGCTTATTTCACTTCTAAACACAGATGCAAAGATCTTAACCAAAATATTTGCTAACCACATCCATCTATGTATTCCAAATAATACATCATAGTAATGCAAAGATGACTCAATACCAGAAAATCTATTTAATTCAACACATTAATGTTCCCAGATACCTACAAAATTTACCTTCAAAAGTCAATGGAACTTTTCTATACCAGCAATAACCAACTACAGAACGTAATAAAAAAAATGAAATACCTAACAAAAGAAATACTATTCACGATAGCAACAAAATTTATAAAGTATCTGAGAATTTAACCAACACACAAGACCTCTATAAATTAAATTTAAAAAATTGAATAAAGGACAACCTTTGGATGAGATGACAATGTTATAATCAAGTCAACTCTTTCCAGATTAATCCACAAATTCACTACAATGCCAATGAAAATTCCAATCAGATTTTTTTGAAACTTGATATGTCTACTCTAAAAATTATATAGAGTGTTAGAAGTTCCATGAAGAACTAACAACTTAAAAAATGGAAAGAGTGAAGAGAGATGGCTTTCCCTACCGAATATTAAAACTTACTATAGAGCCATTGTTGTTGTTTTGAGGTGCCACTGAGTCAATTTCGACTCATTAGGATACTGTATGAGCGAGTAGAACCATCCATAGTAATTAAAAAAAAAAAAAAACTGTGGTGCTGGCACAAGAACAGATAAATATATCAACAGAACAAAACGGAGAATTCAAAGTCCTACCTATGTACATATGGAAACCTAATAGAGATAAAGGAGGTGGCCCTTCAAATCAATTTGAAAGGATGGACTGTTTTGCACACAGAGTAGGAAAAACTGGCTCAACCCACTAAGAAAATTATAACTGGAACATTGCTTAGCCTCACATACAAGGGCGGGGGGTGGTGCTGTAGATAGATTAAAGATCTGAATAGGAAAGTTAAAAAGCAGAGGATTGATGGAAATAAATGAGAGAGAGTATCTTTAGGCACAGGGAAAGGAAAGGCTTATTTAATAAAACTCTAAAAGCACAGGTCATAATGTGCAAATCTGCTGAATTTGACTAAATCAAAATTAAGTTGTGCTTAACAAAAAATAACATAGACCAATTAAGATTCAGATGCTAGGGTTGAGATTTTACTTAAAGTCTAAAACTGACAAGGGATTAATATCTAGAATATACAAGGGACTCTGGAAAGCAACAAAAAGACGACATCAACTCCAATAGAAAAATGGGCAAATGATATGACAGGCAATTTACAGAAAAAGAAACCCCAAAAGCTAATAAGCACACGAAGTGATGCTCGAACTCATTAGTAGTCAAAGAAATGCAAATTAAACGAGATATCACTTTACACCTTTAGACTGGCAAAAACTAGAAAGCTGGATAATACCAATTAATGGCAGAAATGAGAAAAATAAGGTCCCTCACACATGGCCAATGAGAGTGTAAATTGATACAGCCTTTTTAGAAAGTGGTCCCTAATCACTTATGCAGATTAAGTACACACATACCCTAGGGCCTAGCATTTCTGCTTCTGAGTACATGGCCCAAAGAAATGCTAACACAGGTGCACAGTGGTACATCCCCAAGGATGTTTGTTGCAGGTTATTTGTGGAGGAAGAGAGTTAGTCATCTGGGTGTCTCCCACTGTTATGTAGCACTTAGAAACAATGGATTGATTACATGTACACATAGCAACATGGATAGGTCTTAAAAACATAGTCAGCTGAAAAAAAGTAGAGACTGGGAATGCTACACGATACCACTTACATAAATTAAAACCCATGTACACTCCCTGGAGTGCATGCGTCTTCCCCAAACCTCCAGTGAACCTGTCACTTCCTGCCTGTTGAGATCAGCATAATGTCACTGATCTACTGGATTAATGTGATGCTCTGTGCAATCCAGAGGCAGCCCAGGTTTCCTTGGACTATTTTATGACAGAGAATGGGAGAGTTAATACAGCTCTGGGGGCAAAACTACAACTCTCAGGCAAATACATACTACAAAAAAGTCACATAGGCACACACACCTACGCAAACACAAAGCAGATACCCACTTAGGCCCAGACCTGAGGCCCTCTTCTTAAAGACCTCGATGTTGCTGATCCATAGACACGTACAAAAGTACACAGACCAACTGAACCATAATGCAACCAAGTGGACATGTAGACACTTACACAGAGAAACACACACACGTGTATACAAACATGTAGCACAACATACAAGTACACATATCCACACATATGCAAATCTGAACTCCTGATCTGCTCTCATCCCAAACCTGATCCTTCTGCAGCCTTTTCCATATTGGCTGAGGGTGACCCTCTCCTTCCAGTTTCTCAAGTCAGAAACCTTAGAGTCATCTTTGACTCCTCTCTCTCTTTTATGACAGAGGATGGGAAAGTTAATATAGCCCTGGGGCAAAACTATAACCCTCAGACACATACACACTACAAAAAGTCACATAAGCACATACACATATGCAAACAATGCGGATACCCACTTGGATACCCACCCCACATTCCTATCCACTAGGAAATCCTGTTACCTTGACCTTCAAAATGTACCAATAATAAACCACTTCTCACCACCTCCAACACGACCACCTTGAATGATGGTCCAAGCCATCATCACCTCTCACCTGGATTACTGCAATAGGCTCCTAATTGGTCTCCCTATTCCACCCTTATCCCCAGAATCTATTCTCAAAACATCAGAGTGACCCTTTAAAAAAGCTGCTTATACATCATGCTCAAAATCCTACAATGGCTCCAAATTACACCCAGAATAAAAGCCAAGTTCATAAAATGGCCAAAGACTCTGTGTAAATGGCCCCTGTTACCTCCCTCACTTCGGGTCTCCTGCTACTCTCCCTGCTCATTCCACCTCTTTGCTGTTCCCTGATTTTGCCATTGCGCTCTCCCCTTGGTGCTCTTACCCTGGCTGATTGCCCTGCCTGGAGTGCCATCCCCTCAGATCTCCATGTCACTGACTCTTTCACATCCTTTAAGGATTTGCTTAGATGTTATCTTCTCAGTGAGACCCACCTTGACCACCCCATATAAAACTATAACCCACCCCACTCCCAGCTCTCCCCATCTCCCTTACCCAACTTTTTGTCCATAGTAGTTATCACCATATAATATACTGTAAAACCAAAACCAAACCCGTTGCCGTCAAGTCAATTCCGACTCATAGCGACCCTATAGGACAGAGTAGAACTGCCCCATAGGGTCTGCGAGGAGCATCTGGTGGATAACGTACTATACATTTTTAATTTAAGGTCTATTATTAACTGTCTGTCTCCTGTTAGAATAAAAGCTCCATGAGGACAGAGATTTTTGTTTTGTTTGCTGATGTATCTCATGCACCTAAAAGAGAGATTGGCGCAGCAGATGCTCAACAAATATTTGCTGAGTGAAGGAATGAATGTACTGTGCATGCATACATACATGCTCACATATACTTCACACATGTATACACATGCCCACATGTACACACACACACATGCATAGACTTTCAGGCCCTGCCTTTGGAACCTCTGTTCTGAGACATATGCACATATTCAGATAAACACAGAGGTACACTTACACCTGTACGTGACTGTCAGTCCAGTTATCTATTGCTACGTAGCAAACCACCCAAAGTTGGTGGTGTAAAGCAGCCACCATTTTATTATATTCATGGATTCTGTGGGGTTAGGAATTCAGGGAGGACACAGTAATGACGGCCTGTGTCTGCTCTACCAAGTCCAGGGCCTCGGCTGGGAAGAATCAAGTGGCTTGGAGTGGAATCATCTCAAGGCTCCTTCACTCACACGTCTGGCACTTGGGCTGGGATGACTTGAATGGCGGGGCGCTTGTCAGGCATCTGTCTTTCTCTTCAGGATGACTCAGGGCCTCTCTATGTGGCCTCTCCAGCATGGTGTCCTCACAGTAGTCAGACTTCTTAAATGGCAGCTCAGGGCTCCAAGAGTGAGTTTCCTGGGACCAAGGTAGAAGCTTTATGGCCTTCTATGACCTAGCCTTGGAAATCTCTTAGCCTTATCTCTCATTCTCCGTTGATTGAAGCAGTCACAAACCCACCCAGATTAAAGAGGAAGGGACAGAGGCCCTGCCTCTTGATGGGAGGAGCATGAAAAGTTTGCAGCCATATTTTAAAATGATGATACACTTGCACATACAGGCAAGCTTATACATACATTCACGCTCTTATGTACACACCATGCATACGCATACATAAGCATATTCATACACACATGTACATAGCACATACTCAGGCACACACATATACATAAAATATATGTGCACATGAAGACACTTGTACATATGTACATATTCACATGAGTACATCTGTGTCCATACACACACAGGCCCACAGCCTCGGAGGCTGCCCTGAGGATGCCTGCTCCAATGCTCACAGCCACACTTGCTTGTTCCTGACACCAGACCCCGTGTCTGGCTGAGCAAGGGGCCACGGTGAGCCAGGGTGCCTTGGCTGGTATGGACTGGGCCTTCTCTCCCCACCCTTCCCTTGTGGCAGGGGCCTGGCAAGAAGGAAAACAAATAACCTTGCGGTGTTTAAATAAGCAAAGTTTTGTGCAAAGCAGAGGTTAATGTACTTTATTGTTCAATGTCATGTTTATAGTGGATTGGTGGAGGGAAAAATGTGATTAATTGCCCCAAAGCCCACGGATCTACAATTATTTGGTTGTTGTGAACAAATAAAGGACTACAGTATTCATCATATTGAAATGAGGCAGCAGAATAAATGATGGCGGGCCGGGTAGGAACAAAACCGAGGCGTGTTCCCGCACAATCAGAAGGCGACTGGCGCCTTGTCAACCAGACGCAGGGTGGTGGCAGGAGTCGAACCTGTTTGTCTCTGTACTGCCAGCGAGGGCTGGGCTGACCCTGCAGGTGCCGGCGTTAATTCATGTCACCCCTCGCACCTCCATCCTGCGTGGTATGGAAACTAGGCACCAATTTCGTAATAAAGACTTGTTTCCGACCAGGCCCAGTTTGGGGCAGGGGCACAGATCTTCATTAGAGCACCTTTCCCGGGCCGCGCTTGTTACGGAGCACAGGTACTGGCTAAATGTGTCCGATCATTCATCATGATTTTGCCCTCCACTTTGTCACAGCGTGCGGATTTAAGGAAGATAGATGGTACAAGATGCTGTCTCCTCCACAGATGCTTTCTGCTCTGGTAAGTGTGTCCGATGCAGAATTATTTTGCCACTTTATTATTTCCTAGTGAGTGTTTGTCAGAGCTTTGCCTTTTGGAAGGAGCGAGTTGTTCCCTGTCACTCAGGGATGTCGCAGGAGCCGTGATGCCTGGTGGGGCTCGCCAGCCAGCTGGAACCCAGGCTGGGTCCCCAGGCAGGGCGGCAGGGGGTCCGGGAAGGCTGGGCCACAGGGCAAATGTCAAATCCAACAGAAATGGGGGAGGCAGGCTTCAGGGGAAGGTGAGGCACAGGTGCTTTGGATGCACGGGGCTAGGGGAGCTGGTAGGGGCATCCTTCAGGAGCTGGCTGTAGGCCAGGCCAGGCCACTAACAAAGAGCCGTTCAAATCAGTGTCCAAAGGGCTGTGAGAGCCTGGCCTTGAGCTGAGCCAGCTGGAGAAGGTGTGGGCAAGACTGGGGCCCTGTGGGGCTGCTGATGGCCTTAGGGCAGTGTGGTTAATCCTGCTGCCCATTGCTGGCACCAGATGAGCTCCCTGACCTGAACAGGATGGCTGAGGGGCTGAGTGGTGACCAGTAGGCCTTCCTGGGGAATGAAGATCACATAAGGCTAAAAGCAGATGAGTTCAGCTTGAAGCCCTGAGCACTGTCCAGAGCCCTAGGTTTAGATCCTGGAACCCTTGGGGGTATGGGAACTTCATTCTGGGCCTTGCTGGGCCATAGAGGTGTGGGCCCTGGAAACTGAAGGTGAATGTAGCCCCAGGGAGGAAGTGGGGTATCTGGGAGACAGCAGCCTGTCCTGTGGCCCTTTCTCACTCATGTTCACTCTGCAAGTGTCTCTCAACTGTCCCCATCCTTCAGAGCACCCACTTCCCACTGTGACCACTGACTGGGCCAGCAACCCTCAGCTGCCCAGCCCTGGGGTGCACACAAGAGAAACCTACCTTTTCTTTGCTTTCCCTCAATCTAGGCTGTCCTGAGTGGTGAATCCAGAAGCATTCCTCAGAGATTCTGGGGAAGCTTATGGGCACCAACATAGGAACAGCCTAAGTGAAGGTGCTTGAGGTTCAGGACACTGGGTAAGGGCACCTGCCTCTCTCTAGCTCCCCTATAACACCATTACTGGAGTGAGTTCACCTTATCAACTTGCCTACCTACATCTCCTTCATTTTCCTCCTCAAAGGCTCTCCAGAAGGTGGAGTGATATAGGGCAAAGTGCACAATTTTGGAATCAGGCAGGCCTGGGTTCAAAGCACTCACTAGCTGTAATGTTTTCTGAGCCTCAGTTTCCCTATCTGTAAAATGGGCATGATAAGAGGGCTTCCTCCTTGGAAAGTCTTAGCATTAGTTCCTGGCATGTTGTAGGTTTCCCGTCAACTCAGGTGTCTCCTCTTTCCCACCTTTCTTTCTGTTTCCTGGCTATTGGAAGTCTTTCATTCACCCTTGGTCTGGCTGACTCTGTGGTGTTCTTAGAGGCCCAGTGGGGTCACCGAGCTTCCTGGCTGCATCAGGATCTGCAGATGAGGTGGTGGCCCCTTTCTGCCCCATCCACTCATCTGCCTTCCCTTTCTGGACAGCCCCAAAGGAAAGCTTACCAGTTCATAGCACTTAATATACCCAACCTTTCAGAGTCCTCCTCCAGCCAGGCCATGGCTGCATCCTGGACACCTGGGACTCCCAGTCTGGCTGGGAGGTGGGGGGAACATGAGCAGATCATTTCTCCAAACACACACCGCGGCCAAGAGCCTCTGTGGTCCAGGTCTCAGTCTAGAAGTCACAGGTGATGAGACACTCATCTAAGATGTGGTGAAACCCATGGGAAATTGTGTGCTATAAGTTAGTAAGTAAACACAAGTAAGTCCTTGCTTACTGGTAATGTGCCCCTACCTATAGGACAGAGTAGAATTGCCCCATAGGGTTTCCAAAACTAGAATCTTTATGGGAACAGACTGCTACATCTTTCGGGACTGGTGGGTTTGAAATGCTGACCTTTTGGTTAGCAGCCAGGTGCTTAACTCCTGCCATCCGGTTAAAAAAAAAAAAAGAAACCCCAAATCTGTGATTCCATGAGTTTTATGTTTAAGGTATATCCTCCTTTCTCTCTTTTTTGTAGTGAGTTTTCTTTTGCCACAGGTCTCCCTTTCATTTTTTTGTTCATTCAGCAAAGGGTGTTGTTGTTGTTGGGGACCATGGAACCGATTCTGTCTCACTGTGGCTCCACGTGAAAGAGTAGAACTTTCCCACAGGGTTTTCTAGGCTGTGATCTTTATGCAAGTAGATCGCCAGGTCTTTCTCCTTTGGAGCCAATGAGTGGTTTCGAACAGCCAACATTTCAGTTGGCAGAGGAGTGCTTAACCATTAGGTTGCCAGGGCTCCTGAAGGGCCCCTTATGCACTTACTTGCAATGAGATCAAACCTAGTAAGTGATAAGAGCCAGTGAAGGGCTGACAGGGCCCCAGCCAGATGCCCTAAAGATGGAGGGTCTAACAGAGACACCTGCAAGGTGCTTAGAAAGCAACTAGGTCCTGGAGGATGCCACTCTGGGCTTCTAAAAACCTCCATGTCTGCCCATTGCCCAGGTACTTTAAACCTATACCTTGATTTTGGCATTCAAGGCCTTTCATGATCCAGTACCAATCTACCCAATGCCACCACTTACAAGCTACATGATCTTGACCTTTTAAATTCTTTCTCAACCTGTTTCCTCACCTGTAAAAATGGGGATAAAACTATGACTGATGGCACTTTGCAAAGATGTCTGCCACACTATGTATTCCATCCCACAACTCTTCTTACAATGCGACATTGACACTCTTCCCATCTAGTGGACAATGGCCCCTACTCTTGAACTTGAGTGGACCTTTGTAACTGCCTTGACAGGTATGGCAGAAGTGAGGCTATGTGGCTCCCAAGGCTAGGTCATAAAAACACCATGAACTTCCATCTTGTTCTCTTGGGACACTCACTCTTGTAATCCAGCCGCCATACTGTGAGGAAGCCAAGCAGCCACACAGAGAAACCATGTGTAAGTGTTCTGGCTGACAGTCAGTACCAACTTGCCAGCCATGTGACTGAGCCATCTTGTAAGTCATCTGCTCCAGCTGACTCTGTGTGGAACTGAGAACTGACCCTGCCAAACCCTAGAACAAAACAAATGACTCTTGTTATTTTAAGCCACTAAGTTCTGGGGTGGCTTGATGCGCAGCAAGAGATAACTGAAACATCTACCCCTATCAGGTTGTTGTGGGGATTAAATAATTAAATACATATGAGATACTTAGAACAGGGCCTAGAACAAAGTAAGCACTCAGTAAGTGTTAGCTAGTATCATTATCCTAAATACTACCATTACTACCCTGACTGCCATCTTCCTGGTCTTCAGTTGCGCCACCTCCTTCTAGCCACCCAAGGCAGTCCTGCTCACTAGACCTTCCCTGAGCTGTCTCCCATGCCTACAGTGCCCAAAGCTACCCAAATCCTTCCTGTCTTAGGGGTTCCAGCGACTTCGCTACGTCTGCTGCAAAACCTCCCTGATTCCCCATCTCTCTTTTGTTCCTGCAGCTTGTGTTTGGCATTCTATTTTGCATTATTTTGCACTGCTATTTATGAGAACCCATGAAAAAAAAAAAGCCTTGGTTTTTTGAGCTGAACCTTTTGTTTGTTTTCAAAAATGGAAACAGTTTTTTTTTCTTATTGTAAAAATAATTTGTGTTCGGTTTATAAAATTCAGACAGTACAGAAAGTGAAAGTCACCTAGAATGAATGACATTAACATGTTGGTTTGTACCTTTCTGGAACTTTTTCATGCGTGTGCGTGTGTATGTATTTCTTGATTCTAGAATAACGCCGATGTAGGATGCATCGTCAATGCACATACACAGATTTTTAGGGAGAAAAGAACTGCATTAAATGCACACATTGATTGCAATGCACATCCTGATTTCAGAAATGTGAAAAACGTGTGCACTTTAGAGTCAAGAAAATATTTTGTGTGTGTAAGTGGGTTTGGGTTTTTTTTATGTATCTATAAGGAGCCTTGGTGGTGCAGTGGTGAAGCAATTGGCTACTAACCAAAAGGTCGGTGACTTGACACCACCAATCGTTCTGCGAGAGAAAGATGTGACAGCTGCTCCTATAAATACTTATAGCCTTGGAAACCATATGGGGCAGTTCTACTCTGTCCTATATGGTAGCTACGAGTCAGAATTCGGCTCGATGATAATGGGTTTGGTTTTGGCTTTGGTATATATCTATGTTTTCCAAAATGAGAATATCTATGAATACTGTTTTATGGTATGCTTTTTTCTTTGTTTCCTAAACAACAAAGTTGGAGGATCTTTTCACCTCAATAAATTAATACCTACACTATCTATCTTAACGGCTGCATAGCATTTCATTAAATTGATGTAAGAGATTTATTTCTCACTGAAGGGCATGAATATTTTCTTATCATTCTGATACAAACAATTATAGACCTCATCCTTATTTTCCTTAAGATAAATTCCTAACATCAGTACTGCTGGGCAGGAGAGTTGAAGCTTTTTGCATATGAGTTGACTGCCACAAGCCCATGTGCTCCCCAAGGACTGGACCTGTATCTGAACTATCTGTGGGTCCTCTGGATGGGGGTCCTGCCACTGAGCCTGGGACATAGTGGAGCTCTGGGAATGGCTGACACATACCAATTTCTTAGTAATAGTAAGCTAAGAGACAGGCCTTGCAGGGATCAAGACAATATCCTGCCAGGAATTGAGAGTGTGATCAACTCAACTTACTACACGTGAGATTAAAAAATAAAAAGCATAGACTTTACAGTCAGAGAAGCAAACCTTGATTTCAAGTCCCAGCACTGCTACTCAGTGTGTGACTTAATCTCCCTGAGCCTCAGTTCCCCATCTGTACAAGGGAGACAGTAATACCCCCTTAGCAGGGCTGTGTGTCTGGGTGTCTGCCCTGGCTCTGCAGCATCTAAGAGGGCAGCAAACATGGTGTGGTCCTCTTAGGCTGAATCTCCCAAGGCAGCCCATCACTGGGTAGATCTAGAAGAAAAACTAGATTGAGTAGGTGTCCAAGGGTTTCAGGTCTCTGAGAACCAGAGTAAAAATACCTGTGCTTTAACTCCACAGTGCGCTCACCACTGAAAACCCACGGCAGAGGGTCCTGTGGGCTTTACAACAGTACTAAGATGAGGCATCATGGCTGCCATTTGCTAAGTACTCAAGTGCTTTATATTCATTTTCTTATTTAATCATCCTTGCAAAGTGGAAATTACAGTCCCACTCAACAGATGACAAAACTTGGACTCAGAGCTCCTGGACCAAGATCTTGGCTCTGCCCACTTCTTCCACCACCATCTCTCACCTGGGTGACAACAGCAGCCTCCACTCCCTGCCTTACCTCTCCATTCCTTCTCCACTCTGCAGCCAGAGCCAGCTTTTCAAAACACCAAGCTAATTGTGACATTCCTCTGCTTACAACCCTTTTCAATGAGTGGCTTCCCTTGGCTGAAGGAAAAAGTACAAAGTCCTAGACATGACATGCTTGGGGTCCTGCAAGGAGAACCTGGTTCACAAGCCCCTCTAGATCCACTCACATCTATTACCTTTTGATTCTTGGTTCTAACCACACTGGCCTTCTCTTGGTTTCCATAATATGCAAGCTGCCTTAGGGCCTTTGCACAGCTCTTCCCATTCCTTTCAGCTACTTAATTTCTACTCATTTTTTCAAGTTCAACTTAGATTCACCTTCTCAAGGACACCTTCCGTAACATTCTCACTACTCCCTCCTCCACCACATCACCACCAGGGTAGGCTCCTTTTTTGTAATACTTATCAAATGTACTGTTAGGTTGAGCCCTAGGAAATTGCCAATACTTGGCCATTTAGACCTACACTAAGGTCAATTCCTAAGGACTCCTGCTGGCGCAGTGGTTAAAGTGCTCGATGACTAACTGAAAGTTCAGTGGTTCGAGCCTATCAGCTGCTCTGTGGGAGAAAGATATGGCAGTCTGCGTCTGTAAAGATTTACAGCCTTGGAAACCCTGCGGGGCAGTTCTACTCTGTCCTTTAGGGTCGCTATTAGTCAGAATCAACTTGACAGCAAGGGGGTTGCTTTTGGTTAATGTCAGCTCCTATGGTTCAACCTAATGAATATTTATTGTGTTATCTCTTTAATGTCTGGTTCCCTGACATTTAGGAGAGGGGACTGTCTGTGTTGCTCGCCATTGTATCCCCATGCCCAGTATGGTACCTGGACACAGAACAGACCTTAAATAAATTTTGATGAATGACTGAATAATGAAGTTGCAGGTTGGGATTAAACTTCAGTCTCTCTAGGAGTTTAAGTAACTTGGCACCAAGCCTAGACTAGCTCGAAGGATGCCTGCCTGCCACTTAACACCAGCCACGGGTCACAGAGACCTGGGTTGAGAGTGTCAGCCCTGGTTCTCTGCAGAGTGGACAGTGCTGACCCGCAGTTGCTGCTGGCTCTGGCTTTCACACAATCTGACCCTACTTCTCCAGGACTGTGTCCATTTTCACTGGGAATGGGCAAACAGCAGCTGGATGAAAAGGCTCCGGGTCTCCTCTCCACTGCCATGGTCTTCCTGCTTTGTGGCCTGCGCAGTGTGCCCCTGCGGCCACACGGTGGCAGTGTTGGCACCGACTGGGCTCTAGAGAAGCTGCACCCTCAGCCTTGTTTCTGCAAGATGCCCTTAGAGACATCATTGCTGTCGCGTGTGCACACTGGGTGCATCAAAGGGTGTGTGTGCAGAATGGGTTGCGAGTGTGCCCTTGTGTCAATATATATAGGCCCTGGGATGAGGGGGTCTGGGGAACCTTGTGCCTATGTACAAGTGTTTAATTGTATTCCTGTGTGTGGATGTGTTTGTATGCCTGTGTTTACCTGTGTGTCTTTGTGTCTCTGAGTATGTGGGAGTGTCCCTGTGTGTGTGTGTATGTAACTGTATAAGTGTTATGTTTATGAGAACGACTTGTGTGCAAAAATGTGCCCTGGTTTGTGCACGTGAGGGGTGTGTGTGTGTGTATCTTTGTGCCTAGCAGACTGTGTGCCTGACTGCGTGTGGCCTGTTTCTGCCTCCATGCAATTCTGTTTCTCAGTGTGTCTGTTTTTGTGATTGTGTTGGTCCAAGGGTGAGTGTGTATGTTTCCTGTGGGCCTCTGGGTGCAACAGGACAGGAGAGAGCTAATAGCTGTGGGAAGGTGTGTGGGTGCCAGGATACACCAAGGTATCCAAGGTGGGACTCCACCTCCCCAGTAATTCTGACCCCCCCCCCACCAGCCCCAGTCCCTGCCCCTCTCCCACCATCATCTACCTGGAAATCTGTTCTGAATACACATACACACATACTGCTCAGGCCCCAGCTTCCAGCTCCACCAGCTGTGCACACTTTCGGGATGCCCTGTCCCTCCTCCTGCCCTTACATCTATATCTCTGGTGCCTCCTCCCACCAGACATCAGCTCCTGCAGGCTCCAGTATTTATCCAGGTGCACCTGCAGGGCTCAAATCTCCTCCTGGCCCAATTGCTCTGGTGGAACCCAAATCTCCTCCCCAGCACCCTGCCTCTGGCAGCCCTAGTCTGCCTGAAGCGTGGCAACATAGCGTGGGACAAGCTTCTGCAAAAGCCTCCCTCCCTGGGGAAGGTGTACCCTCATCTCTGGGGTCCTGGGAGGAAGGTACTGGTACTGCTGAGGTGAAGGACCAGACATCAGGGCATGGCTGTGCCCCCACCCTCAGACTGAAGGTGCCTGGAGATGGGGCTCTGCCTCCCCTCTCAGACCTCAGGGTGGAACCGTGTCTCAGACCCTTTCTCCCAGCCCTGGAGAGAATGTGAGACCCTGGTTGCTTCTCTAAGTCCCACTTCATGCTCTGGACAAGCATTTCACCAGCTCCCTCCCAGCCTATCCCTCCCCTGCTGGGCGTAGGCCCAGGGTGCCACGTCTGGCCACGTCTGGCCACCCTTCCCCCCATGGTTATTAATAATTGGGTATTAGGCGAGAGGCGACTATTGATTCAGGCGCGAGCGGCTCCGGGTCAGGGTAATTTATGGAAACACTGGCGTCCCCGGTGATAAATAATGAGGTGATCGTGGAGACGGGTCACCAGTGAGTGGCCTCCAGCCCGCTGCCCTGTCCACTCACACACAAGCTCATAAATAGAGGGAGAGAGGGAGAGAGAACCAGGCTGGCCATAAAGACAAAGGACGTTTTGATGGTGAGAGGCGCCAGGAAGACAGGGAAAGCAGAAACACAAGCCAGCGGGATCCTTGGGGTGGGAACTAGTGGGAAAAGGGCAAGAAGACAGAGAGAAGAACAGAGCACTGGACAAGAATAGGAATGCAGAGCAAGAGAGAGGGACAAAGGAGGGAAAAGAAAGATGGGAGGACAGAGAGACACAGAGCAAGAGACAGGGGCAGGGAGAGTGGGGGAAAGACAGACAATGCCAGAGAGACTGAAAAACGGAGAACTACAGAGCTGGGGGTGGGCAGGGAGAGCAGTGGACAAATACAGGGACAAAGAGAGATGGGGCCACAGTAATCAAGGCTGACCATGCTGACTACCTACTGTGTGCCAGCACTGTTCTAAGTGTTCCTGCTGTGAACTCCTTTCATCCTCATAACAGCCCTGAGTAGCGATTAAGAGCATGGGCTCTGGACCCAGACTGCCAGGGTTCAAATCCCAACTCTCCCCTAGCTGTGTGACCTTGGGCTGGTGACTTCACCTCCCAGTGCTCTGGTTCCCTCATCTGGAAGGTGAAGCCAACACAGGTTCTAGCCAGTAGTGGTTGTGCACATGAAATAAACAAGTTAATATCTGTGAACTTTGGGACCAGCGCCTGGCACTATGGATACTATAAAAGTGTCTGCTATCATTTGCTCTGACTCTAGTAGATTTCATTCAATTCTATTTGGTTTGATTCTCTTCCATCTGATAGGGGCTATAGTTTTACAACAGGAGTCCCTGGGTGGTGCAAGCAGTTGAGGCTTGACTGGTAACCGAGAGGGTGGAGGTGCAAGTCTACCCAGAGGTGCCTTGGAAGAAAGGCCTGAAAAACCAGCCATTTAAAACCCTATGTAGCAAAATTCTACTCTGAAGAACATGGGATTGCCATGAGTTGGAGTCGAGTCAATGGCAACTAGTTTTTGTTGTTGTTGTTTATAGTGAATGAACCAGGGAAAATGAGACGAGATCTGTCAGGGCAGCTTTGGGGTGACTCCCTGCAAGAGGTAGGATTTGATTCGGGCCTTGGGTTGGAATTGGAGCCTTGGTGGTGCAGTGGTTAAGAGCTACAGCTGCTAGGAAAAAGTTGGGCAGTTCGAATCCACCAGCTGCTTCTTGGAAACCCTATGGGACAGTTCTACTCTGTCCTATAGCATCAGTATGAGTTGGAATCAATTCAACAAGTTTTTTTTTTTTTTTTTTTGGAGGGGCTGGAATTAGGAGGAAAGACATTCCAGGTGGCAGGAACAGTTCACACAAAAGCATTGCAGAATTTCAAGGTTGGACGTGCCATTGAAGGCCCAGTGTATCCACTAGGGCCTAGATTCCATCAATGATGTCTCTCCCCAGTGTCACCCAGTGTAGAGCAGTGAGCACTAACTCAGTATGTCCTGGGCTGGTGTCCTGGCCCTGCTGCCCCTTGACCAGGTGACCTTGCTCAGGCCCTTTGATCTGCTAGAGCCTTAATTTCCTCCAGTATAATAGAGCCCTGGGCACTTTCAGGGATGGGGATCCCACTACTATCCTTGAGGAAGTCTGACTCTGTGAGGGTCCTTCCTCAAAATCGGCTGTCACGTGCTGCCCTGACTGCTCGTGCTCCAGCCCTTCAGGGCTCTACAGGCCCCTCTGCCCACTCCTTTCCCGCCCCCATCCCAGATCAGCCCAGAGAGATTTACAGTCAGCAACTGGGAGCTCTTTGCCACAACTCACTCCACCTGCAACACTTTCTGGGTGCTTTCCTGGTCATGCTTCAGCCAGGTGGGCTTGGCAGGGGCAGAGCTAGGGATCTCCTGTGTGCCCAGCAGGACTGTTCCCTACATCCTCAATCCATGGTTTTCATACTGAGCTTCCTGGAGCTATGGGGTTTCTTGGAGAGGTGCCAGCAGCTGTCCCAGGGTGAGGCAGTGTAGTACAGTGGGCACTAACTCAGTGTATCCTGGGTTGGTGTCCTGACCCTGCTGCCCCTTGACCAGGTGACCCTGCACAGGTCCTTCGACCTGCTGGAGCCTTAGTTTCCTCCAGTGTAATAGAGCCTATGTGTAAGGTGTTTAGGAAAAGCCCCTTTCATGGTCACCACTGTTATTATGACCCCATTGTGGGGAAACTTTACCCCAGTTCCTTTCCCATGCACATTGGGTAACCTGGGACTTCCTTCTTTAAATTTTTTCCCTGTTTGGGACTCAAATATAAGAGGTCACATTGGTTCCTGGTATGTTGTGTCTTGACATGATTATGCTCTGTGTCCCTGTGAACCCTGGTTCTGGACGCAGGTAGTTCCCTGCACCCAGCTCTCTGGGACCTCCTCTGCCCTCATGTGTAAGGGACTGAGACCACCACTGAATAGGACTAAGCCTTAGGATACTCCACTTGAGATCCCCTGGGTGGATATAGGCTGCCATATTGACAGTTACTCACTTGGCTTATCATCCATCCCATGTTTTCCCATCTTGTCTACAAGTATGTCCAGAGAGGCCTCATCAGCTACCTTCTGGAATCTAGATACCTTCTTTCAGTCTTACTTGTCTGATCTACTGGGCCAGTCACTCTGTGAACAAGAACATGAGTCAGTCTGATAGGGCCTTTTCTTAGTAATCTTATTGCTCTCCTGGGTTTACCATGCCCTCTTCTTAAGAGCTCACAAATCATCCCTTTATATTTCATTCTAGAACTTTAACTGAGGCACTGGGACTCCTATAATACTATTATTACTAATAATAAGAGCTGATTTATATATGTATATATATAGTTTTGTTTTCCCATTTTATAGATGAGGAAGCAGAGGTTCAGAAAGGTTAAGTACCTCATTCCAAGAAAGCAGCTTTTTGGTCTGTAGTTTTAAAGTGTCCCTTCTTCTGCATTCAAAAACATCACAGCCATAGAGTCAGCACAAAGATCAGTGATGCCAGGGGCCTGGGAAGAGATGGTTGAGTAGGTGGAGCACAGAGCATCTTCAGGGTAGTGAAATCATTTTGTGTAACACTGTGAAAGTTGATAGGTGACATTGCCATTTCGCGTTTGACAAAACCCATAGGACTGTACACCACAAACAATAAGCCATAATGTAAAGGACGGACCTTAGTTACTAAATATGTATCAGCATCCCGTCATCAATTGTAACAACTATATCTCAGAAATGCAAGATGTTGCTAATAGGAGAAACAGTGTTCAGGGAGAAGGGGGGTGGGGTAATGGCAACTCCGTACCTTCTGCGCAATTTTTTTGTAAACCTAAAGCTACTCTAAAAAGTAAAGTCTCTCTCTCTATGTATATAAAATAAAGACAACAAGAAAAATTCATAGCCAAGGATTCATATTTCAGCATGAGTGGCTAGGCCTGTGTGTGTGTGTGTGTGTGTGTGTGTGTGCGTGTGTGTGTAGAATTAGAGGGAATTATGCTTGGAATGTGGAGTCCTGGTGGTACAGGGTTAAGTGCTTGGCTGCTATCAAAAAGTCAGTGGTTTGAATCCACCAGCTGTTCAGCGAGAGAAAGATGTGGCAGTCTGCTTCCGTAAAGATTACAGCCTAGGAAACCCTATGAGGCAGTTCTACTCTGTCCTGTAAGGTCACTATGAATTGGAATTGACTTGACAGCAATGAGTATGTTTGGAATGAGGTCACAAGGTGACACAAATGGTTTGCACACAACCGCTGACCTAAAGATTGATGGTTTGAATGCACTCAGCAGTAATCATGGGAGAAAAAACCTGGCAATCTGCTTCTGTAAAGAGTACAGCCAAGAAAACCTGATGGAGCAGTTCTACTGTGTAACACTTGGGGTCGCCATCAGTTGGAGTCAACCTGATGGCAACTGATTGGTTATGCTTGGAATAATTGTTCGGGAACAGCTGTTGGGTAGAGAGGGCATTGAACATCAGGTTATGGAGCCCGAAATCTATTTTGTGGACATTAGGAGCCCTAGTGGCACAGTGCACATGGTTGAGTTCTTGGCTGCTAGCCTGAAGGTTGGCAGTTTGAACCCACCAGGCCCTTCCCAGGAGAAAAGACCTGGAGATCTGTTCCCTTAAAGATTATTACAGCCTAGGGAGCTCTCGGGGCAGTTTGACTCTGCCCTGCAGGGCAGCTATGAGTAGGAATAGACTCAATGGCACACAACAACAGAGTACCACTGAAGGCTTCTGATGTTCTGAGGGATTGGAAGATTAACCTGACAGGAGGTAACAGTATGGATGGGGTTGGGGGCAATGAAAGCAGGAAGACCAGCCAAGGGTCTGAGGAAATTGACCAGATGAGAGGGAGGGGGAGGCAAGTGGGCGCGGGGGGCGGGGGAGGTTGAATGGTTTGAGACCCAGTCTGAGGCAGGACTGGCTGAATTTGAGTTGACTTGATGGGGTAGGGGGTAGGACATGGAGGAGCTACACAATCTGATAGTCTGAGACCCCAGCAATGGAGGTGTGCTACTGCCATTCACAGGGGGAAGACAGCAATTTGGCCAAGAGTAAAGGAGAGAGTCAGGAGGTGCAGAGAGGGAATTCAGCTTTGGCCCTGTGGAGTTGAAAGGGCCGGGGAGATGTCATGCCCCAGAGGCCTTGGAGACAGGGTCAGATGGAGAGTGATCTGGGCTGGAGATAGGGGTTAGCAGAGCAGGGCTGGTGGTTAGAGCCGTTGGAGAGAATAAGATGCCCCAGCTGAACCAGAGTTCATCCAGCATCTAGTTCACTCTTGGCCTGGTGATGCTGGTTTTTCCTGGCTGCCTACCCAAGAGACTGGAAAGCCAAGACTGCGAAGCCTGGCAGTGCCTCAGGGCAGAGGATCATGTCTACACTCAGCTTAGAGTGACTAGCACAGAGCCTGGCACCCGGAGAGGTGTCTTTGGCCCCCTGGGGAGGCCAGGTGGGTTCCATGGATGGAGCTGGTTGAAGACACAGAGAAGCTGTAGTAGGGACAGCAGCGTCTGCTGGCGCTGGCAGTGGCATGGGGAGGAAGAAGTCCAAGATTTGGTACCTAAGGGCCATTCTTCAGAGCCCCTGGGGGAGCAAAGGAAAGGTACCAGAAAGCTGTGGTTTAAAGAGAAAGTGATGGGAACAGGCATTCATTAGGCACCCACTGTGGGCTTTTATCTTAAATGTTTCCCTCAACAACCCTGCAAGGTCAGGACTATAATTCTGCTTTCATAGATGAGTGATGGAACCAGGATTTGAGCCCAAGTCTTTAAGGAAAACCAGATCCTTTGCTGAGAAGAAAAGCATGGACACAATTGTACCCCTGACTCTAGGCTTGGACTCCCCAGTGACGCCGCCGTTCCTGCTCCTGAGATGGTGCTCTTGGTCCCAGGCCTCTCCTGGCTTCCCGCAATGGGTGCTGCCTCAGGAGCTCGTCACTTGTCCTCTCTGGGCCCAGGGATCACTGGAAGACAGACCTAAGGCCACGTGGCCAGTGGCAGAGGCAGGGTTCACACCAGCTCCGTCCGACATGGGGCTTCCCCATCCCCCAGCCAGGCTACTTCAGCTGCGAAACCTCGCCCTTGCCGTTTCTTCCGCCTTGAATGAGCTTTTCCTTGCTGTTCACTAGGGTCTCTCACTCCTCGTCAGGGCTCGACTGAAAGGTCTCCCCAGCTCTGCGAAGACATCAGCCGGCTGGCCTGGAGGTTCTGCCCCTTCCTCCCAGTACCTTAGGCCTTTGTGAGTCACTTTGCTCCTGCACAGGTCGTTTTTGAGGACAGCTGTTGTGTAGGGTCTATCTCCCCGTCTCGAACCTGGGGCTTCTCGGAGGCAGGAACGGGGTTTGCCTTATACTGCCCCGGTGTGCAGGGCCTGGTACAGGGGAGGCACCCGGGCAGTGTTTGCTGAAAGAATAAACAAACCACCGAGACAGACGCCCCCGCCCCAGGCCTCGGCGGCGCTTAGGGAGGGCGGGCTGAGTTCCTGCCCCCTTGGCAGCCCCAGGTCCCCCAGACCCCTACGCGGGCTGCGTAGAGGCGGCCGGGGGCGAGAAGGGGGCTTTGTTCTCGACCTCCAGCCACAGGGAGAATAAAAGTTTGTGAAATATTAGTTTAATAAGACATGCGACTACTATTAAGGATCCAAGCGGTCCTTATTTATTATTCATGCTGCCGCGTGATTTAGAGGCGAGCGGGTCCGCGGAGGCTCCTGCTCGGCGCCTCTCTCGGATCACGGCTTCTCATCCCCTATGTCCCCACCCCAGCTTCCTCTCGCCTCTGAGCGCCCCCCACCCCCCACCTCCCACCCGCACCCCCTCCCTAGGCTACACTGAAGGGGCCCCCAGCCATGGGGCTGGGGGGTGGGACTCAGGGCTTGCCACCATTGCCTTCAGCCCCGCCTCTACCTTGCGGTTTCTCCTTAATACTAGGGGAAGAGTCCCAGGGTACCCAAGTGCTTGCGGGCAGAGGCCTCTCCCTACCAGCTGCCTCTTTCCCTCCATCCCCTCCTTTTATCGTCTTCCTCTTCCCTCTTCTGGCCGAGGACCCCAGAGAATAGGAGGGTGCGGTTGACAAGAGACCTGGCTTGGGAGGGTACTGAGTTCCAGGTTTTATTCCTGCCTCAACTTGCTGTGTGGCTTTGGGTGGGTTCCTTGCCTTCTCTGGGCTTCAAGGACCCCTGGAAACCTAGGGATGGGGCTGGCTCACATGCAAAATGCACAGACCTTAATGTACAGTCCTTGAGAACAGATAAATGTATACAATCATGAAACCACCACTCCACTCAAGGTACACATTTTCATTACCCTAGAAACTTTCTTCTTGCTCTTTTGCAGTCAACACCCCCACACTCACACTTCCAAAGGTAACCACAGTTCTGACTTCTTTTGCCATAAATTAGTTTTGCTTGTTCTTGAACTTCGTGTCAATGAGATCATGCTGTGTGTACTCTTTTTGATTTGTGTCAGTAGTTTGTTCATTTTTACTGAGGAAGAATATTCTACTGTATGACTATACCACAGTTTATTTATCCACTCACCGGTTGATCATTTGGATTATTTCCAGTGTTTGATTACTATGAATAATAATAGCTTCTATGAACATTTGTCTCCAAATAATTTTGTGGAAATATGTTTTCATTTCTCTTGGGTAAATACTGAGGAGTGAAATTGCTGGGTTGAACGGTAAGTATAATTTTTTAAGTGGCTTCTAAGCTGTTTTCCCAGATGTATGAGCTCCAGTTCTACCACATCCTTGCCAACACTTGATTGTGTCAGTCTTTTTAATTTTAGCCATTTTGGTGGGTACAGTGATATATCTCATTGTGATTTTAATTTGCATTTCCCTGATGACAATGATATTAATAGCCTTTTCACGTTATCTTTGTCTGTTTGTATATTTTGTGAAATTTCTAAATATTTTGCCCATTTTTCACTGGGTTGTTTGTCTTTTTTTTTTATTGATTCGTAGGTGTTATGGACTGAATTGTGTCTTCCAAAAATGGGTGTAAACTTGGCTAGGCCGTGATTCCCAGCATTGTGTGGCTGTCCTCCACTTTGTGATCTGATGCATTTATCCTATGTGTTGTGAACCCTAACCTCTATGATGCTACTGAGGCAGGATTAGAGGCAGTTTATGTTAACAAGGCCAGATACAATCTACAGATTACGTTGTACCTTGAGTCAATCTCTTTTGAGATATAAAAGAGAGAAGGGAGCAGAGAGGAGAGGGCTCTCCTACCACCACAAAAAAAGACCTGGGAGCAGAGAGGAGAGGGCTCTCCTACCACCACAAAAAAAGACCTGGGAGCAGAGCACATCCTTTGGACCCAGGGTCCCTGCGCTGAGAAGCTGCTCCAGGCAAAGATTGATGACAAGGACCTTCCCCCAGAGCACACACAGAGAGAAAGCATTCTCCTGGAGGTGGCACCCTGAATTTGGACTTTTAGCCTCCTAGACAGTCAGAGAATACATTTCTGTTTGTTGAAGCTATCTACTTGTGGTACTTCTGTTACAGCAGTATTAGATAACTAAGACAGTAGGATATATTTATATATTACAAATACAAGTCCTCCTGTATATATATATATACACACACATATACTGGATATTTACTCTGAGTCTCTGGCTTGCGTGTTCATTTTCTTAACAGTATCATTTGATGAGCAGAAGTTTTTAATTTTGGTGAAGTCCAGTTTACCAACTTTTTCTCTTATATATCATGTGTCTTGTCTAATAAATCTTTGCCTACCCTAAGGTTATGAAACTATTCCCCTATATTATCTTGTAGAAGTTTTATAGGTGTAGTTTTTATGAACTATCTTGAGTTAATCTTCGTGTGTGGTGTGAAGTGAGAGTTGCGTTTTTTTCACCTCATACATTTATCCAGTTGTTCTAGCACTATTTGTTGAAAAGATGTTCCCTTTCACATTGGATAGCTTTGCTGCCTTTGTCAAAAATCAATTGTTTCTATGTGTGCGAGTCTGTTTCCGGACTCTATGCAGTTCTATTGATCCATTTGTCTACCCTTATGTCAGATCTTACTCTCTTGACTACCATGGCTTTAAAATCAAGTAGAGTACTCTTCCAACTTTATTTTTCTTTTTCACTGTTTTGGGTATTGTAGGTCCTTTGCTTTTCTATTTAAATTTTCAGAACAACTTGGCAATAGCTACCAGAAAGCTTTCTGAGATTTGATTGGGACCAGAGTTTTTCCATAAGTCACTTTGGAAAGAGTTTCAGAGGCAGCCTAGCCCACCAGCCCTGGCTCCCTGCCATTTTGGCCCAAACTCTAGGCCTGGCACTGTAAAAGCCCCTACATGGTCACCTCTACTGCCACTCTCTGCCAACATCATTTCCGGAATGACATTGGCCTTTGCAGGAGGCCAAGCCCAGGGGTGAAGGCTGGGATGTCCAAGAGCCCATAGCCCCAAACCCAGCTCAGAGCATGGACTCAGAGCCCAGAGCCTAGAGCTTAGAGACCAGTCTGGTAAAGGAGGTAAAGAAATGAGAATCATTTTCTGGCCCTTGGGGGCAGCTCCGGATGAAATTAAAACCCCTTGTGTCACTAAGATATTTAAATTGAAATGTTATGAGGTCTGAGATCTGCTTCAAAATTATTGGGGGTGGGGGCACAAGTGAATAGCAAGGTGAAACCAAATTTGTCATGAGTTGAAAATTGTTGAAGCTGGGTGATAGGTACAGAGGGCTTGTTATATCATCTACTCAACTTTTTTAAGATTGCAATTTTCCATAATAAAAAAAATTAAAAATATATACCCTCTCCTGTGAGGCATGGCCCCCTCCTCACTATTTCCCCCAAGTCAGGGCCTGGACCCTGCTGCTCTCCAGCTAATGACAACCCCTTTGCCGTCTGCATCGTCCCCAGTGGCTGCTCCATCTCCCCATGCCCTGAGCATTGAGCAGAGGCTGACCAGTGGGAGGACAACCGGCCTGTACAGTTGGCTGAATTCAAGCATCTCCTGACACGGTGTTAGCAGGTGGGTTTCCACATCACCTCAGATGATTCTTTAGATGATTGTGCTACAACAGCTGCCTCCCACAACCCAAAGCAGGGCCCCAGGCAGCAACAGCCGGTATGGCTGGTGTGAAGTAAGAAGGGGGAATGTTTAAATGAGGTCAGAGAGGTGGGATGGGGAAGCAGATAGTGTAGGGATTAAGAGGACATAGAAAGATTGGCTTTACTTACAGTGAGGTAGGGACCATTGGAAGGCTTTGAGCCCAGGGGTGACATTATCTGACCTGTGTTTTAAAAGGACCTCTCTCCCTGGTGGTGTAGAGGTTAAGCGCTACAGCTGCAAACCAAAAGGTCAGCAGTTCGAATCCACCAGGTGCTCCTTAGAAACTCTATGGGGCAGTTCCACTCTGTCCTGTAGGGTCGCTATGAGTTGAAATCGACTCGATGGTAGTGGGTTTGGTTTGGTTTGGTTTCTCTGGCTGTTGAGTGGAGAACGAACTGGAGAGATACAGAAAGGCAGGTTAGAAGGCTTTTTAATAATCCTGGTTACACATGATGAGGGCTGGGAGCAGAGTGGTGGCAGTGGAGATGGTCAAAAGTGGTCTGGTTCTGGATGTATTTTGAAAGTATTGCTGACAAAATTTCCTTATGGGCTGGATGTGGATTGAGAGAGAAAAAGAGGTGATAAGGCTGATTCCAGGGATTTTGGCCAGAGTAACTAGTAGGATGAAGTTGTCATTTATTGATATGGGGAGACGTGGGCTTAGGGAAGAATATCAGAAATTTGGTTGGGACATGTTAGGTTTGTGATGCCTGTTACACAATCACATCAGATGTTGAGTGAATGGTTGGATACAATCCATGAGCTTAGAGTACAGGGAGGGGTCAGGGCTGAGATCAAATCTTGGGAGTCAATCTATATAATAGTGCTTAAGGACAAGAAAGGGTCACCTGAGGAGTGAGTATAGATATAGAAGATGTCTGATGCCTGAGCCCTGGGAGCACAATTGTTTTAGGATGAGAAAAGGAGGCAGGTACTAAGGGGGCCAAGGAGAAGTGGCCAGAGAGGTAGGTGGAGAATCGAGAGTGTCTCGGAAGCCAAGTGAAGACAGTTTTTTAAGAAGCAGGAAGTGATCAGCCACATCAAATGCTGGTGAGAGAACAACTATGAGAGTATTGAGAACTGGCCATTGGACTTGGCAACATGGAGGTCACAGGTAACCTTGACAAAAATTGCTTTGGTGAAATGGCGGTGTGAAAGCTGATAAGAGAGGGTGCAAGAGGGAATATTGGGCTCCCTTCCGCTCTCTCATCATTATTTCAAATATTCACTACTCTCTCTAAGCCTCCTCCCTCCCTACGCCTCCTTCTCAGAATTCCCTCTTGTCTCATAGTTAATGGAAGAAACCCAAGCCACAGGTCAGAGCTCCCTCAGCCTCCATTTGCCAAACCTGCAAAGCCCTTGCACTCTCGCCCTCCTCCCCTGCTTCCCGCCTGCCTCAGGAAGAACACAAGCAAACAGCAGAGGAGGAGAAGCCAGCAAAGGGGGTGGGGAGGGGCAGGTAGGGAGGTAGGAGAATGCTTCCTGTAAGGGCAGTGCACCCTGCTGTACCCTGGAGCCTGTTCCCTCCGTCTTCCTCAGAGGCCTCACTCCACCAATAACCCCATTCTTCTGGTGTTCCCGTTCTTCCTCCTCAAATGGCATGTCTCCATCATTAAACTTTATACTCAAGTCTGTCCCATCCTTATTTTTTTTTTCTTTCAGCATATTTTCTTTTCCATCAAAGCTCTCAATTTCCCTTGTCTGCTCATTTCTTAAAATAGTCTCCACATGATACCCTTGCAGGCTCACCACCTGGCCGGGGGCATATTGGGGAGGGCAACAGAGGGTAAAGTTGCTGCCTCAAACCTATTTTCCCAGAGTGGCATCTTTCAGACCTGAGATACTTAGGGAAGGTGCCAAAGGATGGGGCCTGCCTTATGGGTCTGCCCCTGTGGTATGGACCCTGGAGCTTCATTGAATCCAACTGCTCCTTCACCCACTACAACCTTTGTTTCCCACCTCTTCACTGAAGACTTCTAGCTCGATGTCTTCTTGGTCCCTCTTGCACCCCCACAGGGAATGGCCGGGACAAGCGGGCACTCTTACCAAGTAGAGAATGCTGGAGAAGACTGGGAGGGTGTTTACCCAGAATGCCGGATGGAGACCAGGAGCCCACCACTGTCACAGAAAACGCCTGACTGGGTCTGGCTAGAGCAGTTTGAAAAAAGCCACAGGTTAAGGCCAAAAGTTCAGAAATAAGGCTGAAAATAGAACAAAAGGAGTTGGAGGCCTTTTATGTGGTGCTGGCTGCATGGATGGGGTGACATGCCAAACTTAAAGGGAGACACACAGAGGACTGACTATTTCTACCAAAGAAAGAAGACGAGTTTCATCCTGGGACCAGGTCGAAGGATTGAAAACCAAGCCCTCCCTGTGAGCCCCAGAGTCCTTGTGCCCAAATGTGTCATGGAAGAATCAGCTGGAGTTAGAAGTCCAGTCCTCTGACCTCCAGTCCCCTTTCCCTGCTTAGCCTCCTCCACTTCCCTGGAGGAGTCCAAGGCTGCAGACATCATCACTGCACCCCCAGCTCCACATCAGGAGAGGAGAGTTGAATATTCAGTATCTGGGGAGACAATAAAAGTCCCAGAAAGAACCTGGCTAAGGCAATTACCTCTGCATAAATGCATATATTATTCATCCGTGGCTTTGAATATATAAATAATACTGATACAATTTGCATGCGTTAAAAGGAGATGTAATTACCCACTGATGCCTGTAAGCGCCTGGTGCCCACCGGCCACATCCCGGGCCCGCTGCCCCGTCCCCGGAAGCCCACCTTTGCCCTTTCTGGAGGCAGAATATATTACACATGTGTTTTCTGCGTCGTGAGGAAGCCCATCTCAATGACCTTGGGGCTTCGGCTAGCGTGCGCTTTTGTGTGAACCTGTGGGCTGCTTTGGCTACCCGACTCGCTTATGAAAACTTTGGGCTATTTGAATATCATTATTATAATTGTTACCTTGAAAATCACATTTTTTGTTCCAAAAATAATCCACGTTTATTGTATGAAATTTGGAAAATATACAAAAGTTTGAAAAAGGAAAATAAAACTCACTCGTTATCCCATTGCCCAGACATAACCACAGTTCGTATTTGTCTTATTTCCTGCCAAATGCACAGATGAACTTTTTTTAAAAAAACAAACTTAGAATCATATTATACATAATGTTTTGTAACCTGCTTTTATCTTTTACAACATGTCATGAACAAATGAAGAAATATAAAAGGCCAATAAATATGAAAAGACACCCAACCTCACTAGTAATTAAGGAAAATACAAATGACAATAACAGTGAGATATAAATTTTCACCTATCACATCGTTAAAGATTTAAAATAATGATGATACCCACTGCTGGTGTGGGCATGTGGAAACAGGCGCTATTAGTTGTTGCTGGGAGGAGCGTAAATTGGAATACTTCTTTGAAGGGTAATTTAGCAATAAGTATCAGAAGGCTTAAAAATATGTATGCCTTTTGGCCTCCAAAAATCCACTCCTTAGAATTTAAATAATGACACAAATGGGAGAAGATATATTATAATAATGTGAATCGAAGTATTTTATCATAACAAAAAATTAGAAACGAACTTAATAGTCCAGGATTGGGAATTAGTGTAATAAGTTATGGCCCATCCACATAGCTGATTTCCATGTTGCCAATTAAAATGTATACACACACACACCCCCACACCCACACACACACACATCCCACAGACACAGTGACAAAATTCACCCTGTACAATAATCAAGGATAAAAAGAGGTTCCCAGAATATTATGCTGAGACCTCAGGATAAACATGGTAGGTTGAAAAAAATGTTTTTGTTTCTGCTTTCTCCTGAAGTTCTGCTAAAATAAAGGGAATAGAAATGACACAAATCCACAAGGACAAAGTGAATGCGAGAGGAGATGAGAAGTGTCAGTACGTTTTTGGAAAATGGAATGAGGATGAAGAGTTAGGAAAGCTGAGAAAGCTGAACATTACGAGCCAGCAGAGGGGATGCCAACAATGAGCTCCCCAAAGCACAGCACCCCAGAAAGATGCAGGAACCCAGGGCATCAGCTTTCAAGGAAGATGGGGCAAGGTATGGGGCCAAAGCAGGAGGATTTGTTCAGTCACTCATTCAACACAAATAGGGCATCTGCTATGGTCTGGGTTTCTCCTTTCATGGAACTTGTATTCCAGTGGGAGAGACGGACTATGAACAGGTGGAACACAGAAGACACTAGATTGTGATAAGAGCTCTGGAGGTAAATGAAGCAGGGAGTACATGGGAAAGGGTGCAGCTTTAGAGAGGGTATTCAGGGAAGGTCTCCCTGAGAAGGTTACAGATGAGTAAAGACTTGTAAGAAGAAAGGGGGTCATCCAATCACCTGGGAAAGAATGTTTCCATCAGAGGGAACAGCAAGTACAAAGGCCCTGAGGCTGTAATGTTAGGATTATTTAAAAAAAAAAAAAAAATTTTTTTTTTTTTTTTAAGGAGCCAGTACAAAGGCCCTGAGGCTGTAATGTTAGGATTATTTTAGGGATAGTAAGGAGCCCTGGTGGCATGGTGGTTAAGCACTTGACTGCTAACCAAAAGGTGAGTGGTTTGAACCCAGCATCTGCTCTGGGGAGAAAGATGTGGCATTCTGCTTCTGTAAAGATTACAGACAAGGAAACCCTGTGGGGCAGTTCTACCCTGTCCTATAGGGTCACTATAAGTCAGAATTGACTTGATGGCCACGGGAATGGTGCTGTTTTTGTTTTAAGGAGGTCAGTATGGCTAGTGTCAAGTGAGTGAGGGGAAGACTGGTGGGAGATAAGGTCAGGGAAGCAAAAGTTACCCAGAATATATAGTTTTTAAAGTTATAAGAATAGATGAGATCACCAAGGTAATGAGTATAAATACAGAAGACCAAGGACTGAGTCCCAGGCATGGCAATATTTAGAGGTGAGAAAGATGAGAAGGAACCAACAAAGAGGGCTGGGGAGGGGTGGTCAGAGAGGTAGGAAGGAAACCAGGAGGGTGTGGTGTCCTGGAGTTCAGGTAAAGAAAATGTCTCAAGGAGGAGAGAATGACCACTTGTGCGTATGTGTGGACATGTCCAGTAAGATGAGTTCTGATGTTTGAGGGTTAGCAACGTGGTGGTTGTCAGTGAACCTGAAGAGAGTCGTTTGAGCAGAGTGGTCAGGGTGAAGATCAAATTGGAGTGAGCTCAAGAAAGAACTAGAGGAGAGGAATTGCAGAGTGAGTTCCAACTATTCCTGTCCAATACGAGTAGAACGTGAGCTACATATGTAAGTTTATATTTTAGTTGTTGTTAGCTGCCATTCAGTTGGCCCCTGACCCACGGTGACCCCATATGTTACAGAGTAGAACTGCTCTATAGGGTTTTCTTGGCTGTAACCTTTACTAAAGCAGTTTGACAGGCTTTTTCTTCAGCAGAGCTGCTGGGTGGGTTTGAACTACCAAACTTTAGGTTAGCAAGTAAAAGAAACAGGTGGAATCAATTTTTAAAATATTTTTTATTTAACCCAATATGTACAAAATATCATCACTTCCACACGTAATCCATATGAAAGTTATTAATGAGATGTTTTACATTCTTTTTCACACTGAGTCTTAGAAATCTTGTGTATATTTTACATTTACAACACATCTCAATTCTGCTAAGCTCCATCCATGCCCACAGGGCTTCTAAACTGCTTGTTAACGTCATGCTCTTAAGTGTGGAGGAAAATAAAAAGGTTCATCAAACATCATCTTCTGGTGTGTAATGTAGTGAACAATTCTCAACGTGAAACGCAGAGGCCAAAACAAACAGCAACAAAGAGATTAGAGGGAATAGAGACAATGCAGGGAGCAGGAGAAACTTTATAAACAATCCTCAGAGAGATGTAAGAAGATGTTGCAACCATGAACAGCATGCTACATAAGAGAAAAAACAAAAACGAGAAAGAGCGCTTGGTATTTAAAGTATAACTACAGGAATTTTGAAATTAAATAGAAGAATTTAAAGATGAAATTGAAGAAATCTCTCAGTTGCTCCTCTCCCCAGAGGAACAGAAATGAAAAAAAGGAGAGAAAATATTTAAAAATAAGATGAGTTGATTCAACGTCTCACTAATAAAACCAGAAAAACCAAACCCGTTGCCATCGAGTCAATTTCAACTCATGGCAACCTTATAGGACAGAGTAGAACTGCCCTATAGGGTTTCCAAGAAGTGCCTAGTGTATTTGAACTGCTGACTTTTTGGTTAGCAGCCATAACTCTTAACCACTACGCCACCAGGGTTTCTGTATCTCACTAATAGGAGTTCCAAAAAGGGAGAATAGAGAAAACAGCAGGTAGGAAATGATCAAAGAAACAATACAAGTTCCCAGAACTTAAGGACATAAATTTCCAGATCGAAAGGTCCCCTGAGGATTCAGAGCAGTGAATGAAAACAACATACCATAAATGCCCATCATCATGAAATTTCAGGGCATTAGGCACAAAAAGCCAATTCTAAGTTTCTCTAAAGTGAAAGAAACTGACCACACACAACGAATGGCATCAAACTTCTCAACAGTAAGCGTGGAAGCCAGAAGACAATGGAACAAAATGTCATCACAGTTCTGAGAGAAAATGATTTCTGGCATGAGATTCTATACACAGCCAAAATATTAGCCAGTTGTGACAGAGGAATAAAACATATTCAGAAAAGCAAAGTCTCAAAAAATACTTTTTCCATACATCATTTTTAGAAAGTTATTAAAGGATGGACTCTATCAAAAAGAGGGAGTAAACAAGAAAGGAGGAAACTTCTGGGTTCAGGAAACAAGAGATCTAATAGAACAGAGTGACAAAGGGACCACAGCTATACAGCAGGCCCAGAGAGCAGGCAGCCCAGGTAGCAAGAGAGTTTCAAGAGGGTGGTCATCAGGAAAACACACATACACAATGCACTGGCAGAATACCTGATGTGTTTGGCCATGTGAAAAAGTATTCAAAAAAGTCTTACAATTCTTTCGAATAGTGCTAGTGGCCCATTGGCTGGGGTGAACCCTGGCACTCCTGCCTGCCTCAGACCCTACCTCATGCCCCCTGCCCTCATCAGCCTTGCCCTCTGTGGCCAAGTCCCCTCCACCTCACCAGCAGAGCAGAAGAAGCCCTGCTTGCGGGGTCAGCCCTGCTCCCTGGGTCAGCCTGCTCCCTAAGTGAGCCCTCCTCATTGTCCTCTCTCACTGTTCACCCTCCTTCTGTGCCCTGTCCTAACTACTAGGTATCTGCCTCAGTTCCCTACCCAGGCCCAACATTGCTCTTTCATGCAAGGCCTGAGTTCTGCTTGGATGGGGTCCAGGCTACCTGCCTTACTATATCCCCTCTCCCAGGGCATGAGTGTAGTTCCTGCCCCACTTCTCTAGCTACTGCCTGACCTGAGTAACTCCAGTTACCCTAACCCTGATGCCCCTGGTGCTCTTGCCTGTTGAGCTGGTGGGGTTTCAGGACCACCCAGAAAGAAGCTGCCTCCTGGCAGGGGGAGGCCTCCTCTCTCTTGGGAGGAAGGAGTGACCAGGGCTCTCTCACATCCGTCATCTCTTTAACTCCTCTCCTCCAGGGTTGGTTAGGCATTACCTTCTCCAGAGTTAAATGAGGGGTCTGAGGCTCCCCGAGGCCATACAGCTTGGAGCTCAAGGGTCACTTTCCCCAGACAGGTCCCACTCGGCCAAGCATCTCCTTTTCCCTCCTGACCTGCAGCCCTTTGGTCCCTGCACAGTGCCTCCCCCCCCCCGCCCCCACCCCCCTGTCTTTATGCCATCTAGGGAGAGCAACTCTCAGCTAGCAATCTCCTCCCATTATACTGAGCTCCTCAGGGACAGTGCCCATGAAGGCTTCATTGAGTCTTATGCCCAGGGCTCAGCACAAGGAGCCAGAGGAATTTTGGTTGAAGTTCATCTTTCTTGAACACGTACACTTGGCAGGAATCCACATGTCCCTTCAGAACCCTTTGTCTACATGGAGAGAGGCTTTTGGAGCCGAAACATCTTCAGTCTGACCTTGCCACTGCCAGAGAGAAACCTTGTCTGACAAGCCTCTAGAGAGGTCACCTGCTTGTGTCTCGATTTAGTCCATGTTCATGGCCACATTGCGGCCTGCAATTAATGAGGAGGAGACCTGAAGTCCTCTCCCATTAGCTGCCTTGATGACAGGATGGCTGCCAGGGATCTCTTTGCCCTTCCCTTCCTGGCTGAGTTGGCTAGGCCCAGACCCCTGCTGTATAGGGTCAGCTATAATCCAGTCAAGGAGGCTGCAGGTTGGAAAAGGTGAGGAATGTCTCTCCGGGATTTCCGGTGTTTGAAGCACAAGTGCCTGGCACGTAGTAGCAGTTAGTAGCATTGTTTCATGTGCTCCATGTACATGCAGTGGGCACAGTCAGATGAGAGGTTAAGGACAGGGTTGGGCTCAGCCAAGTAGACCTGGGTTGAATGCCAACTCAGCTTCTTATTAGATGTGTCATCTTGTGCACATTACTTAATGTCTCAGTCTTCTCCATACAGTATCTGTGCTTTCTCAGGTAAAAATGAGATGATAAATAAATAAATAAATACCTGTTCCATAGAGTTCAATCTGATTCATTGTAACCCCATGTGTTACAGTGTAGAACTGCTTCTAGGGTTTTCTTGGCTGTAATCTTAACGGAAACAGATCATCTGGCCTTTTTTCCGCAGTACTGCTGGGTGGTTCATATTGCCAACCTTTAGGTTAGTAGCTGAGTACAAACCATTTGCATCACCTAGGGACCTACCTGGCTCATAAACCAAACCAAACCAAACCCAGTGCCATCGAGTTAATTCCGACTCATAGCGACCCTATAGCGAGCCTTATAGGACAGGGTAGAACTGCCCAATAGAGTTTCCAAGGAGCGCCTGGTGGATTCAAACTGCTGACCCTTTGGTTAGCAGCCGTAGCGCTTAACCACTACGCCACCATAGTAAACAATAAATGCCACCTATATTTAAAACAGCTTTGTAGGCATTCTTTATTATTATTAATTATAAGACTCTCTACATGTTGTTTGTGGGGAGTGCAGGGTGTGAATGTCCATATATGCATATCCACAAATTTTTGTTCTTACAGTCTTCGTCTATGTCTGCATTTACTCCCCCGCTCCTCCCTCACTGAGTCACCAACTGGGTGAGGAGCTGAGGCTAGAGGCAAACCAGAAGAAACTAACTAGCAAGGTCAGTGTGTGTCCATGTCTCAGTGTCTGTGCAAATTAGCGCATGGCTGTGGGTGTGTGTCTGTAGTGATGTCTCCACGTGTCTGTGTGTCTATGTATGAGTGTGTCCATATGGGACTGTGTGTATGTGTCTGTTTGCTCAAGTGTGTGCATATGCTCTGTACCGGGCTTAAGCCCACATGTCTGCACATGTGTCTGTATGTCTCTTCATGCAGCTGGGCAGGGAGGGGGTGTGGTGAGGAGCTGCAGCTGCCAATCACCCCCTCCCACCTGAGGTGGAGCGAGGCAGGCCAGGGCGCCAACGGAATCAAGCGTGGGCTCCTCTCTGCCTATCAAGATCTATAAATAAAGTTGTCTCCCTGGCATGTTCCACACCACACGCGTCTCTTTAATAAAATTGGCTGAGATTTGTGGATAAGCCTGAAGCAAAGTCAATGCTCGGTGTCAATCCCACGCTAAGAGGGTCCTTCAGGGGTCAAGCTGCTTCCTGTATATGATTCCATATCAAAGATATGTCAGCCAGGCGCTAACCAGCTCCTGGAGCACAGGGAGAAGCTAAGCTCTGACCAGGTTCACTTGCGGTTCTGGGGCTGGGGTGTCGGGTGGTAAGGTGAGGAGAGGGTAATGGGCTCATAGCCAGAGCCAGCCTTTCTTGGGACTCAGCTGCTCCTCAAAAGCTTTGGGACTAACATCATCCTCCCTGTCTGAGCAGCAGACTCTTCAAAACCCTCCATCTTTTGGGTCTAGAAGAGGCATATGTTGAGGGGGTACAGCCAGTGTCTTCCTGAGCCTCTGCTACTCCACAGAGGCTGCAGAAATCTATCCAAAGGCAGGGCCACAGCCATACACTTAGAGTCTTCAAAGGCATGCAAGTGTCATTTGGCATCCCCAAGCTCCCAGCTGATGGCTGGAGTAATCAGGGTGTATGGAGTACCTTACCTGGTGGATTCTTTCCAGCTCTCGGCCACTCTGGGAGGATGAACATCTAATAGGCATGCTGGCCACACTCACTGAGGCAGAAAGAGGGGAAATCAAAAGAAGTTTGGTTTAATTAAGTATCAGGGAAGATTTATGCAACTTCCTCTCCCTGTCATAAATATTAATGAGGGCAACCAGCAGCCCGCTCCCGCAGCATCCACTACTCAGCTGGAGAGAACCAAGGAGGACAGGGCTGGGGGTGGGAATAGCTGCAGCTGCCCCCACTACCCTCACCCACGCTGGGTTTAGCAGTGCTTAGCTGGTACAGGCAGGGGGTTGAGAGCCAGCTGCCAGGCACTTGGCCACTCAGCCGGGAGGTCCAGGAAGGAGAGCCTGCCCCTTCTTACTTGATGGTCAGGCTGTGGCTTGGGGCAGATCTCCCCTCAGCCAGCCTTGCCCTTCCCCCTTTTGTGGCTGAGTCATCTCTGGCCTGAGGAGAGACATAAACGTAGGTAGCAACATGTGGCAGGGATGGGGGCGATATGACCAAGCAGCAGCACTGCTGGGACTGGGCCAGGGGAGCTGGGTATGGAGAGATGGATGGATGGGAATAACACTGAGGGTGAACTGGTGACATGATACATGTGAGAGGCTGCACTAGGATGATTCCAGGGAAAACAGGTGGGGGGCGGGGGTAGGAATGCAGAACCAGGAAGGGAGGGGTGCCCAGCAAGGGCCCACAGAGGGCAACCTTTATTCAGTCCAGCAGGGCACTCTGGGGACAGCAAAGACAACACCTAGTGTCCCCATCAGGGGTAATTTCGCTGGAGCAGGTATCCTCTGCCCCAGGACCCTCAGTACCTGGGCTTTGGGCTGTCTGTGCACAAAGTAAAGCAGGGGCTGGATTCAGGATTGAGCACTGGGAATGGCAAAGTGATCCTAGGGAATGCGGGGCACTCACCTGCTCAGTGTGGGCATCAGGGTGATATGGAGGGACTGAGAATGAGGCTGAGAGGGCTAAGAGCTACAGCTCCCTTTTACTCATTTGACAAATGTCGACGGAGCACCAGACACTGATTCTCCCAAGTCCCCTTCCAGGCCGTGCCCTGTGCTCAGCACTCTGTGAACATGGCCTCCTCCAGGCCCCAGTAGCTCACTAACAATTGTTATCACTATTTAGAGTTAAGGAGAACAAGGTCCATGGAGGTTTTTGATACTTGTCCGAGGCCCCCGGCTAGTGAAAGGCAGAACTGGGACTAAAACCCAGGTCTGTCTGGCTTCATAGCTTGACTTCCAGCCCTCGGACTGTGCCCAGCAATGGGAGCGCCACTCTCAGCTGAGGACTCCATGTTGTGGTGAGCTATGTGTCTGGTGTGTGTGTCTTTTGGCTATGCTGGGAAAGACACGGCTTTCAAATCCCCTTGCCTGACTGCAGGGGAATGGGGGTGAAAGATGGAGTCCAAGACACAGCTAACCAATCTGCTGACCACCTCCCTTAACCCCTGTGCCAGATCAGTATCTCCCTTTCTGTCACCCCCAAGGCCAGTCAAGCCTAGACCCTGGTGTAGCTGGGTGTTAGCTGGTGGTGATTGGGCATCCAGCAGGCTAGCCTGGGTTTTTCCTCGGAGTCATGGCATGATTCCAAGAGAACAAGCAGAGGTGTGCAAGGTCTCTTAAGACCCAGGCTTACCACTGGCACAATATGGTTTCCACAGCATCCTATTGGCCAAAACAAGTCACAAGGTCAGTCCAAACTCAAGGGGTGGGCCGATGAGAGGAGCTACCAAGTCACATTGCAAAGGGCATGAATACAGGGAGGGGTGAGGAATTGGGGGCATTTTTGCAATCTCTCTATACCTCCTAACATTGCCTGAGACCTTTACACGTCAGGTCTCAGTCCAACAGAGAGTGATCAAGTCCCTAGCATTTGGCCCCTTTGGATCTCACACAGCCCAGCTCCCATCTGCCTTCTGGCCTCACCCCCCGCCCCCCACAATCGCCCATTTTCCTTTACTGCCCTACCTCAGTGGACTTCTCGGAGCTGGCCCATGTGGCTGTGACCAGGACCAGTTACATAATTTGCAAGGTCCAGTGCCAGGCCTAGCCAGAATGGAGAAGTCCATTTCTCTTGCCTATGGGTCTACCACCCAACCCACAGCAACTGGGCAACCCTTCAAGGGTTTGCAACCTCTATGCCAGACATGCTTGATATTTGGAACAGGGATGGGCAAGAGACCCCTGCTGAGGCACCTGTTGAATGTGCTGTGGTGCTGCCAGGATGCATGGATACAGCCACCACCTTGCCCTGCCCTGAGAAGTGAGGGTGTGATCCTGATCCCAAACTTTCCTGGTACTCCAGGGACTGGGAAGCAGGCAGTTGAGAGCCCGTACTGGAGGAGCAAGGAGGCGAGATTGAGCACGAGCTGAGACTCCAAGCCCCAGTATTTGTTCCATTGTCTTAGCAGTGTTCACATAACAAAACACAAATCCAAAGATAAAATTATTAAGAACTTCAGAATGGCAACTGCGGAGCACTGTCTTCTTAGTCACGGATTCAATAAGCAGCTTGGCTTACCTGGGTGTTTCTCCCTTTTGGGATATTTTTGGGGTGTGTTGGGGGTGCCATAGATAAACACGATCTTTTTCCTCATGTACCTATTATACTTAGAGATTTGGGGGAAAGGGTTGCAATTTACTTGTAAGTAATGAAATAAATTTTAAGACATTACTTTATATGAAGTGTTTGTGTGCGGGGGGTGTAAATAGAGAGAGACGAAATAGATTGCAAATTTCTATGACCTTTTGGAAACAAACTAATTATTCTCTTTCTTGGAATAGGCCGCTATAGGCTATGCCCCAGATATTTTGGGGGGTATTTTCTATTCTCTTCTGCTTGAAAGCCACTACGGTGGCAATGTTTAGTTCTTACTAGCCTGGCGTTTCATTAGAGTTAAGCAGATTTTGTTCAAGTTCCTGCCCAACCGCTTACTTTAAGAGATGCTCATGTCTCTGAACCTCAGTTTTCTTATCTGTTGAATGAAGTTCTTAAATTCAGTTTCATTTCAAATCATAAGATTATGAGTGGCTTTCAGATGGAGCTAAGACTCATTCTCCTTCATATGCATTGTGCCAATTACAGTGCCTGGCATATAAAAAGTGTTTAATCAATAATTGTTGAATAAAGTTAAGTTGATATTTACTTAGTATCTCTGTAGAATAAATTCCTAAAAGTGAAATTGTTGGTCAACTGGTAGATGCTTTTTTAACTTTGAAAGATTTTACCCAGTAACCTCCCACAGATGTTTTATGCATTTACATGCTTTCTCACACCCACTTCAATATAAAGATTTTTGATCTTTGCCAATGTGATAGGTGAAAAAGAGTATATTGATGCAGATTTTCATTTCTATTATTATGAGTAAGGTTGAGGATCTTTTCATTTGTTTACAAGCCATTTGAATTTGATTTTTTAGAAAATTGCCTCTTCAAGTCTTTTGCCCTTAGCTCTTTCAGTGGGTCATTTTTTTAAACCTATTCATAAGCACTCTTCATACTAGAAAAATCAGTCATTTATTGATCATTCGTGTTGCAAATGCTTTTTCTTAGCATGTTGTCTTTTCACAATTTTTTCCTTGAACACTAAAAAATTTTTTTTCTTCATTTCAATTTATCAATCTCTCTATTTTTTATTTTTTGTGGCTTCTGCATTTTGTGTCTTACTTAGAAAGCCCTCTCTCACACCAAGATTTTTATCTCCATTTTTTATAATACCTTTTTATTGTTTTACTTTTTTATATTTAAATGTTTGGAGTACGTGGAATTAGTTTTGATGTAAGGAGTGAGGTAGGGATCCAACTTAACTTTTTAAGTTAACAGATGGTTGTCCAATTGTTCCAATACCATTTATAAATAATCCATTTTTTCCCTTTGATAAGATGTGTTGCCTTTATCATATGTTAAATTCCCATTCCTTACTGGATAAATTTCTGAATAGACTGTATTTGCTCAATCACTAGTCTTTCTGCTTTGACACTATGATCACTGTATTTTAATTACTAAAGTTTAATAATTTGTTCTACTATATGGTATAACTATTGTTTTTCATTACTAATCTTTTTCAGAAGGTTGTTGGCTATTCTTGTGAATTTAGTTCACAATTGGTTTGTCTAGTGTAAAGAATTCTGTTGGTATATTTATTGTGATCTTATTAAATATATATATTAATTCAGGAAGATTTGACATTTTTAAAATTTTTAATCCTCAAATTAGAAAAAAAGAAATCAAACTATTTGCTACTTAGAAGTCAAACACCAAGAAAAAAATGACATAGAAGAAATGACAGAAGAAAAGAAAGAATGGCAAAGATTTATCAAGCAAATGTAAGCAAAAGGAAAACAAGAGGGGTAATACTGATTTATCTTCTGTTGATTAAAGTTACAATCCACAATGAAGACAAAACAGACATTAACTTTTACAAGCTGACTAATATAGCATCAAAATATATATAAAGCAGAAACTCTTAGAAACATAAGGATGAAATAAACACAATTGTTGGGGAAGACTTCCAGGGCTCTAGTTTATTCTTTCGTATGTCACGTAGACAAAAAGTAAAATATTGATCCAATTTTTAATTATGTAAGAAGCATGGCCAAGTTAACAGATATGTTTAATTTTATAACTTCATGAAAGAAAATATACTTTCATTTAAAATATTCTTAGAACATTTACCAAAATTATTCACATGGCAGATCAGAACAATAATTTCAATACATATTTAAAAGTGTCTTTCTCTGAACACAATTAAAAACTAGAGATTAATATAAAATTGCAAACAAAAAATACTACATGGAGATAAAAAGATGAGTTCTTTGTAAAAACAATAAAATAAGCAAATGTGTGGCAAATCAAACCAAATAAGATAGAATATTAATCCATCAAGTTACAAAAGAGCTAAAACAATAGCTACAGACATAAGTTTTTAAAAATAATATCATAAGAGATTACTATGTAAAAATCTCAGTAAAATAGACAATTTTCTGGGACAATATAAATTACCAAAATAGACTCAAAGTATATTTTTTTTTTAGAACTCTGAATGGACTAGTAATAATGGAAGAAATTGAAAAAGTTACAAAAATCTATCCTTCAAAAAGGACTGACGCAACCATTAAGAGTGTAATGTTAAATAAGACAATGTAGCGTGAGCACAGGGAGAGAAAACAGACAAATGGAACAAAATAGAGGTCCCAGAAATCAAGCCCCTTCATATAAATCAATCTGGTACATAACAGAGATGGGATTACAAATCAACAATGAAAGGATTATTTGAAACAACTGGTTATCCACACACAAAAAAATAGGTCTCTCTCTTACACCATAAACAAATATAATATGCAGATTACAGATTGATTAAAAATCTAAATGTGTAAAGGAAAACCTTAAAACATTTGGAGGAAAATGTAGGAGCATAACTTTATGAACGTAGGGTAGGGCAAGTTTTCCTAAATGAGACCCCGCCCCCGAAATAGCATAAACCGTAAAGGAAACAACTGATAATTTTAATTACATAAAGAGTAAGAATTTTTGTTTATCTAAAGACAGAAAAAAGATGAGATACATACTGGAAGAAGATATTTGTCATAACACATAATAAATTAGCATTTAAAATATATAATGAACCTTACAAAATAACAAGAAATGGCAATCAACCTAATAAAAAATTGGCAAAATATGTGAATAGGAAATTATTCAGAAATAAGGAAACCTGGTAGCACAGTGGTTATGCGGTTGGATGCTAACCACGAGGTTGATGGTTTGAACGTACCAGCTGCTCCAAGGGAAAAAGATGTGGCAGTCTGCTTCCGTAAAGATTTATGGTCTTGGAAACCCAATGGGGCAGTTTCACTCTGTCCTATAGGGTCGCTATGAGTTGAAATTGAAGCCATGACAATGTTTTTTTTTGTTGTTGTTTGTCTGTTTAGTAAAGCTAAGGATGCTTACATCCAATGACTAAGCAATTCTACACTTAGGCACGTCTTAGACATTGTTTAACTGAGCGTCATGATCCGTTAAGAAATCATGAAATAAATTTGGGGGGCTGAGACCAGTATTAAAAGATGTGGAATAGAATGGAAAATGTCAGATTGGATCATTCATAGTAAGTGTAAATATTATTTCATAAAACTTTTACTTCAGTTATACATATAGGTGTGTATTACATTATGATGTAAAATGTATTTGTGACCATAGCCATAGTTTAAAACTTTTTCAAAGCTACTGACTAAAGAGAAATACTCAGAGTGTACAAGGAAACATGTGAAAGGATGTTTACTGCAACATTTTTGTAACTGCAGAAAAAAAAAAGGGAAACAATAAAAGACCTTCAAACACAACATTTATATTATAAGGTGATACCTAAGTAAGACAGCATTTAGGTAAAATTTAAAAACAGGTAAAACAACGTTATATATTTTTATAGATACATATTTTCTGTAGTAAAAGTTTCACAACTTAGAGGACAGAATACACTTGGGGGTTACATGCTGGTTATTTCTGGGGAAGAAAGGAGAGGGATAGGACCATAAAAAAAATAATCTTTTTTTTTTTTTTAAAGGAACATCCAACTATCTGTAATGTGTTATTTCATTTTAAAAGATTCTAAGGAAAAACAAAGAGAAAAATCTAACAAATTTGAATCCCCCACAAAAGCAAGGAAGAAATTTAAAAGTTGATTTCACTGGTGAGTTCCTTTAATCTTATGAGTAAAAAATAATCCCCATGGTATAATAAATTGCTCCAGAACACTAGAAAAAGATGGAAAGTTACCTAGGGCATCAGTCAGCTCTTGCCACAATAATGCTACATAACAAACCACCCACAAACTCCATGGCTTAAAAACAACATTTATTCTTGCTCACATGTCTGAAGGTCATCTAAGGGATGGCTGATTTCAGCTTGGCTTGGTTGGGATTGGGTCCAAGCTGCAGGTTGGGTCCAGTTTTTTTCATGTGTCTCTCACCTTTTAAACCAGTATACTACCTGGGGCATGGTCTTCTCATGGTGATGGCAGGATGGCAAGAAGGCAAGCATAACTGCACAAGCACAATTTTAAGCTTCTGTTTTCAACATCTCCACTTACATTCCATTGGCCAAAGCAAGTCACATGCCTCCTTTGAGGACATGACAAGGTTATGGCTGTCTAATTCTACTGCCAGGGAATTAAGATTTGAGCCCATAGTTCAATTTACCTTACCTATTACATTTTACTGAGCTAGTGGAAACTATCCTGGTGGCATAGTGGTTAAGTGCTATGGCTGCAAACCAAAGGGTCGGCAGTTCGAATCTGCCACGTGCTCCTAGGAAACCCTATGGGGCAGTTCTACTCTGTCCTACAGTGTCGCTAGGAGTCGGAATTGACTCATCGGCACTGGGTTTGGTTTTTTTTTGGTTAGTGGAATGATGAAGCCAACGCTGAATGGAGATAATACACACACGTTATAGGTGAATCTAATTTATGAATTTAGATGTGAAAGTCTTAAAAAATAATAAATTCAAATCAACAGTGGTATTCATAAAATCATTTCTCACAGCCAAGCATGAGTTATCCCAAGATTTCAAGGATGACTTATATTTAAGAAACCCAATAACATAATACATCATATTTGAAACCAAAAAAACCAAACCCAGTGCCTTTGAGTCGATTCTGACTCATAGTGACCCTATATTTGAAGGACCAATAAAAAACAAGAGGTAATCTCAGTAAATGCAGAAAAGATGTAGAATAAAATTCAACACTCATTACTAATTTTTTAAAAACTCTTTAAAAATCAGAAATAGGATTATAGTCATTAACATAATAAAGAATATTGATCTTAAACCAAACAACCAGAATTGTACTTATAGGGATACTAGAGAGGCATTCGCTCTTAAAATCAAGAACAAAACAAGCATGACTACTTCCATTTTTATTCAACATTATTCTGCTCAATGCAATAAAATATGTGAACAGAGATAAGAGGTCTGATTATCGGAAAGGAGATCATTATTTACAGATGATTCAATTACATACTTAGAAAACATAAAAGTATTAACTGAAAAACTCTTAGGATAAATGAACAGTTCAAACCAAAGATAAATATTTGAAAATCGATAATTTTTCTGTATGCCAGCAATGACCAGTTATAAGATATAAAAGAAAATAGACTCTATTTACAATATCAATAAAAACAGTGATCATAAAAAGAATTGTACAGAAATTCTGTGTGAAGAACACTACAAACTTTTACTCAGAACTATAGAGGACTGGGAGAAGTGGATAGGTATATAATGCTCAAGAATAGGAAGATGAAATATTGCCAAGATATGAATTCTCTCCAGTTAGTTTATAGATTTAATACAGTTGCATTCAAAAGATAAAATGAGTTTGATCAACTCGATAAAGTAATTCTAGAGAACGTCAGAAAGAGTATGTAGCTGTTTTTTTTTTTAAAGGTAATGAGAGAGCAGCAGTCCCATCCAATATTAAAACCTATTATAGTAGTGCAATAATTAAAATAGTGTGCCATCGCTACTATATTTCACAGACACAGCAATGAAACATGATAAATAGCTTGGAAAAAAAATTAGTTGTAAGAATTTACTATAGGTTGCTTTTTGATTCCATATAATAGAAATCTGACTCTTGGTATTTCGCCACTACATGAGGGCTTTCTTATGAAACAAGGTGGCCAAAAGTATGCAGCTCAGAGATTGTTATGGACCGAATTGTGTCCCCCAGAAATGTCTGTCAATTTGGCTAGGCCATGATACCCAGTATTCTGTGATTGCCCACCATTTTGTTATCCGATGTGGTTTTCCCATACGTTGTAAATCCTACTTCTATGATGTTAATGAGGCAGGATTAGAGGCAGTTATGTTAATGAGGCAGGACTCAATTTATAAGATTAGGTTGTATCTGGAGTCAGTCTCTTTTGAGATATAAAACAGAAGCAAGCAGAGAGACAGGGAGATCTCCTATCACCAAGAAAGTAGAGCTGGGAGCAGAGCACGTCCTTTGGACCCAGGGTACCTGCACTGAGACATTCTTAGACCAGGGGAAGATTGGTGACAAGGACCTTCCTCCAGAATCAACACCAAGAGAAAGCCTTCCCCCGGAGCTGGCACCCTGAATTCAGACTTCTAGCATCCTATACTTCCTATATAAATAGAAAGGAAAGAAGAGAGGTGTTATAGATTGAGTTGGGTCCCCCCAGAATATCCGTTGAAATCCTAACACCTCCCTGTACCTGTAAATATGACCCTGTTTGGAAATAGGTATTTTCTCTTGCTTATGTTAATGTTAATGAGGTCATACTGGAGTAGGGTGAGTCCTAAACCTAATCACTTCTGAGTTATAAAAAGAACAGAATAGACACAGAGACACACGCAAGGAATAAGACACCATGGAACAACAAGGAATTCCCAGGGCTACTGGCCTCTGCATTTGGCTCAAGCTCAAACTATCTTTCTAAGGGACTAGAGGGATTGTCTCCAGATTAAACACTGGCAGAAAAGATTTATGGATTATCAGGAGTTGACCAAACTAAGTTACAATAGTCTGTGGAAGGGCAGGACAAGATATCAGTTGTGTCAGCATTGAGATTAAGTTAATGGAGAGAGGTCTCTTAACCAACAAGTCTCCTGACCTCTTGTCTCCCAAATATTTCCCCCCACCCCTCCAATTGCTAAATGGATTTCTGGAATTCCAGGTGTAATTGTTAAGAGAATTATTGCTACTACTTGCTTCACATTTTCACATGTACATACTGTTTTGATCATCTTGATCAGTACACAATCTGCTTTTAGTCAATTTATTCATTAATTCATTAAACATTTACTAAGCACCTACTGTGTGCTGGGCAGTGTTTTAGATACTGAGGTTGTAGTGACAACCATGACAGACCCTGCCCTGTCCTCATGAAATTTATAATCTCATGGGGAAAACAGAACTTGACCAGGTAACTATTTTTGAAAAGTACATGGAAGTCAAAATATTGAATGCTGGGGTCGGGGATTCAGTCAGGGAAGTCTTCCCAGGGAAGCAACATTTATGCTGAGACTTAAAGGATGTTTTTAGAAAGGACCAGGAGCCCTGGTGATGCAGTGGTTAAGAGCTTGACTGCTAACCAAAATACCGGCAGTGTGAATCCAGACACTCCGTGGAAACACTATGGAGCAGTTATATGCCGTCCAATTGACTCAGTGGAACCGGTTTGGTTTTGGTTGGTTTAGAGAGGACCAGGCTGGGTTATACATGTGGAAGTTTCTCCAGGCAGAGAAAAGAAGTTGTTCAAATGACCTAAACTGAGGCCCTAATTTTTTCTCTACAAGCCCTCCTTACTAAAAATGCTTTTTTTTAAAACGGAAAACATTTTCTTAAGTGAAAAGACAGAAGAAAGGAAGGAAAGGAGGGGACAGAATGAAGGAGGCGAGAGAGAAAAAGGACAGAGAGAGAGACAAAGAGAAGTCCAACACTGACACCTCCCTTAAATAGTTGACACAGTTCTCACCTTCACACTTAAGTGTGTACCTGATTTAGCTGGGTGACCACATTTTGCCGAGCCCCACTTTTCTCCTTCATACAAGAGGTTTATGTTAGCATCCCGCAGGGCTGCCATGAGCATGGAACGAGAGAAAGTTTGTGAAAGTGCCTTGTAGCTGAGAATGGGCCACTCCACATACAGGAGTGTTTTTTATGGCTATTTGCGTTTGTTAACATGATTTCCAAGAAGAACTGCTGGAGAACTGTGGCTGAGAGGGTAGTCATCTAAGGCTCCCCGAGGCCAGAATTCCAGAGGCTGGTCTCAAAGGGGGGGACCCCTGCCCTGGTCTCCCCAACCGCCCCACCCCACCCCCAGCATTCATGAGCTTTTCTTGCTCCTGTATATGAATGAGGTGATCTTTCAGCTGCCCTTTGTCTTGGAAAAAAATTAATTCTCATTTGCATTACCTCGTCTAAATGTCACCCACCGATATTTTGTTAGACATTAGCGGCGCTGGCAGGGAGGGCCGCGGGGTAATTGTGTTCTGCCTGGCGCTGGGATTTACATAATTTCAGACAGCAATTAAAGAATCCTGGGGAATTTTTTTTTCTCTTTTCCAACCTCTCCTACAAAGAAAGTGTTCGTTTACATTAAGCGCTCAGCTCCTCGCTGTTCATTTGCATAAAATTAAAGGTTTTTGTGTTCCTGAACAGCAGGGTAACATTTAAAATTCCGTTTTAAAAAGCTCACCTTACAATAATAAAATGTTAATATCATTTCATAGTCAATGCAAGGTTGCCAGATGCCTTTCACTTCCAACTTGCATCCAGTGCTAACTCTTTTTCCTTCACTCTTTCTCTCTTGCGTCCATCTCTCTTTCCCTTCTCTCTTTGTCCATTTAGTCTTTGTCCATTTCTGTCCTTCCCCCAAGCCTCCTCCTCGGCTTCACCTGTCTCCCTCTCTCTTTGATTCCTCTTTTTCTCTTATATTGTTTTGTTGTTGTTAGGTGCCGTTGAGTCGGTTCCGACTCATAGCGACCCTATGCACATCCTTACAATCGTTGTTATGCTTGAGCTCATTGTTGCAGCCACTGTGTCAGTCCACCTTGTTGAGGGTCTTCCTCTTTTCCGCTGACCCTGTACTCTGCCAAGCATGATGTCCTTCTCCACAGACTCATCCCTCCTGACAACAAGTCCGAAGTATGTAAGACGCAGTCTCACCATCCTTGCCTCTAAGGAGCATTCTGGTCGCACTTCTTCCAAGACAGATTTTTTCGTTCTTTTGGCAGTCCATGGTATAGTCAATATTCTTCACCAACACCACAATTCAAAGGCGTCAACTCTTCTTCGGTCTTCCTTATTCATTATCCAGCTTTCACATGCATATGATGCGGTTGAAAATACCATGGCTTGGGTCAGGCACACCTTAGTCTTCAGGGTGACATCTTTGCTCTTCAACACTTTGAAGATGTCCTTTGCAGCAGATTTACCCAATGCAATGCATCTTTTGATTTCTTGACTGCTTGCTTCCATGGCTGTTGACTGTGGATCCAAGTAAAATGAAAACCTTGACAACTTCAATCTTTTCTCCGTTTATCATGATGTTGCTCATTGGTCCAGTTGTGAGGATTTTTGTTTTCTTTATGTTGAGGTGCAATCCATACTGAAGACTGTGGTCTTTGATCTTCATTAGTAAGTGCTTCAAGTCCTCTTCATTTTCAGCAAGCAAGGTTGTGTCATCTGCATAACACAGGCTGTTAATGAGTCTTCCTCCAATCCTGATGCCCCGTTCATCTTCATATAGTCCAGCTTCTCGTATTATGATTGTCTGATTCAAAATGTCCAATACCAGTGCATTTCAGCTCACTAATGCCTAGGATATCGATGTTTATGTGTTCCATTTCATTTTTGACAATTTCCAATTTTGCTAGATTCATACTTCGTACATTCCAGGTTCCAACTATTAATGGATGTTTGCAGCTGTTTCTTCTCATTTTGAGTCGTGTCACATCAGCAAATGAAGGTCCCAGAAGCTTTACTCCATCCACGTCATTAAGGTCGACTCTACTTTGAGGAGGCAGCTCTTCCCCAGTCATCTTTTGAGTGCCTTCCAACCTGGGGGGCTCATCTTCCAGCACTATATCAGACGATGTTCTGCTGCTATTCATAAGGTTTTCACTGACTAATGCTTTTCAGAAGTAGACTGCCAGGTCCTTCTTCCTAGTCTGTCTTAGTCTGGAAGATCAGCTGAAACCTGTCCTCCATGGTGACCCTGCTGGTATCTGAATACCGGTGGCATAGCTTCCAGCATCACAGCAACACACAAGCCCCCGCAGTACAACAAACTGACAGACACATGGGGGTTTCCTCTTATACTTTTTCTAAATGGAATTCTCATGTCCTCCACCTTCACCAGCCTGGTGAAACAAAGTCATGTCTCCATGATCAACCTGCGAATAATGACTCTAAGCCCTAGCCGAAAGGTTTGTAGGAGGTCCTATGTCAACACTGATCTTCAAGTCACCACCTGCCCAGGCTGCTTTCCATGTGTCCTGGACTCTCCAAAGCCAGAGTCAATCTAGTTACTCTCACCAGTCTTGTGAAGCCCATGTGCTTCCTTGTCACCACAAATATCCATGACGTCACTCCTCAGCCATTGGTGCAGCACCCCAAAGTGGCCTGGGCCCCAAATGTTCCTTCAGTTAATTCATTCATTCCTGTGTGCCAAACAACATAGAGATGGTCTTTTCAGAAGATGCTGACAGCAAGGACCTCTGCCCAGAAACTCCCCTCTAACTGCCCAGTCCTAGGGTTGAGTCTAGGCTACCAGACAGGCTCTTCTACCCCAAGCCCAGGACAAACCTCCTTCAGACTCTGTTGACCTTGTCTGCCTTCTGGCCTCCTCAGTCCACTCCAATCTGTCAGATACAGGTTAGGAGGCTCAAAACTTCAAGGGGAGAGGCAAGTGGGTGTCCCAGATCCTTAATTCCCATGAGCTTCCTGGCCTCTGTGTCAAATGGGTTCATCCAGAGGGACAGTCTAACTGCATTCACCAAGACTGTCCAGTCCCAGCTAGGCTGGTTTCCAGGTGTAGATGTGGAACATAGACAAAGGGCCTTGGCCTTTGTCTCCCTTGAAGGGAAAGCCAGTTTTCTCAGACTAAGAAGAGACTCCCATGCTGGGGGGAAGAGAGAAGAGAGTGGGATAGAGATCCGTGGCACCAGAGTAGAAGGGGCTGAGCCTCACTAAAGATGGAGAGACAGAGGAAGTCTGAAGAGAGGTGAGATTTCCCACATTCCATGCATGTGCCAGAAGCAAATGAGGGTGAGGGGTAGAAATTACAGAAAGACAAAAGTCAGTCCTCATCCCAGCCACCCCATGGAGTAGAAGCTCTGGGACAGACATAATGGAGAGATACAGAAAAAAAACCACCACAAATAGATAACTTTTAATGTGATAGAGGTTCTGAGAGATGGTGGAGCATTAATTAAATACGTGGGGCAAGTGGTAATGCCAGCATAAAGAGCAATATGTGCAAAGCCTCTAAGGAGTGAACACGTGTGGCATGCTGAAAATTTGAAAGATAGTCAGGTATCTGAAGCACAGAAAGCAAAGGGATGAAGCATACAAAGAAACAAGAAAGTATGGCCCATATACAGGGGGAAAAAAGTAATTAATAGAAACTATCCCTTTTTTTTTTATCCCTGAGAAAGCATAGACGTCAGATTTACCAGACAAAGACTTTAAATCAACTATTTTAAGTATGTTCAAAGAGCCAAAGGGCACCATGTCCAATAAAATAAAGGAAAATATGACAACAATATTTCATTAAACAGAAAATATCAATGTTATTGTTGTTGTTAGGTGTCATTAAGTTGGTTCTGACTCATAGCGACTGTATGTACAACAGAAAGAAACACTGCCCAGTCCTGCACTGTCTTCACAATTATTGTTATGCTTGAGCCCATTGTTGCAGCCACTGTGTCAATCCAACTCATTTGAGGCTCTTCCTGTTTTTCCTTGACCCTCTACTTTACCAGGGACTGAGAATATCAATAAAGAGATGGAAATTATAAAAACCAGAGTTGAGAGGTACAGTAACTGAAATGAAAAGTTCTCTTGAGGAGTTCAATAGCAGATTTGAGCAGGGAGAGATTAAAATCAGTGGACTTGTAGATAGATCAATTGAGATTATCCAGTCTGAGGAACAGAAAGAAAGAAAAAAAAAAGATAAGAAACATCACCAGAGCCTAAGAGACCTGTGGGACACCAAGCGTACTAACATATACATAATGGGAGACCCATAAGAAGAGAGAAAGAAAGGACATAGAAAAAACCTTTAAAGAAGTAATGGCCAAAAACTGCCTCAATTTGATGAAAACCATTAATCTACACATCCAAGAAGCTCAACTAACTACAAATAGAATAAACTCAAAGAGATCCATACTGAAACACATTATAATCAAACTGTCATAAGATAAAGAGAGGATCTTGAAAGGAGCAGGAGTCTAGAAACAACTCATAATACACAAGGGAGCCTCATTAAGATTAACAACTGATTTCTCACCCAAAACCATGGAGGCCAGGAGGCAGTGGGATGATGTCCAAAGTTGTCTTAGTTATCTAGTACTGCTGTAACAGAAATACCACAAGCAGATGGTTTTAACAAAGAGAAATATATTTTCACACAGTCTAGGAGGCTATAAGTCCAAATTCAGGGTGCCAACTCCAGGGGAAGGCTTTCTCTCTCTGTCAGCTCTGGAAGAAGGTCTTTGTCATCAATCTTCCCCGGTCGAGGAGCTTCTCAGCGCAGGGACCCCAGGTTCAAAGGACACATTATTCCCCTGGCCTTTGTTTCTTGGTGGTATGAGGTCACCATTTCTCTCTGCTTGCTTCTGTCTTTTATATCTCAAAAGAGATTGACTTAAAACACAACCTAATCTTGTAGATTGGGTCCTGCCTCATTAACATAACCATTGCTAATTCCCCCTCATTAACATCACAGAGATAGGATTTATAACACACAGGAAAATCACATCAGATGACAAAATGGTAGACAATCATACAATACTGGGAATCATGGCCTAGCCAAGTTGACATACATTTTTGGGCAACACAATTTGATCCATAACAACAGTGCTGGAAATGGGGGAGAATTCTATATCTAGCAAAACTATTCTTCAAAAATGAAGGTGAAATTAAGATATTCCCAGACAAACAAAAACTGAGGGAGTTCATCCTTAGTAGATGTGCCTTACAAAAAATGAAAAAGGAAGTCCTTTATGTTGAAATGAACATACACTAAAGAGTAACTTGAACCTATACAAAGCAATAAAGAACACTGGTAGGGTAACTACATAAGTAAACATGAAATCAATTTTAATGTATTTTTTTGTTTGTACCTTCTCTGCTTCCTTATGTGATTTAAGAGATAACTTCATAAAACGTCTATGTTGATGAGCACACAATGTATGAAGATACAATTTGTGACAATAACGTATTTGCCAAATTGACTTATAAATTTTTCTTATAGTTTATTTGAATTAAAATCCACATAAAGTACAGAAAAAGCAGATGACAAAACCCAATACCCTTTCATGATAAAAATATTCAACAAACTAGGAATACAGGGGAACTTCCTTAACGTTATGAAGAGTATTTATGAAAAACCCACAGCTAACATTATGCAGAACAGGCTATCTATTGCTCATATGCGAGTTCAAGTTGAAACTGAAGAAAATTAAAAAAATCCACGAGAGCCAAAATACAACCTTGAGTATATCCCACTTGAATTTAGAGACCATCTCAAGAATAGATTTGATACATTGAACACCAATGACAAAAGACCAGATGAGTTGTGGAATGACATCAAGGACATCATACATGAAAAAAGCAAAAAGTCGTTAAAAAGACAGGAAAGAAAGAAAAAAACAAAATGGATGTCAGAAGAAACTCTGAAACTTGCTCTAGAACACAGAGTAGCTAAAGGGAATGGAAGAAAGGATGAAGTAAAAGAGCTGAACAGAAGATTTCAAAGGACAGCTTGATAAGACAAAGTATTGTAATCAAATGTGCAAAGACTTAGAGTTAGAAAACAGAAAGGGTAGAACACACTCGGCATTTCTCAAGCTGAAAGAACTGAAGAAAAAATTCAAGCCTTGAATTTTAATATTGAAGGATTCTACAAAGAAAATATTGAATGACTCAGGAAGCATCAAAAGAAGATGGAAGGAATACACAGAGCCACTGTACCAAAAAGAATTGTTTGACATTCTGCCACTTCAGGAGATAGCATATGATCAAGAACCAATGGTACTGAAGGAAGAGGCCCAAGCAGCACTGAAGGGAATGGCGAAAAACAAGGATCCAAGAGTAGATGTAATACCAATAGAGGTGTTTCAACAAACAGATGTAGCACTGGAGGTGCTCATTTGTCTATGTCAAGAAATTTGGAAGACAGCTTTCCAGCCAACCAAATAGAAGAGATCCTATTTGTGCCCATTTCAAAGACAGGTGATCCAATGGAATGTGGGAATTATCAAACAATGTCATTAATATCAGACACAAGTAAAATTTTGCTGAAGATCATCAAAAAGCAGTTGCAGTAGTACATTGACAGGGAACTGTCAGAAGTTCGAGCTGGATTCTGAAGAAGATGTGAAACTAGAGAAATCATTGCTGCGGTCAGATGGATGTAGATATGAGTTGGAACCAACTCGGCAGCACTCAGCAACATTATAGTCAGTGGTAAAAGACCGAAAGCTTTCGCTCTAAGATCAGGAACAAAACAAGGTTGTTCTCTTTCACCACTTCTATTTACCATTGTACTAGCTGTTCTAGCAGAGCAATTAGGCAAGAAAAAGAGGGGAAAAAAATCCATAATGGAAAGGAAGGTATAAAGCTATCCTTATTTGAAGATGACAAGATCTTATATAAACAAAATCCTAAGGGATTCATTAAAAAAAAAAAAAAAATTGGAGCTAATAAACAAACAGTAAAGCTGTAGAAAATCGGCACACAAAAATCAGTTGTATTTCTATACACTTACAATGAACAATTCAAAAATGAGATTAAGAAAATAATTCTATTTACAGTAGCAACAAAAAGGATAAAATACATGTAAATAAATTTAATCAGGGAGGCTCAGGACTTGAAAACTACAAAACATTGTTCAAAGAAGGGTTTTGTGAATTTTATGTCAATAAAAAATTTCAAAAAATAAAGCAAGAGGGATATACGTTCTGGTTCCACCACTTACAAGGTTTGTGACCTTTGGAAAGTGACCTAATCTCTCTGAGACTGTTCTCTCAGCTACACAATGAGAATAATAAGGGCGCCTATGTCGTGAGGTTAATTCAATGACATAATATTTGCCTGGCATATAATAAACAGTTTTCAGAAGAAAGGCCTGGTGATCTAAAAAAAAAAAAAAAATTTTTTTTTTCTACTTCCCAAAAATTTAGCCACTAAAAACCCTATGGAGCACAGTTCTACTATGATATACATGTGACAGCCACGAGCGGCTCAGTGGTAACTGGTTTGTTTTGGTTCATAAATACGGGGGTGGGGCTCAAGCATATGCCTGTTTAGTGACCTTTGGCTTCTGTGCCATCCTCCAGATTCCCTGCCCCAAATTCTTGGCCCAGCCTCTGAGACCCCTACTTGCTTCATTTTTCCATGGGTTTACTCTGGGGCTCATGTCCTCCTTCCTGAGGGTATAGAAATGTTCTGCTGCCTCCTGGTTCCCTTTTCTGCCCCTTCGGCTTCTTTGGCCAAGGTCCATGCTGTAGATTAAAGATGGCTGCATATTCACTGTTCTCCTCCCATTGGAAGAGGGAATCTAGTTCTTCTCTCTTTGAATCTGGGCTGGCTTTACTGTCTTTCTTGACCAATAGAAAGCAGTAGACATGACTTTCAGAAACCATTGAGGGCATGTCATAAGCTTCCACTTGGTTTTCTTAGAACAATTTCTCTGGGAGCCCTGAGCTGCCATGTAAGAAATCTAAGTACCCAAAGACCACCATGTTGGAGAGGTCACATGTAGATGCTTCAGTCAGCTGCCCCAGCTGAGTTCGGATTACCAGCCATCCTTGCCTGGAGTCAGACATGTGAGTGAAGCCGTCTTAAATTTTCCAGACCAGCCCGTCCCAGCATGAGGAACAAAGGAATTGGCCAGCCCAGTTTCACAAAATCATGAAATACAATCTAAGGGTTGAAGCCACTAATACTTGGAATAGTTTTTTACACAGTAATATATAACCAGCAGAGAATTTAAAACTGGGAGTATATGCTGTTGTAATAAAAATAGGTATTGGCATTGGAATAGGATAGCAATTGGAAGCTGAAATGGCCTCAAGGAGGTTGTTGGTGACACCTTGAAGACAGTGAGGAAATTATTATTGGATACTATAGAAAAGGCAACCCTGTTATGTAATGGCAGAAAATCAGGCAGACAATGTTGCCTGAAGAAATATGGGGGGCAGGGGAAAATAGAAAATACATTGAATGAACGAGTGGATTTGATTTCAGAGATTTCCAGGCAGAGTGCAGTATTTTAGCTGCATATGGTAAGGAACAGATAAAAAGAGATGAACTAAAAAAGGGACAGTTCAGTTTTCAGGCAAAATTTAGAGGAAATATAAAGGAGTCCGGATTTTCTGGGTTCAGAAGTACTACTGTTCTCATTCCCTCTCCAGGTGGCGAAAGGAATCTCAGTGTAAGAAATAGGCAAAGATTATCTCAAGGGTAGATGCAGCAGGTTCAGAGCTTGACCCAGTGCTGGCAGGTGGTTAAGAGCTCAATAAATACAGGCAGCTAACACATAGATAGCACTTAGACACACCAGGCACTACTCTAAGCATTTTACAAGTGTTAATTCATTTAATCTTCACATAAAACCTTACGAGGAAGGCCTTACTATTAACATCATCCCTATTTTATGATGAGGAAACTAAGGCACAGAGAGGTCGGTAACCTGCCAAGGTCTCAGAGCTCGTAAGTGGTGGAGCGAGAATTTGCACCCAGACAACGTGGCTCAAGGGGCCTCTACACAGTGCTGCCTCTCTACATGACAGTATGGCCCTGAGGGCTCGTAGTCTTGTTGTTTTGATATTATTATATGCGACTAAAATGTGGCTTTAAAGCCAGAATTACGTCCAGCTAGCCTCCCAGCCCCTTTACAGCTTCTGTTTCAGAATCACATGCTCTCATGTCTTGGTTCCAGGGGGACAAGAGTATTGAGCAGGGAACCTGCTCATAGGAATGGGGCATTTGATGGGGGTAGAGGAGACTGAGACTCTGCTGGGAACGGGAGGCCAATGCCTCCCACCAGGTACACCAGCGGAAAGCCTTCTTAGCAGGGAGAAAGGTGATCACTACTTCCTAGCCTAGGTAGGGTAGTATAAGGGGTGAGGTGGGTGCAAGGCAGTGCTGTGGCTGGGCTGGGCTGGGATCACCTGGACTGGACTATGTTGGGCTGGGCTAGGAGATCAAGGGCTGACACATTTATTTAGTGCCCAGCTCCTGCAAAGGGCAAACTGCATTATCACATTGAATTTGAGTGGACGTTCTTATGCCCATTTTACAACTGAGGAAACTGAGGTTTGGGGAGGTTATCTGGCTTGCCCAGGGTCACCTCATGCACAAGAGCCTGAGTAAGATCCCAGGCTCCTGACTTCCCAGCTTCCCTGTCTGTCTAGCGCAGGGCCTGAATGTGACTATGCCACTATGACTGATGTTTGAACATGATGGAGTGTCTCACTCCCCTTGAAGTCTTCACGGAGCTCAGCAAGGCCTGAGGACAACACAGAAGCCAGGGGACCTGCAGAAACTATCCCTTCTCTCTGGCGTGGCTGGTACAGCGGTGAGCCAGGGGCTGCTTCACCCCTCCAGAGAGGGCGGGAGCCCTGCCCAGGCGCCCACGAAGTTAACAGCCAAGGGGCTGGCCGGGCCCTGCCCCTAATCAGCAGCCTCAGTGCCTGCCCCTGAGTGGTTGCTCATGCCCTCTGGCTCAGAACAAACGGGTACCTCATTAGCCCCATTAAGCACTCATTTTAGCTGCATGGTTCTGGGGAGCAAGTGTGTGCTTGGAACACACAGGGGTTTATTACGTTTGCAGAAATAACACTTATGTAGACAAAAGAGGCCAGTGGCCCAGGGAGGGGATTTGAGGATGCAAGGAGGGCTGTTGGCAGCCAAGTCCGCTCCTCCCTGCCCTGGCTTGTCTGGCTTCTTCCCTCTCTGAGCGTTTGCCTGGGACATTGTCTCTGTAGGAATGCCTTTCCTGCTCCCTCTCCTAGCTGCCCCCTGCCTTCCCTGGCCTCTGCTCATCACAATCCGTGAAGCCCCTGCCCTGCAGAGTCAGCCACTCCAGCCCAGGGCTAAGGCTAAAAGCTATCAGACCCCCAAGAGGGCTGACTATGCTGCTCTTGAGTCCAGGATTCACGTGCAGAGCGCTAGGCGCCCCAGGCCCCACTCCTGGCCATGTCAGCCAGTTCTTTAGCTTGGTTGCTGCCTAAGACCCATTGACTCCACGTGTGGAGTCACGCTCTCCCTTCCCACCTGCAAAGACAGCAGGTCTACTCTTGGTACTTTCTCCAAACACTGCCCAGTCCGCCCAGTGCTGCAACTCCATGGCTTTCCTAATATTCCACTACTACCCATTTAAGTGACTTCCCCAGACTGCTCAGTGCTCCTAACCCAGCAGTCACAAAATCCTTCCACGTCCTTGCCCAGCAAAACCCCAGAACTGAGGGCCAGCGGCCACATTTACTCAAGGCCTAGCTTTACAAAAGCTCATTCAAAATTGGCTCCAGGGGCAACTGAAAGAGCTCCTAATGGCCAAAGCTGGAACAATGCAAGAAAATAGAGTGCTGGATTATCAGCCAAAGTATAAAATAAATATCCATGAGTCCATACTGATACACACAGATGACTGAATAAGCAAGTGGGGGAGAATAGGCAAATCTATGCAGAAGAAGTCCAAATAATTTGCGTAGATACTCTGCCCTCAAGGAGGTGGAGCAAAATTCTTTGCTCCTTAAGCCTGAGCTGAGCAGAGTGATTTCCTTCCAAAGAGCATAGTATGAAAAGGAAGAAAAAGGAACAACTTTACAGGCAAGAAAACTGCCAGACACACTTCAGCCAGGCGATGAAGGTTAACATCAACAGTGATAAGCCATGCTGATAGCATGTGCCCTTGATATGATGTAATGAGAAAGGCACTTCACCTCTGTCATGCTCTTCCCCAAACCCATAAATCCCAGTCTAATTATGAGAAAAACATAAGACAAATCTCACTAAAGGGACATTCCACAAAATACCTGGCCAGTAAGTAGTTCTCAAAACTGTCATCAAAAACAAGGAAAGTCTGAGAAACTGCCACAGCCAAGAGGAGCCTAAGAAGATATGATGACTGAATCTAACGTGGTGTCCTGGGTGGGATCCCGGAATAGAAAAGAGACATTAGGTAAAAACTAAGAAAATCTGAAAAAAGTATGGACTTCAATTAATAATAATAAATCAACATTGATTAATATATTGTGACAAATGTGCCATACTAGTTTAAGATGGTAACAATAGGAGAGCTGGGTGTGAGATGTATGGGAACTATACGTTCTATCTTCACACTGTTTCTGTAAATCCAAAACTATTCCAAAATAAGACATTTATTGAAAAGATAATTGGCTCATGAGTCATCTGTGAGCTGGCTCCTCTCACAATCCAGGTTGTACCCCTTCCCTGTGCCCCAGCTGTATTGAAAGTGCTTGTATTAGGTCTCCACCAAAACCTCGTCACCAGTATAGCCATTCTGCTTATCTTCTGGGACCTCCCAGCAGTCTTTGCCCCTGTTCCCCACTGGCGCCTTCTTGACCATCTCTCCTCCCCCGGGATTCTGCAACACCAAGGAGCCCTTCTGGTTCTCTTTCTACTACACATCCTCCTCTGGTGTTCCCACCATGCCTATCCCACAGGCGTCCCACCCACCCTGGGTGAGTGTCAGGCCCCACTCCTGGCATCCTAGGTGCACCTCTCCTGCACAGATGGCTTTGAGAAGTTGTGTATCCATCTCCTTGTTCTGGCTGTCTCCATACTGAGGTCAGATGTGCATCTCATCAACCATCCAAAACCTACAGGTTCATCTTCCCCAAAGCCTGCTCTTCCTCCTCCGTCCTGCATCTCAGTGAGTGGAATCACCATCTGTCTGGGAGCTGAGTCTGAGTCCTGTATGTCATCCTGGGTTCTTTCCACCTCTCGTTTGCAATATCCCTTCTGCTCCCAGGACCTTGGAAGCTAGCTCCTTAGCCCTGGCTTCGGACAATCTTATCCATCCCCATGTCATCTCGCTGGTTGTTGCCACCATCAGTCATCAACCGCCTGGATGGCTGCGCAACCTCCTTGCTATCTCCTTAGCTCCAGCTTCTCCCATGTAATCAATTCTCTACATGGCAACCAGGGCAGAGATTGTAAACTACCCATCTGACCATGCAGCCCACCTACTTGCAATGATTGTTGTTGTGTACTGTCAAGCCAAATTTGACTCATAGCAACATGCAATAATAGTGGGTTCCAAACATCTCAAGTTGGCATCCATGACCCTTCACACTTTCCTTTCTCTTCATCCTCACCTCCTGCCTCTACCTTAATGTTATCTATAGTCTTGCAAAATGGACTCACTTGTCACTTGCCATGCTGTTCCCTGGTCCAGAACACTCTTTCCTCTCTTGTTCCCCTGGTTAATACCTGATGGTCCTTCAGAAATGAGGAGAGGGGGCGTCACTTCTAAGAGCCTTCTCTTATTTTTTGGCTGGGCCAGGTACCTCCTACGTCCCCCAGAACACCCTGTACTTCTATGCTAGAGAACCTATTACACTGAACAGATATCATCTGCCCACAGCTATCTTCTTCCTCATAATCATTTCCTCCCAGCCTATGAGCACCTTAAGGCAAAGACTGCATCCCATTCATCTCTGTACCTTAAAGGGCCACTAGAAATGCTCAATAAATGCTATGATAAGAGTGACTATTTATTGAACACTTACTATGTGCCAGACACAATGCCAAGCACTTTGCATGCATTTTTTCATACTTACCTTTCAGAGTAATAAATGTGAGTAGGCACTTTATTATCACCATTTTACCAAGGTGGAAACTAAGGCACAGAGAGCTTAAGTAACTTGCTTAAGGTTGCATAGCTATTAAGTCAAGGAGCAGAAATGAGAACCAAAGGTCTGACTCCATCACTCGTCCTTTTAGCCATGTTGTTGCTTTGTTTCTTGTTCCTTTTTGCACCTACCAATTTAGTGACCCATGCCAACATCATTCATAACATTTTTTTTTTATGGGCCCATAGCATTCCATCATATTGATACCACATAATTTACCTAACCAATCCTGTTATTAGTATATGTCCAAATGTCTGATTTTATTTTTTCGAATGGTTAACCAATTATCCCAGCACTATTTATTGAGTAATTCATGCTTTTTTCTACTGATTCGAAGTGCCACCTTTATGATATAATGAACATTGATATACACTTGAGTAGGTTTCTGTATTTTTTATTTTCTTATATTGGCTTATTTGTTTAACTGTGCCAATTCATAGTTTTGAATTGCTATACCTTTATAATGCATTTCCATTCATTCATTCACTTATTTGACAAATATATATTGAGAAGGTTTGTGGACCAGGTGTTGGCCTAGAAACTGAGAATCAACAGGGAGCGATGGAGCAGTGAGCAACACAATACTCTCCTAGTACTAACATTTTAATATCTGACCTTAGAAGTTGCTCCCACCTGAATCAATTTTATTTATTAAGATGTTCTTAGGCATTCTTGCCTATTTATAATTCCCAATGAATTAATGTTGGCAAGTAAGAAAATACATTTTAATTGGAAAGGAATTAAATTTATGGATTAATCTTAATGGGATTGACAATTTTTAATCTTCTTTCCCATGAACACAGCACACTTTTCCAGAGTCAATTCTTATTTTATGTTTAGTTTCACATGTTTCTTGCTAAATTTGTTGCTATATATTTTATATTTTTTGTTGCTATTGTGAATGCCGTCTCTTTCCATCATATATTCTAGATAATTAATGCTAGAACATAAGAAAGGTATTGATTTTTGAATATTTCTTTTAAGGCAGCATTTCACTGAATTCCCTGATTAATTGTGATAGTTTCTAAGTGATCTTTTGGATGTCCCAGGTAAATTATCATATAATATGTGAAAGATAATTTTGTCCCCTTCTTTCTTGTAGTTTTATCACTTGTTTTTCTTTTTTTCTTGTTGTATTGACCAGTGCAAGATTTCTGGGGTGTGCTGGGAAGTGTTTAATAACTGGTTCTCCAGAGGAAATAACCCTGGTTTCTAGCATTTGCCAATTTCCATGGTGTAAGTATTCCCACTGTGGCTGAAGTTACTCAATGAGGAGTTAGGAAGAAATGTGTACCCTTGCTCTTGCAAGCCAGTAAGAGCCAGCCTAGCATAACCCTAAATAGAACCCTAGAGCCACTAGATGGTCTGTGGGGAAAAAAATACTGTGGCCAAAAATATAAATTGGAAATGTTGCATATAAATTCCCTTCTACTAGGTTACAATGTACAATAACATACTAAAGGTTCTGAGACATTCTGTAACACATTTCCCAAATTTATTTAACCAATGGAAAGTTTTTGGAATATAGACAACTACATTGTACCATCCTGCTGTTCTTTCACCAGGATTCACAAATCCCCATCCACAATGTCCTTCTATTATGCCCAATCTGGCAAAACCCTAATCTTGGGTCAATCCAACTGTGCACTTTTTCCCTGCTTTTACATGGACTGCTGATTTCTGCTGGAGAAAATCATACAACCATGTATCCAACCTTCCTTAAGTAGTTGATCAAAAGTATTTATTGAATGAACAAATGCGTATATAAATGAATGACTAAATCACTTCATGCGGTGATAAATTCATAGTTCCCAACTTCAGACAGTTTCACACCATTGCTTAGCAATTCTTCTGTGTTCCTCTGGTCAACTCTCACTCTCATTCTCCACAACAGCTCTTTCCAACCTTCTCCACTCTCCTGAACCACCCACCTCACCTTCCTCCCTCTTCCTCTTAGCTGATGACATCCCAGCTTCCTCTCACTGACCTACATGTTCACCTCCATCAGCATCCATACTTACCTCCTTCCCTCCATCCTTGAGGAAGAGGTTGGGGCTTCCTCCTACACAAACTAGTTCCGTGCTAGTATCAATACTCCAGCCCCTGGCACTCCCACCTGGGGGCCCAGGACCACAGATTTTTCCCCTTCCCTCCCTCTCTGCTGGAGCCTTCTCATCAATAGTTAATCACGTTCAAGTCTCTCCAATCCTAGAAAACAAACCAAACCACGTTCCCCTCTGTAACTCTCCACCAGACTTCACAGTCAATATTCCCAAAAGAAATTGCCTTCTCCATGTCTCTTTTCTCCCATCGATCTCTTGATTTATTGCAATCTGCTTCTTCTCCCATCTCTTTACAGAAACAACTTCCATCAAGATCACCAACGATGTTGCTGCTGCTAAATCCAATACATGCTTCTTAGCCCTTATCTTCCTGACCTGGCAGCAGCTTTTGACTCCAATCATAACTCCTTCCTTGGTGAAACACTCTCTCCTCCTGGCTTTTGTGACTCTGCTTTCTTGGGTTTTCTCCTACCTCTCATATCACTTCCTCCTCAGTTTCCTTCGCTGGTTCCTCTTCCAGCTCTTCTGTCTCTCAGAATTCCACCCTGGTCTCCCTTTCCCTTTGACCTACACTCTTCGGCAAGTCACCACCTCCTTAATGTGAGTCTTCACCTCCAAGCTCTCTGCTCCCAGATCTCTCTAAGCCTAGACCAGAAATTTGAAAATGGTGCTCAGTGGGCCTCCAGGGAGAAACAGTTTTGATAACAGTGGTGACAGGGGCACTGGGACTATCTGCTGAAGCCTGGAGTAATGAGATTTTGGTTCTGGAACAGGAGACAGAATCCCTTGCCTCTCACATCAAGATTCCTGGCCTTTGTCCTAAGACTATGGGTTGGTGGAAAGATGCTGTTTTGGGTGAGAACCAGGCAGGAACCCCTCATTTGTTCTCTAGCTTATCACCTAGGGAATTGACACTAATCTCATCAACGTGTGCAAGCAGATTACTTTTTAGGGGCTTTGATAGGGGAATTGTCTTCCCCACCTCCTCAGTGACAGCAGCCAAGAGAGGAACAATCTGGAGGTCAAGCTACAGGGTCAGCCCTGCAGGCAGCAGCTGGCCATTTAGAAAACTCTGCAGTACCAGCTGTGCCCTGGGCTCTGCTCTCACACCCCGAGACTGGCTCCCCCAGGACACTGTGCCTGTGCTCTGTCCCCTTCCTGGGCAAGCTTTCACAAGGAACCTGTCCTGTGGGGGTGGGAGGAGGCTGCAGGGTCCTCAAGTTTCCACTGGGTAGGACTCGAGACAAAAAGGATTTCATTTTCTGTTGTTCTCAGCATCCCCAATTATTAATTTATGGCCTTAAATAAGTTAGCTAACCTCTCTGAACCTCTATTTTTGTACGTGTAAAATGGGAATACTAATTTAATACCTTATAGGTTGCTATTAAAACCCATTGCCGTCAAGTCGATTCCAACTCCTAGCGACCCTACAGGACTGAGTAGAACTGCCCCACACGGTTTCCAAGGAGCGGCTGGTGGAGAGCTAGAAGGTGCCTGCAGGTTTGCGGACCTGATTGAAGCAGTCTCCTCTTCCACTATTGGCAGCAGGAGGGTTTCCATACTCCTGGATCAGGATGAAGAGCCCCCTCCCCGGCTGTGTGGGAACTCTGTGCCCTTTTTCCTCTGTCACAGAGGCCTATATTAAGAACAATAAATGTCAGCACAGATGCTTTAACTGCTAATGTGCGGGTGAAAGGCAGGTGGAGCGCAGGTGTGTTGGAGGGAAGAAAGAAGTCAGGAGGTAGATAAAAGCAAGTAGGAGGCAGAGACAGGGTGGGGGAAGAGAAAAGCAACATTAAATTAATGAGGACCTGTAGCTGGAGGAAACAGAAGCCCGAGGAACAGGAAGGACCAATCCATGAGATATTCATGAACAGTCCAGGAGATCTGTGGGGTCTGGGGCAGCTCTGATGCCCAAGAGTCAGGAAGAGACCATGTCAAGTCTCTGCATAAAACCCTGCAAAGGTTTCCATGGGAGGAGTGGGTAGCTTTGGTGGAAAGAGCCTCTGGAAAGCAGACTGCCTGCGAAGGCTGCTGTCAAAGCAAGGCCCTGTTGCTAAGGGAACCGCCTGGGAAGAGCCATTGTGTTGAGTTAAAGTCACCCCACCTCCCCAGCAGCCCACGGGGTTTCATCTGCCCTCAGAGGAGGGGCCAAGTCTGCCCGACACATCTCACTTCCCTGAAGAGTGCTGTTTGTGCCCCTTAACTAAAGTCAGAAACACTCACGGTCCCAGTACGTGCCGGGTGCTGGGTGCTGGGGCACCGAGACAGAGCAGACCAGGCCCTGCCCAAGGAGCTTCTGGTCTTGGGGAGCCGGGGGAAGAAGAAGACTAATTCTGATGTAGACTAGTCAGAACCATGATGGCCTCCTGGCAACTGGGAGCCTCAGATTGGCTCTCCTGAGCCCCCAGCTGTGCCACTCAGCTCCAGGCCTTACCTCTCACTCACTTCATCCCTCACCATGTCATTTCATGCTTACAACCCTGTGAGGGGAGTGACTCTCCTCAGCCCATTTCACAGCTGAGGAGACTGAGGCTCAAAGAGGTCTGGTCACTTGCCCAAGGTCAGAGGGCTGCTCAGGTGCACAGACAAGATGCCCCCACTCTAACTCAAAAACCTGTGCTGGTGACACTGCCCCGATCACCAGTTCCTCCGATTCTCCTGCTCTTGCCAGCTCTTCATAGCGAGAGCTGGTTCCTTTCACTTGGTGAGGAGGTTGAGGCCAGAAACTGGTGTGTGCTCCAATGGTGAGCTGCCTAGCCAGCCTGTATCTGACCAGGTTATTACACAGGCTAGAGCCTAAAAGCCTTCTCTGGGACGAGAGCAGAGCTAAGGAAGGGGCTTCCCAAAGACTGGCTAAGGGCAGGGCGGGGGGCTGTGGAGAGGGGCGGTAGTGGTCAATTCCAGTTTCTGGAAGCGGCTGGGGCTGATATGTGAGCCTTGGAAGGCTCGTGAGTCACACGCCAGCTCAGAAGCTGGGGGTCGGGGGGCACCAGAGTCACAGAGGTCTGGCCAGTCTGAGACCTAGCACAGTTCTAGGAGAAAGAAAGGGTGGAAGGGCAGCTGAAAGAGATCATTATTTAATGACATCTCTGTTTCCTCATCTGTATAAGGGGGATGATAACTGCAGCTGCCTGTTCACGGGCTCTGGCATCCAAAACGTGCTTGGTAAACATTCAAGGTCCCTGCTCTCCCTTCCAGCTTGTGGCCTCCAGCTCCACCCATTCCAGGCTCACCCTCAGCCTAGACCTTTCTCCTCCCCAGGAACAGTACCCTCCCTAACTCAACCAAACTGTATAAACCTGGCAAACCCAAGATACGGGCTCTCAGCCCATTGTGTGGATTTGGAAGCTAAGGCCCAGAAAGGTGAAGAGATTTGCCTAGGGTTGTAGTAGCAACAGAACCCAGGGTTTCTTCTTGCTTTTAAGCTGAGGACCCCCTGAGGATCAGGGCTGTACCCCCCTGGTCAGCCTAGGGGCAACCTCTGACATATGGAGGCTTGTGGGCTAAGAAACACTGCCACTGAGAAGGTCCAGGCTGGGGGCCTCTGTGACCCTCTGCCTGGTTTAGGGAAGACCCCAGGCCTTAGGCAAAGGTCTTCAGAGAAGAGCAATCTTGGATTCAATCCCACCTCTACCACTTATAGTCAATGGGACACATTACCTAGCCTCTCAGTTTTTTCATCTGAAAAATGGGAATGATAGTGCCTACCTCATAGGACTATGGTAAGGATGCAGTAAGATGTGCAAATAAAGTTCTGGGCACAGAACTTGGCACATAGGAAGTGCTCAGTAAATGGTGCCATCATTAGTACTAAGGAGTCTGATGGGGGAGACTTCCAAGACTAACATAACGATAGTATGGAGCAGTGAGGGGAAGCACTAGGACCTGGGTGTCGTGCCCTGTATCCTAGTCATTATGCACTCACCAAACAGTGAGAATATCTGTCTCCCCAGGGTAGACCAGGAGCAGAGCAGGACCTCAGTGTAGGCTTGGGGAAAGATGCATAAAATTCAGGAGACTGCTCCCAGTCCCTTGGACTCGTGTAGGTAGTTGTGCTGGTTAACTGTTGCTGCATAACAAACCACCCCAAAACTCAGTCACTTACAGCCGCATAAAACAGTAAGTGTTTATCTGTGTTCACAATCTGTCATTAACCAGGTGGGTCCTCTGGTCTCAGCTGGGGTCACTCATGCATTCACAGTCAGCCGAGGGCCACCTTGGCAGGTCTGCTCCTCTCGGCCAGTTCTCCTGTGTCTCTGGGGATTGGCTGACTGTAGGTTGGTCTGGGATGCCCTTGGCCAGGACCACTGGGCTCTACTCCAAGTGGTCTTTCTCCCCGCAACAGGCTAACTTGAGTTTGTTCACACAGCAGGTGGGCAGACTAACAAGAAAAACAAAGAGGGCGAGGGAGGAAGAGAGCAGAGAGCACAAGAATGTACAAAAAACCAGCACACGGTTTCTTCCCCCCTACCCTACTGCCCAAAGAAAGTCACAGGCCGGCCAAGATCCTCAGAGTGGGGAACTAGACTTTCCACTCTGTGGACACAGGAGGGGGTGAAAAATCATTGCCATTTTTGCAATCAATCTACCACAGTGGTGATTAAGAACGTAGGCTGGACTAGAATTCTGGTTCACTTGCTGGTCCCTGGGTGGCACAGTTAAGTGCTCAATTACTAACCAAAAGGTTGGTGGTTTGAATCCACTCAGAGGTACCTCGGAAGAAAAGCCCAGCAATCTGCTTCCAAAAGGTCACAGCCTTGAAAACCCTATACAGCAGTTCTCTCTGAGACACACAGGGTTGCCCTGAGTCGGAATCAACTGGGTTTAACTACTGTTGCTGGATGATCTTGGGCAAGATACTGCACTTCTCTGAGTCTTGGTCTCCTCATTTAAAAATTAGTGAAAGCAATTCCAGCATCCCAAGAGTTTTGTGACAATTCAGAAAAAGCATACCTTCAAAGTGCTTAGCATGGGGCCTGGGGCCTGTGGGGGCCAGCAAATGTGGGCCCCTCCCTTTATCCCAGAAGTTTGGGGATTGTGTCTGGTGGGCTGTGGGATGAAGATCCAACTGCTTCCCACTGTGCAGGCAGGAGAAGGCTGGGGGCCCAGTAGGAGGTCTGCCCCACTCCCACCCCCTCCCCACCCTTCATCTTGCCCCCTCTGGAGCCCTCCCACTGAGGACTAGAAGCACCCAGGGTCTTAAGGATAGTTAAGTAGCAAACTATGTGTTCATAATAAAATTTGCCGGCTTCTCACAGACATCCAATTTGCTTACCATCCAAAGAGAAGAATTGGGTGCCTGCTTCCGAAATTGTTTTAATCTCTGCCACAGAATGCTTCTGGCAGGGTTTTTCAACTGGAAAATAGGAAATGAGTTAGAAACAATGGAGGAACGTGAATAATCTCACTTAAGATGTTTGATCTTGAGATGAGATGAAGTTGAAATCGATTTCCTGGTTCACAGCCAGACAGCAGCGGGAGGAGGGAGGGGAGAAGACTGGGATGGTGGGACAGCCAGGCCTGACTGGGTCCAGACCTGGCTGGAACAAGGACCCTCCCAACTCCCCCTGGTCTCTGCAAAGCTCTGGCAAAACTATATAGTGTGTGGGAGACAGCCCCAGCCCTGCCATCCCAAAGCTAGGCATGTCCAAAGCCCTTTGCGGTCTCCATATACCAACAGCTCATGTTAATGTTTAGCAGAATCAATCCATATATCTATGTAGTAAATGTGCACTGTGCACCACCTGTGTGTTGCAGCCAGGACTAGACATTGGGCTTCCAGGCTTGAATAAAACACATGTCTTGTCCTTAAGGCACTTTGCAGGAATTGCCTGGGATCAGGATGGAGAGTGAGGAGCTAATAAATATAGACGGCATGCTGAGTGCAGGTATGGGCTGAAGAGGCTGCATTCATAATCCTTCTACATCTTCACATGACCTGTGACTTGGGGATTCTTGTCCCCTTTTTTTCAGATGAGAAAATGGGCCCAGAGTTAAGAGTATCTAACTGATTCAAGGATAGGATCCAGATACGACTGCAGTCTGTGCCCTTTGCATGGGGAAATATTCTGGACAGGCAGGTTGCATGGACAGGCACAGGCAGGAGGGTCCGAAAGGCAGAGCTCAGGGAGCCATGAGGACACGTGGGTGGCCTGGACCCTGGGAAGACAGGTTCTGTGTAGCAGGCAGAAGCTGGTGTCCGTAGCCCAGCTCAACGTGGAGAAGTAGCACCAGCCTTAGGCATGGTCAGGGACATGCTCTGCAAAGTCAAGCTGAGCAGAGCAAGGGGCACCTACACCCTGATTGTCACACAGACACACACACCCAAACAGATACACCTAGACAGACACATACACAGACACAACACATACCACCCAGACAAATGCACCGGACACACACCCATGTACTCACGTGCTCTAAGCAAACAGAAACCCCTTGGAGGCAGTGACTGTGTCTGTCTTGCTCACCACTATACCCCCAACACAGTTCCTGGCTCATAGAGGGGCCGCTATAAATAATGATGAAGTTGAACTCAAATCCCACACGTGTGCACACACGCTGATGCAAGCGCATGTGATTTGTGTGCGTAGCAGCAGATGTGGGAAGAAGGAGTGGTTAGGTCTTTGCAGCCCCCACTAGAGCTGGGCCTTGGAGTACAGAGAAAGCTGCTCAGGTGGAGCGTGGAGGGTGGCCTGGGCCTTGGGGCTTCACGGCTCTCTGTCTCAGCTCCTCTGGCCTGACTGGGCCAGGCCCATCCAACGATCCCTGTCCAGCCGACCTGCCCTTAAGGCCCTATGAGTGACCCCAGCACCCCTCCCCCACTCCGCCTTAACAGCCCCAGCCAGGGCCTGGCCTCTCAGGGTTCTGGGTTAGGGTTTAGTGCATTATTGATTTCCCCAAGAAGGGTAAGTGCTGCAGCCGTAGGTCCAGGTAGCTTATTTTGTGCGTCGATGACATTCAGGTACTAGTGAAAAATTATACCAATTATTAAATCAGCCATTATTACTTCAAAGTGCAATCAGTTGTCACAGCGGAGAGAGCTTGCACGGTGCGTTATTAGTCGGGCTGTGTGCACAGGGAAAGTGCTGAGAGGGGAGACTTTAACCAAAGGGCAAATGCATGAAATTTACTTAGAAATAGCGATTTATCACCCCTGGGTTTCCCACTGCTCAAATCCAGGCAGACACTTCACTGGCAGGAGACAGACTCCGCAGCCGCCCCTGCCTCCTGCAGCTCCCACCCTGACAGGAAATGAAAAATTGAGAAGTCGTTGTAACAGCTTAAAGATGCATTATCCTTTTTGATGTGCAATTTGAGCTTCATATCCAAAGGCAGATGAAATCACCGACACCCACGCCAGGCGCCAGGCGGAGTGGAGGAGAGAACCACCTTTCCGAGTGTAGGGAGGGGATAGAGTGGGGGTGGGGGGGAGCTCAGGCCGCCCAGTCTGCCCTCACCTGGCCCTGGCTGCCTCTCCTAGTGGGGAGGACATCCAGGGCAAGATTGGGGTCAAGAAGAGAGAGGCCTCAGGCTGGGGCGGGAGGGGGAGAAGAAGGAAGAAAGATGTGTAGAGTGAAGAGAGAAAGACGTAAAGAGATAGAGAGTGGGAGAAAGAGACACGAGAGAGTGAAAGAGAAAGAGAGCAAGAAAAAACAAGAAACAGAAAAAGGAGGCATCACCAGAGACAGAGAGTGAAAGGACATGGGAAGACAGAAACCCAGTGTGAGCTACGACTGTCCAACCTAGAGGGGATGTGTGTGTGTGTGTGCGTGCGTGTGTATGGATGTGCATAAGTGTATGTGTAAGTAGATGAGAGTGTTGTGTATGTGTGCGAGCCTGCATGAGGGTGTATGGGTGCACGTGTGTGAGTGGATGAGAGTGTTGTGTGTGTGAGTATGTGCAAGGGTGTGTGTGTATGAGCAGATGAGAGTGCTCTGAGGGTGTGAGGGTATAAACGTGTGTGAGTTAGTGGCGGCGAGGGCATGTGTGTGAGTGTGTGTGTGTGAGTGTGAGTGGGTGACCACAGTTGCTGGCAGAGGGCCATGTGAAGGACCCTCAGCCCCTCTCTCTCCTGTCCTGGCATGTGCAGGTGGCAGTAGATGTCATACCTATCAATAACTTTCTTGACTGTGATGATTATTATGAACGTGTCCTTCATAAGCACCCAGGGCAGTGGGGCTCAGAACAGCCACCACCATTCCATTTTCCAACTCCCTGTGCTATGGCATCATTCCTGGCACATCCCACTCAACACTGGGCAGCCCCAGGTCACGGGTCACCTAGAGCTCAGAGCAGAGTGAAGCCCTCACCTTAGCTGTGAGTGGAGAGTTGGGACACAGGTTCAAGACTCAGAAAGACCTGGGTGAATCTCACCTGTCCTACTGCATGACCATGAGCAAGGCTGTTTCCTCATCTGGCAAATGGGCTTGTGGGGTTGTCAAGAGTGCAGAGATCCTGTGCAGGCACTAAACCTGTTGCCATCGAGTCGATTCCAACTCATAGCACCCTATAGGACAGAGTAGAACTGCCCCATAGGGTTTTCAGGGAGCAGCTTGTGGATTCAAACTGCCAGTCTTTGGTTAGCAGCCAGGCTCTTAACCACTGCACCACCAGAGCCCCATATGGGCACCCAAGCCAAAACCACACCCAGTGCCATCGAGTCGATTCTGACTCATAGCAACCCTATAGGACAGAGTAGAACTGTCCCACAGAGTTTCCAAGGAGCACCTGGTGGATTCGAACTTCGGACCCTTCGGTTAGCAGCCGTAGCACTTAACCACTACACCACCAGGGTTTCCCATATGGGCACAGTACCCAGAAAAACAAGGCTTTCATGGTGTCCTATCAAGCTTTATCATTAGCAAAAGAATTTCTATATCATGGGCCATTGTGAGGCCTGAATGAGATAAGGCATGTGAAATGATATGATGAATTTGAAATAAATGGTAGTTGCTGTTTTTATTATTATCAATAGAAAAATAAATGAAAAGGATATATGTTAAGGGTGATGGTCTCTAACGGGATTAAGGAAGATTTTTATTGTCTTCTTTTTTTTTCCTTCTTGTCTGTGTTTGTCAAGTCTGAACTAGTTTTATAATCAGAAAAAGAGAATAAATTTATTTTAAAATACATAAGAAATTGCTTCATGAAGTTTTCAGAGGGGGCAGATACTCCCAGGACCCTTCTCTCTGCCACTGAGCCCGGAGCATGCACCTCACCTCTCTGGCCTTGGGCTGAGGTTGCACCTCAGGGCTCCGGGCTATACTTACATTCAGGTATATGGGAAACCCTGGTGGCGTAGTGGTTAAGTGCTACCGCTGCTAACCAAAGGGTCAGCAGTCTGAATCTGCCAGGCGCTCCTTGGAAACTCTATGGGGCAGTCCTACTCTGTCCTACAGGGTTGCTATGAGTTGGAATTGACTTGACAGCACTGGGTTTGTTTTTGTTTTGTTTTTTTTTAGGGGTATATATGTGAGCCCAGAATCCTTGACCCCATTTCCTCCAGTGCCTAGGGGAGGCCTCTGCCCTGATATCCCAGGATCCCCTGGCACATGTGCTGATTAGGCTACCCACTCCCTTTCCAGTCCCACCTCACTTCCTGCCAAGCAGGCTCACAAAGCCTCTGAACCTGAGTCTGAGGCCTTTTCTAGGTACACTCATTGCAAAAACAGACAGCCGTGCAGAACCTCCTTGATTTTGATGTATTTATCTTCCTGACTCTTCCAATCCGCATGCTACGGATTCACCAACCCCAAAGCAAATCCATCAGGCAGCATTACTGCCCCCATTTGAGAGATGAGAAAACTGAGTCCCACAGAGGGTATGTGGTTTGCTCCAAGTGCATCAAGGGTGAGGCAGGACTCACCCCAGCCTACCAGACTCCAGGCCTGTGTCCTTTTACGACATCATCGCACTGGTAACAGATGGTGGAGAGAACGCAGAACTAATCAACTCCTCTATTGATTCCAACTTCTCCATAGAGGAGATCGATCTTCCCATTAGGAAGGGGTGGGTGGACATGGTTAGAAGGAATTGGAGATCCAGCTCAGTGAGGCAGTTGGCAGCACAGGGAATGCTGTCTGAGCCCAGGCCTCCTGACCCCAGGCCTATCTGAGTCACGGCCAGTGAGCACCAGGCAGAGATGAATGGCCATGGCCTGGTACTGACAGGCTGCATAGCAGTCTTGAAGGGTCCCCTTGGCCAGCAGGGATAGAGGTGGGCTCTGAATGCCAGTTTCCAATTAACTAGTCATGACGGCCACAGCTCTCTGGCCTTGGCCGTGTAGTACATCTACCAGTCTACCCATCCATCCATCCCTCTGTTCATCTGTCCATCCATCCATTTACTTTTTTAGTCATCTATCCTTTTATGAATTCCTCCTCTGTGACAAGCACCATGTGAGATGCCAGGATTTCCAAGGAGACCTCAGGGTGCCCACAGTCCAGTGGTGGGGAGACAGGTTGAACTTTATCCTGTTTCACGTTTTTATCAGTGAACTGGGTAACCTACAAAAGCTGACAGATCACTGAGCTGACGAGCTAAACTCCAGTCGGCAAAATAATCCAGATTGAAAATGCTCCTAAAAGCTGGTCTTTCTTCTGTCAGCCTTTATTGTTTTTCCCCCCTCTAGAATGGAAGTTCAATGAGGGCAGGAACCCTGGCTGTCTTTCTCCTCACTATTCCTCCAGTGCATGACACAGGGCCTTGCACATGGCTGGGGCTCAGTAACTATTTATTGGTTGGGTGGGTGGGTGGGTGGATGACTGAAGTATTTAAGGATCAGAGAGGCTCCTGGCCTCACATCTGAAAGGGTTTAGAAGCTTGTTTCTTCCATATAGTTGTTTCTACTGCATGGATGGAAATCCTGGTAATGTAGTGGTAAAGTGCTATGGCTGCTAACCAAAAGGTCAGCAGTTCGAATCCACCAGGCACTCTTTGGAAACTCTGTGGGGCAGTTCTACACTGTTCTACAGGGTTGCAATAAGTCAGGATCAACTCGACGGCAACGGGTTTGGAACAGGTACAGCATGGATCGCCATTTTGGTTTGCTCACCTCTGGTGAAGGGAGCTCACTACCCAGCCAGGCAGCCCACTCCATGGCTGAATGGCTGTCACTAGGGAGTCTCTGCCTGGGCTGAACCAGGACTGGCCTTTGGAGAGCTGCCTCTCACCACTAAATCATATAACTGAAAACTGCAGCTCTTCTCATCCATGGGGAAAGTGTCCCCACATCCTTCCCCAGTTCTTCTTGTGACCTGGAGAGCCCATTGCATCTCGGTGTCTCTGAGCACACTCATGTATGTCAAGATTTTTCTTAAAGTGGGACTCCCAGAGCTGGTTATATCACTCTGGTGAATTTCCACTAGCTCAGAAATGATCAGAACTTTCACCTCCTATCTTCTAGATTTCATATATCTATTAATATAGCCTAAGATCAGAGGTCAAATGATCTAATAGATGTAAGAGTGCTTAGGACTGAGTCTGTACAATGTTATGAAAGATTGTGCCGGTAGAACTGTTCAGACATATTCAGAGTCAAACAAGATTCAAAGCCAAAACAAACCTAGGATATTTATGCTGAAGAAACATCTGTTAATAGAAGCAATGAAATGGGTGATGATGTAGGGATGGCCAGCACAGTGTCTGGCATGTGTTAGGGACAGGGCGGTTCTCTTCTCAGAGCGTGTCACACTGGAATTGAGTTCTATTTAAACCCCCAGATCTTTGTTCCTTCAGCAGCATCACAGACTTACCCTGATGCTACCCTGATGAAGTTATAAATGGAGGGCTTCCAGATTCAAATGGCCCAAGTGTTTATAGAGTACCTACTACGTGCCCAGAATCTAGCTCATTGCTTACTGATATCATCTCATTCTAAACTCATCTTGGGGGCTGGGAGCGATGCATCCCTATCATTCGCCAGTATTTACTGAGCACACACCGTGTGCCAGGTCAAGTACAAAGGATGGGGATATGATGCTGAGCAGGACAGACATGATTTCTGCCCCACAGAGCCCACAGTTCTGCTGAGGTCCTTACTGCTTTGGCAGGAGGAGGAGCCAGCCTTTGCTTGGGCTGTGTCCAGGGGAGTTCATCTCCCATAGAGATGCAGAGGAGGGTGCCTGAGGTAGGGCCAGACTAGGGTGAGGCAAGTGAGGCACCTCTGTTGCAACATTTAAGGAGGCACTCACTCAGGTGCTGACTCTGCTCTTGCTCAGCCCTGAGAGTGATGCCTCCCTAAATTATATGCCCTAGGTGCCTCACTCACCTCACCCATTCCTGGCCCTGGGCTGGGGAGTGCTGCCTATAGAGAAAGAAACTAGCTTCCTGGGAGACAGCCCAGTCTGGGGGCCAATCCTGGCAGGAGTGCTTGTCAGACTGCAGGCCAGGGGTGAAGAAGCCACTCAGGGAGGGGGGCAATCACTTACGTATTAAATAGACACAGTCACTCAGTCATCTAGCAGCAAAAACTACCATAACTCATAACAATGAAAGGCCAAATGTGTCTTTCCAGGAGGGAATAAAATTTCTCATGGGCTTTCTGGCATTGAAGTACCTGAGATTCTTCCCAGCCTCTCAGGTCCAAAACAAGACAATCCAACTACTTCCCCATGCTATCGGTGGCTGCAGAGAGAGCCCCAGGGCTAAGAGTAGGCACAGGCCGGGAGGTGGGAGAAGGAAGGGGCACCCTGGCTTCAAGGCGCAGAAGGGACAGCCCTAGAGGCCCCTGGGGTCAGAGGAGGGGGCTTCCAATTACAACCTCAATAAGGCCTTGGAGAGGTTGCTCTGTGAAATGAGAGCCAGAGAAGGCAATTGCCTCTGGCACGTGGAAAACTCTAGATCTATAACTTCCTGGAACATAATTAGCTGCTAACTTCAAAGATGCATTGGGGTTTGTGTAATAGGTACTGGGGCTGCGCAAGAACTGCAGAAAATGGGAGAAAAATTGGGCTGTCTAGCTTGGAAATAGAACAAGACAAAAGGCTTTCAATTCAGTGCTTCCTTCAACTGAGACACTGAGACCTGAGAAAATAATAATAGTTATGTCTTTTATGGAGTGCTTACTGTGTGCCAGAAACTCTGCTAAGTGCTTCATATTTGAGCTCATTTAATGTTCACATATCTCCAGGACCCAGGTCCTGGAATGACAAATAGCTTTCCAAAGGTCACAGACAGTCAGTATCTGAACACACAGCCTTATAACTTCAGACTCCAAACTCTTATCCATTGTCTCTACTGCCTTGTCTCTGTTCTAGAGCCTCCGTGTCCTCAAGTCACTCATCCCTTCCTGGGAGAGGGAGGATCTGGGGAACAAAGACATAAAAATGACCTCCTTGCTCTGCCCATGGACACTGGCGCACCTCACTCTGATTGAGGGTGGCAACCAGACTGATATGCTGAAAGCAGAGAGAGGATCAAACCTGGCTGGCTCCTCCTGGGGTATCCATCACAGTGAATGTATTAGCTAGGCTAAGTTATATTAGCTGCTGTAACTAATAAACCCTAAAGCTCAGTGTCATAACAAAATAGAGGTTTATTTCCCACTTGGGTAAAGAGATAAAGTCCAGTGGGATAGGAGAAGGCTGTGCTCTGCTTCACAAAGTCATTCAGTGACCCAGCACCTTCCACCTGTGGCTCTGCCATCCCCTAGGGCCTCGGAGTTCACTGTTGGAGCTCTACATCTGACAGTGGATGGAAGAGGGACAGAGAGGGCTGCACAGATGAGTCCTGGAAGTGATGTACCTCATTTCCAGCCACACTCAATTGGCTAAATTCAGTGACATGTTTATATTTGTTTGCAAGGGAGAGTAGGATTATAGATTAAAGGGAAATGGACTTGTTGAACTTCCACAAAGAGTGACACCTGTCCTGTCCATCCATCTATTTACTTATCCGTTTAAAATTTAGTGACATCCACTATGTGCTCCAAAGAGAGCGGCAAGCAAAGCAGACCATGACCTTGCCCCCATAGACTTTAGCACCAGGAGAGAAAGAGGAGCATAAAATAACAGCAACAAATTATATCCATTCTTATTACAATTGTAACGAGTGCTACTAAGTACAGGAGGCCATGGCAATATGTGACACTGGGTCCAGAGAAAGCCTGAGGAATCTAGGAAGGCTTCTCTGAAAAAAGCAACTTACACTGAGGCCTGAAGGATGAGTAAGAGTTGGCTGAGTGAGTTACAGTAGAGTTTTCCAGGCAGAGGTAACAGCATGTGCAAATGAACTGGGGAGCTTTGCTCCTGCTCATTGTGGGATCACTGCCTGCCCAGACCTGATTCTATGAAAGGCTTCCCTCCAGATCCCCAAGAGGCGCTCTTGAGTCAGTCTGGAGCTCTTCCTGCAGTCTCCATACCTCAGATGCTCCTGGATATAGACCCCACTCGACATGCCTGGCCGGTTGGGTTCACCATGGGAACAGGATGCTGTACTGTAACCAGCTCCATCCCCGACTGCATCCAGACTCCAAACCCATGGAGCTTGGATTCAGCCTGTGACTGCCCAGAGATGCTCTTGGGATATGGGTCTCAGTCAGCCATAGCCTTCAATCCTAAAGAATTTAAATACTTTTTCCAAGAGACCAGATCCTGATGTCTTGCCTTGGGCCAAGACCTGACTAGAGCAACCCTTGGCTTAGTGTCCCCACCCCAAATCACAACAGCATGATGGGGGAGGGAGATCCTTGACTAACACCTCCGTGGCCCTTGAGGCTCAGTCATTTTCCAAGGCAGACCCCAGCAGATCGTCTGTGCCACTAGATGGAAATAATTCCATTACCCTGGGACACTCTGTATTTAGTACCAAACCCAAAACCAAACCCAGTGTTGTCGAGTCGATTCCAACTCATTGCGACCCTATAGTATAGCCACCTAAATGACCAATTTGGAGTTGAGTGTGACACACCAGACAGCATAGTCTTGCTAAATTATCTTCTAAAAAGGCTAGAACTTGCTAATCAAAAGGCTCTTGGCTTCTTTGTGCCAGGGCTTCAAAACAGTTCATTCTGGTTGGAACCCCCGCTGAGGATTTGCAAGTTCCCTGCTGAGAATTTGCATTTCCACCCCAGATATACTGAATCAGAATGTACATTTTTAACAAGATCCCCAGGTGATTCTTAAGTATAACTTCCTGGGAACTTGTTAGAAATGCAAATTCTCAGCAAGGGTTCCAACTGGAATGAACCCAGTTCAAAGAAGCCCTGCTCTGAGCACATGTTGAACATAGGAATAACAAGGTTAAAGAGAGAAATAGGGCACAGCTGAATTACTCTGTGTCCTAAAGGGAAAAACAAGCTCATGGTGGGGTGGGTTTGGAGGAGAGAACCGAACCAGGCTGGCCCTTAGGAGAAGTAAGGGGAGGGCAAAGAATCCCTCAGCAAAGGAACAACTGAGGAGGGGCTCGGGAGAACAAAAATGAGGGCTCTTACGGTGGTTTGACAGGGAGTGTGTGATGTAGCACCCTCCTCTAGGGTCATGGAAACCCAGGTGGCATAGTGGTTAAGTGCTACGGCTGCTAACCAAAAGGTTGGCAGTTCGAGTCCACCAGGCGCTTCTTGGAAACTCTGTGGAGCAGTTCTACTCTGTCCTACAGGGTCGCTATGAGTCAGAATCGACCCAACGGCAGTGGGTTTGGTTTTCCTAGAGTCCTAAAAATATTCAGCAAACATTATCCACTAATGTTCTTATTTGGGGGGACTCGTGCGGAAGCTGAATTCTGTAATTATGTTGGCATGGGGGCACAGAGCAGAAATACAGGTGCTGGGAAATGAAGGGATGGCCACACCTGGGCTTGATGGGTGGTGATCCTTTCAATGTAGGACCGGGTTGGCTCTGCGGGAACTGAATGGCAGGTTATCTTTTCAGTGGGTTATCAGTCAACAGATGTGGTAGATCTATCAATGCCTCACCTACACTCCCTGGGCATTCACTTCTACTTGCCCAAGGCTGCTTCCCGGGGCATCTGCAACACTCTTCCTGGGGGCTTTCCTTCTGGCTCTTGAAGCACACTCAGCCCAGGCCCAGAGAAAACCAGAGGTCTAGGGAGTTCAGCCCTTGACCAATGATGGCTGAGGATTCAATGGATAAATACCCAGGATGTCTTATCTTTTAGATGGGACAACTCTGAGGCATGTTCTGCAATGTCTCCCAAAGCTCCCCAGCAGATTTTGCTTCAATCGCCCACTCGATAACTCACTTTTTATGGCTTCCTTACCTTCCCTGTCTCCCTTCCCTATTCTCTTCCTAGCATTTCCTGGGATCACTTCCCAAACCCCAAGGATTTCTGTTCACTTGCACTGAAGTTCTCTTTCTTTATGGGCACTGAAGTTCTCTTTCAGTCCCTGCTCCTTGCAGAGGAACCCAAACCAAGGTAGCAGGTGCACTGCTTAGCAGGTTACATGGCTGGTGTGTGGTCTTCTCAGTGGATCTCCCATTGCAGAATCATCTGCGGTCAGCAGCTAACACGGTGTGCCCTCCCTGGTCTCCTGCAAAACAACAAGGTGCCATGCAGACAATGTAAAACCACATATTTGTCAGATCTGCGTTTCGTACCATTTTCCTATCTGGGCCCAGACCCTGGGACCTTTCTGCAAATGAACATTTGTCCTGCAGAGCAGTGGCTATTCTCCCCTCCCCCACCCCCCCACCGAGGAAGTGGTTCGAAGTTAGTTTTCTCATAAAAGGTTCTCAGATGGAAGAAAAGCAGCTGTTGCTGAAGCTACGTCAATCTGAGCGGTAAAAGGTTTGGGCAAAAATATATTTTATTGTTCTTGCTGTCAGACACATAAAGATTTAAGGGGCATGTGACTTGGTAATTGCTGTGGACTTTTTTTTTCCTTGACAATAAACATAAAACTTAAAACTGTATTAAAATCATTTGACAATTTTTATGCTCAAAGAGCCCAGAATGAATAATGGGGTTTTTTGCATCTAAAATGCACTCTCTCGTCAACCTATAAAACTGTCAGAAATAAATTCATCAAAAGCAGATTATATAATTAAAAGTCACTATTTGTGTTTCTGCCTGGTTGGGATTGGAGTTGTTTGTTTCTCGCTTTCCTTTTTTAATTTTTAGTTCTATATGATGGCACCCTCAAGCCAATCTGCTTTGTGTGGGAGAGATGATGAAACGAGGGCTTCCCTCAAAGAACCTGTCTTCCCTACTCCAGCCAACCCTTCCAAGTCCTAATCTCAGCAAGCACCATCACTCCTCCAAGCCAGTGCAGTTTCCTGGTGAGTATTAGAGGGAAGTGCAAATGGTTAATGTACTCAGCTGCTAGCCGAAAGGTTAGGTGTTTGAGTCCATCCAGGAACACCTTGGAAGAAAGGCCTGGCAATCTACTTCTGAAAAATGAGCCATTAAAAATCTTATGGAGCACAGTTCTACTTTGACACATGTGAAGTTGCCATGAGTTGGAATTAACTCGACAACAGCTGGTTTGGTTTGTTAGAGAGAAACATTCCAAACTGAAAAAGTGCTTCTTTTCCTGATCTGGCAGCACAGGAGAGAGAATATGGTAGAGACTTCTAGTGTGCACCCATCTCCCATTTTCTTCTTCTGAGCACTTTGGAGATTACACCTCCCTACCCCCTTGCAGTTAGGCAGGCCATGTGACACGTTTTGCCCACTAGGCTGTAAGTGTAAGTGATGTGTGTGATTTCTGGGCCAAAGTAAACTATGGTTTAAAACTCTCCACCAACTTCTGGACTGAGGCAGTTGTATGTTCTCCAAATGTGCAGCTACTGGAGAATGGAGCTCTGGCAGCCTGGATCACTGAGCCTCCGCGTGGTTGACACTGTCCTGCAGAGTCACCAAACTGACAATAATCTTTGTTAAGCCACAGAGACTTGGGGGTTGTTTTGTTACCTCAGCATAACTGAGCCTATCCTGACTGATACAGGGGATCATTGTGATGTTCAAGCAGGGACAGGACTAAATGCTAACTCAGGCAAGGGAAGAGAAGGGGGAAAAGTGTAGGAAGAGGTGTTGAGGGTAGGGGAGGCATAAGGCTAGTGAAGAGAGCAGGTGGCTAGAAGAGAAGGCAGGTGCAGTCAATAGGGATCTGAGGTCATGGAGGCCTGGAGGCCAACGTCTGGCTTTGATCTTCATCTGAGAGGCTGTGGGGCAGTATTTATCCCACAGTGGGAAACCCAGAGGGAAGAGGAGACTGGCAGACCCAGAGTATCAGAGTTCTCTTCTCCAAGCTGGTGTCTGCTCATCCCAAGACCCCTGTTACATTAGGCCAGAGCATAGAAACCTCCCATGATGGGACCAGTTGCCATTTCAGAGGTCTGTGCTGCTTCTCAGGGGTCTACGCAGCTCCCTGGAGTTCCAGAACTCAACAGCTTGTCCCTCTAGGGCAGAAAGACTGGGAAAGTGTCCCTTAGACCCTGTGGTGTGTTAACCAGTAAGCAAGGCATGCATAGGCTTAATTGTGTTTACTTACTTATTTGTAGCACACAATTTCACATGGGTTTCAAAGATGTGGTGAAAAATAGGTGAAACTGTGCACTACAGATTAGTAGGCAAGCACAAATAAGCCCATGTGTACCTTGCTTATTGGGCAATTCATCCCAGCTCAGACCAGCCTTTAATCAATCCCTATGCAGCTTTTTTATGCAGCTACCACCCTGTCTTTAGGTGCTAAGTCTGGAGTCTCCCCAAATCCCTCACCCAGTGGGCTTAGTTGAGACGAATAGACTGAGCAGCCAGGCCTGGAGTAACAGAGGCATGAGAGAGGTGGAGACCTGGACGTGGGAAGATGGGGAGAAAGGACCAGAGGGAGAGATGGGAAGAGCAGGGAAGTGCTAAGAAACTAATATTCTTTGAACCTTTCCTGGGTGCTGGGGACCTCACTTCCACTATTGCATGGAGTAGAGATTCTTAGACCTATTTCACAAACGAGAAAATAGAGGCTAAGAGAAGCCCTGTAAGTGACAGCAGCTTGTGCAACATCACACAGCCATCCTAGGCTATCCTGGCCCAAAGCGCATGCTTGGAAAGCAAAATACCTAGGGTTCCTTAGAGTGAGGGAAACGTTTTGCCCCAGCTGAGCCAGAGAAGCGGGGAGATGGGGATTTACTCTGACCTTGGCCGAGGAGATGGGCTAAGCAAGACTGGAGGAGACCCTCTCTGACTGCAGAAGTTCCCCAGGCTGTGCTGCCTTTCCTTTCATGGGTGGGATGTTTCCATTAGCCTTCTTATCGTGCTAAAGAAGAATCCTTCTATTTTTATTTTGCCAAGAGAGGTTTTTCTATGAAATAGATGCTGAATGTTATCAAATCCCTTTTCATCATCCATAGTTTTTCCCTTTTGGCCTATTAATATGATGAATTATATTAATAGCATTCCTGAAATAGAACTGTCCTTGTATTCCAATAATATGCCCTACCTGGTCATTGTGGAATACTCATTTAATATATTGCTAGATTCAATTTACTAATATTTTATTCAAGATGTTTGCATCTATATTTGTAAATGAGATTAGCCTGCAGTCTTCTTTTTTTGTGCTAATTTTTGTCAGGTTTATTTAGCTTCGTAAATGAGTTGGAAGGGCTTCTAGTTCTGGAAATATTGTGGGCCAGATATTCCAAAAATCTTCCTGCCACAAATACCTTGAAGTAACACAATTTAACAAGTACCTGAGCTTGCAGAAAAATAGAGGTAATGGCCAGGAGCCAAAAATAAAGTGGGAACTGAAAACCAGAGAGGTAAGCACAGGAGTTTTCATTGCAGCTGCTGTGGGGGAAAAGAAAGGAAGTTCATGCCCACATAGGGTCAGGAAACAAGGCTTTGGGTCTGAGTTAGTGAGAAGCTGGACTTGACATCCCCAGGGGCTGTGCCTCAGTGAAGTGTAGACTGTCCTCTTGTATAGGAAGAGAAGAGAGGGAATAGTAAGAGGGAGGGAGGAACCAGCATTCAAGGGGGAAATGGTTGAGAATTTTTCAGAACTGATTAAAAATATTCACAATTAACAAGGTCCTTTGTGTCCTGAGCAGAATAAATAAAAATAAATCCAAATCTTGACATTCCACAATGAAACTGTAGAACACCAAGGGGGAAAAAAAAAAAGACTTTAAAAGTAGCCAGAGAGAAAAGAAAGACCATCAATAAAGAATGGAAATTATAATGACAACAAATGTCTGGTTAACGACAGAAGACAGAAGATAACAGAAAAATATTTTTAAAGTGAGGAGGGAACATAACTATCAACTTAGAATGCTATACATAGCTAAATTGTCACTCGGAATAAGGGAATAATAAATGTAGTTCTCAAACTGATTCTGAAAAAACTACTAAAGGATATAATCCAATGAGAATGAAATTGAACCCAAAAGAAAAGAGTGTGTAAGAGCAACAGTGAAGAAAGAAATTGTTAAACATGTGAATAAATGTAAACAAGATGTGGACTATATAGATCAGTAATAATGACGGCTCTTGGAGGTATAAAAATAAGGTAAGACTAAAATACTGGATGAGTTTAAGCTTAGAGGGGGTATTCAGAGTTAAAGTGTTCTAAGGTTTTTGAAGGAGGGAAGTCATTATTATGGATTAGCTTTATATTTATTAAATCAAGAGTATGAAAGTTAAAAATTTAAAGGTAGGTTTCTAACACCATTCTCCAATAAAAGAAACCATGTCTTCTTGGAGAAATTAGTCAGGACATATACAAGATGAGCTTGGAGCATCTTGTTGTACCAAAAAGTAAGAAAATGTTACACACATACTTATGGGTCAAAGAAAGAATGTCTTGGTTATCTAGTGCTGCTATAACAAAATATCACAAATGGATGGCTTTAACAAAGAGAAATTTATTCTATCGCAGTCTAGTAGGCTAGAAGTCCAAATTTAGAGCACCAAAGTGCCAGGGAATTCTTTCTCTCTCTGTTGGCTCTGGGGGAAGGTCCTTGTCATCAATCTTCCCTTGATTTAGGAATTTCTCCACACAAGAGCCTCAGGTCCAAAGGATAAGCTCTGCTTCCCGTACTGCTTTCTTGGTGGTATGAGGTCCCCATGTCTATCTACTCACTTCTCTCTTTTATATCTCTAAAGAGATTGGCTTAAGACAAAATCTGATCTTATAGATTGAGTCCTGCCTCATTAACGTACTGCTGTTAATCCCATCTCATCAACATCATAGAGATAAGATTTACAACACTTAGGAAAATCACATCAGATGACAAAATGGTGGATAATCACAAGACACTGGGAATCACGGACTAGTCAATTTGACACACATTTTGGGGGGACACAATTCAATGGATAATACAAATAGTATACTTTAAAACTGGTAAGATGCAGCTAGAGTAGTACTTGAAAGACAAGGTTTAGATTTATATCAGACAAGAAGAGAGATTGAAAATTAATAAGCTAAACACTCAATTTAAGAAATTAGAAAAAGAACCAACAGAGTAACCCAAAGAATGAAGGAAATGGTAAAGAGCAGAAAATAATTTCATTTAAATCCAAACAACAAGAAAATTAACAAAATCAAAAGCTAGTTAAGAAAAAGAGAAAGCACAAATAAATGACATTAGGAATAATCAAAGGCAAGAAGTTCAGAGAAAGCAGTGATTTTAAAAATCACAAACGTGTTCTGAACAACTCTGTGCCAATAAACTTTAAGACCTAGCCAAAAATTATCAACTTCCTAAAAAAATGTAGCTTATCAAAATCATCTCAAGAGGAATTAGAAAGTCTGAAGAGACTTATAATCGTTAAATAATTGACTCATTAATTTAAAATTAACCTCTCCCTTCACCCCCCACCCCAAAACCCTAGGCCCAGATGGTAATAGCCAACTTCTACCAAACATTCAAAGAGCAGATGATCCCAGCCTTATACAAACTACTCCAAAGGAAATAAGAAGTAATTCCTTTCAACTTTTTTCTAGGTGGGTGGTAGTACCTTGATGTAAAACCAGACAATGACAGTATGAAAAAGGAAAATAGGTAAATATTAATAGGCAAAATCTCACATTGTATAAAAAAATGACAAAGTTAAATTTATCCTAGGATATTTAAATGCAAGAAAAATCTATGGAATTCATCACATTAAAAATTTACAGAGATACTACCCAAAGTGATCTATAGATTCAACAAAATCCTGATCAAAGTTCTAAGTCTTCTTTACAGAAATAGAAAAACCAATCCTCAACTTTATATGGAATGGCAGGAGGCCCCAAATAGCTGAAACAATGTTGAAAGAGAAGAACAAAGTTGGAGGACTCACATTTCCTGATTTTAGAACATATTATACAGCTACAGTAATCAAAACAGCCTGGTACTGGTATAACAATAGATCCATAGAACAATGGAATAGAATTGAGAGTCCAGAAATGAACCCACACTTCTATGGACAACTGATTTTTAATAAGGGTGCTAAGTCCATTCGATGGGGAAAGAAGAGCCTCTTCAATAAATGGTGCTGAGAAAACTGGATTTCCACATGCAGAAAAATGAAACAGGATCCAGGCCTCACCAAACACAAACAAATTCAAAATGGGTTAAGGACCCGAATGTGCAAGCTAAAACCATAAAATTCTTAGAAGAACAAGCAGGGGAAATGTCGTCAGGCCTAGCTTTCAACAATGGATGACCTAATATAATAACAAAAGCACAAACAGCAAAACACAAAATAAATAAATGGGACCTCATAAAAATTAAAAGCTTTTGTTCATCAAAAGACTACCAAAAAAAGTGAAAAGACAAGCTAAGAACTGGAAGAATAGCTTCAGAAACCAAATATCTGATAAGAATCCAATAACTAAAATATATGTATAATTTTGACAACTTAACAAAAAGATGTTTTTGTTAGGTGTCATTGAGTCGGTCCTGACTCATAGCAACCATATGTACAAAAGAACGAAATACTGCCCAGTCCTGTGCCATCCTCAGAATCGTTGTTATGTTTGAGCCTATTGTTGCAGCCACTGTCAATCCATCTTGCCAAAGGTCTTCCTCTTTTTCGCTGACCCTCTCCTTTACCAAGCGTGATGTCCTTCTCCAGGGACTGATCCCTTCTAATATATACACAAAATTTTGACAACTTAACAACAAAAAGATAGATAACTCAATCATACAATGGGCAAAGGGCTTGAATAGATAAGTCACTGAAGAAGACATTCAAATGGCCACCAAACACATGACATGATGCTCAGCATCATTAGCCATCAGAGAGATACAAATCAAAACCACAATGAGGTACCATTTCACTCTCACTGTAAGTGAAGAGGACTTGAAGCACTTACCGATGAAGATCAATACAGCCTTCAGTATGGATTGCACCTCAACATAAAGAAAACAAAAATCCTCACAACTGGACCAGTAAGCAACATTATAATAAACAGAGAAAAGATTGAAATTGTCAAGGATTTCATTTTACTTGGATCCACAATCAGCTCCCATGGAAGCAGCAGTGAAGAAATAAAACGACGCATTACATTGGGCAAATTTGCTGCAAAAGACCTCTTTAAAGTGTTAAAAAGCAAAGATGTCACCTGGAAGACTAAGATGCACCTGACCTAAGCCATGGTGTTTTCATTCGCCTCATATGTATGCAAAAGCTGGACAGCAAATAAGGAAGACCAAACAATTGATGCCTTTGAATTGTGGTGTTGGTGAAGAATATTCAACACACCAAGGACTGCCAAAAAGAGTGAACAGATCTGTCTCGGAAGAAGTACAACCAGAATGCTCCTTAGAAGCAAGAATGGTGAGACTATGGCTCTCATACTCTGGACATGTTATCAGGTGGGATCAGGCCCTTGGGAAGGACATCGTGCTTGGTAAAGTAGTGGGTCAGTGAAGAAGAGGAAGACCCTCAACGAGATGGATTGACACAGTGGCTGCATCAATGGGCTCAAGCCTAACAACAATTGTGAGGATGGTACAGGACTGGGCAGTGTTTTGTTCTGTTGTACATAGGGTCGCTATGAGTCAGAGCCAACTCGATGGCACATAACAACAACAACAACAGGGTAGCTAAGTTAAAAAAAAATGTTGAGAAGGATGTGAGGAAATCGGAACACTTATCCATTGCTGGTAAGAATGCAAAATGGTTCAACCCTTGTGGAAAACAGTGTGGCAGTTCCTCAAAAAGCTACAAATAGAACTACCATATGACCCAGCAATCCCACTACTAGGTGTATACCCAAAAGACTTAAAAGCAAAGACTCGAATAGACTTATACACCAATGTTCATTGCAGAAACAACCTAAACTTCCACCAACAGATGAATGGATAAACAAAATGCGGTATATACATACAATGGAATACTACTCAGCCAGTAGGAAAAAATGAAGTCTTGGTACATGCTACAGTGTGGATGGAGCTTGAAGACGTTATGCTGAGCAAAATAAGTCAATCACAAAAGGATAAATATTGTACGACCTTACTTATATTAAAAAAAAAAAAAAAAACAAGAAAAGACAAATGTGTAAAGACCAAAGTTTATCAGTGGTTACCAGGGATGGAAAGGAGGGGGGATAGGAGGGTTAATGATGATGGAAAAATCACATTTATTAAGGGTAGGGTTTCACAGCCTATTAATGTAATTGCTGTCAAAAAGTTGTACACCTGTAAAAAGTTGAATTAGCAAAAGTTGGGTGATAGATATGTTTACAAAAAAAAAAAAAAAAAGAGTAACTGCTGAGCTTGCTTATGTACAACCAAACAGCTCATGGGATTTGGTTCCTTGGTTTGGAGATTTAGGGTCATGATTTTATGGGACATCCCAGTTAATTGGCCTAATAACGTGTTTAGTGCTTCTCTTCTACCTCCTAGTTTATTGTGTAGTGACTGGTGTCTTAAAAGCTTGCAAGCAGCCATCCAAAGCACAACATTTGGTCTCTATTCACCTGGAGCAACAGAGGAAGAGGGAGAGTCAGAAATAGGGGGAGGATATGGAATGTGTGCTAATTGTTTCCATGAAAAAATGCCTTGTTTGCCATGAGACCAGAAGAACTAGATGGTGCCCAGCTGCCATTACTGAATATTTTGGATCAAAGATTCCATAGAAGAATCCTGATCAAAAGGGGGAAAACGTAGAACAGAATTTCAAATTCTTATGGACTATAGACTTTCTGGAGCCATGGAGGGTGGATGAACCCCTGAAACTATTGCCCTGAGATCAGCTTTAAACTTTAAACCAAAAATATCCCCTGAAGTCATCTTAAAACTGAACAATAGTTCAGCTTAACGAGTTAAAAAAAAGGTCTGCCTTGAGCTTTATGCTCTTTTAAGAACTGTCTATATGGGATCAAATTGACAACAGCAACTTGAAAGATTAGAAAGGAACCTTAAGGGGCAGTGAGTTTATGTTAATGAGGGAAGAACCACTCAAAAAAGGAGGGTGAGAATGGTCACACAACTTGAAGACCGTAATCAATGTCCCCAAATGGTACATGTAGAAACTGTTGAATAGGTGTAGGTTTTGCTCTGTATATTCTCAACAACAACAAAATAAGTAAATAAAATTCAGAAAAAAAAAATATCAGAAAAGCGATATGATTATTTCAATATAGCTAGGGAAAAAACATTTTGTAAAACTCAACACCCATCGATAGTTGGAAAATACTTTTAACAAAAAAAGAATAGAGAATATCTTCAGCAAATATTCTACTTAATGGTGACATGTTATAGACATTCCTTTTAAAATCAGGAACAAGACAAAAAAAATCTTTTATTACAGTTCTACTCAGAATTGTATTGGAAGTTCTGAATCACCCAGTAGGACAAGAAAAATAAATGTAAGTATAAATATTGGAAAGGAAACTGTCATTTACAGATTAAATGATTATCTATATAAAAAAATTCAACAGAATCTGTAGGCAATCCATGAAAATATTAGAAGCGGTGAGTAAGGTTGCTTGATTCAAGACCAATATATTAAAGTGAGATTAACTGTATTTGATTTCTGCGTTCCTGTAACAAACAATTCAAATGTTTAAGAAGAATCCACAACAACAACAAAACCTATAAGGTATCTAGAAATAAATCTGACAATAGATGTGTTAGAACTTTACAGAAAGAATTAGAAGATTGTTGAAAGACTCAAAAAAGACCTACATAAATAAAGGATATATCATTTCATGCTTACAGAGACTCAGCATAATATAGATTCTCCCTAAATTGATAATGTAGATTCAACGCAATTCCATTCAAAATCCTAACAGAGTTTTTCACGAAATTGATACATTGATTAGTATCCAGGATACCTAAAGAAGTCATACAAGTCCAAAGCATGAGCTGAGAAACTTCCTTTCCCGGTTTAGTCTCTGGTACTAATTAAATGACTCAGAAATTATCTCTTGCTTTGTTCTGAAAGAATATTCTACAAAATCCATAGGGTCAAATTATTTTAACTACTTTCTAAATTTCAACCTTGATTTCTATTTGTCCATTTGTGTTTTCTGTTCTGTTACTTTGTTTTCCTAGAAAATCATTCATTTTGAAATTTTAAAATTTATTCACACAATATTCTTTTTCTTAAAATAATTTTTATTGTGCTGTAAGTGAAAGTTTACAAATCAAGTCAGTCTCTCACACAAAAACCCATATACACCTTGCTACACACTCCCAATTACTCCGCCCGTAATGAGACAGCCGGCTCTCTCCCTCCACTCTCTCTTTTCGTGTCCATTTCACCAGCTTCTAACCCCCTCCACCCTCTCATCTTCCCTTCACACAATATTCTTTTATAATTTGAAAGTAATCTCTACATCTGTGGCTATATCTCCTTTCTCATTTATTATACTGCCTTCTGTATTACTTTTTTAATTCTTGATTCATCCTACCAGAAAATTGTTTCTTCTATAGATCTTTCTAAAGAAGCAGCACTTGGGTTTTTAAATCATGTCTACTTTTTGAATTTTCTATTTCATTAATTTCAGCTATTATCTTTATTAATTTCTTTTTTCTGTTTTCGATTTTCCTCTTTTTCCAGTTTCTTGCATTGAGTGCTTAGCTCATTTGTTTTCACGCCTCCTCACTTAATTATAAAAGCAATTAAAGCTGTGAATTATCCTGTGAGTACAGGAATAGCTGCATCTTCTAAGTGTTAATGTGTAGTTTTGTCATTGTCTTATTTTCTAAATATTCTGCAACAGTAGTCTGGCTTTCTATTTCACAAAATAATTACCTAACAGGGTGATTTTTTTTTTTTTCCAAGCAGATGTTTGTCTTATTCTCTTTGTAATTAATTTCCAGTTTTATTGCATTGGGGTCATGAAAATGTGGCCTGTACAAGTTCTCTATTTTGGAAAGTACTGAGTCTTCTTTATGGCTCAGTTAATGGTCATTTTTTTTAAATGTTCCATGGACATTTGAAAACAATATGTAGTCTTGTTGTGACAAAAAAAAAAAAAGGTTAGATAAGTAGTCATTCAAAATAAACTTATAAATAATATTATTCTGATAACCTGTATTTTTTCATTTTTTTGCTGCTTATTTAAGGATTAACAAATTGAGAGTGATTTGATAAAGTCTCCCACTAGGGCTGTGGTTTACTCAGTATAACCTCAAGCACAGATTTCCACTGGAGATGGCACCTTTAACATATACTAAAATTCTGTATATATTTGGATCCAATTCTAGACTCTCACCCATTGGCCTTTCTGTCCCTTCAGGCATCAGAAAAGCCCAGCTTTAGTGGTGAGGACTTTAACGCCTGTAGGGTTAGTACCCCTCATGGCAATTCTTTTTCAGTTTTTCTCGTGATTCTTGCTTGTGTGTTGTTTTATGTGAATTTTAGAATCCACTTGTTTACTTTTTCTTAAGCACATTGACACTTTGGGATTACATTAAGTTTATAAATTAACTTGGGAAGAATTCTCTCTTTATGATGCTGAGTCTTGCTAGCCAAGAACACTTTGTTTTTCCATTTGTTCACGTCTTTTTTAGATGCTTCAGAAGTGTTTTAAAGTTTTTTCACTCGGGTTATGCAAATTTCTTGGTAAATTTATTCCTGGATTTTTTCCCCTGCTATTATAAATGAGATCTTTTCTCCCATTACATCTTCTGATTGTTTTATATTAAAAAAAAAAAAAAAGTTAACTTCCATATATCAATTCGCATCCCACTATCTTGTTGAATTCTCCCGCTGTTTATGGTAGTTTTATATTTGATCCTTTTGTGTTATATGAACATATTGTCTGCAAATAGTGCCGTTTGACTTCCATTTCCAATGTTTTATCCCCTTAATTTCTTTCTTTTGGCTAATATCTCCAGCTCAATGTTTCATAATAACGTGATAGCAGATATTCTTGTCTTGCTCTTGATATTAGTGGGGATATTTCTAGTGTTTCCTCATTAAGCATAATGTTGACTTTTGTGTTTTATCATGTTAAGAAAGAATACATCTATTCCTATTTTATCATTGTTTCTGTAAAGAATCACCTCGTATGCATGCAAAAGCTGGACGATGAATAAGGAAGAATTGACGCCTTTGAATTGCGGTGTTGGCAAAGAATATTGAACATACCATGGACTGTCAAAAGAACAAACAAATCTGTCTGGGAAGAAGTGCAACCAGAATGCTCCTTAGAAGCAAGGATGGTGAGGCTGCGTCTCACGTACTTCGGACATGTTATCAGGAGGGATCGGTCCCTGGAGAAGAACACCATGCTTGGTAAAGTAGTGGGTCAGCGAAAAAGAAGACGACCCTCAATGAGATGGATTGACACAGCGGCTGCAACAATGGGCTCAAGCATAACAACAATTGTGAGGATGGTGCAGGACCAGGCAGTATTTCGTTCTGTTGTACATAGCGTCACTATGACTCAATGGCACCTAACAACAACGTAAAGAAAAAGTGTTAAATTTTTTAAAATGCCTTTTCAGTTTCGTTTTTTTTTTTTCAGTTTTTATTAAGAACATAATATAATATTTCTCCTTACCCAGAGATCTACTAATACTATGAAATGTATATAATAAATTGTATTAGTATATTTTCTAATATTGACAATTTGTACATTCATGAAATAAACTATTTGGTCAAGATACATTTTTCTTTTAATGTGTTGTGAGATTCAGTTTGCTTACTTTTTTAGGATTCTCTGCATTGTTTTCCATAAGTGACATTGGTCCGTAGTTCTTTTTGTGTAATCTTTCTTGCATTTGGGTGTCAATGCTTTACTTTATTAAAATAATTAGAAATAATTTTTTCTCCTATTTAAAATTCTGAAGCAGTTTAAATACATTGGAATTATCTGCTCCTTAGATTTTTTTTTTTTTTTTTTTTAGAGGCTTGTTAGAATTCCCCTGTGAAACCTTCTGGGTGTGGTACTTTTTGGAGGTGATAACTCTTAAACAACTTTAACAATTTCTTATAGGAAATGTTTAGATTTTCTACCTCTTCCTGAATCAGGTTTGATAATTTACACTTTGGGAAAAATCATCAAATTCATACAGGTTCTTTAATATATTTACATAAAATTGAACAAAGGAATTTCATCTGATTCTTTACTTTCCTCCCTGTGGTTAATTTTTCTTCATCACTTCTTATTTCACATATTTAGGCTTTCCAGACCTTTCTCTTAATTAAATTATCTTGTGGTTTATCTGCTTCATTGGTTGGCTCAAAGAATTATCTTTTGAACTGATTTATTACTTCTGTTTTTCTGCTTACTAATTCATAATTTCTTCCTCTATCTTTATCACTTCTTTACTTCTGCTTTCTTTTGGTTTGTTTTGTTGTTCTTTTTCTAACTTCTACATGTTTGATATTCTTATTTTAATCTTTCTTGTTTACTGGTATAAATATTTAAGGCTTTTGCTCTAAGCATTACTTTAACTATTTCTCACCCATAGATTCTGATATGTAGTTTACTATCTTTATTTTCTAGATTGCTGCAATTTTTCTTTGTATTTCCTCTTTGACTCAAGTACTTGTTAATAGATTTTAAAATTTCTAGGTGGTAGAGAATCATTGCAGTTTTTTTTTTTTCTCATTTTATTTTTAATATCTAGTTTTAGGGCATTGGGCTAAGAGTTCTTCAATAACCAGTTTTCTCTTATCTCTCACAGTAACAAATTGGGCACATGGCTTCTCAGAATAAAGACTACATTTCCCAGTCTGCCATGAGGCTAGGAGCAATCATGTGACTAAGTTCTGACTAATGGGAAATGTGCAGAGTTGCGTGAAACCTGATTGGTGATCTTAAAGAGAGGTGGTGTGTCTTTCTTTTACTATTCCTTCATTCTGCTACTTGGAACAAGGATCCTCACAGGCAAAATTAAAATTCTATGGTTGGCAGAATAATCAGATAGGAGTCAGAGCTCTCAACACTTCAGAGCTCTGGGCAACCTCATGGAGCAGAGTCACCAATATACTTCTGTACTATTAAATGAAAGAGAGATATTTTTATACTGTTATTTTAGGCCTCTGTGCACATAGCCAAATCTATACTATAACTAATACAGTTGGCAAAACTTTTTTTCCTGACTGGATACTTACAGGATTTTCCCCTTTAATCCTTGAAATTCAAATATTTCACCTGGCGATAGGTCTCTTCTTTAACCTTGCTATGAGTCAGAATCGACTCGAAGGCACTGGGTTTGGTAATGCTCAAAAAAAAAAAAAAATTATTTTATTATTCCTGTGACTATTGCTTCTTTTATTCTGTTTATTAGATCTTTCTTTAAGGTATCTTTTTACTCAGCACATTCTTCCCTTATTCCTTTCTTCTGACTTATGGGAAGATTTTTTGAGACTGACCTCTTCAACGACAGACCCCATTTTTCTGCAATACTCAATCTGCCATTTCCTGCCTTGTTGCCTTTTAAAATGCATCAATTATACTTTTCAGCAGAAAACAATCTTTTCCAATCTCAGACTGTACATTTTTCAGATATAATATGCCCCCTTGAATCTCACTGGGCACACAAATTAGAGATTGTTCTAAAGACTCCTGCTGATTCTGGCAGGAAGTTTATCTCAAAGGGAAACATTTGCACTGATCCCTTTGTTATGAGCGACAGCCTTTTCATATGGCCAGTGGCTCTCCTCTGTTCGCTCATCTTCACAGTATTTGTTCATCCCTGGAAGCTAAGAACCCTATCCAAACCCACACAAGAGAAATATTTGGGTTTTCTGAAGGTTTAATTTGCTATTTCTGGGCTTCGTTGTGTGAGGGGAGGGAAAAAAGGTGAGAAACCAAGGTACACACGTGATGGGAACATCACTGTGTCAATGAACCTCGTTTCTAAAGTTGGAGATGCTGCTCTAAGTTGGCCAGGTGTCACCTCCTCTCTCTATCTGGCCTGGCTACCCACCCCAGGAGCCAGCAAGGTTTTACCCCACTCCACTGAGCCAGCCTGCAATGAGAGCTGCAAGGTGGCACCTTGGTCCAATGCATGGGACACTTACAGAAACTGCTTCCACCTAGAGTCCTTAGCCCATCTCATCTTCAGGCTCTGCCTCCCTGCGCTTAAACGGGCCACAGAGTACTGACAAGGATCAGTTGTACCAAGGAAGGCCACCTAATCTGGTAGTTGGAAGCATAGGCTTAGGAGTTAGGTGGACTGGCCCCAAGTCCCAGCTTAGCCACTTATTAACTGTGTGACCATAAGAAAGTAATCAATTCTCTTGGTCTCAGCTTCCTCTTATGCAAACCGGGGCCAATGATAGCATCTCATTCCAGTGCTGTAATGAGGACTCACTGTGAGATGAGGCATGTCATTTTCTTAGACCTGGGTTTGGCATGCAGTAGGTTTCACAATCATTGGAAACTCTAACTACTGCCAAGATGGCTCCTTCTTCACACACAGTGCCTCCCACATGGCCAGCCCTTTCCCCAGGCAGATTCCTTCAGTGTCGGAAGAAATTCTTCCAGTTCCTTATACATTGATGTCACCCTCTCCTGTGCTCCTGCTGGTGTGTGTACTCCGTGTTCCACTATTTTTATAATTCTGTAGTAAACTCAGAGGGGATGGGAGGAGGGGAGGAAGCAGTTCAACAGAAAGGCTCAGTTCAACATCTTGCTCACCAAGCCTGACCTGTTCTTGCCTCTTTCAGCCTGCTCAGGCCAACCTTCTCGAGCCCCAGGACTTGGCTTCCCGTCTATCCCAAGTATTGTGGGCAACCCAGGTTTGAGATCACACAGTTAAGTGGAGAGAGTCTCCCATCTTGCAATCCTGGCCCTACAGTACCCCACCCACTCAGCCATCCCTGCCCTCCTTTCTTCCATCCCAGACAAGATGGGGACAAGGGAAGATTCACACTTACTCATTAGTATTTTGCCTCTTAAACCAGGAAGATGTTTTAGAGATAGGCTGAGCAAAGAGATGAGGGCAAAGATTTCGTCTGCCACCCTCCCGGGGTAGGCAACACTGGGGGCTAGGGATAATAAAGGTAAGAGACACAGGGACAGAGAGAGGTTAGACTCAGAGCAAATCACTCAGAAGAAAAAACAACAGCAGTACTAACAGCAAAAACCAGCAATCAGTATTTGCTGGGTGCATATCATGTGCTAACCACCTGAGTTCCATCCTTTTATCCTCAGAACAAGCCTGTTAGGCAGCAGTTTTTATTATACCCGTCTTACAGATGAAGGACCGGAGTCTCAGAGAGGAGAAGTGCCTTGCCCAAGGTCACACAGCCAGCGAGTGGCTGATCTGGGGCTGTCTCCCCTGAGTCTGTTGTATTCCCAAGTCCACACATGTAACCACTTCTCTAGACTGACTCCCATTCTAATGACAAAACCTTGGCCAAACCCAGTTCTCACATTTGCCTCAGTGATCTGTGGGGCACTGAGAGGTCTAGGACACCAGTGTTTCGGGGGGGTGCCAAATCATCCTCTGGTCCACTGCCAGCACCTCCATCTCCTTTCCTCACTCCAAAGCCAAAGCTGGAATTCAGAAGCCAGCTAGCCCAAGACCACTCTCACCATTTCCAGCTCTTTCTGCTCTAGCCACAGCTGCAAGGGACAGCATTTCCGAGAGCTGGAGCACACACCGGGAGCTTTTCCGATAACATCTGACTTGGCTTTTAATTATTGAGAAGTGATTGTTGGTTTACACACCGATATTTATCCAGCAAATTGCTAATTAATGCATTGAAAAATGCCAAGTGGTGTCAAATATTTGCTTTTATTTGCAGTACCAAAATATTTTTATTTTTGGTGAGGAGCAAAATCAATGAGAAGGTGCTGAAGTGTTTAAACAAGATGTGTAAAGTTTAAGCTGAATATTAAACAGGTGGGAGGGCTGGGCTTCATGGCTAGGGCTCTGGGGAGATTCTGTGGCCTGGGGAATGCTTGGAGGTAGCTCAGATTGCTGAATGGTTTATTAGTGGGGGTGTACCCACAAATCTAGGAGTCCCTGGGTGGCGCAAACAGTTAAGCACTAGACTACTAGCCAAAAAGTTGGCAGTTCAAACCCACCTAGAGGTACCTTGGAAGATAGTCCTGACGATCCGCCATAAGGTCACAGACTTGAAAACCCTGTAGGACAGTTCTACTCTGCACACATGGGATCATCATGAGTTGGAATTGACTTGCTGGCAACTAACAACCACCACCCACAAATCTCTTTTCAGAATATCTAGTTTTTGACATGGAAAGGGCACCAGCAAGTCACAGACAAGGGCATCCTGGTGGCCAAGATCATCCCCACTAGAGTCGCTCACCACCCTCATCCTCCTTCTCCTCAGCATCATTGTCACCTCCATTGTCACCTCTCCCTGCCACCGTCATGACTACCACCCTCCATCACTGTCCATTCATTCATTTATTCAGTATATGTTTATTGCATACTTACTATGTACAGACATTGTTCTGCTGCTGGAGAGATAAGTCTCTTTACTCAGGGAGCTCACACAGGGTTTTGACATCCCAGGAAAAAAAATAAGTGAACAAGATAATTTCAGAGAATGACAAGTGCTATAAAGAAAGTAAATCTGGGGAAGCAGTAAGGAATGGTCACTTTAGATGGGTTTGTCATGATAAGCCTTTGTTGGGGGAAAAACAGCGTTTTAGCTGAATGACATGGAAGAGCTAGCCACATAAAGATGTAGGGACAGAACTTTCCAGGCAGTGTGACCAGAAGTGCAAAGGCCCTGAGGTGGGAATGAGTTTGGCGTGGTGGTAGAACAGGAATGTTGGGAAACCAGCATGGATGGAGCAGAGTGGCTGGAGCTGGGCAGGAGAAGAGATTAGCAGAGAGGGGTACCTGGTCACACCAAGTAAAGGAGTCCAGATTTTATTCTAAGGGCAATGAGGAGCCCGATGGGAGCTCTGAGAGTGGAGTGATGGTCTCTAGTTCACTTTGGAAATGCTCCCTCTGGTGGCGGGGTGGAGAATGGATCACCAGGCCAAGGGTGGAAGCAGCAAGACCCTTGCAGCTATGACTCCCCAAGCTGCAGGCCCCAGGCAGAGGTGGAGAGATGGGAACGTGGAGATGGAGGGAGGGAGGTAGGGTTGGGTTGTGTTTGTGGGTAGGGCCTGCAGCCTTGCTGTTGGATTGGTTGTGGGGTACTGGGTGCCAGGAAAAATGGTTGAGGCCTCACCATCACCTCTGCGGCTCCCCAACAGCAATCATCCCTGTTTTCATTGTTGTCCAAAAATCAGCTGTAATTGGTTAATTTACTCAGGGATATTTAGCTTTATTAACTGGTGTCATTCCAAATTGCCAACGACCTCATGAGGGAGGGATTTTTATGCCCTGTGGGGCTGTGCCTAGTCTTGCTAATCCACTGACTGAAATTTGAGCTGGAAATAACTGTGACCCACAGGTTTATTCCATAAACACTTATTGGGCTCGTGAGGCTCCAGGCCAAGAAGACAGTGGTGGGCAGGCTGATGACCTCATAAACTGCTTCCACCTACACCTGGGGCTATCTCTAGTGGCCCCACCCCCTGTATGAGACCCCTGCTTTCTCCCACTCTTCATTTGTTGTTGTGATAGTGGTGGTCATTAGCTGCCCTGGAGTTGGCCCCTGACTCATCATGCAGTTGTGGACATCACCATTGTGATCCAAAGGATTTTTATTGATGATTTTTGTAAGTAGATCGCCAGGCCCTTCTCCCCGGTCTGTCTTAGTCTAGCTTAGTCTAGAAGCTCTGCTGGAACTGGTTCAGCATCATAACAGCAAGCAAGCCTCCAGTGACAGACAGGTGGTGGTTGGTGCCTGAGGTGCATTGGTGGGCAGTTGAGCCGGGGTCTCCTGCATGAAAGGCAAGAATTCTCCCACTGAGCCATCACTGTCCCACCCCTTTTTTTAGGAAAAATAAATAGCACCTGAACACTCCACAAGGTGTTTCTACCTCTGCCCTCTCCTCCCGACTTTGTTCCACCTCTGTGAGACTGATACTATTACCCCCCTTGACCGATGAGGAAATCGGTCTCTTGACTGGTCCAGTCCACCCTCCACTTACCAACTACAATAATCTTTCTTAGGTGGGATTCTGACAATGTCCTTCCCCTGCCCTACAAAATCTTTTTGCTGCCACACCTATCCTGCACCATCCCCCACCACACTCTCCTTTCTTTGGGTGCCCAGAGCCTGCCAAGCACTAACTGCAGGACCTTGCCTGGAACTTTCTTCCTCTCTCCTCCCCCTCTTATCCTATTTTCCCTTCTCCTAGCTGGCTCCCACCCATCCTACAGGCCTCATTCAGCTCCAAGGTTCCTTCCCCCAGTAGGGTCTACCTCACCCAGACACCAGCTTGGCATAGCCTTTTTTTGTGAAATTCACTGACACAATTTTCCAGCCACGCCTGTACTGCATTATAATATTAACAATCCCTGTTGTGTGCCATTAAGTCGATTCCAACTAATAGTGATCCTACAGGACAGAGTAGAACTGCCCATAATGTTTCCTAGGCTGAAATCTTCATGGGAGCAGATTGAACCATCGACCTTTTGGTTAGCAGCTGAGCATTTAACCACTATGCCACCAGGGCCCCTTTTTTTACAGTCATTAAGAGGGACAAAATGATTTCCATTTGTCACCCTTCACTCCTTGTTCAGCTGCCACCAGGGAGGTTTTGAGCCTGGAGTGCTGTGCCTGACCACCTCTGCATCATAGCTTTCCTTTCTTCTGTTGCTCAAATGTGCCCCCCACGTCCTGAACCAGTTACAGTCCACCCAAAATCAGGCCCTAGGGCAAGGGGGGAAATGTGGGCGTTTTGAGCTTTAGCCTGGTGGGTTCTGGATTTCGGCAAAGGTCTGGATGGTGAGGTTCATTAAATGCCACATGACTAGAGAAAGGGTGGAGGGGAGAGGTCGCAAGTTCTCCTGCTGATGGTCCCTCTCTCCCTTGCCCTTTGTCAACAGAGTGAGTGGCTTCCGCGTTGGGAGGAGATATGGAAAGTTATTGGAATTTTAGAGCTCATAAGGTCATAATACAAGCTCTTCCCCATTACCTGATGCCCTTGGACAAGGGGGTGCTGTGGGGCCACTACAGTCTCCTGGGCTTTGCCATCCAAAGGGACATTGACTCTACTCATAGCACCCGGACTCAGGGACCCCAGCTAGGTTTTAAGCTCATCAAAGGCAGAGATCTCCTCTGCCCTATTCCCTACTGAAACCCAACTGCAGAGCCCTATGCCTAGCACAGAAGACCTTACACGTGTGATGAATGAATGAACAAATGAGTGAATGTGACCCTGAGAGGCTGGAGGGCTTTGCCACTGTTTTTTGAGGCCAGAGTGAGGGTAGGGAATGAGAAGCCACATGCAGATGTGGACTTCACTCCCCAAGTAAAGCTGACCCTGAGGAGCAGCCCAATGGAGAGTTCTGCGTGGGGGGTACAAGGCCCAGGAGGGGTGCTGGGGGAGGGCATCCAGTGTCAGAGAGCTAGGGGAGTGTGGTTGGGACCCAGGAAGGGCCAGGAGGCAGCAATGAGTTGCCCAAAGGAAATAGGAAACAAAGCTTCCCAACCCCACTCCTGGGCATCTCTTAGGCCTCTGCCTCTCTGTGTGTTTGTTTGTGTGTGTCTCTGTGCGTTTGTGTGTGTCCCTGTGTGTTTGTGTCTCTCTCTGTCTGTTTGTATGTCTCTTGCTTTCTTTGTCTGTCTTTCTCTCTGCCACTTAATACAAAAGTGAAAGACTGTCTCTTTCAGGGAAAAAAAATAAGCCATGTTCCTGACATGACCAGGGCAGGCAGGAAATTGTCCAGGGAGAACAAAGGGAGGGAAGGGGGGGTTAAGCATGAGACTCAGGGATGGGGAAAGGGTATCATCGGCAAGGAGTCAGATTCAAGGTCAAAGCCCTAGGCTGACTGTGGGGAGGGGTGTGCAGAGCTTCAGGCATGGTGCCCTGTGTATGGACCCCTAAGGGTCCCGAAAGAAACCCCTGGCTCTGGGCAGCGAGAGTTCTCCTGCCCGAGCACCTGGGACCCCCACGCCACTGCTGGCCCTTGACCGCCCCTGCCCAGGCAGCAGTCTTCCAGAAACACCCCATCAGTCAGGGCTCTGGCTGTCTTTCCCTGGATGCTGGGAGCTGAGCTGACCAATGGGGACTCAGCACCAAACTTGATTGTGCAGCCGTAGCTGGCCCAGCCTGCCCAATCCCAGTCTACTCAGTTTCAGACACTGACTTCTGGCTGGTGGGAAAGCCCTGGTCGGGGCTGTCCTGGGAGGTCCTGCTCATGGCTCAGCATCAGCCTGGGGGAGAAGGGGCAACAGGGCAACAGTTTCTGAGCCTGAGAAGTTGGGAGCTATGCACTCCCTGGAAGAAGCAGATCCTGGAAATGCTCTGGCCCTATCCTGGGCCATTGAATGGCCACAGGGTAACAGGAACAGCCAAAGGCTCTCCCAAGCCTGTTTCCCCTTCACCTCTGAAAGAGGACCTCACTTTGTCTAAGGCTGTGAAAGGGCTTTTGACAAAAGGCATAAGAATATAGGGTGACACTAGAGAGGCTAGAAATAAAAGACTGACAATAGTGTTAACAAGGCTGTGGAACAAGTGAAACTTTCACATACTCCTGGTGGTAAGGCAAAGTGGTACAACCCCATTGGAGAACGGCTTCTCAGTATCTACTACATGAGCCAGGAATTCCACTCCTAAGGATTTATCCAAGAGAAATGAGTGTGCATGTCCACAAAAAGACATGTATAAGAATATTCACTGCAGTCTGACTCTTAATAGCTAAAATCAGAAAACAACCCCCAAACCCATCAACAGCGGAACGTATAAGTAAAATGTGGTGTATTCACACAATGGACGAGTATACAGCCATGAAAAAGATGAACTACCAATATACAGCAATATGGATCGAGCTCACACACAAAACGTCATACAAAAGAAGGCCGACACACATTTATGTGAGGTTCAAGAGCAGGCAAAACTAACCCAATTTATGTGGAAACCAGGAAGGCTCTGGGGGCACCAACAGGATATTCATCCGGCTATACACTTAAGATTGTGTGCTATATTGGGAGTTTATTTGGGTTGATGAAGCATTTGGTCCTAGCCTAAGGAAAACCAAAATGAAGTTAAACAGGAATGCACAGAATTTAAAGAATTAGAAAACTTATCAACAAACCCTCCTAAGAAATTATGCCTAGGAGATTGCAATTGGCCCTCCATATCCAGAGTTCCACATCCAAGGATTCAATCAATCACAGATCAAAAATATTAAAAGAAAAAGAACACTTTTTTTTCTTGTCAGTATTCCCTAAACAATACAACTATTTATATAGCACTTATATTTTTTTATATTAGGTATTACAAGTAATCTAGAGATAATTTAAAGCATACAGGAGGATGTGCATAAGTTATGTGCAAATACTATGCCATTTTATACAAGAGACTTGAGCACTGGAAGATTTTGGTACACCCATGTAAGTCCTGGAACCAACCCCCCAACCCCCTGCAGATACCGAGGAATGACCGTATATTCGTCTTCAGTGGTTTTCTAACTTTATATTTTAAAAAAGGGGAGTAATCATAGATGCGGGGATTGCGTGTTAGTATATACTTATGTTTTTATGATAAAAAATTATAATTTAATCATCTAAAAATTATATTGTAATTTAATCATCTAAAAATCAATGAGTTGGAATCAACTCAATGGCAGTGGGTTTGGTTTGGTTGGTTACAAATTATTTCTGTGCTTTTTCCCCTTAATTATTTTTACTGAACAAATATGATTAAAACAAAAAGGAAAAATATCTCCCTCAACATGTTTTACTCTCATGGTTCTTGCCCCCATACAAATATTTTACTTAGTCATCACACATATATATAATTTTTATTTTTGTCATATATTTTTTTAATTCTATATAAATAATCATATTGTCCCTTTAAAATTTGTGTTTCAGGGACTTAATCCATTCTCTGCTAGACTTTATAGTATTTCATCTTTTTCTGAACTTCAGTTTTTCTGCAGCTGGAGTTATTTTGGTATGAAGTATAAGGTGTATCTAAATTATTTTTTTAAGTTGCTAATCAATCTGTTTTCTCAATAAAATAGCATTTACTAAATAAATCATCACTCACTCATGGTTTTGGATGGTTTCTTTATCATATATTTAATTTTTACATGTGATTTCATCTATTTATAGGCATTTGATTCTAACCCAATTAAAATCTATTTCTTTTTTTCCATCAATATTCTTTCAGTTCTAATTATTGCTACTTTATGATTTGTTTTAATATTCAGTAGGCTAGATACCAATGCTCTTTTTTTTCAGAACATTTTTTAAGATTCTGATCAATGGTTCTTCCAGGTGAGTTTTAGGATCATTTTATCAAGTTCTCTTTGTGGGGTTGTTTGGTATTGCATTAAATCTGCAAATTAACATGGAGGTGGTTTGACATTTTTACAATATTCGGTCTTCCCATGCAGAAACATAGTATGCCTCTCCATTTATTCTAGTCTCCTTTTATTTTGCCAATAAAATTTTGTAGTTGTCTTTATATGGGTCACACGCATTTCTCATTAAGTTTATTCCTAAGTATTTTTCCATTGCTTCTGGGGATGGCACCTCTTTTTTCATTACAGTTTCTGGCGGATTATGGGTGGAATACAAGAAAGCATTGGTTGGCGTAAATAGGTCTTGTCTCTGGCCACTTTACTAAATGATTATTTGTTTATACACATTTGAGTTGCTTCCTTTGGATTTTTGGTACCAAATCACATGGGCTGAGAATTCATTTTTTGTGTTGGCATTAGATGGGGCTCCAAGCCTGGCATCTGATGGGCCTAGGGGAGCCCGACATGAGCCCAGCCTCACCACAATGGAACCCACCCTGAGCCCTAAGCCCTTGTCAAAGTCCCTGACACTCTCACGTTCCTTCTTTCCCTCACACAGAGGAGCCCTTCTCTGTTACTCCCAGCCACTGGAAGAGGTCCTCCTTCAATGCTAACGGACGCCCCATGGACCCAAGATGCTGCCACTGTATTAACCAAAGGCATAGTTACCAACTGCCCAGAATGTGTCCAGTCCCTGGGCCAAGCCTTTTACATTATATGTTTGTTTTTTAAATCCCTAAAGTTTATGTATGATTAACCAGAGAGGTTAAGGGGCTTTCTGAGATCACACAGCTATTAAGTGGCAGATTTGGTATTCCAACCTATGTACCTTCTACTCTGCCATGTTATTTTTCGCTGAGACACCCCAGTCACTGCCCAGAGATTCTTACCCCCCATCCATCAGATGAGTCCTGAGAGTATCAATGCCTCGTGCAGGCCAGACTCCTCCTGAGAGTTCACCATCACCTTGGGCATTGTACTGTGACTCCCAGGAGCCCAGTCAGATTTGTCACCACAACTGAGTGGGCACTCAGTAAATATGAACTGTTGCTAACTGCCGTATTACGGTGTTAAATTGCAGTGAGACTCTAAAGTGGGTACACAGTCAGTCTTTTGCTAGAGACCTATGACACAGCCAGATGGAGGACTCCCACTCAGAACCCAGGGCCCAGGCCCCCTCCTCACCTCTAACTGTATTGCTGCCTCTCCCTGGTTCCCCTCCCTATGAGCCCCCTGGTGACCCCAAGAGCTGGCTCCTTGTCCCCACCAACAGAACACTCCTTCTGTGGGAGCCAGTCCTCAGTGTCTGAGCTCCAGACTGCCCCACACCCACCATTGTCAATTCACTCACTCATTCCACAAATATTTGCTGAGCGCTTGCTACATGCCTGACGTTGTTCTAGCACTGGAGATTCAGCAGTGAACAAAACAGACATGGGCTCTGTTCTCACGGAGCTTACTTTTGGAGTCAGGGCAATGGGGTGGGAGCAGACAGTCAAAAGGCAAGTAAACAAAAGAATGGAGAAAAATAATTTTTTAAATGGTGGTAAGTTCCAAGTTTTTTGTTTTTTAAGTTCCAAGAGTCTGTCTTAGTCTGGAAGCTCTGCTGAAACTTTTCCACCATGGGTGCCCCTGCTCATGTTTGAAATACCGGTGGCATAGCTTCAAGCATCATAGTAACACATAAGCTACCACAATAAAATAAGCTTACAGACAACGGTGGGGGGGGGGCTAGTGGGGGGGCTCATCCAGGACCAGGAAGACAGACTAGGAAGAAAAGCCTGGCAATCTACTTCCTAAAATTAGTCAATGAAAATCGTATGGATCACAACAGAATATTTCCCAACATAGTGCTGGAAGATGAGCCCCCTAGGTTAGAAAAAAATATATATACACAGTGGCCACAACAATGGACTTGAGCATAGCAATAATTATGAAGATGGCACAGGATCAGGCAATGTTTTGTTTTGTTGTACATGGGGTCGCCATAAGTCATAGCAAACCCAATGGCAGCTAACAACAAGTTCTGAGAAGCCAGTTCACACAGGGTGCTGAGATGGCATGACCCATAGTACCGTTCGCTTCTGTATTACAAGGTACACAGTTTTGCAAAACATTTAAATTGCATATCGGGCCATTCCTCTCCAAACTTGCAGAGATTCCTTACATTAAATCCATCACCCTTTACTGATGTAAACGATGATTCTTTACCTGGATAATCCTAGCCAAGAAAGAAACCAAATCAGATCAGACCCAAAAAAAGGAAAGACCTTGAATTGCACTGTTCTTAAAAGCACTTAAAAGGAATTGAATTAGAGCTGAGAAGGAGAAGAAAAAAAAATGGCCCCTGAATCCAACTCCCGCTGACACCAAGTTAGAAAAATACCTGAAGGGAAAGGATGTAGCACGTCAATCAAGACATGATCGTTTTATTTTTAAAAATGAGAAGCCTTTTGTTTTAAGAGGAGCAGGCTGGTAATTTAGAGGTGCGGAGGCAGCGTCAGAGCGGAGCGCTTTCATATTCCCAGACAGAAAGGATTTGGCTGCTAATAGAGAAGTTGAGGGTTGCATAATGAGATCCAACTCTGTTGAGGTTCCTGTTCCCAAAGAGGAGAGGGGCTCTCAGCCATTTGGCTGATTGATAGAAATCCAGGTGGTGCATGCTGAGACAGGTATGTACAGTTTCTCCTTTGTTGGTAATCAAGTCGGGGGAATGGGACTCCATCTTTTCTTTCTTATTCCTATCTACCAATTTGAGGAGCTCAGATGAAATGTGTTGCATTACACCGGCACCAATAAGTCACACTATCTATGTTGTGACACACCGAATATTACTAATTGTCAATCACAAACCACAAGTCTTGTCAAGATTCTCCCTCCTCGACGGGCTGGTTCAGACCTGAAGTGATTTTTAATCAAGTGTTAATAATACAGCATCTGTCAGTGGACGGTGGGTATCAGGCAATCAGAATAAGTGAACATATGACATGGCAAATTTTAATGTTTTCATTTTCCATTCTTCCCTAGTATCGCTGGGATTTCTGTCAGCCTGAAAAGTGCACTGACATTCTTGCAAGTGAACTTCACCGTGAGAAACGGGGGAAGGTGGCTGTCAGGGCTCAAATGGCAAAGGTGCCCCACTCCCCCCTGCCACAGAGGGTCTCCTCACCCTACAGGGAAGTAGGGGGGCCTATGCTGGCCCAGAGGGAAAGGCAGGCTTTGGGTCTGGGCAGGGGTACAAGCACGCCCCGTGGGCATTAGGAGAAGCGGTACTCGGCCCCATTGGGGGTGTAGAAGGAGTCTGGAAAGGTGGCTAAACAGGAGCAAACAGTGCCAGGATCCTCAGAGACCCCTATCTGGGGCTGTCTCCACTGTCTGCTCCAGGCTCCACCAGCCCCCGTGCCCATGCACATACTGGACCGTGGTACTTCAACATGAACAAGAACTGACAGGGCTCCCATTTGCTTTTTTTCTTTTCACATGTTTCCCATGGTGTGCAATAAGGACTGTGATTCCACAGAACACGGAGAGAAACGGCAAGGCAAAGAGGAGGGTGTGTGAGGCATTGTAGACCTCACGAAGGTGGAGGCATGACCCTGTTCCTTTATCCCTAAAACAGCCCTGCCCAGTGTTTACCCTGAGCTCAGTAGCAAAGGCCTGAGGATTTTCTGCATTTTGGGCTCAGCTGTCTCCCCTCCTTTGATGCTCCAGAGCTCAGGGCTAGAAGGGACGTTGGTAGGTGTCTAATCCATTTCCTTCTCACCGCCCACAACTCTGACATTCAGCCATCCAGTTTCTTCTTGCAAGCTCCCAGCAATTGGACACTCATTACCACTTCAGGTAGCCCATTCCACTGTTACTCAGCTCTGGTTGTTAGAACCGTCTCCATCACTTCTGCCCCTTGGATACATGTGGGACACACGTGGGCATGGGCTTGCTCCCTGGGTGAGCTGACCTGGTATCCTGGAATGGGTTTGGGCTATAGCCCCTGAGTGTGGGGGTGTTTGCAGAGCTGGTCTGTTAGACACACTCATTCAGCAGGGCTCCACCCCCACCGCCCTACAGTCTTCTCTGCAGCATTTGGCAATGTTGACCAGTAGGTCTCTCTTGAAACTTCCTCCTCCCCTGGCCTCCGCAATGCCACGTGCTCCCCACTCCCCTCCACCACACAGGCTGCTGCTTTTCAGTCTCCATTTCTGCTAGCGTTCTTCAAGGCCTGCCAGATTCTCTCTCACACCATATACATTCTGGGCAGTTGCATCCACTCCTGTGACTTTTCTCTCTTTAACAACTACCAGTTTAGGACCCAGCCCAAATTTCTCCCCTGAGCTCCATCCATGGCCATAAATGCCATATTACTTAGACATCTCCACCTGGACATCTCACTGGAACCTGAAATTCAATTTGTCACAAAGGGAGTTTTTACCCTCACCCCTCAATATATCACCTTTTAAGGTCTTCCCATCTTGGTGAAAGTCACCTTCAGTGTCCCCCTAACTTCCACATCAGAAAATAGTGAGTCATCCTGGAGCCTTCCCATTCGCCTTTCTCCATGTCCAGGCTGGCCATTGCTCTTCCCCCTGTCGCCTTCCTACCTCCTCCGCCTGCCCCTCATTCCCTCCCCGCTCCCCGCCCCACCTCAGCTCAGGGATCAGTGTTCCTCCTGGGCTGCAAGAGTCCCTGCCTCCTGCCACTCTCTCTAGTCCATCCTTGGTGGCTGGAGTCATTTGTTCAAAACCCAGCTCAGGGGGAAGAGGAAGTTATTGCTTAAGGGACACTGAGTTTCTGCTAAAGGTGATCAAAAATTTGGAAATAAAGTGGCAATGATTGAACAACATGATGAATGTAATTAATGTCACTGAATTGTAGACTTAAAAATGGTTGAAATGGCAAATGTTTTGTTATAAGTTTTTTACCACAATAAAAAATGGTGAACTGAATACAAAAACAAAAGAGCTCAACACCCTTCCAGGGCTCCCTATGGCCTTTGGAGAGAGTGCAAACCCCTGAGCCTCAGTCTACCCATCTAGACAGTGGGCATAATAACAGCTACCTCCTAGGGCTGAGAGAGAGTAAAAGAAGTAACAGATACGCAGCACCCGCCCTTGGAAGGTACAAGTCACCTCTCTCCTTCCATGACCACCATCTACAGTGATATTTTTTTCATCTCGAATGTCTATGTTGTTTCCATATCTATCTTGTTTATTGTGGTAAAATACATATACCAAAAAAAAATGCTGTTTCAACTAGTCTTAAATGTACAATCCAGTGATGACATTAATCATACTCCCATGTTGGGCAACCATCACCACTACCCATTTCCAAAAAAATTTTATCACCCCAAACGGAAGCCCAGTACCCCTTAAGCAATAACTCCCCACTTTCCTGTCTTCCCATCCCATGCAACCACTGATAAACTTTTGTCCCTAGGCATTTCCTGTGCTGGCCATTTCATCAAAGTGGAATCATAAAGTATTTGCCCTTTTAGCTCTGACTTATTTCACTTATCATGATGTTTCCAAGGCCCATCCATATCATATAGCACTTATCAGAACTTTACTTGTCTATATGCCTCAATAATATGCCATGGTAGGTATGCATCACATTTTGTTTATTCATTTATTTGCCGACGGACATTTTGGTTGTGGAATTTGGGATTTAGAGTTAATGGTGGAATGTATTGACTTTTGGGGATATTGGGATGGGGTGAATGTATTTGGCACATGGGAAGAACATGAATTTGGGGGGGGGGACCAAATAGAAGGCTATATTGAGTTGAATAGTGCCCCCTGCAAAAAAATTCCTGTCTGTCTGGAGCCTGTAAATATAGTTTTATTTGGAATAGGATCTCTGCAGGTGTAATGAAGTTAAGATGAGGTCATACTGGATTTGGGCAGGCCCTAAGTCAAAAGGCTGGTGTCCTTATAAGAAGAGAAACATTTGGACACAGACACATAGAAGGAAGATGGCCATGTGAAGACACAGGCAGAGACTAGTATTATGCTGCCAAGGAACACCAAGGATTCATAGCTACCACCAGAAACTGGAAGAGGCAAAGAAGAATTCTCCCCTAGAGTCTTCAGAGGGAGCATAGCCCTGCCAACACCTTGATTTTGGACTTCTGGCCTCCAGAACTGTAAGAGAACAAGATTCTGTTGTTGTAAGCAACATAGTTTGGTAATTTGTTATGGTAGCCCTAGGAATCTATAGAATCCCTAAGGCCTTAAGGTGCTCTGGGTAATGGCAACATCATTTGATGGAGAAGATCCCTCCCCAAGGGGACCACTTTGCAGGGATCAGCATCCCCAGTCTGGTGTGGTTGTCACCTTCCACGATATTGTTTTGATGCTCCAGAACTACAGCTGAGGTCAGGTGCTTTCACCTCTCTTCCTCACACATGATCTGCTGAGCAGGGACCAAAGACATGAATGAAGGATCTTGGGGTCCAGAGAGAAGAACATAAAGTCTTCCCTGCTCATCTACACAGACCCCTTCCAGTCATGCTGGCCAAGTCTTTCATGGAGGATCTGTCTCTCAACCATGAACCCTGGCCTGAATAGGACAGGGGTCTTAGAAGGGTGCCTGGAGAAAACCTTGCCATGTGGACCACTGACTGCTTACTTATCTGTTGGGTCAGGTCAAGCTGCTAAGTATCTGCCTTGGCTGCCCAAACTGCAGATACCTGGCTGCAGTTCCAATCCCTGCTCTGCTGGGCCCCTCTCCTATTGTCGAGAAGATTGTGTGTGTGTGCATGTGTGTGTGTGCATGCATGTAAGCGCACGTGTGCGTGAGGGAGTCTCATCCCAAGGAGAGCCTGGCATGCTTCCACAGACTCTGGCTATACTCAGCTAGTTTTCTGTACACACAAATGCACAAATCCATGAGCACATAAGTACATGGACATACACATACACAGTAAACCCCTGCTCACCCTCTCTTGGATCCACACCAGATCACATGCTCTAGGTAGGGCTCAGATGGGCGGGAAACACTGAGTTACCCTATAAGCAAAAAAAAGGGGGGGCTCAAGCTTAGGGGTCCACCAAAGCAGAGATACTTTAAATTAGGAAAAAACTGGAAAACTCTAATAAAAATAAATACAAGTAGCCACCGTGGGGAAAAATCAGAGCCTGGTGGACTTCTTACACATATTTTATAGCTTAGTATTGTCTTTGTTTTGAATCACATATGTACCCTCCCTTCCTTTTTAGTGCTCAGGGCCTTTCTTTCCAAGTCCTAATCAGATCAGGAGTCGGGAGTGAATGCAGGGGGTGAGGAGGGGTAGGGAGTGAGGTAATATCTCACCCCACTGTGGGGCCCCATGCCTGCCACTGTTTCCATCCCCAAATCCCACACTGCTCCAGCCCAACCACCATGGACTCTGCAGAATGGGCTTATACCGTGCTCCCATAGTTCCTCCCTCCACAGTGGTCACTCAATCTAAAAACGCAACTGGCACCTCTTAAGAGAGTGCATATAGATTTATTACACTGAGATGCAATTTTGTCAACCAACCTTGCAGGTGATCCATCACTGCTTACAAAGTTGAACCCAGACACTTCATTCTAGTTTGAATGAACCCTAATGGCCTTGGGTCTGTTGGGTAAGTGGAGGGAGGGGAATTTGCTAAAGCACAGAGAGCCCTCCCAGGCACAGACAGGGATGAATCCATAGGACTCACTCAGGTAGGAGGGGTACTGAACCAAATGGCCAGCTACGCGTCCCCTCTCTAGGTCCATTACTACCATTGTAGGGGAAGTCCATCCTTTAATGCTTTAATGCTTTCCCCAACCCCCACAGCAAAGCTGATCCAGGCTAGAGACACAGTGACTGAAAAATAAACATGGATTACAGGGAGACTGAAAAGGACCAATTTCTGAAAATTAGCTTTCTGGTCCTAACAACTCATGTATGCTGGCTAGAACATCCTTGAGCCCTAAGTCCCTTAAACTGAAGCCACCAGCTGCCTTCTTGCTGCCAAAGTGTCCTTTCTCCCTGCCCCATCTCCCAGGGCCATCTGCATATTATGTATCCTTCCAAGACAAACTCCTGCACACTAAGGGTTCAACCTCCCAGGCCCAGCATAATCTTTGTCCTGAGGGCCTGGAGAGCCATCAGTTCAAGAGAGTTCTCAGGAAGCATCAGCTAACATGGCACTATAGGCAGAAGCACCACACCATCCTTCCACAGCAAAGACCTGAAAAACTAAGTAAAACAGACAAACGTCAATCCTGGAACCTTAAGTGTCAAATGAAGAGATAAAGTACTCAACCAAGCACCAAACGGAATAAGAAACTGACAGAGAACAGACAGTAAGGAGCAATATGAGCAGAGGTCCCATATCAGCTAACACAGCATGGAGTCGCCAACTTGGACTCCAGTTGAAGATCAGCGGGCAGGGAGTACAGGAAAGCAGCTTCATGGAGCTCTCAGCAGGAGACAGAGCACACAGTAACAAGCAATATATGCTTTCCCACCCCCCATCCTTCTTTCCCTTGCTTGGCCTCTGCCACTTCCGGTTGGCTGTAGTGTCTCAGCCGGGAGGCACTGGCTCTGTGCCATTTGGATTTGCCCCACCCACATTGGCCGGCTCCCTTAGTACCATTTCTTTGTTGCTAGTATTGCTTTTTTCTGCTTCTCTTGGTTTCTTCCCTGCCCCTCACCTCCTCCCCTCCTTTCTCTTGAACTCCTGGCTCCCTGTGCCATCTTCGCTTCTTCCCGACAGGCTGTAAAGCAGCACTCAGCTGGAGAACTGCTTCCCCAGTCTTCGACACAGTGTTGGTTGGATCCCTGGGAACTTTTTTGTTTTTGTTTGTTTGTTTTCTTTTTCTTTTCACAGCTTAGGAGGCCCTTCTAGACAGGTTATACTGAGTGGCTTGGAAGCCACTCCCCCGGTCTGTGAAGACAAGCCAGTGGGATCACCAGGGGCATTTCTTTTTTTTTTTCCTTTTTGTCTTTCTTCATTTCTCAGCTTCTTGTTTCTCTCTTCTTATCTTCTTTTCCTGTCTTCTGAATACCTGGCGCTGTGCAACATCTCTGCCCTTTCTAGCCAAGCTGTACTGCATGGCCTGGGAGCCACTTCCCCAGTCTATACAGCCACACTGGTGGGATCCCTGGGGCTTCTCTTTTTTTTAATTATTTTTTCTCTTTTTATTTTTTGTCTTTCATTTCTCAGTTTCTTGTCTCTCTCTGCTTACCTTCTTTTCCTGTCTCCTGAATGCATGGCGCTGTGTGCCATCTCTGCCCCTTCTAGCTGGGCTGTAGTGCACAGCTTGGGAACCACTTCTCCTGTCTGTGCAGCCAAGCCAGTGGGATACCTGAGGGCCTTTCTTTTTAATTTATTTTTCTTTTTGTTTTTCTCAGTTTCTTATCTCCCCACTCCAACAGCAAGCTCCTCAGAACTTTTGTTTGTTTGTTTTTCACTCCTATTTCTCTCTTCTCTCTCTCTTCTTTCCCATACCCATCTTAGCTCCACACATCACAACCGTCCCTCTCCTTCCTGTCTACTGGCACTGTGCACTGAACATCACACCCCCAAGCAGCACGTGCATGGCCTACCAGAACCTGCCCTGGACTGGCTCCTGGCCTGCCCTGTCAGCCCTAGTACATGCCGCAGACAACCCATCCCAGCCCCTCCCCTTCAGCTGGACCTGCCCTGCCGCACCATAACTTAGCAACTGTCCCTGCTCATTGGACAAGGAAGTGAAAAATATCATGCCCGCAGATGAACAAACAACAAAAAATGCACAGTCCATCTGCTCAGACATAACCAAATAAAAAAAGCAGAATGAAACAAACAAATCTACAATCAATAAATGAAAAAAAAAAACTACTCAATGACCCAAAGACAGCAGACATATCAAAACATGTAAAAAAAAAAAAAAAAAAAAGGGACAGGATGATTCCAGTAGGCATCCAAAATAAAACACCAGATGACTTTCCAGTAGAAGAAAAGGCACTAGAAATACCTGATAGGGAATTCAAATCTCTAATATTCAGAGCAAGAGTCGAAGCAAAAAGTGGACAAAAATTAGGAAAAAACAGAAAAATACATGGGAAGAAACAGACAAAAAAATGGAAGAATTCAGGAAAATAATACAGGAACAAAACAGCAAAATAAATTCACAACTAGAAATCATACAAAAACAATTAGAAATCCAAAAGATAAACAACAAGATTTCAGAAATGAACAGTGTCATAGAAGGTCTGAGGAGCAGGTTTGAAATAGTGGAAGACAGGATCACTGAAATTGAAGACAAATCCTTGGCTGCAACTTTGTTTGAGGAAAAATCAGAAAAAAAAAATGAAGAAAAATGAAGAAACCCTAAGAATTATGTGGGATACCATCAAAAGCAAAAATTTGTGAGAGATCAGAGTTCCAGACCAAAGGATAAAATGGAAAACACAGAGAGGATCATGGCAGAATTGCTGACAGAAAACTTCCCTAATATCATGAAAGATGAAAAGGTGACCACCCAAGAAGCTCAACGAACCCTATAGAGGATAGACCCCAAAAGAAAATCACTAAGGCAAATTATAAACACACTCGCTAAAACCAAAGACAAAGAAAGAATCCTGAGAGCAGCTCAAGAAAAACAAAAAGTCACATACAGAGAAGAAATAATAAGACTAAACTCTGATTACTTGACAGAAACCTTGCAGGCGAGAAGGCAATGGGGTGACATATGTAAAGCTTGGAAAGAAAAAAATTACCAACCAAGAATAATATATCCTGCAAAACTCTCATTCAAATATGATGGTGAAATTAGGACTTTCCAGATAAATGGAAATTAAGGGAATATGTAAAAACCAAACCAAACTGACAAGAGTTATTAAAGAGAGTCCTTCAGTCTGAGAACAAACAACCCAGACCACAGCCTGAATCTAGGATGCAAGATCACACCAGCCAGATACCAACCTAGGAAATAAACTCTCAAGGACTATTCAAAACCAAAAGAATTGCAACAGGGAGCCAGAGAGGTTAATCTGTAAATGACAACAATGTCAGAACAATAAAAACAGGGAAAAATGGTGGAGGTATAGAAATTTCTAATAGAGAGGAAGGCAAGGCAATACCAAGTAATAACAGACTGGTTCAAACCTAGGAAGATAAGAAAGTTAACAAACCTACTCATCAAAATAAAGAAGAGAAACATAAAGTCTCAATAAAGACAAAATCTACAAAAACAAAAAAAATGAAAAAAAAATCCACAAACAAAAGGATTCAGCACAGGAGAGTAAGAGGAACGAAAATGTCTGCACCACAAAAAAAAACACTACAAAATGACAGCAATAAACTCACACCTATCAATAATTACACTGAAAGTAAATGGCCTAAATGCACCATAAAGAGAAAGAGAGTGACAGAATGCCTAAAAAGAAAAAGAAAAAAACAGGATCCACCAATATTCTCTCTACAAGAGACACACCTTAGAAACAAAGACATAAATTTATTAAAAATTGAAGGATGGAAAAAAAATATCAAGCACACAGCTACAAAAAAGAGCAGGAGTGACAATACTAATCTCAGATAAAATAGACTTTAAAACAAAATCCACCATAAATGACAAAGAAGGACACTCTATAATGATTAAAGGAACAATCCACCATGAAGACATAACCATAATATATATCTAAGCACCCAATGACAGGGCTCCAAAATACATAAAACAAACTCTAACAGCACTAAAAAGAGAAATTGACAGTTCCACAATAATAGGAGACTTCAACACACCACTCTCAGTAAAGGACAGAACATCTAGAAAGAAACTCACCAGAAATACAGAAGAGCTAAAAGGCACAATCAGCCAACATGAGCTCATAGACGTATATAGAACACTCCACCCAACAGATGCAAAATACACATCCTTTTACAATGCACATGGAATGTTCTCCAGAATAGACCACAACTTATGCCACAGAGCAACCCTCAACAAAACATTGAGATTCTTCTTCTCTGACCATAATGCCACCAAAGTAGAAATTAACAACAGGAAGGGCAAGGAAAAAAAAAATCAATTACATAGAAACTGCATAACACCCTGCTTTTAAAAACCACTGGGTAACAGAAGAAATTAGAGATGGAATAAAAAAATTCCTAGAATCAAACAAGAATGAAAACACATCATACCAAAACCTTTGGGACACAGCAAAGCAGTCCTCAGAGGTCAATTTATAGCAATAGATGCACACATCAAAAAAGAAGAAAGGGACAAAATCAAAACATTAGCTACACAACTCAAACAAACAGAAAGAGAAGAGCAAAAGAAGCCCACAGCCACCAGAAGAAAGGAAATAATAAAAATCAGAACAGAAATAAATGAAATGGAGAAGAGAAAAACAATAGAAAGAACCAACAAAACCAAAAGTTGATTCTTTGAAAGGATCAACAAAATCGACAAACCACTGGCCAAAATGACAAAAGAAAAACAGGAGAGGACACAAATAAGAAATGAAATGGGGGACATTACAACAGACCCAACTGAAATAAAAAGGTTCATAACAGAGTATTTTGAAAAACTATATGCCAACAAATTTGAAAACCTAGAGGAAATGGACAAATTTCTAGAAACACACTACCTACACAAACTAACACAAAATGATGTTGAAAATCTGAACAGACCCATAACAAGAGAAGAGATTGAAAAGGTAATTAAAAAAAAAAAAACCAACAACAACAACGAAAAAAAAAAAAAAACCCTGTCCCAGATGACTTCACTGGAGAATTCTACCAAACACTCAGAGAAGAGCTTACTTCAGTACTATTCAAACTACTTCAGAACATAGGAAATGAAACAATACTTCCAAAATCATTCTATGAAGCTAGCATAACCCTCATACCAAAATGAGGCAAAGACACCACAAAAAAGAAAATTACAGATTAATATCTCTCCTAAATATAGATGCAAAAATTCTCAACAAAATTCTAACCAATAAAATTCAGCATCACATTAAAAAAATAATACACCATGACCATAGGATTCATACCAAGTATGCAAGGATGGTTCAACATTAGAAAACCAATCAACATAATCTACCACATAAATAAAAGGAAAGAAATGAATCACATGATCTTCTCAAAGCAGAAAAGGCATTGGACAAAGTCCAATACCCATTCCTGATAAAAATGCTCAATAAAATAGGTATAGAAGGGAAATTTCACAACATAATAAAGGGCATCTATGCAAAACCAATAGCCAACATCATTCTTAATGGAGAGAGGCTGAAAATATTCCCCCTGAGAACAGGAACAAGACAAGGATGCCCTTTATCGCTACTCCTATTTAACATTGTGGCAGAAGTCCTAAAAAAAAAAAAAAATATGGCAACCAAAGAAATAAAGGGCATCCAAATTGGTAATGAAGAAGTAAAACTGTCTCTATTTGTGGATAATATGACACTATACGTAGAAAACCAAAAGACTCCACAAGAAAACTACTGTAACTACTAGAAAGATTCAGCAAAGTGGCAGGATACAAGGTAAACATACAACAATTGGATTCCTATACACCAACAAAGAGAATGATGAAAAGGAAATCAGGAAAAAATATCATTTTTAATAATAGCCCCTAAAAAGAGATATTTAGGAATAAATCTAACCAGGGATGTAAAAGAGCTATGCAAAGAAAACTACAAAACACTTCTGCAAGAAACAAAAAGAGATCTACACAAATGGAAAAACATACCACGTTCATGGATAGGTAGACTCAACATGGTTAAAATGACAATTCTCCCCAAAGCAATTTGCGAACACAATGCAATACTGATCCAAATACCAACAATATTCTTTAAAGAGATGGAAAAACTAATCAACTTTATATGGAAAGGGAAGAAGCCCCAGATAAGTAAAGCACTACTGAAGAAGAAGAATAAAGTAGGAAGACTCCCAATATCTGACCTCAGAACCTACTCTACAGCTATGGTAGTCAAAACACCCTGGTACTGGCACAACAACAGATACATTGACCAATGGAACAGAATTGAGAACACAGATGTAAATCCATCTACCTATGGTCACCTGATTTTTGACAAGGGCCCGTAGTCCATCGAATGGGGGAAAAGGCAGTCTTTTTAACAAATGGTGCTGGCAAAACTGGATGTCCATCTGCAAAAAAAAATGAACCAGGACCCAGACCTCATACCATACACTAAAACTAATTCAAAACGGATCAAAGACCTAAATATAAAGCCAAAAACTATGAAGTTTATAGAAGAAAAAATAGGGTCAATGCTAGAGGCTCTAATACACAGCATTAACAGGATACAAACCATAACTAAAAGCACACAAACTCCAGAAGATAAACTAGATAACTGGGGTCTTCTAAAAATTAGACACTTATGCTTATCAAAAAACTTCACCAAAAGGGTAAAAAGAGAACCTACAGACTGGGAAAAAATTTTGGCTATTACAAATCCAACAAAGTTTTAATTTCTAAAGTCTACTGGAAAATCCAACACCTCTACAACAGAGACAAATAATCCAATTAAAAAATGGGCAAAGGAGATGAACAGGCACTTCACCAAAGAAGACATTCAAGCGGCCAGCAGACACATGAGGAAGTGCTCACGATCACTAGCCATTAAACCAAAAAAAACCAAACCTGTTGCTATCGAGTTGATTCCAACTCATAGAGACCCTATGGGACACAATAGAACTGCCCCCATCAGGTTTCCAAGGCTCCCCTGGTAGATTTGAACTGCTGGCCTTTTGGTTAGAAAAAGGCAAATCAAAACCACAATGAGATACCACCTCATCCCAACATTATTGGCACGAATCAAAAAAAAGAAAAAAAACAGAAAATAACAAATGTTGGAGAGGCTGTGGGTATATTGGAACTCTTATGCACTGCTGGTGGGAATGCAAAATGATACAACCATTTTGGAAAATGATATGGTGCTTCCTTAGAAAGCTGGAAATAGAAATACCGTATGATCCAGCAATCCCACTCCTAGGAATGTATTCTAGAGAAATAAGAGTCATCACATGAATAGATACACCCACACCATGTTCACTGCAGCATTGTTTACAATAGTAAAAAGATGGAAGTAACCTAGATGCCCATCAGCAGAGGAATGGATAAACTGTGGCACATACACACAATGGAGTATTACACAACGATAAAGAACAAAGATGAACCTGTGAACCATATCATAACATGGATGAATCTGGAGGGTAATATGCGGAGTGAAATAAGTCAATCACAGAAGGACAAATATTCCATGAGACCACTACTGTAAAAACTCACAGAAAGGTTTACACACAAAGAGCAACAATCTTTGATGGTTACAAGGGAGGGGAGGGGTGGGGATGGAAAAACACTAAACAGACCATAAACAGACCATAGATAGGTGGTAACTTCGATAAAGGGTAAGACAGTACACGATACTGCGGAAGCCAGCAAAACTTGTACAAGGTAAGTTCATGGAAGCTCCATAGATACATCCAAACTCCCTGAGGGACCAAATTGCTGGGCTGAGAGTTGTGGGGACCACGGTCTCGGGGAACATCTAGCTCAATCGGCATATCATAGTTTATAAAGAAAATGTTCTACATTCTACTTTGGTGAGTAGTATCTGGGGCCTTAAAAGCCTTTGAGCGACCATCTAAGATACTCTACTGGTCTCCCCCTTCAAGAGCAAGAGAGAATGAAGAAAACTAAAGATACAAGGGAAAGATTAGTCCAAAGGACTAATGGATCACCACTACCATGGCCTCCACCAGATTGAGTCCAGTACAGCTAGATGGAGCCTGGCTACCACCACTGACTGCCCTGACAATGATCAAAATAGAGAGTTCCAGACAGAGCTGGAGAAAAATGTAGAACAAAATTCTAACTCACAATAAAAGAACAGACTTACTGGCCTGACAGAGACTGGAGAAACCCTGAGAGTATGGCCCCTGGACACCATTTTAGCTCAGTAATGAAGTCGCTCTTGAGGTTCAGCCTTCAACCAAAGTTTTAGACAAGCCCACAAAACAAAATGAGACTAAAGGTGCACACCAGTCCAGGGGCAAGAACTAAAAGGCAGGAGGGGACAGAAAAGCTGGTAATAGGGAACCCAAGTGCAAGAAGGGAGAGTGTTTACATGTCGTGGTGCTGTTAACCAATGCCATAAAAACAGTATGTGTACTAACGGTTTAATGAGAAGCTAGTTTGTTCTGTAAACCTTCGTATAAAGTACAATTAAAAAAAAAGAGAGAGCGCTCACTCAGGTATCCCTAGTAAGGTCAGTAGCTCTGCCCTGCTTTGAGCTGTCTGTGAGGCCTTGCTGAGGCGTCCATATTCAAGGAAGTTGTCCTGGTTGAGTCTTTTTGTTGAAACTAACAGAAACACACCCCAGTGAGCTTAAGTAGGTAAAGGGAGTATAGTTGTCAGGTCCATGGATGTCTTGGAGAGCCTAAGGGTTTCCAGAAAGAACTGGAACCAGGAGCTGGACTTTCTCTGTCTTCTATCTTTGCTTCCCCACTTCTCCTTCCCTACACACCAACCTTCCTGCTTTTCCAAGTCACGTGGAGAAGAGCGACAGCCCACTGCTCTTGTCAGTGTTGTAGATGCAATTGTCTACCAGTACTATCTGTCCTTCCCCTAGTCCAGTTCTGGATTTTTAGAGGAGAGATTCTGACTTTCTGATCTGTGGTTCAATTTTCTATAGCTGGAGCATTGGGCCAACAAGCATAAATATGGTTGCTGGGGACCCAAACCTGTGCCTCAGGGAACAGCTCTCAGAGAAGGGTGACTTCTGTAACCTGAGCAAAAGTTTCTGCCACAGAAGTGCTCCAATATCAGCACCGACAGAACAGAGCCCATGTTACCTCATTGTTATCACTCTGTGGCCATCCCTACAGGAAGAGAAACACACTTACGTGAACAGAAAAAAATGTTCTTTTGTGGGCTATGATCATGTTGCCACCTTGGGACACAGGGCCACTGGGGGTGGGTGGGAGAGATGGGGCTTCAGTAAATATCATAAACATCATCACAAAGGGTCCAAGCTGGTCCAAGCCAGAGGGGAGTTGTGACTTGTCCAAGGTCACAGAATGAGTAAAAGACTAAGGAAAGACTAGGACTTGTCTTTGTTCTCTGTCTGGTACTCTGTCCACTAATAGATCAGCCGTCCTAGCAAGAAGGATTCTCTGTGACAATAGTGAATTCAGAATACTTGTCAGAGGCCACTGAGGATCTTTGGGAGCAAGCTAATAGTCTTGTATCTCTGCTAATTGAAGCATGTAAGGACATTTTCAATTCCTGCAATGTGATGGATCACTTTCATATGGCCTTTTTCACCATGGTCTTGTAACTCCTACCAAATGACTGGGTGTGACTATGCAAATGAGGTGCTAGTGGCCCACCAAGAGGATTGGATAGCTTGCTAATAATGCAAATAAGGGGCATGACACCCCTGTATGGATGGGACCATGCAAATAAGATATATGGAACCCTAACAAGGGGACTGGTCAGTTTTGCCATCCTGCTATACTTAAAATGAGTCATCCCAGAGGTAGACAGGGAACCTCCCTACTACAAAGAAGAAGAGACAGGAGTGGAGTGCATCCTTTGGATCTGCTGTCCCTGTGCTAAGAACCTCCCAGACCCAAGAGACAGAGAAAGAGAAAGAACTATAACACCGAAGATGGCACAATAGGGGAGAAGTGGCAGCAGAAAGACAGTGACAGCAGAACCAGGAGGCCAGTGAGAGATGGCACAGTGGGCTTCCCGGCCCATGGAGCAAGGCGGTTACAGTAGGCTTACTGAGTACTTTCAGGCAGGAGGCTTCCTGGCTGAAGGGGCGCCTCCAGGCACTTGTTGGTAGAGCTAGGCTTGCTGACTCACAGAGGAAGAGCTGAGTGCCTTTGGGCCAAGGCTTACTGGCAGACTGGGATGCCCCCGGGCATTTACTGGCAGAGCTAAAAAGCTTTGTAATACTTGCTTGACCAGGGCAGAGGCTGGCCCAGGAGGCCCAGGAGGCCTGAGGAGCTGAAGGGCTGAGGGACCGAGGGCTGAGGGGCCGAGGGCCAGAGAGAGTCCTGTCTGTGGGTATGACTGGGAAGAGGCTGTCCTGATTGAAGAACTGTATCCTGAGTCATTCTTGATCCTGAATTGTAACCTGTTACTTCCCTAATGAACCCCTTAACTGTGAATATGGTCTGTGAGCTCTGTGTGGCCATTGCAATGACTTACCAAACCCAGCAGAGAAGTAGAGAGTGCTGTGGGAGGGACGAGTGGTGTCAGAATTGGTAAAAAGGTTGGAGGGTGGACCTCCACCTCATAGCAATCAGCCTTGGCCTGTTGGTTTAGATTTTTTTCTCCTTCCCCCTTGTGAAGTTAGAGGAGGTCAGATCCCCCTGCCACACCATTTTTACAACTCTGAAGAGTTGGAGGGAATTTAGCAGAGAAAAGGGGGCTCTAATTCCAGGAAGAACCCTGTCTTGCCCTTGTAAGTCCTGAAGCAGAGAGAGGGAACACACACACACACACACACACACACACAATCTGGCTTATAAACCTGCTAAAAGTGAAAGCTGTAAGTCTTTATGGAAGGAGATTGCCACATCTTTCTCCCATGGAGTGGTGGGTGGCTTCAAACCGCTGACCTTTAGGTTAGTAGTCGAGCACTTAACCACTTCTCTTCCACTGGGCAGTTCTATTCTGCCCTATAGGATCGCTATAAGTCAGAATTCAAACCGACAGCCATGGGTTTTTTGTTTTGTTTTTGATTTTTAAATGTTGAAAGCACCTTACAGGCACACCAGTTAGGACAGAAAACTTAGCCTTCTCTTCCAACTTAAAAATCCATGGAAAAGTGAGGATGACTCCCTGGATTCATAGAACTCTGTCTGCCCCAAAGGGCCAGAAATTTCCAAAGTAAAAGCAGACCACCAAAATAGAACTAAAACCCTCAGAAGGCACCCAGACTCCTTCAGAGTGATGGTGGCATGCTGGGGGATGTCCACGGTCCTGACCCAACCAGCGCTCTAAGGGCCCCTGAGCCTCTTTCTGCATTTGCACTGAAATTTGCCCTATGAACTTGACTATCCACAGAGGGGGGTAGAGGGAATGTCTTGGTTCAGCAGACAACTGGGGTTGTAAACCTACAGAGTGCTGAATGGCAGACAATGGGCACAGGTTGGCCCTAGTCCCCCATGGTCAGGCTCTGGGCCAACAGGATCCTCTCACCCTGACTCCCTCCAGGCTTCTCCTCAGAACCATCCCCAACCTCACTGAACAATGTCATGAATTTTTCCTCCTTGATGAACTTCAAAGTCTTTTAATGACTCTTCATAAAGGAACAGTGGGGCCAAAAGTTGAGCAAAGGAGATGATTAAAGTACCTTATTAAAAGCAGCCTTGTAGAATTCTCCACATGAAAGCAAGTACCATTATGAGGGCTTATCCTTATAAATGACGCTTCGCTTTTGCGAACATGCTGAAACCTGATTAGAGTGACAAGCACTGACTGATACTGCAAACCTGTTAATAACATGAAAATTAGAAGAGGCTCATGCAAAGAAGGGAGATTAATTTAGCCGGAGTACATCTCGCGCAAATTGCAAAGTTGTGAATATGTTCTCAGATAATGAGCCTTCCCAGTCATCAGCTCACTTGTCATTTTCTGTAATTAATGTTAAGGAAGACGCCTTCCTGATGGTTCGTATTACTCATATACCAAGAAAATTTCTTCAGAGAAATAATTTACATTTATTATCATCGGTCTGTTTGTGTGGTTTATTTCGCGCCGGAGTAATTTATTGCAGGACCGTTTGCCATGCCTTGATTAGTCGCTCGTCAGGATGGGATGTAATTTTTTTTGCTTGATGGCGACGTCTAAACTTGACAGTGGTGTAACACTCCTTCTTGTCTCTGGATGGGTTTTTTCACTTAAATAAACTTTGGGACTGAGTGCCCCGGGCTGTGTCCCCACCAGGATGAAGACTTAGCACTCGGCTGCTCTGCTTGCTTCCAGGAGCAGCAGGAGATTCAGCATCAGAACCCCTGGAAGTTTCGAGGGCACCAGCCTCATCTCTGGCCCTGGCTGGAGCTTGAGTTCAGAGTTTTTTTTCACCCACTTCCATTCCACTCCTGTTCAGGTTGAAGAGAGGTTTGCTGTCTGCTCTCAACTCCACACTCGCCCTGTTATTTCTCTTCTCCCTCAGGCTACCTTCTACTGGAGATTTCTCTGCAATTGCTATGTTTCCATACCTGGTTGTGTATTTCTTTCAAAGAGGTAAATATCAAAGGAAATGCTGCAGACGAGATTTTGTTTCCAGACCAGGCAAATCTTTTATTCCACCTTAAGTTTTATTCTCTGGCAGCATAGTATTGGGGAATTTGTCTAAAAAACTCACCTACCCCTCCCCGTTTCCTCCTCTGATGTCACCAAGACCCAGAGTGCCCAGGAGAAGAGGGTGATTTAGAAGAAATAGAGACCCTTATAGAACAGATCTGAATCCATTTCAGCATGATGCCTTGAGTCACTTTTGCTCTGGGCATTCACCCTACGCATTCCAAGTCTTCAGGGTGCAGGGATGCCAGGCCATAGCTGTCCAGTACAATTCTGTCTTAGTCACCTAGTGCTACCATAACAGAAGTACCACAAGTGGATGGTTTTAACAAAGAGAAATTTATTCTCTCACAGTCTAGTAGGCTAGAAGTCCAAATTCAGGGCGTCAGCTCCAGGGGAAGGCTTTTCTTCTGTTGGCTCGAGAGGAAGGTCCTCGTCCTCAATCTTCCCCTGGACTAAGAGCTTCTCCGTGCAGGAACCCCGGGTCCAAAGGATGCGCTGTGCTCCTGGCACTGCTTTCTTGTTGGTATGAGGTCCCCGTATCTCTCTACTCACTTCTCTCTTTTATATCCCAAAAGAGATTGGCTCAAGACACTATCTAGTCCTGTAGATTTCATCAGTGTAACTGGCACAAATCCACCTCATTACATCACAGTGATAGGATTTATGACACGTAGGGAAGTCACATCAGATGACAAGATGGCAGACAGAAATACCATACTGGGAATCATGACCTAGCCAAGCTGGCAGATATTTTGGGGAGACACAACTCAATCCATGAGAAACCCTTCACTGTTCTCTGTCTGGCTTCCACTGGGCTCTCATGGGCACTCATAGTGCAGCATCCAACATGCTGAGCTCTTTGCGTGCATTAGCTCGTTGGATCTTCAGAACCTCTGGACGTAGGTACATTCTACATTCCATTCCATACGTGAGGAACCTGAGACTCGGAGGTGGAGAATTTGTTAAAGGGCTCGAGGCTAATGCCAACAACAAAACAACAACATAATTGTAACAACTAATGTTTACCGTGTGCTTAATTTAAGTGTTGGGTCCTGTGTTAAACACTTTACGGGCTCAATTTCATAGGAGATAGGAATGATTGTGATTCCCATCATACAGAGGAGAAAACTGAGACTCAGAGAGTTTAACTCACTTGCCCAAGGTCTCCTAGCCAGTAAGTAGTGGAACTGGGTCTAAAAAGCTGGGAAATTCATATCCATGCCCATTACACTACACCACCTCTGGCAAAACACATTAACGGCGACCTTTCAATGGGATCCCACCAGAGTCCTTGGATCTTCTTTCTCCCCCTCCTCCAATCACCTCATTTCCTTTCCCAGGTCCGAACTTGAGAAGGATCCTGCCAATCTGCCCAGCAGGGGTGGCCAGGCCGTGAAATGCATAAACAGAGGCAGTTAGCCTGAGTTACTGACCCTTGCACTGCAAATGAGGCAAACGATACAGATCAGGGTTCGCAGACAGATAATGATTTTTTTTATTGGACGTCTTCATCCCGAACCGGCGGCATGGCGCTGGGTCGGCCAGCAGCGCACCGCCGGTGTCGGTTAATGATAATCTATATTTATAAAACGATAGTCCATCAAAGTGGGATGAATATTTTAGAAGCCGCGGACAAATCAAATTGTCTTTGTCAAATGGGCGCGTGCTCTGGCGCTGAGCATGTTTTATGGCTCTTTCTAGGGTGAGAAGCAAAGGGTTCCTCTCGCTGGCTGGAGCTCTGCTTTCCTCATTGTTGCTGTGAAATGCAGGCCGGGTTTCCACTATTTGAAAAAGCCCAATGAGCTGTGGAGACTGACATTAGCACCAGAGAATTTTACTTTGTTTGATGAACTTAACAAATAATGTATGAAACAATGTATGCAGTGTCTTTGAGAGGAAGAGTCCGTTTATACTTGGAGAAATAAATGAGTTCCTTTGGAAGTCTGGGTTGGAAGGGAAGGAATGAGAGAGGATGTGGACTGGGGGTCTGGACCTCACAGAGGAGATAAGGGAGGGAGAGATAACAGGAGGAAGGAGAGGCATGTTGTGGGTATGGGCATCACCTTCAGGGAAAACAGATAAAGAACACCTGGTCTGTCACAAAACCAGCTGTGCAAATTTGGTCAAGTCACATCCCCTCTCTGAGCCTCAGTTTCTCCATATGTCCAATGGGGAAAATAATACCTCCTCCCCTGGGCCAGCTGGAGCAAAGCGCCCCACAGTCATCGGCACATAGTCGGAGATTAAATGAATATTAGTTCCTTTCCTCTGTCCCATAGAGTGGAGCTCATTGTAGGAGGCCCAGACACCAGCCTGCTAATATCTGAGCTCTGGCTCCAACTTACTCAGGGCAATATTTACAGAAGTAATAGCTACCATTTACTGAGGGTTTTTGATGTGCCAGGTGCTGTGCTAAGCACTTTACACACCTTATTTAATCTTCTCAAGACTATGTCAGTACTGTCCAGTAGAAATAGAATTGAGCCATATACGCAATTTTTAAAAAGTAAAGGTGAAATTACTTTTAATAATATATTTTATTTAACCCAATAACCCAAGATATGATTTCAACATATAATTAATATTAAACATATTAATGAGATATTTAACGTTCTTTTTTCACACGAAGTCTGAAAGCCAGTGTGAAAGTTATACTTACAGAGCATCTCAATTCAGACAGGTGCTCAATAGCCCCATGTGGCTACAGGCTACTGTATTGGACGACACAAAAATAGAACATTTCCATAGAAAGTTCTGTTGGACAGTGCAGCTCTTGAAGATAGGTAGAGTTGTTACCTGCATTTCCAGATGTGGAAAGAAACTCAGCAAAGCCAAGGTCACACAGCTAGTAAGTAGCAGGTCCAGGAAGCTGGGTCTGACTGTCACCAAAGCAATGCTCTTCGTAGGCATGCCACCTCCAGGAAAAACTGACCTCTGTCTGTCTCCCCTGGGGTTCCACGTACTGGACCGTTGACCTCTGACCTCAACTAATTAGGATATTCTAACCCCCTCAAGGTCTGGAGACATAGCAGAAAGTTTATGCAACTCAATCATCTATTGCTGTATGAGAAACCACCCCAAAACTTAGTGGCTTAAAACAACAACTGTTTCATTTCTCACGATTCTGTGGGTCAGAAATTAGGGCAGGGCTCAGAAGGAATGGCTCATCCCTGTTCCACACAGCATTAGTTACATGCTTGACTGGGGCTGGAAGATCCAAGTTGGCCTCACTCACTCAGTTGGAGTGGCTCGAATACATAGGTGCTGGCTGTGATGGCTGGGCCTTTTTTCTCATGGTGTTGTCTAGGGCCTTGGTTTTAATTCCATTTGGCCTCTTTGTCCACATGATGTCTTATGCTCCTGTAGGATGACCTGGACTTGTTTACATGGTAGCCGGGTTCTTCTATGAGCTTACATAGAAGCTCCATCTTCCTTAAGGATTTCTAGCCCCATGAAGCCCAGGGATCCCCAGGAAAACTTTGTACGGACACAGACTCACTGCTCCTATTAGCTACCATGGCCCAGGAGGGAGAGAGCACCTCTCACCCTAGAGGACTAAGCTTCCAGATACCCAGCCGCTCAGCAAAGTGAAATTAAGTCACTTGCCCTTGGGTGTTTAGACTCGCTGGGAACATGGAACCAAAGTAAAACCATCCTTGAGAGCAGGGCTTCCCTTCCATTTGTGGCTAGTGGCTACCATATTGGACAGGGCAGCCATAGAGCATTTTCATCACCGTAGAGAGTTCTATTGGGCAGTACTGTTTCAGACTCTTGAAGATCAAGTAAAAATCTGAGAAGAAGGAAATAGGGTTAAATTAGGTAATGTTTGAAAACACATAAAGGTGAGATAATATGCTCCCTGACCTGTCCCTAAGATATTTTCCTCCAAACCATGCATCATGATTGCTTCAAAATTAGGGACTAATTATTACAATCACACATAGAGTAGTATATGTTCTTGAAACATACTCCATTATGAAAAACTGAACAGTAATTTTAAAACAACACAACAAAAAATCATCATACACCACAATAAACAATATTGGATCCTAGATCTACAAAATATAAATGTGTTGGGGTTTTGTTGTTATTGTTGTTGTTAATCAGTGAATTATTGGTCCACAGAATTTTGAGAACTCCTAAAGTCCCGTTGTTTTTACTAGTTGCCCCATCTGGACTCCAGGTCAGCTTCATTTTCTCACCTCTGCCTTCTTTTCTCCGAGGACCTGGAACGTGGTCCTGAAGTTTCCACGGCCAACCACACATACCAATGGGAATACAAAATTCCTGCCCCATGCCTAGGTACCGGATTGTCTAGTGGTTAAGATTATGACTGTTAGCATCACTAGACCTGGGTCCTGGGTTCAAACCCCAGCACATGTTTTCATTTCCTGTGTGACCTATACAAACTGCTTAACATCTCTAAGCTTCTGTTTCCTAATCCATAAACTGGATGACAGTAAGGATAGAATGCGTAGCCAGTACTCAGCAAAGTGCCTGGCATGGAGTAAGTATTCTAAAAGGTAGCTGTTTTCACAGGAACCCTCACTCCTGGTTTAATTAGGCTGCTCGGAAGCCTAGCAAAGTTATCAGAAATTATCTCAACAGAGCAGTATCCATTCAGCACATCTGGAGCAGGTGAGTGGTCAGTAAATGAGAAAATGAATGAAGATCCTTGGAAACATATAGTTGGTTTTTTTTTTCATAAAAACTTAGAAGGCAGATGGGAGTGGCTTAGCCATTCTGAACGTCCCCTGAAAGGCTGAGAGATGAAGCACCAGGAGTTACTGACTTGTTCTGTTTTTTTTTTTTTTTTTTATACCCCTCCTTACCCTCCTAATACTCTGTCTGAGCCTCCTTACTTCCCCCCTAAAAAAACAAGAAATCTTTACCCAAAATGCCCTTTAAGATCCTTTCTATGGACACCGAAGAGTCACCCCATGTAACCTTTATTCCCTGTACCAGCTCAAAGTTATGTAGCACTGTGAAGAATTTTCTAAAATTATGTGACCCTTCCAAGTTTTTTTTTCATTAACTTTTATTGAGCTTCAAGTGAACGTTTACAAATCAAGTCAGACTGTCACATATAAGTTTATATACACCTTACTCCGTTCTCCCACTTGCTCTCCCCCTAATGAGTCAGCCCTTCCAGTCTCTCCTTTCATGACAATTTTGCCAGTTTCCAACTCTCTCTATCCTCCCATCCCCCCTCCAGACAGGAGATGCCAACACAGTCTCAAGTGTCCACCTGATATCATTAGCTCACTCTTCATCAGCATCTCTCTCCTACCCACTGTCCAGTCCCTTTCATATCTGCGGAGTTGTCTTCGGGAATGGTTCCTGTCCTGGACCAACAGAAGGTTTGGGGACCATGACCGCCGGGATTCCTCTAGTCTCAGTCAGACCACTAAGTATGGCCTTTTTGTGAGAATTTGGGGTCTGCATCCCACTGATCTCCTGTTCCCTCAGGAGTTCTCTGTTGTGCTCCCTGCCAGGGCAGTCATTGGTTGTGGCCGGGCACCATCTAGTTCTTCTGGTCTCAGGATGATGTAAGTCTCTAGTTCATGTGGTTGTTCTGTTTTTTACATTTTCAAACTTTAACTCAACTTCATTGTAGAAAATTTCAAATTTCTATTTTTATCGTAGGAAACTGTTGTGCAAAATGGCACAATAAGTAGAAAGAATAGTATAATGAGCCCTCTATACTGTCATTCAGCTTCAACAATTATCAACTCATAGACAATCTTATTCCACCTATAACTCCCACTCCTGACTCCTAGACCATTTTGAATCAAATGCCAGACATTCTATCAACTCATCTGTAAACATTTCAGTTGTGTCTCTACAAAATTTTTTTAATTACCATAATACCATTATTACACCTAAAACATCAGTAATAATCCTTTATTATCATAAAATCCAGTCAAGGTTTATATTTACCAAATTGCCTTATAAATTGTTCTTAAACAGTTTGTTTAAAATAAAATACAAAAAAAAAATTCTATATATTGTAATTAATAGATATGTCATGTTGGTCTCTTTTAATCTACAGATTCTGCTTCATCTCTTTTGTTTTCTTTGCAATGTTTTATTGAAGGAACCATATCATTTGTCTAGTAGGGTACCCCACGAGTCTAAATTTTGCTGATTGCAGCCCCATGGTAGCATTCAGCATGTTTCTCTAGCCTCTATATTGCCTGTAAACTGGTAGTGGATCTAGAGAGCTGATTAGATTCTCTCTCTCTTTCTTTTTTTGTCAACACTACTTCATAAGTGGTGTTGTGTATTTCCTTCATGAGATGTGTAATTTCTGATTTTTTTAAGGATGTTTTTAGGTATTGAAGCTCATTGCCTTAATCCATTATTTCACTAGAGTTGCAGAATATTCTAATTTATCCTTCATTTATTAGCTGGATAACTTCTATAAAGAGAAATTTCTCTTCATCAATTAATTGGTTACCCTGTGGTAAGGTTCCTATGTTAATGGCAGGAAGAATACTTGATTCATTCCCTTTAGTTCCCAGTTTTCAAAATAATGAGATGGCTTTCTAAAATCTTCCAAAAGTGACTGATAAGGATTTTTCTCCTTTGTTTTTTTATTGTTGTTTGTTTGTTTTGGGTGTCATTATGAACTTGGGGGTTTAAACAAATTTGATACATTTCAATCCATTGCAGCTATTGTCCTTCCTTAGGCTCATATTGCCCCACTGACCATGGGAAACTATTGCAGGTTTCCTCTTGAGTCCTGTTGATACAATTGTAGTAGTCTTTAATATTCCTTTGTTTTCTGGGAAGACAAGATATTCCAGGCTTCTGTTGTAAGTTTTCTACCCTACACCTAGAATCAGCCGCTTCTCTAAGGACCACTGATTTCTTTTAGGGGAAAATGTATTTAGAGACCACAATCTGAGCAGTAGGGGTACTTATTGCTACTGGGTTGTTCACTGTTTCTAGTGCTTTTCAGTGGACAGAGATAGGCAATATGTTTTCTTTTTAAATTTTTTGTAGATAAAATACTTCATTAATTTATACTGATATTTTCAACTCAAACTCAGGACTGTAGCATTTTCACTTCACTTCTTAGATCTTGTATCTGTACCTCCTTTCTCCCAAGCAAAAAAGCCTAGTCCTTGGTCGCACCAACATAATTACTCATTTGCTTTATCCTCCCTTACACACAATAGCCTCAGAATGACAAGACCAGCAATGTGATTACGGAAATTACCTTAGGATTATTGTTACTGTTCTTTTTGCCTTTAGTGTATATCTCACTAATCATGTACAGTCAAAGTCCTGAATTTAGAATCACTTGTAATAGTTTAGCTATCATAACCAGTAGGTGGTTATGCTACCAACTGGACACACATTTAGGTTCATTTGTCTCATTTTACTTTCAATTTTTAGAGACTGTGGTTTTCTCTTATACTGATATATTTACATGCTTCCAAAAATAAACTCTACTAACCAAGGTATATGCAAAGCAGTTTAGCTCTATTCTTTCCATCCCCCTGTAGGTTGCCCTAGACACAATACTATACCCTTTAATTCATAGGTGAGGAAAAACGAAGCTCTGAGAGGTTTCATTACTTGCCCAAGGCCACACAGCTAGTAAGAGAAAGAACTAGGATCGGAACCTAGGTTTCCAGATGCTCCATGAGGTCAGGATTGTATCTCTCTTACTCACTATTGCATCCCTGGCACCTATTAGTTCAAACATTTTAAGAATCAATAAATGAAAGGTGGATTGATAGAAAAGGTTTCAGAAATGGTTTTAGGGCCCATGGGAAGAAACGTGACACACCCATAACATCTGCACTCTAGGACATGGCTAAGACCCCTAGGGTTTAATGCATCCTAAAGTACCTTTCACAGGGAGCAACACAGGGGTTGTCTGGAAAATGAAGGCAACCAGAGCTCTAGCCCAACAGGCAGCAGGGCTCAACCAACACCTAGAAGGTGAAATATGAATGACTAGGAGAGAATAGATACACTCTCCTAGGGACATGCTCTGACTACATTTTGTAGAAAGTGCCTCCTAATTTTGAAATCTTCACTGGCCAGTCTGGTATAAAGGCTTGTCCATTAGCCCCTTATTCCTGAGAAGGTGGGTGAAAAGCTGGCTGTCCCAGTAATGCCCAGAAGAGCAACAATTTTCATCAGAGGCCCTGTGTTTTTTCCCTACTGTGTGCTCATTGTAGTCCTGGTGGCACAGCAGTTAAGAGCTCAGCTGGTAACCAAATGGTCAGCACTTCAAATCTAGCAGCTGCTCCTTGGAAACCCTACAGGGCAGGTCTACTCTGTCCTATAGTGTTGCTATGAGTTGGAATCGACTCCACAGCTATAAAAATTTTTTTGGTTTATTTTGGTGTGTGCTCATTGCCTTCTCTGCACAGAGGCTGCAATTCCTGTGGTGACCACCAGGTGGCATGTCATCCTGGCTCTGTGGACCTGTCTTAGTTATCCAGTGCTGCTATAACAGAAATACCACAAGTGGACGGCTTTAATAAACAGAATTTTATTTTCTCACAGTTTAGGAGGCTAGAAGTCCAAATTCAGGGTGCCACCTCTAGGAGAAGGCTTTCTCTTTCTGTCAGTTCTCGGGGAAAGTCCTTGTCTTTTCAGCTTGTTTCCTGGTTACTTGGAGATCTCCATGTGGCTTGTCATCAATCTTCCCACCTCTGCTCTTTTTACGTGCTTGTTTAATGTCTTTTATATCTCAAAAGAGATTGATTTAAGATACACCCTACACTAATCCAGTCTCATTAACATAGCGAAGACAATCCATTCCCAAATGGGATTATAACCACAGGTACAGAGTTTAGAATTTACAATACATATTTTGGGGGGACACAATTCAATCCATAACATTCCACCTTTTGGCCCCCCAAAATTCATACCCTTCCCACATGCAAAACACAGTCACGTCATCCCAAAAACCTTAAATCAATCCTAAGTCCAAAATAGCCTTTTGAATCATCTAAATCAAATATGGGAGAGACTTTAGGCACATTCCATCTTGGGACAAACTTCCTCTTCATTTGTGAATCTGTTAAATCTAGACTACAAGTTATCTGTTTCCGAAGTACAATCATGGAACAGGCATGAGGTAGACATCTCCATAACAAATGGGAGAAATTGGAGAGAAAGAAGGAATAACAGGCACCAAGCAAGTCCAAAAACCAGTTCTCAAGGCTCGAAAATAATCCTCTCTTCTCAGAGACCATCTGGGCAACAGCCCCGCCCTCCAGACTCTGGGTGTTGGCTACACCCTCTGGATTCTAGGTGGAGGCCCCTCAGCTCTGGGCTTCAGCTCTGCCTTCCAGACACACTGGGACGGCAACTCTGCTCCCTCGGCTTTGGGTCGCCCCATTCTCCTGGTCCAGCTGAGTGGCAACCCCACACCCTCGGCCCCAGCAGACCCCATTCTTCTACCCCTTGGGCATGGCAGGCTTACCACCTCAGCTTAATGGCATCCCCACACTCCGGAAGCCAGTTCACAAAGATTCAACTCTTTGAAACCTAGGAGGCAGTGTCCCGACTCTTTGAGATCTAGATCATGGCCCCTCCCCTTGAAACTAAGAAGGCCCTGCTTTCTGTGCTTCTTCCAACAATTCTGCTGATCTCTGAGCTGCTCCTGGAATGGTCCTTTTCTTTTTCTGGAGGACAACAGATGTAGCTACTTTGGCCTGTTTTCTGCCTGTAGAATTCCAAGAGACAATTTTCTTTCATTCTTTCTCTGCCCATTTCAGTTTAAGCTGATGGATTTTCTGCTATGGTAGTTGGTTAGATTCCTCAGTCAATATCTTCAACAAAAGATTGGGTAGTCACATCTTTGGTGAACATTCTAGGACATGTGTCCTTCATTTGTACAAGAGAATTTTTCAAATCTTTAAGTTCTGTTTTCATTTTCCATAGTTCATTTTTAAGTCCATTTCTTCCCTCTTGCATTTTACTGTAAGTGGCAAGGAGAAGCCATGCAGCCCCTTTAAGATCTTGCTTAGAAATCTCATCAGCCAGTTATTCATCACTTACAAGTTCACCTTCCACCAAACATTCGAACATAATTCAGACAAGTTTTTTTGCCACTGCATAAAAATCATCACCCTTCCTACGTTGTCCAATCACGTGTTCATCATTTTCTTTTAAAACTTCACCAGAAGCACATTTAATGTCCATATTTCTAGCAACATTCTATTGCTGGCACCATCTGTATCCTCTAAGATGATATAGATTTTATGGCTCTCTTCACTTCCTTCTGAGCCCTCACCAGAATTGTCTCTGACATCCATTATTCTACCAACGGTCTTTTCAAGGCAATCTAGGCTTTTACTATCAGGCACCTTAAAATTCTTCCCGTTTCTACCTATTACCCAATTCCAAAACTGCTTCCACATTTTAGGTGTCTGTTAGAGCAGCATCCCACTCTTCTGGTACCAAATTTCTGCTAAACAGAACTATCACAAGTGGGTGGCTTTAACAAAAAGAAATTTATTTTCTCAGTTTAGAAGGCTAGAAGTCCAAATTCAGGGTGCTGGCTCTAAGAGAAGGCTCTCTGTCTCTGTCAGCTCTGGGAGAAAGTCCTTTTCTTTTTAGCTTCTGTTTCCTAGTTCCTTGGAGATCTCCATGTGCCTTGGCATTAATCCTCCCCATCTCTGTTCTTTTCACTTGCTTGTTTAATGTCTTTTATATCTCAAAAGAGATTCATTTAAGACACACCCTGCACCAACCCAGTCTCATTAACATAACAAAGACAACCCATTCCCAAATGGAATTATAACCATAGGCATAGAGGTTAGGATTTACAGCACATATGTGGGGCGGCAGGGGTGGGATACAATTCAATCCATAGCAGGGCCCATTGGTTTTCCATTGATCAATGTGTATCCTGTCCAAAACTCTTCACTGAGCAAGGGACTGAGTGGCCAGTGTTTGAAGCAAGGGGTACTTAACCCTGAAGCTTGTAAAGGTCACTGCTGTTGGTCATGGACAGCCCTCCTGCAGAAGGAAAGGAACCCCATGAGTTTCTGCCATGATGGGGTTTTCCAGGGAGGATCCTGAATTGCATTTGTGATACCAAATATCTGCCACGGCCATACCAGGGTATGGGAGCCTAGCCTCTGCATGAGGGAGCTTGCAAGTCCTGCTTGCAGCCCTGAAAGAAGCTAAAGCTCCAGTGGTTGGAGAAGGGAGGGGCTATACCAAGTGTGTAGTCTTACTGCCATTGGGCAGTACCACTGGCTTGGACCAAGTTTCCCCAGGTTGTGGCCAGGAGGGCCTAATCCAATGCAAAGAACTTGTTCAAGTTTAAATCCCTTGTCAGGCTTCCCCAGGGGTCAAGTCATGTTTCCATTTTGTGACTTCTCCTGAGGACAGAACTGAGAAGATCTCCTGGCTAAGGGGCCCCAGTAACTCCCACATGGTGTTGGTGTGAGTGGTCTCTGAGCCCACAGGGGGCAAAGGAAAGAAATATCACAGGCCAGGAGAGGCTCCAGATTCACACCCTTCTGGGTCCTTTCCTTCCACAAGTCAGTAAATCATTTGGCTTTCTCTGCCCTGGCCAGGCCCCTGCCTAGGCAACTGTACCCACAACTAAGCCTAAACTTTCCTTTTTCGAGAGGAGGACAAAAAAGATCATATCACGTGGAAAACATTTAGGATAATTGGGGATGCTTACGCTGAAGACCCAAGAAGAATGCATCAGTCAGCTTCTGCTACGTAACAAACAACCAATTGATTGCAGACGCATACGACAAGAAGCATTTAACACTTGTCAGTGGACTGCTTTGGTTGACTGACCTAGGCTGGACTTGGCTGAACTTGGCTCTAAGCTGAAGGTTGGGTTCATGTTTGCCCCACATATCTTCATCCTCCTAGGATCAGGGGACTAGCCAGGATGAGTCATTCTCATGGCAATGACAGAAGTACAAGGGGACAAGCCAGTCATATATGCTCACTTCATGTCTCTGTTTGTATCACATCTGCTAACACGAAAGTCATGTGGGCAAGCCCAAAGTCGAGGGGCACAGAAGTTCACTCCACCTCTAGCAGAGGGGAATTGCAAAGTCTAATGACAAAGGACATGATAGAGGAAGAGACGAAGACTCGTTGCCAATAATCAAATCCCCCAAGAGGATGTACTTGCTATCCCTGCTCAAATAGCTATAGTGCCAACTGTGTGCAGACCCTTCACATACATTATCTCATTTAACACCCATGACAAATCCATGAGGCCAGTACTGTGACCCCAAGTACGGAAGCCGAGGCTCAGAAAAGCTGAACACCTCTCCCATAGCCAAACCAGTAGTGTGTGGAATGGCCCAGTTACAGTCTAGGCCTGTCTGGCTCCATCTCCAGGGCTTAACCAGAGCAGAGTCACTATGTACCAACATCTCCCCTAAGGGTCTGTCTCCAACCAGATCCATGGCCAGCTGGGAAGCTCTTTCTTCTGAGTGCCTGTTCCCTGCTGGGGGAAGGTTTTCTGGTCCCAAGCATGCCCTCTTCTCCAGGGTCACTGCCACAAAACAACCCCAATGTCCCTTGGACATACTATTCAACCCCTCAGGACCCAAGGAGGGCCCCCTTTTCCTCCTACACAAGCACCCATCCATAGAGGCCAGTGAGGGGTCTCATGCAGCCATCTGAGAGTCCACTAGGAGAGAGAGAAAGACACAGGTAGACAGAGAGTCAAAGAAGAAGAGAGACGGAGAGAAACTGACCCAGACAAAGAGGTAGAGACAGAGAAGCAGAGAGAGCTAGAAAGAGACAGAGCTACAAAGAGAGATAGAAAAAGAGACACACAGTTAGACAGGAAAAAAAAAAAAAAGACCAAAAGAATCACAGAAAAAAGAGGGATACAGAGAGAAAAGAGACAGAGAGAGATAGACAGGCAGAAACAGGAAAAAGAGAGAAATTTATCAAAGCAACAAGGTAACCCTGAAGAGATAAGACAGAAAAGGAGAGGAGAGGAGAGGCGAAGTGCTCCCATTTACCCTCCTGGGCTCCCAGCCCCCGCCCCTTGTTGTTCAAGTCCTCCCCTGACCCCCATCTCAGCCCCTATGTTTTGTCCCAGCTCCTCCTCAACTTTGATTCCAGACTGCCCAGGAGTGGTCCTGGTGGGCCTCCAAGCCTCCTGATGTGCTCTTGCCCAGGGCACTTCTCCACCCCTCAAACCCCAGAGGGCGGCCCATCTCCTCAAGTAAAGATGCCACCTCCCAGGAAACCCCAGGAAACTGCCACCTCTGACCACCTCCATCCAACAAGGGCCAGTCCTGAGGCAGAGACCAGCCCCGCCTGTCCCCTAATCTGCCCTCCACACCCTGGAGGCACAGCAGCTGTGGGCTGGGAGGGGCTGAGCCACAGCAGGTGACAACAGGGGTGTCAAGCATTGGGTCAGGAGGGCCCAGGAAGTCCTTCTGAGGTCTTGGAAGGGCCTTCTCTCTTCCCTCTCTGCTCCCTTTCTCCTTCCCTCCCATCCTCTGTTCTCCTTTCCCTTCCTCCCTCCCTCCAGCGGATGGAGGTGTAAAACCAAGAGGGTCCCCCTGAGCAGGCTCCATAACTCAGCCAGCCAGCAGAGGCCGATATTTAAATCATAGCTTACTTTGCTTTGTGTGAGGGAATTTATTAGCCTACCACATAAATGTTTTATTCATTAGGCTGCGTAAATAATGCATGCCTGTTTCCATGGAGACTTAACCCCTCCGCTCCCAGAGCCCTGGCCCACCCTGGCCTCCCCACCTTTGTATTATCTAGCCACTCCCCTAGTTCTGAGTCTGCACAATAACAATAAGAACAACAGTAAAACACAATACTAATTATTATTGCTAATATTATAATTAGCATCATCCATCATTAACTAAGCCCTTCCAGAAGCTGGACAATGTGCCAAGCTCTTTCACCCTCATGGTGTTATTGTCATGCACACTGTGGTCACCCCCATTTTATAAATGGGAAGACTGAAGCTCAGGGAGTTGGAGATACTTGCCCAGAAGCACACAGGGGCAGGTTTGGGGCCAGGAATTACACCAGGTGTGACTGACATCAAAACCCAGTTGTTCAGACTCTACATCACCTGTTAACTGTTCAGCCCAGGGCCTCTCTGTAAGGGGGCGGGAAGCTGCTCAGGTGTCTTGCAGGCAGCAATTCTCCCTCTGCCACATCAGCTGGACTGTCTCCTCGCAGCCCTGCAGCATCGCAGCCCGCAAGACTGAGCTCATGGGGACCACCCACACCAATCCCTCAGAATCCGTGAGTAACTGAAACCCTGACCAGCACAGGGACTTGCCCAAAGGTCACACAGAGAATCCCAACAGACCTGGCCCTGGAACCCAGGCCCTACCCCCAGTGCCTCCCATGCCCTCAGCTGCCCCTTCTGGAACTTTCCAAGACCCAAAGGTGGCAGCTCTTGCCCCCACCCCCACCCCCCACCACCACTTTACAGATGGAGACTCTGAGGCACTGAGGTTAAGAGCCTGGAGCAGGGTCACCAGCAAATTGGCAGTGAGCATGTGCTGGGAGGCCTGGGCAGGGCCCTCATTCCTCCCAGTCACATCTCACTGCTCTGCTTAGCAAGCGTGGTTGCAGGCTGGCCACCTCAGCAGCTTATTAGGCAGCTTCTATGGTGCGGAAGCCACCACGGCTCCCAGGGCCACCGTCAGAGGCAACCTGCACCTCCTCTGCAAGCTTCTTGGCTTTAAAACAACGAAATCATACATGAACCCAGAGCTGCTTGTGGAGAAATGGCCCAACCTGCTGTGTCTGCAAATTGCAACCTTAAATATTGCCTGTGTGTGCCTACCTGGTCTCCTGGACTTTCTCCAGCCCTGGCCCAGATGTGGGTCTAAAGACCTCCCTGACTTACTGTATGTCACAAGAGCCTAGTGATGTGCCCAGGACTGCACTAAGCCCTTGAAGGCTTCACCTCACCTGGAGCTCAAGCAGCCTTAGGAGGGCCTATGGTTTGCTTTCTTTTCAGGTAAGGCGGTGGAGGCTCAGAGAGGTAGAGAAACTTGCCCAGGCCACACAGCTGGTAACTGGCAAAGCCCCAGAGCTTAGCCCAGGTTTGTATGTCTATGCGTCCTCTTTGCCGAGCCCTTGACCCACTGCCTGGGTGCTTCCCAGAGGGTGGGACACAGGACACTGGTATCACAGTAAATTCCATTGCATTATTGGGGGTGGCAGAGTTATTTCCGTTTTAACTGTATTCAGACCTTCTGTTCAGGTCAAGAAGAAAGTATCTGTTTGGTGCTGGCACGTCAAATGCCTCTCCAACGTCGCAAATCGCCATTTTAAAGACAGACTGCAGGCCCCGGGCTTGGAGCCCTCTGCAGGCTGCAGGGACTGGCTGGAATTTAAGAACGCTGTTGCATTTTCATTAGATTTATTTTTATAATTGCCTTCCATTTATAGCAAGTAATTCTGATTTCTGACTTAACAACAACAATAGTAACTAAGATGTGTATAGCACTTCACAGGATCTGCAATTGTTCTAGGCTTTACATATTTTAACCCATTTAACCCTCTTAACCCTCAGGGACTAAGGTACACCTGACCCAAGACTGGTATTTCCAATCACCTCATATGCATGCGAAAGCTGGACAATGAATAAGAAAGACCAAAGAAGAACTGGCACCTTTGAATTATGGTGTTGGCAAAGAATATTGAATGGACTGCCGAAAAAACAAACAAATCTGTCTTGGAAGAAGTACAGCCAGAATGCTCCTTAGAAGTAAGGATGGCAAGACTTGGTCTCACATACTTTGGACATGTTATCAGGAGGGACCAGTCCTTGGAGAAGGACGTTGCTCTTGGTAAAGTGGAGGGTCAGCGAAAAAGAGGATGACCCTTAACGAGATGGATTGACACAGTGGCTGCAACAATGCGTTCAAGCATAACAACGATTGTGAGGACGGTGCAGGACTAGGCAGCGTTTTATTTTGTTGTATATTGGGTTGCTATTTGTCAGAACTGACTCAACAGCACCTAACCACAACAACAACCCTCAGAAAACTCTATGAGGCTTAACCTATTGCCATGAAGTTGATTCCGACTCATAATGACTCTATAGGACAGAGTAGCGCTGCCCCATAGGGTATAAGGCTATAATCTTTACCGGGAAGCAGACTGCACGTCTTTCTCCTGCAGAACCAGTTACAGGCTGAGGCGATACGTACGCAGCAGGGCTGGACTAGGGTGATGCAAGTGAGGCATCTGGGCACAATATACAAGCAGACATCACTCTCAGGTGCTGACCCTGCATTTGCACCCACACCTCTCTCCCTCATCCTAGTCTCGACCCTGGTATGTGGGCACATGCTCCCAGCATCACCCTGGTGCCTCATTCCTTGGACACCGAAGACCAGGCGGGCATCTGCCTATGCCCTCCAATTCACCCTAACATGCATACCTGTATCTTAAGACCCCCAGATCTCGCCCCAGTGGAATCATTTTTATCTGCATGCTATATATTTCCCTGGCACCCCCCATACACACACACGTACACACACACACACAGGCACAGGACTGTCTCCTAGTGGCTCTGAATTCCCCAGTGACGAGAGGAACATGTGTGAGGTCACGAACAGCTCTCTCCTAGCCTACCCTGGCCCCATGTCAAGGTTTGAGGCTCACTCACAAATCCAGCTGAGGGATCCCCTGGCCAGAGCTTGGCTTCCACTGTCCCTCTCAGCAAGGTTTATAACCCTGCCAAGGGACTGTTTGTGATGCCCAGGTCTGCAGGCCCTCCTGGCACCAAAGGACCTGTGTCCTCTGCAGCTTTCAATGAGCTGAAGCCACTCAGGGTTCATGTAGACACAGGGAGAATGTACCTCTCACTGGGCCTACAGCAGCTCAGCCACTGCCCCAGGTCACCAGCTTCCCCAGAGAAAATGGTCCTTCAGCCCCTGCCTGGACACCATCTCTCCACAGCTCAGATGTGGGCTAGGAGGTGACAACCATATTTCTGTTGCTCACCCTCAACCCACCCACACCAACCCCCTCCTTCTCCTTGAAGCAACTGCAACCACCCTGGTTCTTCAAACACCCAGGAATGTCAAACCCCACTGTACATCCACCCCATTTACCAAATGCTCCGTACTCTGTTCTAGGCATGACACCCAGGGACAAAATGACACTATTCCCATTTTACAGAGGAGGACATCTGTCAGAAAGGTTCAAGAATTTGCCCCAGGTCACACAGCTTCTAAGTGGTGGAGCCCAGGTGTGAATCAGACCTGATTCTACTGCACTCAAACCAATTCCGACACATGGCAACCCTGTGTGTGTCAGAGTAGAACTGTGCTCCACAGGGTTTTCAGTGGCTGATTTTTCAGAAGTAGAGCACCTTTCTTTTCGGGTAACTCTGGGTGGACTCGAATCTCCAACCTTTGGATTAGCAGCTGAGCACCTTAACTATTTGCACCACCCAGAAGCTCCTATCCTGTCTCCAAGATCCCCCTAATCAGTCCGTCTTCCAGTCCCGGGGTTTAGTGGTGCAAAGCCACGCTCTTCACCCCGCAGAATGTGGGAATCCCCAAGGCTTAAGAGCCAGCAGAATCCAAGGTCTTCCAGAGTTCTGTGCCATAGTTAAAGCCCTGCTTTGTATCTTCTTGCTGCATGAACACACACACCCAATTAACGAGGGGGAGACCCCGATCCCAGGCACCTCCCTCCACTCCCAGCAGGCTTCTTGTCAGTCAATGCACTTTCCCACCAACTCAGTTCTAGTCTCTGGCCTGAGGGAGCCTAAGTCCTTAGCACCCTTACTGAGCCAAGATAACTAACCCACATGGAGCCCAATGGCTCAGCTAAGACCCTCGGTGCAGGTCACCAGGTCTGCCTTTCGACGCCTCTGTGTGATCCCTGTTCTGCTGCCCCATCAGCTCCGGACTGCACAAGTTCACCCCTACACTGGTCAGGGCAGGAAGCAAATCTGGGGACTCGAGGGTCAGAGGTACTTTATCTTCACCACTGTGGTCTCGAGGTGGGAGGGCTATCCTGAAGCCTTAGTATGCCAGGTTCCTGCCTCAGTTTCCCTGCCCAGCACTCCAGCTCTCTGCTGGGAGTGAGATCCTTCCCTATCCCTAGCAAGGTTAGGGCTCTGTCGCTCTGACTTCTTAGTAGAGCCCCAACTTTGGCCCACAGTAGGTTCTCAAGCTTGTGCTGAAATGAAGGGAACTGGGTTGAAGAGGACTGCGTCACCAGCTCCTGGCTCAGTGCCTCCTCCCTCTGTGGACAAGGACTCTGGCCCAAAGCTAGCCAGAGTCCCCAACTTCCAGGTCAACCCTGCTTATTGGTCCCTGGTTACACCTTTAGGGCTTGCCCAGCAGTCACCTGGAAGCTCCCTCAGACCCATTTCATTATAAGAACAGCTTGGGGGGGGGCGGTGTCTGATCTCCTGCAACCCCACAAGGGGGAAAGAGAACCAAGATCAACAGTGAAAGCCTGACTCCCATGAGGCAGAGGCCAGACATGCCTCTGCTCTCTGTTATTTTCAGTAATTCTGACACCAACCATCCCTCTCATAACACTCTCTACTCTGCTGGGTTCAATAATTCATTGCAATGGCCACACAGAACTCAAAGACCATACTCATGACTATGGGGTTTATTAAGGAAGTAACAGGTTACAATTCAGGCTCAGGAACACTTAGGATACAGTTCTTCCATCAGGACAGCCTCTTCCCAGCTGTGCTCACAGGCACGCCTCTCCCTGGCCCTCAGTCTCTGCCCAAAGACACTCAGCTTTCTCCCTCCATGGGCAGGGAAGCCCACTGCACTGTCTCCTGCTGCCAGGTCTCTGATGCTGGCTCTCTCCTGCTGGTCTTTCCTTCCTTGGTAGTGGTGGGTTCCTCTCTTCTGCTCTGGAATTGGCTCTCCTTTAAGGCAAAACTGATCAATCCCCTTGGATTTCCCTATCACACAGCCCCTCCCAGTCACCTGGGTGGGGGTTACAAGACCATGGCTAGAAAGGCCACACAAAAGTAACCAATCAGTAACCAACTGCACCACACTCATGAATGGACATGACCCCATCTCCTCCTCCTCCATCTCCATCCCTATCCTGGCTGCCAGGAGGTGATGCCAATGCCAGGTGCGGATGGCTCAGGAAAGGAGAATTGTTATTGTTGCTGTTGTTGTTGAGGAGGAGGTTATCTGTGAGCCTCAGGCTCAGCAGGGTAGGAATGTTTGTGTCTACACTTGTAACAGACAGGCTTCTGAGGGACGTACAAGGCACATTGGGCCCCCTCTAGGCTCCTCTTGCCAACTCTACCTGCTCTCCTTCTCTATGTGTCCATTAGAAATCTTCTGTTTGAAGAGCCAGAAAACCCAACTCCCACTGGCTTAAGCATAAAGGGAATCTGTTGCTACTGTGACTGAAATATCCACAGCTAGGTCCAACTTCAGGTTCTACTTGATCCAGGCCCCATGGATGTCACCAGGATTCATGTCTGCGCTCTGCTTGCTATGAGACTTGGCCCTGCCTGTCTTTGAGGCCTCATCTCCTCCCTCCCTTGGCCTTGCCCATCTGCTCCAGCACAACAGCCTAGACAAGTGTAGGAGCCTCTTAACCTGTCATCCAGCTGCCATTGCCCCACCCACCACCTGCTCTCCATACAGCAGCCTCCATCTTCTTTTCAAAACATAAACCTGACCTTTCAAAGCAGGGACTCAAGCAGATTCTTGTACACCAGTGTTCATTGCAGCATTATTTACAATAGCCAAAAAGTAGAAACAACCCAAGTGTCCTTTAACAGATGAACGGATAAACAAAATGTGGTGTAACCATACAGTGGAATATTACTCAGCCATAAAGATAAAGTTCTGATACACACTACAACATGAATGAACTGTGAAAACATTATGCTTATGATGAAATAAGCGTATTTATGCCTATGAATGAAATAAGTTGGGCCCAAAAGGACAAATATTATATTATCCCACATATATGAAATATCTAGAATAGGCAAATACATATTTGGTTATTAGAGATGACCAAGTATTAGGGGGAGGGAGGAATAGGGAGTTATTGCTTAAGGGGTACAGAGTTTCTATTCGGAGGGATGAAAAACTTGGAACTAGGTGGTGGTGATTGTTGCACAACATGGTGAATGTAATTAATGTCCCTGAATGGCCCACTTAAAAATGATTAAAATGGCTATTTTTTGTTACATATATTTTACCATGGAAACCCTGGTGGCGTAGTGGTTAAGAGCTACGGCTGCTAACCAAAGGGTCGGCGGTTCGAATCCTCCAGGTGCTCCTTGGAAACTCTATGGGGCGGTTCTATTCTGTCCTATAGGGTCACTATGAGTCGGAATTGACTCGACAGCACTGGGTTATATTTACCATAACAAAACAAATATGCATATAAACCTGAACTTGTTACTTCTCTGTTTAATATCCTTTAGTGACTCCCCATGGCCTCCAAGACCCTGCCTCTCCAGCTCCCCCACCCTGTCTCCTCTCCCTCTCAGCTCACTCACTGGTCATTTTCCCTCTCATTCTGTGTGGTCCCTTCAACCTGGAATACCTTGCCTAACCTCTCTGCCCCATTTTCCTGGTTCTTTCTTAATCCCTCAAGTCTCTGCTCAAATTCCCTGAACCCACCGTCAAAATTGGACTCCTTGTTATATCTTCTTACATCCCCTTGGACTTTTTTTTTAACAGCATTTGTCACTGTTTACCACGGATAGTGGTGTGGTGGTTGGATTAGTGGCCTCCTCCATGAGCCTATCTGCCAAACCAATTCCAGTCGCTGGCACACAGTAGGCCAATAGTAAATATCTGATGAGTTCTAGTCCCAGGACAGCTGGAATTACTGTTCCCCAAAACCATCATGAGAGATACCACCAGAAATACTTGGGCCAAGTCTTAGAGGAATCCATCACCTCTGTGTGGTGACTTTTCCAAGCTGGGGCTGATGGTTCTAAATATTATCCCTGAGATTGGACTTGGGTCCTGGTGCCACAATTGTCCTTGGGGTCACAATCACTTCCTCACATTTCTAATCCAGGCTCCACTTCCCAAGGTGTCAAGGTTGCCATCTTACCCTTGCCTCCCAAGTCCCTCTCTCCCTCTGGCCACAGCCCCACATCTCCAGCATGACATCATCAGGATCTCCAGGACTCTCTTAGAAGGTTTCCAGTCCCTTCGGGTGGCAGGCCAGAATCTACCATGGAGAAAGGCCCTGATCTCAGCCCACAGCTGGGCATGCACGTCCCTCCCAGCCAAGGGTGTCAAGATGCTGATGTGTCTGAAGTTCAGGGATGACACAGCAGATTGCAGGCCGGGGCTGCTCAGGAAGCAGGTCCTCACAGTGCATAGGGGGAAGGAAGGGGCTGATGGCAGCACATTCAGAGGCCACTTCAGACCCAATTTGGAAGGGACACCAGCTTCTCCTTCAATAGCTCAGCAGTTCACAGAAAACTTCAGCCCTGTGCTAAGCTACCAGCTACACAGAACAGAGAAATAGACAGGAAGTATGTCGCTGGGAATGGGAGGGGCATGACTTAGGCTTTGGACAAAAGGATGGATTAGATCACTATTGGCTACACCCATTGAGTACCCACTCTGTGGCAGGCACTTGGCATATATTATCCCAGTTCCTCCTCATGCAACCTCGTGGAAGAGGTCTGTTATTGCCCCCACTTTATACAAGAGGAAACAGGGACTCAGAAGAAATTTGCCCAAGTTCTCTCAGCTGATGGTGATAGATCCAGGATTGAAACCAGGCCTGTCTAACTTCAAAGTCCACATTCTTAGATATCAGGTTGTTCTGCCACTCCAGGAATGAGGACACTCCAAGAGGGAAACTTTGGCCTTGGACGCCTAAAGAAGAGAGGAGCCCCTAGTGAAGATACATGGATTGAACTTAGGACAAGGGTTTGACAGTGGGGATGTGCTCAGAAGGACATGCCACAGACCAGGAATGAGGCTGCCCATCACGTCATCTCCTGCTGGCTCCAGCTTCTCCCAGATGCCCCTGGGGCTCCACCCTGCACAAGCCTTAGCCAATGAGAGCCCAGTGTGATGACAGATCCAGAGTCCTTCATGTCTGGGATTGGTGTGGGGAAGCTGAGGGTACTCCATAAATCCCACACCCAACTCCATCCCTGGGTACACCTGTGAGCTTCAAGCTGAAGTCCCCAGGTCTGACCCTTCATGGGCACTCCCAGTTTGCCTTGGTAGTCTCCTGATGGGATCCCAGGCAGGAACTCGCCTAGTTTGCCACAGCCCCAACCCCTCTCCTCTGTGCCTGAAATCATCCCCATTCCTGGCATCCACCCGCGCCTCTTTGCTGTTTGCCTCAGACTGTCTGTGAACTCGAATGCAGATACCTCTAGAGTGTTTTCCTAGCTTACACCCTTCCAGAGATATGTCTGGCATCCATGTTTAAGAGGCAGTATGTATAGCAGTCAGATGTCAGATGTTAGGACCAGACTGCTGGGTTCCTAGTCCATCCTAGCTATATACTAGTAGTGTAATCTCGGGCATGTTACTTAAACTCTCTGTGCCTCATCTGTAGAGTGAGGTTGATAATTATAGTACCTATTTCATAGGGTTGTTGTGTGGAATAGGGGAATTAAACATGCAAAGCACTTAAAATAATGACTGGCACACACTACACACTGAATAGAGGCTATTGTTATCACCACCATCATTGTTATCATAATCGTTGATACTATTATTACTGCAAATGTGACTCCAGCCACAGCTGATTGGACCAGAGGTGAACATCTGACTCAGGCTGGCTCAATCAGGCTCTTAGTCCCAAGAATGTGGAATTTGTGCCCAGCACAAACCAGTTGGCATTAAGTGTATTCCAACTCACAGTGATCACCTATGTGTCAGAGTAGAACTGTGCTCCACAGGGTTTTCAATCACTGATTTTTCAAAAGTAGATTGCCAGAACTTCCTTCTGAAGTGCCTCTGGGTGAACCTGAACCTCCAACCTTTCAGTTAGCAGCCGATCACATTAGCCATCTGAATGGCCCAGGGACTCCATGCCCAGGATAGAGGGGCACAAATCAGTTGAGGCTTGCCCTGAAGACATGTAAACTCAGAGGCCGTGAGAGGCAGGCAAAGCAGGAGAGCCCAGTTGCAGAGAGAAGAATGGAACATGCGCACAGAGATGCTTGGCTGAGACACAGGAGAGGTAGAAGGCGAGGCTGCCTGGGACTTGACGGCTCTCTGACCCTGCTCCCAGGCCTCCCCAAGACCCCCTGGTCCTTGAAAAAAAAATCTCCTTGAGCTCATGCCAGATAAAATGGGTTTGGTTATTTGAATCCAAAAGATCAGACATCATCCCAGCCCTACAAAGCAAAAAGGGGAAAGTAGACAACGTGGGAGAGTCCCTGGGTGGTGCAAATGGTTAACACACTCAGCTGCTAACCAAAACGTCAGAGGTTTGAGTCCACTAGAGTTGCCTTAGAAGAAAGGTCTAGTGATCTACTTCCAAAAAATCAGCTACTGAAAACCCTGTGGAGCGCAGTTGTACTCTGACACACATGCCATGAGCCAGAATCAACCCAACAGCAACTGGTTTATCTTTTTTTGGTTTTAGAAGGAGAAAGAATTTGAGTCCTATTGGTGTATCCATGTGTGCGTGTCTGCATGCTGTGTTTACAGGGGGAAAAAACCCTGAGGTACTATCCATCCTCTTCGGACAATTTGCCTCACAAATGTAGGTCCACATTGCCCCAACAGTGGCAAGGGGTACATCTCCCTACTGAGAGAGGAGCAGGGAGATCAAAGCCCAGCAGCATACCTCTTCTAGCCTAACTTGGGAAGATCATGTGTTGTGTCCGAAATAGTCCTACTTCCCACTCTGCCACTGGCTGGCTATGTGTTCCCTCTCTTCCCTTAGCCTCGGCTACCTCACACTCATTGTGAACAGCACTGGCCCCCACCTGCCTCACAAAAGAGGCTCTGGGGAGAAGGTGAGGGACTCTATTCTCTCAGCCTGCAGTGGGGACCATGCCTCATGGATGGGAGGAGGCATGACAGTTTGTCCAGTAGGGAATACCAACCCCTCGGCATCATCTTTCATCTGCTGATGTCTTCCTCAAGGCCCCTGCCCTCACCCAAAGAGCCCAGAGCCCACCCCCCAAAGCAGTTGGTGGCATCTGTGAATCTTTGGGGTCCTGAAGATGGAGCAGGGGCCCTGAAGATGGAGCAGGGGTCCCTCCCTCACAAAGTGACACCAGGAAGGCTCCACACCGTGTCTGTATAGGCCAAGGCAGGGCCCAGTAGACATTCCTGGCCTCTTGCATGTTTGCCTCAGACAGTCTGTGAACTTGAATATAGCAGACAACTTTAGAGGTCTGTCTTAGGCTGCATTCTCTAGAGAAGCAAAACCACTGAAGCATATATACATATATATATGTGTATATATATACACACATATATATATAAACTCCCGCTGTCATCGAGTCGATTCCAACTCATAGCTATATACATATAGAGAGACAGAGAGATTTATCTCAAGGAAACAGCTCACATGGTTGTAGAGGCTGGCAAGTCTCAAGTCCCTGGGTCAGGCTGAAGGCTGAAGGCTGAAGGCTGAAGGCTTCTCCTTCCTCACATAGCTACAGGGGCTGACAAGCCCAAGATCAGCAGATCAGATGGCAGGCTTCTGGCCCACAGGCTGCAGAGGCTAACAAACCCCAGGATCAACAGGTAAGATGGCAGGCTGCTGGTTCACAGGCTGCAAAAGCTGATGAATCTCAAGATTGGCAGGCAATATGGGAGGCCACTGGCTCAGGTTCTAAGAACCAGAGGTCAGATGATGATGAGCTGAATGCAAGATTCAGAGCAAGCAAAAACCAGAAAGCTTTGCCAGAAGGTACATATGTACGGAGGCAAGCCAGACCCTCAAAGAAACTCTCCTTACTATTGATTGGCTGATCACATCAAGTTAGATCATGGAGGTGATTACATTATATCACAAAATGGAGGATAACTATATCATTACACAAGTGCCAAACTACATCATTACATAACTGCCAAACCACTGAGAATCACGGCCTACCCAAGTTGATATGGAACCTTAACCATCACAAGGTCCAAGATCATGATGACTGAGGCCCTGGGAGTTCCATATACCCATTCCCGCATTTGGGCCAGGTTGAGTCTCAGCCGTCATTCCCAAAGCAAGTGGGTGTCTCAGGCACCCTCTGCATGTGAGTGTATATCTGCACCTGACTTCCCTCCCGTTTCTCTCACTTCTCTGAATCTAGTCACCAGTGACCGCCAAATAGCCTCTCATACTTTTCAGTTCCTATCTAAATTTTTGCAGCATTTTACTTTGCTGACCACTGCCTTCTTCTTGAAACATCCTCCCCGCCCCCCTTGACTTCATAACATCATGCCTTCCTGTACTCCTTCCTCCTTCCCAGCCACTCTTTCTCTGTGTCTGGGGCTTTCTCAATGGCTGGTTGTCCTCAAGTGACTCTCCTCACTTCCCACATTCCCTGAGTGATCTCAGCCACCCCTTGGCTTCTGCACTGACCCTAGGGCCAAGGATACCCAAATTGGCCCTCTCTGGAGCTCTAGACCCAGCAGTCCAGCAGCTTTCTCCACAGCCACCTTGGATGTCCGGAGGCTCCCCAAACTCAGTGAACTCAACACCGAACTCTTCCCTCCTGCTCTAGAAAGAACACCTACTCCCTATCTCAATGAGCAACATCTTCCATCCTCCAGTCACTTTAGCGATAAACATCCATGATACCTCTCTCTCTACTGCCAACAAAACCCATCAGCCAGCTCTGTCTATACTACCTTTTAAGCATCTTTCTAATACGCCCACTCTCCCAATCTCATCAGTTACTGCTTCAGTTCGGATATACATTATTGCTCACCTGGGCCCTCCTATCAGACATATATGCTTAATAAATCTTTTAAAAAATAAATTAACCTCATTTGAAGTTTAAAATACAAGAAAAAGGCCCTACCTCATCTGACAGCTCAGGGTCTAATGCAGAGCCCAAATCTCAGTTCAGAGCTCAGAAACTAGAGCCCAAGTCTCAAGTCTGGAGCAAAATGCTCCACCATATCTCAGAGATTGAAGCCCAGCACCCAGCTCATCTCTCAGTTCTTCGAGTAACAAATGGCTCAACCCCTTCCACCAAGATCCTTTATTGTATTTTTCTCAAAGAAAAACAAGTGTCGATGGAGAGAGGGTTAACAGTTTATTCTATTTTTTCTGAGTGATTTTATCACTGTCGTTAGAACATTCATTGAAGTAAGTGAGAAATCCATCACGGGCTGACAGCAGTGTGCAGACTAATGGCTGTTAGATGGTAATAATTTTTAATATGATTTTTATTTCACTTAATTTCATATGTGCTTGACAAAAGGTCCCCAGTCACTGGGGAGCAGTGCAGAACTGGGAATATGCTGGCAGGAAGGTCTATTAAGCCAGGTGCTGGAAGCGTTTCAAAGAAACAACTTTGCCATTCGGGGGAAAAGTCAAGAACTTGGTTGGTGAAGGAGGCTGGGTTCTGGCACAATGTCAGTATCACACCCCCACAGACTGCCATATCTATGCCTTGTGACACCATGAGTCACAGAGACAGGCACTTAAATGGCAAACAGGCCCACAAGCATGTACAGGAGCATGTTGAGGCCCACACACATAGATATATCTGACCTTGTGGAAGACACACCCGGTTAAGTCACACACCAAGTTTTCAGAGAAATGCACAGATAGATATAGGATCATGCACATAAACATGCATATTCCAAAGCATAGAGAGAAAGGGAAAGGGGGGGGAAGAGGGGTGGGTGAGGGGAAGGGAAAGGAGGGGAGGGGAGGGAAGGGGGAGAGAGGTGACTCATTCCTTGAAATGGTACACATGGTCTCACCCAAGGGTGGATCTCTCTCTCTCTCCTCTCTTTTCTCTCTCTCTCACAGAATCACCTAGAGAAAACATATATATTTAGCCCCATACAGAGTCACATCTCGCACATAAAAATAGTCACATTCAAATCATCTCTCACAGCCACTGAGTCAGACATACACACCCTACTGGGTTGTGTCCTGTAGTTCGTTAAGAGCGCATGAAGATCTCTGAGGTGTTCTAAAATTTGTTTTCAACTATTAAAGGCAGTGGTGGGAGACCAACCCTTGTGCCCAAAGGCAATCCTCCAGAGATGGCCATGTGGAAAGGAAAGCGGGGCATCATATTTTATATGGCTCTGCTTTCTGCCATGTCAGGAGCTCCTGGCAAGGAGCCAGGGAATGGGGTAGGGATAGACAGAGTCTTAAAAAGTTGCTGGTTTGGGGTATTAGTTGCCTCCCTGGCATACATCAGATCAGAGTGACCTAGCCCACATCCCAGGCCCTGGGGGAGTCTGCCATCCCCCAGTGAAAGGGCCCCAGCCATAGGTAGCCAGGCTGATCTTGGGTCCTACTCCAATGTTAGCATGGACCTGAACCAGATCAGGGACCCAAGTGGCTGGGAGCGGGGGCCGGGGGGGGGGGAGAAGGAGGAAGGAAGAGAACCAGGAGTCTACTGCTCAAAACAACCATGTACTTGTGTATCCACTAGACCCCAGACACAGAGGCAGTGACAGAGAAAAAAAAACCACTGTCACATCAGGCTGACTCTCATTTGCTCTAAGACAATGCCTAGAGGAAGCTGTAAAGAGTTGACAGGGATTCCCTTCTAGAGGAAGAATAGAGCAATACCCACCCCAGCCTGCTTGCAAGGTGTTATACAGTCTTGGTCAAAAACCTACTCAGAAACCTCTAGCTGATGCACTCTCAGAACAATATTCTGTCTGGCTCTGAAAGGTCCTATCAGGTAGTGGCTGGGAGCAGGCTCTGGACTCAGATTGCCTGCCTGAGTTTAAACTCCAGCTCTGGTTACTTCCTTGCTTTGTGAACTTAGGTGAGCTACTTAACCTCTCTGTGCCTCTGCTTCCTCGTATGTATACTTGTGAGAGTAAGTCCCTACTTCACAGGTAATTGTGAGTATTAAATAAAATAGCATTTGTAAAGAGCCTAGCTTTCAAAAAATATTGCCTACTATTTTCTTCCAATTTCTTTTCATAAGACAGGGATTTGGCTTCTCCGAGTTTTGCTGAGCATGGAGGAGAGTTCTTTGAAGGCTAGGGCTGTCATCCTATGATGTTACTTTTCCTCCAATCATTCTCTTTTCCTGCCTGGTGTGGGGCCCCTGGTGCCTTCAGACCAAAGGAGGGGTCAGATTAAATCAATGTATTGAGGTCTGGTTCAATCACTCTTTGATCTGGATACGCACACACACACATACACATTTCAGACTTTCCTCGAGTAGCCTCAAGCCAGTCTGATTTCCCCCAAAGAGAAGGGAGTGGCTGAAGGAAATCAGGACCATGGTCAGCAGCATCAGGGACTCTGTCCAGGGTTCTGACTGGGTCTTTACTCCTTTCTTTCCCTGCAGCTGTCCATACCACACACCCACCCTTTCTACACTCTAATCAAGGGGTCCAAGAGGACACTTATCTGGAGACTGAGACTATAAGGAGCCCAGGGTTATTGATTCAATGGAAAATTCTGAATCTAAAGAAATCTTTCTACAGAGGAGTACCGTCAGGTACTGCTCCAGAGACAGATCTGCTCCTCGTTAGCCCTGTGGGGATCTTTGAGTTCACTCTTCCTTGACTGGCTATCCCCAGAAACTGATTCTCAGGCTGGCTTCCACAATAAACTGAGAAATTGTCCAAAGAGGCAGTATTTGCCCTACATTTGTTGAGCATGGATTGTGTGCCAGAATCTGTGCTAATCCCTTTACATACATTATCCTAATTCTCCAACAACTCAATAGGCAGGTGACACTATTATCTTCATTTTGCAGATAAAAATCCTATGATTAGAAAGGTTATTGACTCATCCAAGTTCACACAGCCAGAGGCAGAGGAGCAGGATTCATACACATGTCTAGACTGTAAAATTGGGGACTTACGTGTCCATTCCTGTTGTCTATACCAGAAATTGACAAAGAAGAGATTCTCAATGAATATGAATGAATGAATGAGTTAATAATTCCAAAGTATGAATTCCTAGCCTCTTCATTACTCTACCTCCCAACTGGGAGATCTGGTATACCTTCAAAGCTGTTTATTCAGACACCAAGATTCTCCCACCTGTTCCTACTGGCAGGGCCTCTTGTGCCCACTCCCCTACATTGATCTCTGACACAAGCCTCATTTCCTCTCTGCAGGGTTTGGCCACTCAAAGCTCCCTAGATCAGAGATTGAAGGTCCTGAGATCTGGCTCCCAGTAACCTAGAATAGCCTAGTGCTGGTTAGGCTGCCAGAAGAAGGTCTGCCAACTCTGACTCTTCAGCTGGAGCTAAAGTGGGAAGTGGTAAATGCCCCATAAATGGCAATGATCATTATCATCCCCAGGTAAAATCAGGATTATGTGTATCTTGGCATCTTCAGGGAACAAATGTCAACTAGTTTCCAAGGTGGGGGTAGGTCTGTTGGAGAGGAGCATGGTCTAATAACAATAGTTTTGGCTGATGGAGTAGGAAAGATTTTGCAAGAGTCTACAACTTGCGGGGTATAAGCTCAGAAATTAGCCCATAGACTTAGGACTCAGAGATCCATAGGTTGGTCATACCCCATCTCAATATAGGTTGAGCCTTTTCAGAACCAGATGTGTAAGTGGGAAGCAGGCCAAATTCTAACCTCAAAGAGCATAGGGAATAGAGTCCAGACTTGTGTCAACAATAAAACAACAATAATAAATTACTGTTACTTTAGTATCTACTATGTGCCCAGTGATGCCCTGGTGGTCCAGTGGTTCAGCATTTGGCTGCTAACCAAAAGGTCAGCAGATCAAATTCACCAGCCACTCTTTGGAAACCATATGGGGCATTTCTACTCTCTCCTATAGGGTTCCTATGAGTCAGAATCAACTCGACGGCAATGAGTTTGGTTTTTGTTTATGAACACAGCAATATTCTAGCAATATGCTAGGCACAAGGCATACAAGGTTAGCCAGCCAAGGTCCTTGCCCTCAAGAATCTCAAAGATTGACAGAAAAGAAATACAAGTGAATATGTAACTTATGCCAGACAATTCTTTGTCAAAGGTTGCTGAAGAGGAAAAGGATTGGGGTTCATCCTGGACCGGGTTCATCAAGAGAGCCCTGTCCTTTTCACAGCCCAGCCCAGAAGTCACAGTGGATCCACTCACTAATTGTGCCAGCCCAGGTAGATAGCCAGGTAAATGCAGTACAATCAGGTGACTATTAAAGACACAAACTCAAGAGGGAGACTACTTTCATTCAAATCCTAGTTCTGCTACTCACTAGCTATGTACCTTTGTAACAATTATTAATCTCTCTGGGCCCAATATCCTCAGCTGTAAAATGGAATAATAAAATGTAAACTATCTCAGGGGTTGTTGTAAGGATTAAATGAGTGGGTGATTATAAAGAGCTTAGAACAAGGCTTGGCACTTGGCAAATGCTATAGAAGTACTAGGTATTATTATCATCATCATCATCATCATCATCCTGGCATACGAGCCAATTAGAGGCTGGGGGACTCTTGGGGGAAGCAGCATGTGGGACTTACCCTGACATTGCTCCTGCTTTTGAGTTACTCACTCCCTGGCCAAGTGCATACAGCACACCAAGGGCAGAGCCCGATTAGAGTCCTGAGCCCATCTCCGGCCACCCTAGCAGCTCCCCTGCACCTCTTTCCCTTTTCCTAGACATTAACTATTTGTTGTTGTCACTGTCAGTTGCCATCAAGTCAGCCCTGACTCATGTGACCTTATGTACAACAGAAAGAAATGCTGCCCAGTCTGATACTATTTCAGCTACTATTAATTGAGAAGTTACTGTGTTGAGCGCTTGCCATGCATTATCCCACTTCAATACTCACAGTTACCCTTTTGAGGTGGGTGGTATTATGATCTCCATTTCCCACTGTACTGCTGGATGGATTCTAACTGCCAATGTTCCAGTTAGCAGTCAAGTGCAAACCATTTAACCCTTAAAAAGGACATGTCCTAGTTCTACCTATCCACAGCTATTCCTCTGTCTCTTGATTTCCCTTTTGGACATTGTCACCGAGAGAGAAATTGATTAGCCTGTGCTGCACGCTGCCTACTCTGTGGCCCTGGCTTAAATCCACCTTCACCTACTGGGCACACAACACGGTCCTCTCTGCCAAGCCAACTATTGCCACCTCACACACACACACCCCTGGTGGTTTTAGATGCAAATGAGCTGGATTTGAATCCTAGGTCTACCCGGCACTTCACTCTCTGATCCTCAGTTTTCCCACCTATAAAATGGAGGAGAGGGCTCCATATCTCAGAAACCATTCTAACCTGGCATGCTAGGGCCTGCAAGAGGGGTTTGAGTTTAATAATGTGCTCACGTGTCCAGTAATATGCCTAGTGAAGAGCAGCCCTGGGAACTGGTGGGACAAAAGGAACAATAGGTTGAAGGAATACCAGAGGAACCCACTGCCTTTGCCAAGCCCCTCCTCTTCATATCTTGTTTCTTCCCACAATCTTTGCTGGGTCAACTAAGAGGCAGTTTAGTTTTGGGTTTAAAATTGGGATTTTGGAATCAGATAGAGCTAGGTTCAAGACCCAACTTGTACAAAAATGGTTATAGCTGCATTATTCATAAGTACCAAAGAGTAGAAGCAACCAGAATGCCTATCAATGGATGAATGGATAAATAAAATGTGGTCTATCCATACAATGGAATATAATTCGGCCATAAAAAGAATTAAGTACTGACACATGCTACAACCTGGATGAACCTTGAAAACATCATGCTAAGGGAAAGAAGCCAGACACAAAGAGTCACATACTGCATGATTCCATTTATATGAAATGTCCAGAATAGGCAAATCCGTAGAGACAGAAACTAGATTAATGGTTGCCCGTGGCTTCAGGAAAGGGGAAATCGGGGAGTGACTGCTGGCTACAGGGGTTCTTTTCGGGGTGATGAACATATTCTGATATTAGACAGTGGTGGTGGTTGCACAGCCTTGTAAATATACTAAAAAACACTGAATTGTACACTTGAAAGGAGTGAATCTTATAGTATGTGAGTTATAACTCAATTTTTTTAAAAGGCTAAGTCCAGTGGGCATCTGAACACTGGCCAAGGCCCTGAGGTTCCTCCTCACAAACACAGGGAACCCCATAGAGCCCTCAGATAGCCTTGGACCTCAGAGGAAAGGCGGTAACAGGCCCTGAGCCATTGCTAAGGTCCAGGTGCTCTGTCTAGCTTGTACCAAGCACCTCCTGAGGCAGCTCTGGAAGCATTTCAGAGCAGAACCCTGGATCTTGGGCTGATTATTTAACTCTTTGAGTCTTAGTTTCCAGATCTGTAAAATGGAGCTAATAATAGTACCTGCTTCACAAGATACTTGTGAAAATTAAATAGGACCATCAGGTAAGTTGTATGACATGGGACCAGATACACAGAAGATACTGAATACATGTTGGCCACTAAGAGTCATTGAGTGCTAGTTAAGTTCCACCAACATCCCTAATAAGCAAGAATCATTATTCTCGGCTTACAGATTTTGCCTGTGCCCTCCCCTCCAACATTTAGGAACGCTGGGACACAGTTGTTGAGGATTGAGGAGGCGGAAGCAGACCTGGGACTAAGGGGCCAGTTGGGAGGCTGCTGCAGACAAACCAGTGAGAGATATGGGTAGTTTGTACCGGGCAGTGAGAGGAGGAATGGAGAGAGCAGGTGTGAGAAGTGTTAGGAGGAGAACTTGACAGTCCTGAGTGACTCCCTGGCTGAGGTGTATTTATCGCAGGATAAATATACTAACAAACTGTCTTGATGACAAGAACTCATCAAGGATGACTGACTGCTCCCTGGTCTGGCTTGGTGACTGGGAGGATAGCAGAACTGGCTGAACCCTGAATTCAGAGGCATGGTGAGTGAAAGACCTGGAAAACCCAGAACTATGGGAGAACTCCATGGACTGCCAGAGGAACAAACAAGTCTGTCTTGGAAGAAGTATAGCCAGAATATCTTTGGAAGCAAGGATGTCAAGACTTGGTCTCACGTACCTTGGACATGTTATTAGGAGGGACCAATCCCTGGAGAAGCACATCATGCATGGTAAGGTAGAGGGTCAGCAAAAAAGAGGAAGACCCTCACAAGATGGATTGACACAGTGGTTGCAGCAATGGGCTCAAGCATAATAACGATTGTGAGGGTGGCACAGGGCCAGGCAGTGTTTCATGCTGTTGCACAGAGGGTCACTATGAGTCAGAACCAACTCATCAGCACCTAGTAACAACAACATGGAAGAACTCTGGGCTGGAGGCTTAGATGTATGAATTGCTGTGGTAATGGATAAACTCACACGGGAGGGGTGAGGAAAGAGAGAAGCACAGGGCTGAGAGCTGGCCCCAGAGAGTAGCTACAGTTAAGATGCGAACAGAGAAAGAAGAGCTGGAGAAGACATGGCCAGAGAATGGACCACAGCATCGTGGCAGACTCAAGGGGAAGAAGTCACAGAGAGGAGGGAGCCTGATGGTGCCCACAGGGGTGAGAGACCAGGAGGATGCAGGTCCATAATAGGATCAAATTTCACTTCAAGGAGGCAACTGGGTTTAGTGGGTAATGGAGAGGGGATTGAGGGCAGTGGGTCAAGATCTACAGGAGTGAAGGAAATGTAATGGTGTGGGTTGTTGAGGCAGGGAGTGGGCTTTTATTTTTAATATAGGAGACCCCTGAGGAGAGATGCAGAAAGGCAAAAGAGACAATGAGGAGGTGGCTTGACCTTTGGGCAGAGTTAGCCCCTTCCTCCTGGGAGCTGCCAAATGCTCCCCCTACCCAGCCCTCTGTCCAGTACTGATCACCTTGGGCTGGTGTCATTTGTCTCTGCAACTAGAATGTGAGTAATTCCAGGGCATGAGACCGTCGATTACATTTCTACAGCCCCAGAGCCTGCTATAGAGGGAAGGACAGAGAGCCATAGCTGGGTCATAGCCCAGCTTTGGGGATCCTCAGAGCAATGAGCCTGAGAAGGAGCCAGACAGGCAGACAGACAAGTGGGCTGGGAAGCATCCAGACAGACAAGCAAGCCAACAGACAGATAGGCCGACAAACCACTGGAAAAACCGCCACAGAGACAGGCAGGCCAGGCCGCTGGAATGCCTCCCCTCCCCTTCCTGGTGCCCAGCCCCCGCCCCCACCACTGACACCGCCAGGCCCGGAGCACAGATTTATCTCCAAATGCTACCACAATCCCACTATTGGATTTGTAATCACAGGCTCCAATGTTCACAGGATAAATATACTAACAAACTAATTGTTTGTTAGCTCTGAGGTTGGAGCAATCAACATGTCCAGCATGAGATATGGGCCACTCGGCGGCTCGAATTCAAGCCATCCCCAGGCCGGGGGGCCTGGTGCCATGGGTATACCACAGGCCCCAGCCGGAGCTCCTGGCCCAGTGTGCATGCACATGCCTGAACATACATGTCAGGGGGGGATGGGCAGGAGGGGCTGCCGTGCTCGCTGGCACGTAGCGTCTCTGCCCCTGCCTGAGCCTCATCAGTGGCAGACATAAACTAACTCGGTTCCTGGGGACCCCAGAGGAGCAGCAGGAACTGTTTGGTAGAGAATTATAGCTGTGGGTGAAATTAGATGTACTCTGAGCCCCAAGGCTGAGAGAAATAAAAAGCATTTTAAATGGAGTGTAGAATTCATATTCCTCAGTCACCTTCCAATAAATAAATCTTGTACCATTTTTTTCTGTAAACAGTGGTTACACTCAGCTTCTATTGTCTCTGCATTCCATATGCCATCAGTTGGGGGTGGCTGGGCCGTGCTGGGGTGGGAAGGAAGAAACTGAGGTGCCCCTGAAGTGTGGGGGGACTGGAGACCTGGTGGCTGCCCAGGAGGTGCCCCCAACTTCAAGGAAGCATTAGAAAGGCCCCAGGTCATAGTCCAGCCTCAGGGATTCCTGGGGCAAGTAGCCTGAGATGGAAGTCCTAACCGCCCCAAGTTTGGAGCTGCAGGGATCCAGGGTCTGAGGCCCATGGAGGACAGGGTGGCTCCAGCTCTCCAGGCCCTCTTCCCCCCAAAATGAAGCACTCCATTGGGGATGACAGCTGGGGGGCAGGGGAGACCTTGCAGACCCGGCCAGGGCAGCTTCCTTGTTTCTGGCTTTGTTCTCAAATGCCTTTGCCTTCCAGTTGCAAAAACAATATCTCGTTATTGCTACAGATGTGGGAAAACACAGAAAATCACAAAGAAGAAAAAAATCACCTGCAATTCCGTTGCCCTGGGAAAAAAAAAATCACTGTTGATATTTTGGTATTTTTCCTTCCAAACTCTCTTCTGTATATATATGCATATAAATAAATGTATGTTTTACAAAATACTTAGAATCTTTACATTTGTGAAGTGCCCAACATGTACAAGATACTATTCGAGGAATTTTGAAATATTATCTCTGATTCTTAGTAAAATTCTGCAAAAAAAAAGGAATGATTATTATTAAATATTAATACTAACCTATATTACTAATAGAACCAATATTGGCTCACATTATTGGGTACTTAGCATATACCGGGCACATTCTGCTGAGTACAAACCTGCATGAACTTATGTAGTCACCTCTATGATTCTAGGAGGCTGGCCCCATGTTTAGCCTTCATAGAGGGGAAGAAACTGGCCCAAGACCATGAAGAGAGTGGGTGGCAGAGCCACGATGAAAACCCAGGTTTGTCTGGCTCAGAGTGCATGCGCTCAGCCATCCCCAAGTCTTGCCCTACCTTCCCCCTTCTCCCTTGCCCCACTGCTTCCCAATGTCCCTACAGGCCTCAGACCCACCCCTCCATCAAATCCACCTTCTCTCCTGCTCACATCAGCCATTCTTCTTGGACCTGCAAAAACTGTCCATTTCTCACGTCTTAAGACGTCAGCTGCCCTGACCCTACCCTGCCAGCTCATGAGCAGAGAGGTAATAGAGAGAACTGGAAAAGACCATGGGTTTGGGTTCAGACTGACATGACTTCAGTCCCAGCTCAGCCTCTTACCAGCTATGTGTCCTTGGGGAAGTCATTTCCCCTCTCTGGGCCTCATATGCCATAGCTGGAAAATACAGATTAGAAAAAGAACTATTTTCACAGGGCTATTGCGAAAACCGAATAAGATAGTTGCATGAAGCACTTAGCACGCTATTTGGCACATGCTACAGGGCTCCAAGATGTTAGCTGTCTTTTAAATTAAAAATAAGACACCAAAAATTTAAAAAAGAAAAAAGCAATGACAACACAAACAAGACACTGGGACATATATCCTGGCTCTCTCTCCCCTCTGCTCCTGGTTCTTTCTCCCTTCTCTATTTAATTGGCTGGCACATACCCATTACATAGAATGCTGGTGAGCAGTGATCCAAAGTCAGTTGTTGACACCAGAATAAGGAAAAGAAAAGGAGAGGCTGGCTCCTTCTCAGAGCTTGGCTCACAGTGGTCCTCGGGTCAGCCCACTCACTGACATGTGAATCTATCATTTCCACCAAATGAGTCCACTGACTTGGAAACATTAACTAGACAGAAGCAGGTTGGTATTGTCTTTGAACCCAAGCAGAGAGATGAGGGGCAAGTGAGGCAGGGCTATTTGGGATCCAGCTCTGCCCCTGACTACCCATGACCCGGGGTCACCCTGAGCGGCTCAACCCATGAAAGAGCTCTCCTGACTGCAGCAGCCTGGAGGTCTTCCTGGGGGAAGGAGGGCAACAGGAGCATTTGAAAAGATGGACAGGAAGAGGGGCTGAGTCAGGGTGGGAGGGAAGAGTGTGGGCTGCAGCCCTGGATTCAGGGGCCACAAGATGAAGTCCCAGGCCATGTATTGACTTCTGTGATACTCTGGCCGGGCCCTTCCACTCTCTGGGCCTCAGCTTTCCCCTCTGTGAAATGCAGATGACAATACCCTATTGGAACTACAAGGGTTGTACCAATGGGAATAAAAGAATTATGAATAAGTGAGTGGTTTTGCTCTGAGCCCACGGCTGCAACTGTCTCAGGGTGGCCAGGACTCCCTTCTTCCCAAGCCCTTGGTCATTTATTTTTGGTTAATTAAATGGTAAGATTTTCATGTCTGATTATTTGCTGCCAGCCGGCTTCATTATCGGCTCCCCCATAAATCACCACGGGGGAGCCCAGTTCCAGCTTTCCCACCCTCATGCCTACTCTCAGGCCAAAACCTCCATACCCAGGAAAGCCTGGCCTTGGAGGGACCCCAGCAGAGATGAGAGTTATGATATTTCCAGTCCTGGGAGTTGCACACAGGCTTTCTCTAACCCCCACATCCCAGGCCCTATACCATCTAGACTGAGCTCATTGCCATGATTAGACCCACTTTTACAAATGGGAATATCAAGGCACAGGGTGGTTAGGTAACTTGCCTATGGTCCCACAGCTGGTAAATGGGGAAGCAAGGAATAGAACCCAGGCCATCTGGCTCTGGGCTTTGTGTGCCCCCAACTACTCTGCCTCAATGAGAAGGAAAGCACAGGCTTTGGGGCCAAATGGAACCAGATTCAATTCCCAGCTCTAATGTCTACAAGCTGCATGGCCATAAACAATTACCTTCATCCTTCTGTGCTTTGTTTCCTCAGTTATAAGTGGGCACAGCAATACTTCCCTCACTACATGTTGTGAGCATTAAAAATAACACGTATGACCTGCCTAGGATAATGCCAGACACAGAGGTTTCATTTAGGTCTGAGAGCTTGCTATGTTCCTAATCCAGTGCTCGGGGTAGGGGATATATCCCACAATCTGGGAAAGGAATAGGGACTCCTGGTCTTACCGTGGAGCCCAAACAGCAGCCACAGAAACATATGGGGGCTAGAGGTCTCAAGGAAGCCCCCTGCTGGCTGTGTCTAGAAAGCCTTGAGTTGGCCCCAGCCCCTTCCTGACCCTTGGGTCCTCTTAGCTCCAGGTACCAACCCTGGGGAAAGGGGGAGCTCTGGAAGTATAGGAAGATGCCACAGGACAAAAGCACCATAGTAGCCCCTTTGCTCCAGCTTTTGCCACTGGACAGGCAGAAGGAAAAGGCAGGGGGTGGGACAAGTCCCTCAGGGCAACATAGGGAATAGACTCCCCCATCTGACTGGGACTCCAGAAGACAAGCAGGACCATGCACCTGGTCCAAAGCTCCATCCCCAAACCCAGCACCCAGCCTGGCACAGAGTGAGTGCTTAGTACATATCTGTTGAATGAATGAATAAATAAATAATGGCTGAACAAATCAAAGATTAAATAAATGAATGGATGGATGAGTGAATGAGTGGACAAAAGATGTCTGATTGAACGAATGGCTGAATAAATGAACAAATGATTGAATGACTGAACAAACAGATAAATGAATGGATGAACAAAGAAACAAATCATTGAATGAATGAATGAACAAATGGATGGTTGAATGTATGAATGAATTGGCAAACATAAGAACAAACAAATGATTCGGTAAACAGACAAATGAGCGAAAGAATGAATAAACAAAAAGGAATGATAGAATGAACAGAGAAAGAAAGATCAGAAGGAAGGAAGGGGAGAAGAGTGGGGATGGGGCCGGGAGGGGAGGCAGCTCCTCAAAGGCAACCCGGTCCCTCCGTCCCTCAGGTGAGGATGTCATATTGTCCTCAGCCCCATCCCCTCTGCCAAAGGCTCCACCGCATCCCCAGCAGGTCTGGAGCTCAGGGTGCCTCCTCGCTGGCACTGGCAGTGCTGAAAGCCGGACTGGGGGAAGCACGGCTTGGCTTTGCCAAGAACCCTGCCTAGGCTTTAACTATTACATTAAGCATCTGCTTTGCCATTCACAGATCGGATAGCATTTTACCCCTGAGATATTTGATTTTATTACCTTCCAGGGAGAGGGCCAAGCAAGTGTTCTTATTGATTTGCACATTAAATATATTAGTAATAAAACAACATCTCCGTAAACCAATTGTAAAATCAATATTAATTGGTACCAAAATATCACAAGTAGTTGAATAACAATTAAGGGAGGGGTGAGTCCTGCCTCAGGGCACAGGCATCTGAGGTCCCAAAAGAGAGAGGAACTGGGGGACCAGACTTCAGATTCAGACAGACCTGGGTTCCCCTCTTAGAGCCTCAGTTTCTTCATCTGATAAGTGGGAATTATAATAATTTTAACAGCCAAAGTCTGATGAGGATTAGATAAGGTAATGTGCATAAAATGCCTGACATGTTGTAGGTGCCCAAGAAAGTTCCTTCCTCTCTTGTCCTAGCCCCAAATGTGGGCAAGTGAAAGTAATTTATACTACAGTAAGAAAAGGCACTATTGGCAATGAGAGAGAGACATGGGGTGAGGGGCAGAGAATAGCAGGAAAGTCAGAGAACTAGGCGGGGGTATAATAGTCTGGGGCTATCTGGGAGGGCTCAGGGGGAAGTGACTTAAATCTGTGAAAGACAGAAAAAGACCCAAGGGAAGGGGCTTGGCATGCCAAAGGAAGGCCAGAACTATAGTGCCCTTTCTACATCTCAGATTAAAAAAAGAAAATCAATCAGAGAAGCTTGCAGGGGCCTGCAAGGGTGGGACTGCAGTGCTGGCGTGGGATTTTGGGGTGAGCAGGAGACCCTGGGCCCCATGCTGGACCAGGCACTCTAAGTGACCTTGCAGGCAGCCCAGGCCATGTTGGCTGCTCTTAGGAGCAGGGTGATCAAGGTGCTGGTGAGGAGCCACACAGCATCATTGGCCAACTCCCTGGGACCTGGAGATGACCATCCTGAGGGTCACCGTGGAGTCACCACAACAGCCACAGAACAGAATCTCTCCAGCTCCACCCTGTAAAAAAAAAAAAAAAATTTCTTTTTTTTTCCACCCTGTACCACTCACAGCTCCCAATCCCCTCCCAGTTCTTCCAAAGTGCTTGGGGAGTTCCCCAAAGGCAAAGCATATGGCTCCAAGGACCAGTCCCCTTGGTTCTCCCAGCATCTGCATATATGGGTGCACATGTATTTATTTGGTTGGTTGCTAAATCTCCTCAGTAACAGTCACATTTAATTCTCACAACGGCCTTACAAGGTGGCTTCGAGTTTCACCCTCATTTTACAAATGAGAAAACCACTGCCATTAGATGGTGGGCTGGGATTTGGACTGAGACCTCTCTAACTGCAGAATCCATGTTCCTCCTGCTTCTGGTCACTGCCCGGATGCTCATGGCAGTGGTGCCAGCACAACAGCAGCTCAGCCACCAACACTTAACTCTGGCCTTGCTATTGCGGGTGCCCAAGCTGCCGAATTCAGACCAGAGACACAGTCGCCCATGCTGCGCATAATTGCTACTTTCTCCCATGACTGCTGACTCACTGAACTTCCAATACCCCACAGTTTCCCTTTGCTGTTTAGCAATGACAATAAAAATATAAACAATAGTTACATATCACAAACTGATGAAGGGCCTTGCACTCTGCTAAAAACTTCACACATATTTTCTAATTCAATAGACTGCATAGTATAGGGGTTAAGTTTAGAGGTTCTGGTCAGAATCACCTCAGTTTAAATCCCAGCTCTGCCTCTACTTGTTGTACAACTGTCATTAGTCAGCTATGGCCATGGTAATGCTATGTAACAAACCACCTCAGAACTCAGCCACTTATCAGCAATATTTATTGTCCCACGCACAGGGCTGCAGGCTGGCTAGGATTTGGTTGATGCAGGCAGAGCTTGACTAAGAGGCTGTGCTCCAGGCTGATGGTCAGATTCAAGTCTGCTCCATGGCCTCTTCTCCTTTTGGGACCAAGAGCTACCCAAGGGCATGTCTCCATGGAGACGACAGAAGAGCAAGCGCCAAGCTAAACACCAAGAGCACATTTAAGGCTTCTGCTCATGTCACGTGAAGAACAGGGCATCAGGATTGAATCATTAACAACCTCCATTATGCAGATGACACAACCTTGCTTGCTGAAAGTGAAGAAGACTTGAGGCTGTTACTAATGAAGATCAAAGACCTCAGCCTTCAGTATGGATTACACCTCAACATAGAGAAAACAAAAATCCTCACAACTGGACCAATAAGTAACATCATGATAAACAGAGAAAAGGTTGAAGTTGTCAAGGATTTCATTTCACTTGGATTCACAATCAACACCCACAGAAGCAGCAGCCAAGAAATCAAATGACACATTGCATTGGGCAAACCTGTTGCAAAGACCTCTTTAAAGTTTTAAAAAGCAAAGACATCACCTTGAAGACTAAGATGTGCTTGACCCAAGCCATGGTGTTTTCAATCACCTTATATGCATGAAAAAGCTGGACAACAAATAAGGAATACCAAAGAAATGACACCTTTAAATTACAGCGTTGATGAAGAATATTGAATATATACTAATATATTCTGCCAAAAGAATGAACAAATCCGTCTTGGAAGAGGTACGGCCAGAATGCTCCTTAGAAGCAAGGATGGCAAGACCATGTCTCACATACTTTGGACATGTTATCAGAAGGATCAGTCCCTGGAGAAGGGCATCATGCTTGGTAAAGTAGAGGTTGATTGAAAGAGAGGAAGCCCCTCAATGAGACAGATTGACACAGTGGCTGCAACAATGGGCTCAAGCATAATGATTGCCAAGGATGGCGCAGGACCCGGCAGTGTTTCGTTCTGTTGTACATATGGTCACTGTGAGTCGGAACTGACTCAATGGCACCCAACGACAATAAAAATACACAGGTCATGTCCGCTAGCCAAATGAGTTCACTGGCTAAAACAAGTTCATGGCCAATCTCAACATCAATGGGGCAGGAAAATACACTCCACTCATATGTGAGGGGGAGGGGAATAAAAAATTGTTGAACAATTGTCTGAACTATCACAGTGACCTTGGGCCTCTGTTTGTTTACTTATCTGTAAAATGGAGATATTATCAATTTCTGCCTTATTGGGTTACTATAGGAACCCATCGAGATCATAAACATAAAGTGCTTAGTACATTGCTTTATACATAGCAAGTGCTCAAAACATGGCAGCAATTACCATTATTACTGCTACTATTAGTAGTAAAAACAATCATCCCAGATATGTGATACCAGTGGCAATGTCACCAATTCCCACAGTCTGAATACTCCCGCCCCTCGTCATTTCTTATAAGGCTTAGGAAAATAACCTGTGCCACCTCCCCCATTTCAAATCTGATTTTTCTACTGACACTGCCCTCCACCAACTTGGCCAGCGGACCCCAGCCCTATTGGTGGCCGAGAAGTTCACAGTCACCCAGGCTGACCAGATGCTGGGCCTCCACACCTGCCTCCAGCAGTAGAGGATTAGGTCTGGTTCAGGACCTCCATTGTCCAGTTTCTTAGGGCACTTGGACACTAGGTTCCAATGCTGTGCCCACTTGTCTGGCGGTCTGAGGTTGCCGGGGTGAGGCACTGTGAGGGCCCTCACCCCAGAGAGCTCCCTGCTGCCTGCCCTGCTACCTGATGCAAGGGCCCAGGGAACCCTCCACCAAGCCCAGGCTCTCTCACCATCTCTCCCCTGGGCTGCTGCCATCACCTCCTCTTCTCCCATGCCCTCTCCTGTCTTCTGCAATCCATTCTCCACACTGTGTTAAAAACTTTTCACTTCTCACTTCCTCAAACCCTCTGTGGATGGCCAAGACCCTTAGGATAAAGACCCAAACCTTTACCCTGGATTATAAGGCCCAGCACAACCCTACCTTGAACTCCACTTGAGCCCAACTCCTTACCTCCCTCCCACACTCCAAACATTCCTCCTTCATTCCCTCCCACGAATGTTGCCCAGCTCTCCCATCTGAAGGCCTTAGCACTTGCTGCTCCCACAGCCTCAATTCTCTCCACCCAGTCCCCTGTCCCAAGTGCATCCTTCAGCCTCAGCTGAAGGAAGCTAGACACCCCCCACCCTTCCAGACTAGGAATCTTCTTCCTCAAAGCCTGAAACTTCCTCTTCTCAGCACCCCTGTAATTAATTGTCAAATTCCATCTCCCTGCTTCCGCCCTGCCACCACACACACAGACTGTGACCTCTGCTATGGCAGGAGTGGTAGCTGGTATACTCACAGTGGTGGGTATTCCATCAACATCTGTTGAGCAACTAACATACTCCATGCCTGAGCCTTCCACCTCCAGAGCTGGCCTCCACTTCTCAGAACCCTTACTCGATTGTGAGGAATCTTCTCATGGGGGTCCCATATGGGATGGGGGCTCAACCAGAGTCAAAGACTTATGGTCTTTACAGCCAGAGAAGGGCTTAGAACCCATTAAGCCAGCCCTCATTGGAGAAGTGTAGAGACTGAGGCTGAGAGAAGGGGTCTGATTTGCCCATGATCACTCAGTGAGTAAGAGGTAGGGCTAAGACTTGAACCCAGATCTCTCTGACTCCAAGTTCCATGCTTTGTCCATAAGCCTTGGCCTCACCTGCTCCCATGATACTTTGTTCTTCGGCACAGTGGCAGCCTTGTGGGGTGGAGGAAGCTGGCATCCCAGGTTCCCACATCATCTGGCCATTTATTGATTGACTGAGAGAAGGTCATACTGTGAACCCCCTTTCTGTCCCCAAAGTTCACCCCAGGAGACTTATGAGAGCCCCATCCCTGACTGGCTCCCACTAGACAGACTTCCACAATGCACTGCACTTCTCCTGTGGCACTTATCACAAACATTATGTTATAATTGTTGGACACTTGTTCAAATTCAGCTCCCTGATCAGAAGGCAAGTGTCCTGAGAACAAGGACTGAGTCTGTCTTATTCGCTTCTAAATCCCACACCCATCACAGTGCCTAGCACACAGCAGAGGCTCAACAACATCTGTGTGTCAGTAGTAGAATTCTCGCCTTCCATGTGGGAGACCCAGGTTCACTTCCTGGTCAACGCACTTCATGCGCAGCCACCACTTATCAGTCCGTGAAGGTTTGTGTGTTGCTATGATGATAAACAGATTTCAGTAGCGCTTCCAGACTAAGACAGACTAGGAAGAAAGGCCTAGCATTCTACTTCTGAAAATCAGCCAGTGAAAACCCTGTGGATCGCAATGGTTCAATCTGCAACCAATTATGGGGATGGCACAGGATCAGCCAGCATTTCATTCTATCCTATATGGGGTCGCCATGAATCAGGAGCTAACTTCAGGCATCATTTGGTTACGTGCACACTGAAATAAAGAAAAAGTGGGAGGGGGGATTATTGGCAAGGCCCAGAGAGGGGTAGGACAGGCAACTCGAGACCTGGTGAGGAGCTGGGAACTAGGACAGGAAAGACATCCAATATCAGACAGGAAGACTGTCCCTGTCTTCTCTCAGGGTTTCTGCTTCATTCTCCTCTCTCTGCACATGGCCCCAGCCCCAACCTCAACCACATACAACACACACCCAACAAGACTGTTCAGAGACGTTCTGAATTAATCCAGATATCCAATTCCTGGGAAAGAGACTCTGGTTGGTTCCAGCAGCCTACAGTCAGTTGTCCCCCATGCATTTGCTGCTGAGGTCACGTCTGAAACTGAGGGGACAGATCTCAAAGAGTAGCGTGGGCTTAACAGACACTCAAAAGGTGACACTCCCACCCCTCAGCTTCAGTTTCCTCCTTTGTGAAGTGGGATAGCAATACCGCTTCCTAGAGTTGCTGTGAATAGCGAATGCACCGGTAGACAATAATAATTCTTAAGATGGTCACAGAAGCCACCATGCACCAAGTTTGCTCGGTACCAGGGACTGTGCTAGGCCCTTTCTCTGCAGGATCGTACTGGGTCCTCGGAACAACCCTTTGGGGATGATGCCTTTATTGCTGCCACTTTACCAAGGAGGAAACCGGGGACCAGAGAGGGGAAGTGACTTGTCTAATGTCATACAGCTCATGAGTAGCAGAGCTGGGATTCCAAGGCAGGTCTTCCCATCTGCAAAAGTCACATTTTCACACCCTGCCTTGGGCCCTCTTTTGCTAACAGTGTCCTTGAGGTTGTAGCTGCTGCTGGAAGAGGGCAGAAGAGAAAGTACTTTCTAAAGCCAGAGGAAAGGGCAACGTTTATCATACCTCGTGGGGGGCCCCCTCATTACACAGACATGAAATAACTCTTGTGGGGGTTCTTCAGGGACTGTGGACCTTACACCTTCACTGCTCCTCTGGCTTCTTTAGGGTCTGAGGTGGCTGCCTCTCCAAGGGTGCCTGGGCAGAACACATGCTTGAGAGTCACCTGTTCCTAGAGCTACATGGCCACCTCCACCTAGATCAGCAAGTGGTCCTCGCTCTCAAATATCCCATCTGGAGGAATCACCAGCTACATGCCAGTCCTGAGGCCGACATGATCCCGCCACTGGAAGATGTTTAACCGGAAGGCTTATTTTCCACGGCAAGGAGTCATGGAGAGAAATTGCTTTTCTTTTTCTTGTCTCCTTTCTCCAAAGACACCCATTTTCTCTGCTGGCAGTCCATGCTGGAGAGGGCAAATTGCACCAAGAAGTAGGAAGAGGCATGGAGGGGCTGCCGGGAGGGCCGTGGGAGGAGCACAGTGGAGGCCCCTGCAATGTGTCACGCTGTGTGGCCCACACCTCATTTCTTAGTATAAACCAGAAGGGTCATGGCCCTGAGACTGCAGAGCTTTGCTGTACTCCAGCCTCAGGACTCTCCACCACCCCTCCTGCTAGAGAACAGCCCCATCCAACTAAGCACACGGTCACCTGAGTCTGGCAAGCAGCCTCCCCCCACACCCACCGAAATGAAGGCCCCAAGGGAGACCACAGGCCCAGAGAGCTGGGATTTTAAAAAAAAATTAGTGAGGGGTGGTGGTAAAGGGAGCAGATGCAACCTCAGGGCCAGCACCACCCACAATTTCCACCTGTGCCTGCTGGGGTGTGTGTATGTGTGTGTGCGTGTGCGTGCACACCTGTACACGTATAAGCAGGTGTGTGTGTGTGTGCACACCTGTACGTGTATAAGCAGAGTGTGTGTGCATGTGGGTACATACCTGTACGTGTATAAGCAGGTGCGTGTGTGTGTGTGCATGTGGGTGCATACCTGTACATATATAAGCAGGGTGTGTGTGTGTGTGTGTGTGCACACCTGTACATGTATAAGCAGGTGTGTGTGTGTGTGCACACCTGTACGTGTATAAGCAGAGTGTGTGTGCATGTGGGTACATACCTGTACGTGTATAAGCAGGTGCGTGTGTGTGTGTGCATGTGGGTGCATACCTGTACATATATAAGCAGGGTGTGTGTGTGTGTGTGTGCATACCTGTACATGTATAAGCAGGTGTGTGTGTGTGTGCATGTGGGTGCATACCTGTACGTGTATAAGCAGGTGTGTATGTGTGCGTGTGTGTGCATACCTGTACATGTATAAGCAGGCGTATGTGCGTGGCTGTGTATATGCATGCTATAGATGTGCATGTGCCTGGTGCATGGAGTGCACGTTCGAGTGTGTGCACAGATGTGAGTGTGCATGACCATGCACGAGCATGGTGTATGTGTGCACGTATGGGCACATGCTGCACCAGACAGCCTTCAGGTGTGTGTGCCTCTGTGTGCCTCTGTGCACCTTGGCCATGTACACCTGTCAACGAACCTGCTGGTCTGCCTGGCGTGTGCACAGATGCAGGACCTGTGTGTGCTAGAGGAGAGGCCTGATACCTACCTGCCTTTCTCCAGCTGACACCCCTCTGCCCAGTTCCAAGCTTTCTCTAAGTTGAAAATGTTTGATTCCATGATTTGATACTATTGTTTTAACTTTCCCCCTTCTAAGGATTGCCACCTCTGCAGCAGTTACTAGCTGAGCTTTGACAAATAATTCCAACCACCAGGATTTAAGCATTCACAAGAAAAAAGGAACACAGGACTCCCCTCCTCCATCCCTCTTCCTTCTCGTCCTGTGGTCACCAGCCCCAGCCAACTCAGCACCCTTCCCTAATGCCAGCAAAGCCCAATGAGGATAAGGAGAGATGGCCATGAATGGGTAGGCTTACCCAGGTCCCTCCAACCCCGCAGCCTCTCCTGGGGACCTCCAGGTCTGGAGCCACCCCCACCCCACCAGGAAGACACTGGCTGCCATGGAAGCCCAGCCGGCAACAGGGCTCCAGCTCTCTCCTTGGGAGCGGCCAGACGGGTGTCAGGTGCCTCCTTCCCTCCATCCCCGCATTGTAAATAATGCCGAAAATGAGTGGTTTTTAAAGAGTGTCCAGTGGGATTCTGGAGCCTTGTTTTAATTATACAAAAACAGCATGGGTGCTTGGGCAGATGTTGGCGCTAATTGTTTTGAAAGCAAGCCCTCTTGGCTCTGAAGAATCCCTTGTTTGGGCACATTTTGATGCAATTCCCCAGCCATGCAGGTGAGGTCATTCCGTCGCTGAGCGGGTGGGAGGCTCTCCCCCCGCCCCACCACAGGCAGGCACACACTCTGCCCAAGACTCCCCCGCCCCCAGGCAGTAGGGTAGTTGGGGTGAAAGGGAAGATGGGGGTCAGGCAGACCAGGATTTTGTAGTCAGGGTCCCCTCCTCTCCTGACCTCACCCTTCCCCACTCCAGGCCCTCCCCACAACTGCCCCTTTTCGCAGCCAGATGAAAGGACACATTAAAGCTGAGAACAGTGGCAGTGACCACAGATAGAAGAAGCAAGGGAGGCTGGGATTTGCCGTCACTGAATCCCTACTATGTGCCTGGCCCTCCACAAATATGATCTAATTTGATTATGCCCCACAGTGCTGCAACATAAGCATTATTCCCCCTGTTTAACGGATGAGGACTCAAAGTAGCAAGCCAAGGTCACACAATTAGAGACCTACAAAGTTGGGACTCCGGTCTTCCTCCTGTGCCTGGAGGCTGAAAGAGCAACGAGGAACAGGGATGGGCCCAGGAGTGTGAGAGAAGGGATGAGTGGAGGGACGGTTGGCTAGATGAGTGAACAGAGGCGTGGGCAGGACCAGGAATGGCTGGCCCGTAGTGTGTGCTGGGAGACATGGTGGGTGCAGGGGGCAATTTTTGCCTTTGAAATCCTGCCTTTGACTCCTCTACCGCCAGATGGGCTTCTCATAGGCTGAGGAACCCCTTCTGAGAAGCCCGACTGGGGAAGTGGGAGGCTGCAGTAGAGTCTCACCCCCAAAAGAATCAGGCAGGAACCTAACAAGGGTGGTGTCAGGGGAGCTCAGAAATAAACCGAAGGAGAAAGACACAGAGAAACAGCGACAAAGAGGCAGAGACACAAAGGCAGAGACAGAGAGGGATGGAGAGACTGCACCAGGGTGCAAGGCAGGGCTCAGGGGGGCTGGCAAGCCCTGCGGAGGGACAGGCCTGGATGGGAGGAGGTGATGGATGGCGCGCCCATCAATTTCTGAAGGCCAAGGCTCGGAGAGCAGCAGAGTCAGTGAAATTTACATTATTAATCTCTTGTAATAATCTATGACTCAAGCAGACTGAGAAAATAGCAGCGGCTACGCAGTGACCAGCCTATATAAATAACGGCTCCGCGCTCAATTTAATTGCACTCCAGTGAAAGTGCTCCTCTTGTATCTTTCTAATTACTTTAGTTTCATTAGGCCTAGCAGAGAGAGAGAGAGAGAGAGCCAGAGAGAGAGCCAGAGAGAGGGCGGGAGGCAGCGCCGCCACTGAGCGCCGCAACAATGAAAAATTCATATTCCGTTTTTTTTTTTTTTTTGTTCTGTGAAATATTTAAATGTTAATAGCCATTCAGTCCCTGACATGCTATCTCACCAGTGTGGAGTTAAACAGAAAATCTATTTAATCTAAGGAATCTCATTAAATGGTCATGGCAAGGCAGTGGCTCGAAGGTAGTCAATAGCGGGGGAGAGAGGGGAGAGAGAGAGAGGGAAAAAAGAGCCCGCTAAGATTCTTTAATTTAATTTATTGTCGTGCATGAGACACCAGGAGAGGCGGAGAGATGCTGGTTTCTGCGCCTCCATTTGAGTGGATAATGATTAAATGTTTTCTATTGTGTTACAGCTGGTATGTATTATCACAGAGAGAGTGAGAAACACCAACTCTCAGCAATTTTGACTGCTTTCCAAATATTAGCTCCTCTTAAAGCCATTAAAAGATTATCACTGATTTAACCAAATGTCTGCTTGGAGCATTAGCAACAGTCTGTTCTTTGAATCCCCAGAATGCCATTCCTCTCTCCTCTCCTCCGATTATCTCATCCACCCAGCAGTATTTAATTTCATTCCCATGAATATGCAATGAATTTAATTTTGAACACTATTTTCATCTGCTCCTGTAATCACAAAAAATGCTGGTGTAATTAGTTTCTAATTACTTGCTTTAATTGTTGTAGTAATCATTTTAATTACCCAAACGCACAGACATCAAATGCTAAAAGGAAAATAATCGGCTTGTACCTCCTACCTTGTTTTTTTATACTCGGTGTTTGATATCTCGGTTTTGACACGGGCAACCTTCACCCAGCCGGGGGGTGCTGGGGAGGGGGGGGTTCTGCGGAAGGGGGCCGCAGGGCCCGGGGAGGCTGCTCCAAGCTGGGCCTCTGCGCAATCTGCTCGCAGAAATTTGCATGCCCCCCAAAAAAACCATTAAGTTAAAATATACAGTTATTGTACCTTTCTGGGCCGGGCGCCACGCACGAGCTTATTGCCGAAGCCCAAACCGGCACGAGCAGATGGTAAATCATGAAATTTTATGAAATTATTACGCCGGCGAGGTGTTTTGAATAGGAGCAGCTGTGAAGGAGATGGGACGTTATAAACACTCACAGGTGTTACCATCTTCCCCACTGCCAGCCGTAACATAAAAAAAAAAAAAAATTAAATTATAAACAAACCGGCAAATGTTGTAATCTCTCTCCTCGACACACTCCTTACAGGGAAATTGCTTAAACTAAGCAAAGAATTCAATTTTAATTTGCATAAAATATTTATCAAGGCTTACGCAAATTTCCGCGCGGCTCCCTTCCTGCCAAGTTTAAAATTGCTCAGACGTACAGAGGTGCAATACCGGCATGTGAGGAGGCCATCAGGCTGGCCCTCCCGGCCGCTCGAGCCTGCACAGGCGGACACGCGCCGCGATTAGCCGCCGGCCGGGGCCTGCCAATTTTTTTTCCTTTTTTTTTTTTTTTTGCAAACAGATTGTTTTTCTCATTATGTTTTTATATCTACCTAAACTGTTAATTAGGCACTTAGAAGATTTTTTATTGGGGCCTAAGTGTAACAAGCTGCTTTGTTTGCGGGCATGTACCTTGCTGCTGTTCTGTAAACACGGGCTTTTTGCTCCGAAAGCCTCATTTCCAGCCTATTAGAGGGATGGCATTACTGCTGGGAGGAGGCGGCTCCGACCTAGAGAAGGAGGTCTCAGTTCTGCAGGCAGGCCCAGGTCTGGGGCTCCAGGTTTGGTCCTGGACTGGCCATAGGAGAGAGGAAGGAGAGCAAGAGGGGGGGGGGGGGAACGGGGGGGGCGGGGGGAAGCTAATGAGGGAACCTGATGGGCTAGCAGGCAGCTGAATTTTGGTGAGGTCTTCCCTGACCCTGGGCCTCTGTTTAAACCCATAAACTTCTTAAGGTCTAATTCCTGAGTGCAAGGCCTTAGAGGCTGTACCTGAACCCCTAATTTGTTCCCACATATGGTGCTTCTGCCATCAACTACTGGTCTTTCTGTTCCCTGAACTCACCGAGCTCATTCCCACGTCAGGGCCTTTGCACTTGCTGTTTCCTCCTTCTGGAATGCTCTCCCCCAAGATCTTCACAGGGCTGATGCCTCAGGTCAAAGACTGCCTTCTCACAGAAGCCATCACTTACCACCCACATGACCCTAGAGAAGTTTCTTCATAGCACTCATCACAACCTGAATTGACCCTGTTTAAGTATTTGTCAGTGCAAATGGTTAAGCCCTCGCTGCTAACCAAAAAGGTTGGCAGTTTGAGTCCACCCAGGCAACTCGGAAGAAAAGCTTGGTGATCTATTTCCGAAAAATCAGCCACCGAAAACCCTACAGAGCACAGTTCTACTCTGACCCACATGGGGCTGCCGTAAGTCAGAATCAACTCAATGGCAACTAGAAACTGGTAAAAGTAATTTGTTTATTGCTTCCCTCTCCCCCACTGAGACAGAAGCTCCATGAGAGCAGACCCCTGTTTAGTTTACCACATCAACCTTCCACTGAGAGCAGTGCCTGGCACCTAGTAGGTGCTCCACAAATGAGTAAATGAATGAATATAAACTCTGCACTTAGGTACATGCACAAACCCTCAGCCTTTTTTTTAGCCAAATGCAAGGAGCCTGACACCTAGTAGGTGCTCAATCACTATTTGTTTAAAGAATGAAGACTCCTTTGACTCCATCAGATAGGTCAACTTTGTGCCAAGAACAAGCACAGTGGTGATGCCCCCCACGCCAGGCCCTACATGATGCCGTTGCCGCCCACATGGCCTGCCTTCCTGTAATTGGGCATCCAACTGAACTGCAGGCAAACTCAGTCAATCAGCACCCAGTACCACCCAGGTTCCGGCAGGCCACCCTCAGAGGTGCCTGCATCCACCCTCTAGTCAGCATCCAGGTGACGGTTGTAGAGGGAGGGGAGGGCACCCTTCATAAGGAGCTGGGATCAATGAGAAGAATGAATTAACTTCGGTGAGTGACTAATGAGGAAATACTCAGGTTATACGTACTGCAAAAATATCTGAGCATCAGATAAACTGGGACGGGAACTGAGAATTGGGATCAAGGATTATGGGAAAGACAGAGGTGGCAGCTGATCTCCAGCCAGTGCCACCACCATTCCACCCCACCTCCATCTTTGACCACTGTCTGTGGATAATAACAGAAGTGGCCTTATGGGGTTGCCAGAGAATGCAATGAGAAAGACCATGCCTGAGAAATCCTCAGTGCTACATAAATGTTTGCTCTTGATATGATTATTAAGGCGCCTTGCCCCAAGGACCTGATCCTGGGGTCTCCCCATAACTGTGGCAATCCCTCTGCTGAGCACCCTCCCCTACTGTCACCTGCCTTCCCCAGGCCCTGGGCATGAGCCTAGTAGGTACTTTCATCCCCATTTAACAGATGAGGAAACTGAGGCTCATTAACTTGCTCAAAGTCCCACAGGGGCAGAGGCCCAAGAATCCAGAGCCATGAGAGGAACAGATGGGGAGTCAAAGGGGTCATTCCAACTGAGAGTCCAGTTCAGAACCTTCTAAGGTCATGGTCAGTCTGAGCAGAGCTCAGCCCAAGGTGGAGAGGCTCCAAATTCAAGGTTAAACCAGGTCGGAGAGGAGACCTTCAGGCTTCTAGGAGGTCAGTCCACTCATAGCCAGAACTCAGTGGTTCACCCTGGTTAGGAGCCAGAGTTGAGTAGGCAAACAGGGTATTCTGGAATCGGGCACCAGTGCACCATTTCCTTACCTGTTAAATGGGCACAGGAAGGGTACTAGTCTCATCAGTGAGGAGCAATTCCAGACGTGTATGACCATGGTGCTCACATGGGTCCCAGTCGCTGTGTTCACATATTTAATCTTCGTAACAACCCCATGGGGCAGGCTCTATTATTATCTCCATTTTATAGAGGAGGAAATGGAGGCACAGAGAGGTTAAACAATTTGCCCAAGGTCACAGAGCTAGGAAATGGAGGAGCTGTGATTTGAAACCAGGCTAACCTAGCACCAGGGCCTGACCACTAACTATCATGCTTTGCTCTCCCATAGTAGGTATTCAGTCTTGCTGGATGCATCCCAGATTGTCCATGTTTTATCTGGAGGAAACTATGGGGGTGGGAGTGGCTGATAGGGGCATAGGGAGCCTGCCCATGAGAGGACAGGGTGAAACCAGGGGCGGAGTCTGGGCAGCACCAGAAAAAGCACTCAATAACAGCTACTGTGTGCAATGCACAGTACTAAGAGGTGTGCAAGCTGGATCTCATTAAATTCTTGCCACAGCCTGAAGAGGTATTTGCTATTATCATGCCTGTCTTTACAGATGAGGACAGTAAAGCTCAGATAAGTGACCTCACTTGCCCAAGTCACATAGTGAACACACAGGAAATGGCAGAGAGGAGTTTTGAACTCAAGTCTGAGATACCCCAGAATATTTGCTGTTGACCATTACATGATGCTGCATGATGCAAAGGACAGGGTCACGCAGCCTGGGCTCAAATCCCAGGTGAGTAAATGTGTGACCTTGGGCATGTCAGTTCCCTGGCCTGAAGGTCTACTTCGACCCCATGGGTTCGGCAGTCCTTTCCTACATTGCAGAGCTAATGGGCATTTTCATGACAACATCAGCTGTCAAATATCAGGCACACAGTAGACACTCAGGAAAAGTCATTTGTTATGACCATTCTCTTTGTCTTTTCCTTTTTACCTCCAACCAATTCCAGTGGAAGGAGGCCAGGCAGGGAAATTGAGGCAGGTGGCGATGGTTGCATGTGCAGAGGCAACCCAGACAGGATGAAGAGGTGGACTTACCTTTAGAGTGAAATGCAGGGTTGGGAATTGAGCCTGCTGATCCCCTCTTACTCCCTCCACCTCTGATCCTGGGTGCTGACTTGGGTGCCCATGTGGATGGGGAAGCCCCTGTGTGCCTGTTGCTCTACATATCAGAAATCACTTCTCAAACTCTTCCCCTACTACCTCATTGCCTGGCCCCAGTTGGACTCCGAGGACACAGGAGGGTCATATCCAGTCCCCTATATCTTGAGGAAAACCCTAAACTGGTGGGACATGGTCGGCTCTAACCCAGGCTAGCCAGGAGAGCCCAGAGGAGAAACAGGGTGTCTGGGTGGGGCACAGGGTTGGGCTTCATCATTAGCAACAACCCTGTGGGGTGTGGTGTGTACACAGTCAAGCTCAAACCCTAGCTCCACAACTGATAAGCTGTGTGACTTTAGGGACATTCCTTCACCTCTCTGTGCCTCGTCTTCATCATAGGCAAATGACAATATCATTAGTACCCCCTCACGAGGAGGTCGAGAGCATTCAGCCAGCTGATGCTGGACTCAGTCCTTGCTCCCCAATTGCAGGGTTCACTACAATTTGGGTTGTTCAGACTCATTGTACAGACAAGTAACTGAAGTTTCCAGAAGCACAATGACTGGCCCAAGCTCACCCAGCTCCTGAGTGACCCAACTGGATCTGAGGCCAGGCCCCTGACTATAAGCTCCATAGGACCTAGGGACATAGGGATCTATTTGTCTTCTTGTTGAATCTCCATACTCGACACAGGAAAATGGAAGGGAAGGAAGGAAATTAGATGGTCATCAAGGATTTCACCAGGGAGGAAAGGATGGGAAGGACATTCTAGGCAGAGGGAACAACAGAGGCAAAGGCATGGGAGCGTGAGAGGGGCCACTTCAGAAAACTGGAGCCACCCAGCAATCCGCGGTGGAAATGAGAGGTAGTTGGCAGAAGAGATGAGACTGGCCCCGTGGCTTGCTGGTAAATGGTTGGCAACTGGCTCTCTTTAACAAGGTGGGAGAGAAGGGGTGGGGGAAGGCCTGATTTACAGTGTTTGCCAATTTGTATGGTGTAAATACTCCCACCACGACTAATTTCAAGCTACCAGCATGACATCGAAGAGCCAGCAAAATTCCTGAAAATTTAGCAATCAGATCCTGTGAGCCAGTAATAGCAGGTGAGACTAGGGAAGGTCAGACCTTCCTCCTGGGACTGTCTGCCTGGACCCCACCACTCCTCACATGTGGAAGGGAGACTTTTGTGTCAACTTCCCACCTGAGCGATAGGGTTAACTGTTCTAGGGCAGGGCCGTACGGTGGATACCAGAGAGTCCAAGTGCAGCAACATCTTTATTTTCCATCCCCCTCCTCCATCTGGGGCAGAGGTAGAGTGTAGGGCCAGCAGAGAGAGGCCAGAGTCTCGCCCAGGCAGTGTTTCCAGCCCACTGCCTCCCACTCCAGCTAGGGAGCCGGGGGGCCCAGCCAAGCAGGTGGTGGCAGGGTCACCCTGGGAAGAGTTATTGGGGCCTGGGTGGAAGCAAGAAGATATTATGCACCAAAGGCCACAGCCGAGGACACTAATCTGAACAGACAAGGAATCAATGGGAATTTCTATTTAGGGAGGAAATCAATAGGAATTTCAAGGTAGGAAAAAGGGGAATTACCTTTAATTGGAGTTCTCGTCCAGCTAGGTCTCTGGTGAGGCTCAGGTGTCTGGTGAAGCCAGGAATCACCAGGCCTTCAAGGGACAGCCAGGGTGACCCCTCACCCTGCCCTGGCCCAGCCTGGCACACCCCCACTAGGTAAGAGATCCCTTCTCTCACAGGGCCCCTAGGCCTCTTGTTAGGAGCCAGGGTTGAATAGGCAAACAGGGGATTTTGGAACCAGGCACCAGAAAGCCATTTCCTCAACCTGTTAAATGAGCACAGGAAGAGTACTAGCCTCAACAGTGAGGAGCAAATTCCTGGTGTGTAAGACCATGGTACACACATGGGTCCCAGGTGCTGTGTTCACATATTTAACCTAACAACCCCATGGGACAGGTTCTATTATTATCTCTGTTTTATAGAAGAGGAAATGGAGGCACAGAGAGGTTAAACAATTTGCCCAAGGTCACATATATAGGAAATGGAGGAGCTAGGATTTGAACCCAGACTAATCTAGTAGCAGAGCCTGAGCACTTACCACCATGCTTTGATGCCCCATAGTAGGTATTCAGTCTTGCTAGATGCATCCCACCTTGCCCATGTCTTGTCTGGGGGAAACCATGGGGCTGGGGGTGGCTGGCTGGGGCATAGGGAGCCTGCCTTTGAGAGGACAGGGTAGTTCAAGTCACATGGGGAGGACCTGAGACTGTGGCTGCGCTCATTGTCGTCCCTCCAAACACACACAGACATTCATTCCCCTAGGCCGTGTCCCTATAAGGAAAAGATACTCTCAGAAGGAGGCCCAGCAGCACCCAGATTCCCAAACAGAGGGTACATCTTGGCTGCTGAATAGTGCCTGACCAAGAAGCTTACCATGTGGGATCCTCAAGCCCTGAACATCCCCTCCCTAAAATGATGGACTCCACCCCCAGCTGGGGGCCACCTGGGAGCTTAGCCTGGGCTAGGTGGTAGGAAAGTAAATCTCCTGGGCCTGCTACGTGCCAGTGGCTTTTCTGTGACGGCTCACCAGATCCTCACAAATGTCCTGTCAGAAAAGGAGAGAACATCACCCCGGAAACTGAGCTAAAGGGTGCAGATGGCCAGCCCCCACATTCCCCAAAAGTGAAGTCTCTTCTATAGTTCTTGAGGCAACCCATTGGTGTGATGGCTATTCCAACTTGGACTTAGAAACCCCGGACACCCTTTTAACTCAATACTGAAGTCACTCCTGAGGTTCACCCTTTAGCCAAAGATTATACAGGCCTATAAAACAAATAATACCATATGTAGTTCAACCACGTATACGAGACTATATAGGTACCCCAGCCCAGGGACAAGAAGGAGAAGGCAGGAGGGGACAGGAAAGCTGGACGAATAGAAATGGGGAACACAAGGTTGAGAAGGAGAGAGTGTTCACATGTCACAGGGTTGGCAACCAATGTCACAAAATAATATGTATATTAATTGTTTAATGAGAAACGAATTTGCTCTATAAACTTTCACCTAAAACACAATAAAAAAAAAATAATAAAAAGACTTAGAATCCTCTACACCAACAAAAAGAATATCGAAGAGGAAATCACCAAAACAATACCATTTACAGTGGCCCCCAAGAAGATAAAATACTTAGGAATAAATCTTAACAGAGATGTAAGAGACTTATACAAAGAAAACTACAAAACGCTTCTGCAAGAAACCAAAAGAGACCTACATAAATGGAAAAACATACCTTGTTCATGGATAGGAAGACTTAACATTGTAAAAATGTCTATTCTACCAAAAGCAATATATAGATTTAATGCAATTCCAATCCAAATTCCAAAGACATTTTTTAATGAGATGGAAAAAAAATCACCAACTTCATAAGGAAAGGAAATGGGCCGTGGATAAGTAAAGAATTACTGAAAAAGAACAAAGTGGGAGGCCTCACTCTACCTGATCTTAGAACCTATTATAACACCACAGTAGTCAAAACAGCCTGGTACTGGTACAACAGGTACATAGACCAATGGAACAGAATTGAAAATTCAGGCATAAATCCATGCACATATGAGCAGTTGATATTTGACAAAGGCCCCCAAAACAGTTAAATGGGGAAAAGACAGTCTTTTTAACACATGGTGCTGGCATAGCTGGATATCCATCTGCATAAAAATGAAACAAGACCCATACCTCCCTCCATGCACAAAAATGAGCTCAAAATGGATCAAAGACCTAAATATAAAATCTAAAACAATAAAGATCATGGAAGAAAAAATAAGGACAATGTTAGGAGCCCTAATACATGGCATAAGCAGTATACAAAACGTTACTAACAATGCAGAAGAAAAACTAGATAACTGGGAGCTCCTAAAAATCAAACACCTATGCTCATCCAAAGACTTCACCAAAAGAGAAAAAAGAATACCTACAGACTGGGAAAAAGTCTTTAGCTATGACATTTCCAATCACTGCCCAATCTCTAAAATCTACATGATACTACAAAAACTCAACTACAAAAAGACAAATAACCCAGTTAAAAAATGGGCAAAAGATATGAACAGGCACTTCACTAAAGAAGACATTCAGGTAGCTAACAGATACATGAGGAAATGCTCACAATCATTAGCCATTAGAGAAATGCAAACCAAAACTACAATGAGATTCCATCTCACTCCAACAAGGCTGGCATTAATCCAAAAAATACAAAATAATAAATGTTGGAGAGGTTGTGGAGAGACTGGAACACTTATACACTGCTGATGGAAACTAAAATGGTACAACCACTTTGGAAATTGACTCGGCACTTCCTTAAAAAGCTAGAAATAGAACTACCATACGATCCAGCAATCCCACTCCTTGGAATACATCCTAGAGAAATAAGAGCCTTTACACGAACAGATATATGCACACCCATGTTCATTGCAGCATTGTTTACAATAGCAAAAAGATGGAAGCAACCAAGGTGCCCATCAACGGATGAATGGATAAATAAATTATGGTATATTCACACAAAGGAATGCTACGCATCGATTAAGAACAGTGATGAATCTGTGAAACATTTCATAGCATGGAGGAGCCTGGAAGGCATTATGCTGAGTGAAATTAGTTAATTGCAAAAGGACAAATATTGTATAAGACCACTATCATAAGAACTCAAGAAATAGTTTAAACAGAGAAGAAAATATTCTTTGATGGTTACGAGAAGGGGGGTATTCACTAATTAGATAGTAGATAAGAACTAGTTTAGGTGACAGGAAAGACAACATACAATACAGGCGAGGTCAGCACAACCAGACTAAACCAAAAGCAAAGAAGTTTCCTGAATAAACTGAATGCTTCTAAGGCCAGCATAGCAGGGGCGGGGACTTGGGGACCATGGTTTCAGGGGACATCTAAGTCAATTGGCATAATAAAATCTATTAAGAAAACATTCCGCATGTCACTTTGGAGGGTGGCATCTGGGGTCTTAAACGCTAGCAAACGGCCATCTAAGATGCATCAATTGGTCTCAACTCACCTGGACCAAAGGAGAAAGAACACCAAGGACACAAGGTAATTAAGAGCCCAAGAGACAGAAAGGGCCTCATAAACCAGAGACTACATCAGCCTGAGACCAGAAGAACTAGATGGTGCCTGGCTATAACCAATGACTGCTCTCACAGGGAACACAACAGAGAACCCCTGAGGGAGCAGGAGAACAGTGGGATGCAGACCCCAAATTCTCGTAAAAAGACCAGACTTAATGTTCTGACTGAGGCTAGAAGGACCCCAGTGGTCATGGCGCCCAGACCTTCTGTTGGCCCAGGGCAGGAACCATTCCCAAAGCCAACTCTTCAGACAGGGATTAGACTGGACAATGGGATAGAAAAAGATGCTGGAGAAGAATGAGCTTCTTGGATCAAGCAGACACTTGAGACTGTGTTGGCATCTCCTATCTGGAGGGGAGATGAGAGGGCAGATGGGGTTAGAGGCTGGCAAAACAGACACGAAAAGAGAGTGGAGGGAAGGAGCGGGCTGTCTCCTTAGGGGGAGAGCAATTAGGAGTATATAGCAAGGTGTATGTAAATATTTGTATAAGAGACTGACCTGATTTGTAAACTTTCACTTAAAGCACAATAAATATTTTTAAAAAGACTTAGAAAAACAAAGGAAACCAGGGGAGAGGAGGGATGAGGTTGAGGAAGGTGTCACTTTTATGTGTTTTTCCCCCATCCCAGGCCCCACGAGCTGCCCGTACTGGAGAACCTCACTTTGCCTCTCTGTGCGTTTTACTTTGCAGATGAGAAAACTAAGGTCAGAGAGGAACAGGGACTCACCCAAGGTGACACGGATAGAAGCAGGCAGCAGGATTTGAGCCCAGCTTGCTCTCCCATGCTCACATAACCTTCCTGTGCCCAAAGGGTGCAGCCAGCCCACAGCTTTGCAGGCACTGGTCTCCAAGGGGAAACTCTGGTGGCGTAGTGGTTAAGAGCTGTGGCTGCTAATGGAAACGTCAGTAGTTCGAATCCACCAGGCACTCTTTGGAAACTCTATGGAGCAGTTCTACTCTGTCCTATAGTTCACTATGAGTCAGAATCGACTCAACGGCAGTGGGGTCCTCCAAGGGTCCACAGGTAGTGGAAAGGGAGGGGAGGAGAGAGGTCTAGACAAAAACCAAAGCCCATTGCCATTGAGTTGATTCTGACTCATAGCAACCTCATCAGATAGCGCAGAACTGCCCCCATAGGGTTTCCAAAGCTGTAGTCTTTACGGAAGCAGATTGCCACATCTTTCTCCCAAGGAGCGGCTGGTAGACTCAAACTGCCAACCTTTCGGTTATCAGCTGAGTGCTTAACCACTGTGCGACCAGGGCTCCTTTTGAGGCCTAGACTCGTTGCCATCGAGTTGATTCCACCTCATAGCGACCCTATAGGACAGAGAAGAATTGCCCCGTAGGGTTTCCAAGGAGCAGCTGGTGGAATTGAAATGCCACACTTTTGGTTAGCAAGCAAGCTCTTAAATACTTCCCCACCAGGGATCTTGAGGTCTAAACAATAGGGGAAAACTAGGAGTCGGGATAGGTCTATCCTGAGCTGGATCTGACTGAGGACGGGGCAGAAGAGAAGACGGTGGCGGGTTGTTAGCCAGGGGCTCAGAGGATCGATTCAAGCCTTAGGTCTCTGGCCTCATGGAGACCTGGAGTTCTGGGCAGGGAAACAGGCAATTTGCTGGTTGTAAGGACAGAACCAGCATGGCAGATATCTAGTGCTTGAGGAGTCCCCTACACTCCCCATTTACCTGACTAGTCCAGCCTGAACCTGCAGGGGGCGCTGGAGACAAAGGGGCACTGAGAAGCATTCACAGTTGAGCCAGGCCTTTGGGCAAAGGGCTTAATTAGCCTCTCTGAACCTCAGTTTCCTCATCTGAGAAAAGGAGGAATCAATCCTTCTGCACAGGGTTGTTGTAAGGATTGGGAGAAAGTAAAAGTAAAGTACTGTCCCTGGGGAAGGGCCTAAAGGATGTTTGCTGATGTAAACAGGTCCCAGGACAGACAAGCATGGCTAAGTAGATGAAGGAATGACTGTGTCCTGCCCTGACCAGCCAACCAAGCAGAGAAGCTCCCAGATGGTGAACCCAAAACCAAGCAACACAGTCCCCAGAGTGTGTCCCCACCAGCCCCAGGGGATTCTTCCACCCAGGCAGTGGGGCACATGATCTGAGCATGGGCACAGGTGGTTACACGTGGCCCAGGGCATGGATCGGGTTGGGGCCTGCCTAGCCGCTGGCCCAAACCCAAAACAAACCTGGGCTGAGGGACAGGAGCAGGGGACACCGCAGCTGAGCTAAAGCTCTGGGTTTTGCCTTGGAAATGCCAAGCTATCAACACTCCACATGAGGCACTCATACTGGGGGCACCAGGCACTTTTCAGGCATTGTGCTCCCTGAACCTCAGGACAACACTGCCAGGTGTGGGTTATGGTCCCTGCTGCACAGATGTGGAAACCGAGGCCCAGGAGAGAAAGCAGCTTGTTCAAGACCCTGTGAGCCCTGGTCTCTCTCATTCTGTCCCCACACTGCCCTACCTAAACAGGGATGACTTGGGGTCTTTGTCCAGCCCTCCTGCATGCAGGCACATGGGGGAGTCAGCCTCCTTCCTTCATTAACCCCTCACCCAGGCCTGCCAGGATCTCAGGCAGAGACGAGGCCTGTCCCCATCCCTGTCCCCTCCTGGGTCAGCACGGCTCAGCTGGAGTTGAAGGTTATTGGAAACTGCCAGGGCCTTGCTCAATCTCATTAAGTATAAGGAGTGGGGTCAGCAGCTTTTACAGGCCCCATAAAGCATTGCCACTTCAGCACACAGCTTGCCCAGCAACCTGTCCCTCCCAGGGCCAGGAGGATGAGTTTCCTTTTTAAAGAACTAATCTCCTAGACTCATGAAATCACCAGAAATGCCATGGGTGGTCTGTGCCCTGCAAGAAAATTACAGGTGACACTCCCCTCAACTGTGGAGGTTGGTGTGGGGAGGCCCCACCGTGAATTTGGTTCTCCATCTGTGCCAGGCACTGTGCTAATGAGCACTTTGTGCCTCTTATCTCATTGAGACCTTGACACAGCCCTATATTATTAGCCCCACTTTACAGATGTGGAAACAGAGGCTCAGAGAGGCGAGCCAACTTGGCCAAGGTAGAGACAGCAGAGTTGGGATTTGAACCCAGACCTGTCAGGACCCAGAGCCAAGCTCCTAAGGGCCAGTACACTGATTCCAAGCACAATTTTGCAGTTTGAGCACTGTTTTCTGCTTTAGCAAGGAAACCCAAATGCCTATAGCCCTCCACTCCGTCTATGTGCACAAATAAGGCCAGAGTTATGAGATTCTTGCTGGTGCCCAAGCCCACTGGCATGTTACAGAACCTCAGCAGCCTTCAAAGACACCCCAGGTATTTCCAGGAATCCCCTGAGGGTGTCTCACGTGGGCTTGGAAGCTGGACCACTCTGGTCTCTCTCACTGGCCACTGTGTGGACATCCACAGTTGGTCATTGCTTCCAGGACACGGTCCTTGGTGAAGTCACAAGTCCCTCCCTTCCCAAGCCTGGCAGACTGAACACCCCCACTCTGAAGAGGCAACCCCCTACACCAGGCTCCCCAGGACCCGGGACCCCACTCCACCTCCCTGTCCCCCATCTGAGTTTGGGTCAAACCCCCATCCCTTGGCTAGAAGGCAGTGGTTAAGAGCTCTGCATTGTGACATGGTAGTTCTGTGGTCTGGGTTGGAATGGCCATTCCCCACTTACTAGCTGAGTAGATTTCCATGAGCCTTACTAACTTATCTGCAAAAGGGTGTGACTGTGAAAAACAGGTGAGTGACTCCAAGTCACACCCTGCAAGGGGCTTGGTACACAGCACCTCTCAACAAAGGGTAGTGTTTTGCCCGCATAGCCCTCCTTGCTCCTCTTCCTCCCTGTAACTAACTACCTTCCTCCTTGTTAACCCTCCCCCTCCCAGGAACTCTTGCAAATAGAAGGGTCCCCAGCCCTGCACCTGACTCCCAATGCTGCCCCACAGGGGACACCCTTGGGCCTTTTCTTAAGCCCCAAAGCTGTGGCCTGCCCTGTAAGACGAACGTGGTCCATGTTCCCCTCCTACACACACACATACACACATTCCCCACAGCACTCCACCCCATACCAGGAGGAAGAGGAGGCCATGGTCTAAGAGTCACACCTGAGGCCTAAAGTCTTGAAAACGAGGGTACCCCATGGGTGGGGCGGGCAGGTAGGGATGAGAGGGCTGTCATGTCCCACTTCCTTGGGGTGAAAACCTTGCTAGGAGACTGAATAGTTGGCTGAAGCTGTGATAGGTGAGAGGCAGAGGCCAAGGGCAGGGACCATAGAATTTCAAAAGCTCAGTTACAACATGGTGAGATATATACTCTGTCCTCTGGCCACACAACACACAACACACACAAAGGACCCAGAAACCTCCATGAGGTAACATCCCACCCTTTGCTCCCTAATGGGCAATGTCAGGCACCTGTCATGGGGGAAAAATATGACCTCAAGCATGCCTCTGACACGTGTGCTGACATCCGTATACAGGGGCAGACATCCATATACAAACTCGTGGACAAACAGGTGTGCATTTGTGCAACCACAAGGCAAAAACACATATCCTCTCACAGGCATGGACAGCCTGCACACAAACATGCACACGCAGACACCCAGGCACATACTTACATACTCAAGTGCAGAGACCTGCAGACCCATGAACCAATGTGTGCACATAGTACACGCACACATGTGAACTTGAGGAATATGGGCACACATACGTGTACAAGGTACCCACTCACACACACAAGTTCAGAGGCCTACAGATCTGGAACCAGGGTGCACAGGCATGCACCCCCATCTGTAGAATGCGGCTTTGGGGAGTAGCCCAGCCCAACCTGTCCAGCAGCCTCGCGAAGCCCTGGGGGCAGCAGCTGAGTTATCCCTAGGGACTGCTACTGCTCCTGCCCGACTCCATCCCCCCAGGGTGCCCTTTGGTGTGGGGTGGGGGTGACTCTTCTGACACTTCGAAAGTTCCAGAGGGAGCAGCCGGTCCATCTCGGGGACACAAATTGCTGGCTCAAAGCTCCATGATCGCAGCACCCACCCAGGGTCTCCAGAGCCTGGACCTTCCAGGGTGGGAGTGAGCCCTTTGGGGCCAAGCCGCTGTGCTTGCGCCCTCACAGCAGGCACCCGGGAGAGCAGCAGAGGTGATTTCCCAAGGAGAGGGGAGGAGGAAAGACGGTGGAGAGAGAAGGGGTAAGAGAAAGGAGGAGGAAAGGGAGTGGGAGGAGGCAGAGGGAGATGGAGACTTGGAAAGGCAGGGGGCAGAGCAGCAGGAGGAGGAGAGGGGGAGAGGGGTCCACCTGGGAAGAGTTGGTTGCCATCTTGGGGGCCAGGGCATCCTTGTTATGCCTAAGGGATGGTGCAATTTGATTATTGTGTCTATTTTTCATTGTCTGGCTGCCACCCTTCCTGTTGGCAACCTAGATCAGGTAATTCATAGTAGATACTCAATAAATGTTTATTGGCTGAATGAATCAATGAATACACAGTTTGGAGCAGGCCCCCCCCCCTCAGCCTGGCCTTCTGACTCTCTCAATCTTTGACCTCTGGCTGCTGGGCCAGCCTCCTCCCCTGTGCTGTAAATGGGTCTTACCCATGCCCTGATCCCCTATGTGGAGGTCGATTCATGGCCTCACAGGGCCGCCCTCCTGGAGGAAAATTTCTGGCTTGAGAGAGGGGGCAGCATGCTCTGCCCAGCACAGATAGGGGTGTAGGATACACCATCTCCCCAGGAAGTCCCTAGTAACCTCCTCCAGGGCCCTTCCTGTTATAGCCCTTCCTTGGCTCCCGGTGGCCTCAGGAACAATTCCACCCTCTCAAGCATGTGGTACAAGCCCCAGCCTGACAGGACTCCTGCCCAGTGCTTCAGCCATTTCTCCCACAGACCCTTCTTTCCACATCAGCTCTAGCCACATGGACCTGCCTGGCACCTCAAGGGTGTCACTGAGATGGGGCCCAGCCCCAGCCCCCAGCCCCTTTTGACACCCCTGGGCCTTCCTTCTGGAAGCCACTAAATCTGCCTTACTTCACCCCAGGTTGCCACCTCATCAGTAACACTTGTAAAGGGCTCCCTAGCAAATCCTACAGCCACTCTAGGATAGAGAATGTCCTAGTGAGCCCTTTGCAAGGGCTGCAGGAGGAGGGGATAGAGCAGCAGGCGCTTACCTTCTGTGGGACCTTGGGCAAGTGAATTAACTTCTCTAATGTGTAAATGGTGGTCTGTTTGCAAAAGTGTTTCCAATTAGCCTTCCTGTATCCATGTTCCTTTGGAATGTGATTTGGCAGCTCCTCCCATCAAGCGGTGGAGTCTATTTCCCATTGCCTTGAAACTGAGATAGCCATATGACTTGCTTTGGCCAATAGGAGGAGGCAGAAGTGATATTGTGCCAGTTCTGAACCTAAGTCTCAATGGGCCTTGCAGCTTTTGTCCCCTTGCTCTTGGAACTCCTGCTACCACTACCACATAAGCAAGCCCAGGCTGGCCTGCTAGAAAATCAGAGACTGGACCACACTGGGGTTACATAAAACAGATGGAGTCCTGCCCTTGGAGGGTTCTCAATCTACAGCAGGCAAGATAAAACAAGAACAGAAATAATCATAATATTCAGGCCATAAGAAGTGTAGAAAGTAAAAGAGGAGTTCAGAAGAGAGTAAAATCAGATCTATTTGGGAAAAGTAGAGTCCAGGGAAAGTCTCAACAAAGGGGGCATCTGAGAGAGACCTGAGAGGAGAGATGCAATTCATATAACTCACACCTTTGTTCCATGCTCATGGACACCCCGATTGCCTTTCAGGAGCCATTCTGGACATTGGTGCTCCAGCTGACAAGCGAACCCATGTGTGGGGCACTGCCTGACCGCCCATGGCCCAGTTCCGGCAGCATGGGCATCTTTGCGCCACTGTGTCAGCCAAAACAATCTTGAAACAGAAGAGCAAAATTGAAACGGTCATACTTCCTGTTTTCAAAACTTATTTCAAATTTGCAGTAAACAAAACAATGTGATACTGGCATAAGGATACACATATAGACCAATGGAATAGAAATAAGAGTCTAGAAATAAACCCATACATTTATGGTTGGTTGATTTTTTTTTTTTTTTTTTGACAAGGGTGACAAGACCATTCAGTGGGGGAGAGAACTATCTTTTGAAAATGGTGCTGGAACAATTGGACAATCACATGTAAAAGAATGAAAGTGAATCCCTATCTCACACCATACACACAAATTAAGTCAAAATGGATCAGAAACTTAAATGTAAGAGTTAGAACTATAAAACTCTTAGGAGGAAACATAGGTGTAAATCTTGGATCAGGTAATGGTGTTTTAGATATGACACCTAAAGCACAAGCAACAAATGAAAAACTAAATAAACTGGGCTTCATCAGAATTAAAGCTGTGTGCTTCGAAGTACACCATCAAGAAAGTGAAAGACAACACCTAGAATGGGAGAAAATATTTTCAAGTCATATATATGATGAGGGTCTACTATTCAGAGTATGTAAAGAACTCGTAAAACTCAACCATAAAAGGACAAATAATCCACCCCTGAAGTCTTCTTAAAACCAAACATTAGTGTAGCTTAACTAGTAAAAAAATGTCTACCTTGAGCACTGTGCTCTTTTAAGATCTATCTAATGGGATCAAGAAGCCCAGGTGCCACAGTGGTTAAACAGCTTGACTGTTAATCAAAAGGTCAGCAGTAGTTCTAATCCACCAGTCACTCCTTGACAGAGTAGACAGGCAGTTCTACTCTGTCCTATAGGGTCACTAGGAGTTGGAATCGACTCGACAGCACAGGTTTTTAATGGTATCAAACTGAGAACAGCAACTCGAAAGGTTAGATAGGAAATTTAAGGAGCAGTGAGATTATGTTAATGGAAGAGGAACAACTCAGAAAAGGAGGGTTAGAATAGTTGCACAACTCGAAGAATATAATCAATGTCACTGAACTGTACATGTAGAAACCGTAGAACTGGTGTATATTCTCAACAACAAAAATAAGTTGTTTTTAAAAAGACGAATAACCCAATTTTTTATAAGGCAAAAGATCTGAGTAGACATTTCTCCAAAGATATTTAAATGGCCAATAAGCACATGAAAAGATGCTCAATATCATTAGCCATCAGGGAAATGCAAATTAATGTGATACCACTTTATACCCACTAGTATGGCTATAATTAAAAAGACAGATAATAACAAGGGTTGGAGATGTGAAAAAAACTAGAGCTCTCATACATTGCTGGTGGGAATATAAAATGGTGCAGCCGCTGTGGAAAACAATCTGGCAGTTCCTCAAAAGGTTAAACAGAAAATTGCCATAAAAAACCAAACCAAACCCAGTGCCGTCGAGTCAACTCGCAATTTCACTCCCTCTGTGTATAGCCAAGAGAAATGAAACCGTATGTCCACACAAAAACATGTATATGAATGTTCATAGGAACATTACTCACAAATGGCAAAAAGGAGAAACAACCGGGATTCATCAACAGATGAATGGATAAACAAAACATAGTGTATCTACACAATGATATATTATTTGACAAGCATGGATGAACCTTGAAAATATTGCACCAGAGAAAGAAGCCAGTCACCAAGGATCATATATTGTGTATTTCCATCCACGTGAAATGTCTAGAATAGGCAAATCTACAGAAACAGAAAGTAAATCAGCGTTCTCTAGGACTGGGAGGGGTGAGGGGAAACGGAGAGTGACTGCTAATGGGCACAGCGTTTCTTTTTGGGGTGATAAAAACGTTCCAAAATCAATTGTGTTGATGGTTGCACAACAACATGAACATGCTCAAAACCACTGAATTGTATACTTTAAATGGGTGAATTGTATGGTATGTGAGTTATATCTCAAGAAAGCTCTTATTAAAAAATAGGGTACCTCCCAGAGAAGGAGAGCAGGTGAGGGTTCTCCAGACTGAGATAGGTTAGTGGCATGGCTGACACGAATTCCCCCTCATATGCTCACAGCAAACAGGTCTAATTATCACAGAACTCTGCTCCCTGAGAATAAATGTGGCCCCAAAACATTATCCCAGTGCTGGCTCTTGATATCAACCCCTATCTACTTCTAGCCTTGGCTGATCTCTGGTTCCTGGCCTCATTCCATAATTTGGTACTGACATTAACCTTTAGCTAATTCCTGACCTCAGCCACTTTCTGGCTTCTGACCTCAGCAATTCCCTGGTTCCTGACTTCAGTTTCTACCTGGCTCTTGACCTCAGTTCAGCACCCATTTTCTAAACTCATAGTTTATCAGTGAAGCAAATGTACGGTACACTCCGCTATCGTCCACACCCGTGGACATGGGTAGTATATAGTTGAATTTCCAAGATGTAATAATTTCCAAGATGTTATAATCTCTTGGTGTCTGTGTGTGTGTGTGTGTGTGTGAGTGTGTGTTTATTTGCAGACTCTGAATTCACAAATTTGCCTATTGACTAGAAATACTAATAGGACTTTCCTGGTCATCCACAGACAGAGGCACATACAGAGTTAGGAAGAATTCCCAGCTGAGGTTGAACAAGGTTGATTCAGTGTTTGCTAATTCAGTATTCTCAAGGCCTGTATAGAACATAACTACTGTGAACAATGAGAATCAGCAGTATCTTGACATGGTGTGTACTACATATCAAATCTCTGCTGCCACAGTGATTACAAGCTTAGGCTGCCAACCAAAAGGTGGGCAGTTCAAATCCACCAGCTGCTCCTTGGAAACCCTATGGGGAAGTTCTACTCTATTTTATAGGGTCACTTTGAGTTGGAATCGACTCAACAGCAACAGGTTGTTGTTGTTGTTTTTTTTTTTTTTAGTATAGCCTATGTCACTCATGTGCTTGATCTGGGTGATGGTTACTTGATGTGAACATGTGCTACTGAATGTAAGTTAAAATAGATACGAAAGAAGAGCAACTCTTATCCTTCAACCACCAAGTTCAAAAATCCCAGAGAAGGGAGACAATTGCTCCAGCAGTGCTGGATGTCAGGGCCATGAGACAACATGGCAGCACCTGCTGGAATCATAAGGGTGGAGTAGGGTGGGAGGGAGGGAGCTGGAAGGGTGGGGTGCTGTTCCCAGAGCAGGGAGGGTAGGAGAAGAAAGGGCAGAGCAAAAAGTGTCCACTTCCCCACCTCTCTGAGCCTTCCTTTCCCCATCTCTGAAGTGGAGATAAGACTACTTTACCACAAAGAATTAAGGTTAGCATTTGAGAGATAACCAGCCTCAAGGAACCAGCACGGGCCTGGATCCAGCCACTGCTTGACACAGGTCCTCTTCTCTCATCCCTCTTCTCTGCCCACCCCTCCTCCCTAGCTGCCCCTTGCCCCTCTCTTCCCCTGCCCTCAGTTCCCCTACTCTGCCCTCTGTGACCCCCAAAGTGAGGCCCCATCACCATATAATTTCAAATTACTTGTAGCTTTAGTTAATTAAATGTAAAATCATTGGAATAAAATTATACCTTCATTAGAAATTAACTCCCATTTCAGGCCCAGGATAATGACCGGGCTCTCTCTCCCCCCTTCTTGAAAGCCACACACAAAACGGTCAGTTAAACTGAATGGGAAAAAAGTTTAACAACTGCACGGCAATCAAGCTTATTATTATTTAAGCACAAGCTATTACCATGTGCAATGAGGTATCGGCCAATAAATTATCTTTGAAAGAGTAGGTCCTTGTCTGAGCACACACAGACAGGCTGAGGGCTGCTGCCAGGGACAGTGTGCAGGTTGCTGCCTTGGCCTGGGAGGGGACAGTGGGCCATCTTGGTTCTGTCCCTCTTGCTGACCCTGACCCTGCCCTTGAGACGCTTAGCCTAATCTCAGGTCAGGATTGTGGGGTGGCTGTGAAGGGAGCAAGCGTATCTTCACCTGATCCTCCACCGTACCCCTTTGATCCAGCCCATGGTATAAGGGTGAATTCTCTGGCAGAGGACAGAGATTGGAGGTAAAAAGAGGTCCCCCGAAATTAGAATGAAGGGCAGGGAAAGGAGAAATAGGGTACATAGAGCAGGGAGGAGGCGGAGATGAGACACAGAGAGAGAGACGCATGGGGAGAAGGAACATAGGACAGAGACTAGGAGCTACAGGGACAGCCAGAGAAACAGGAAGAGATGCTTGGAGCAAACTAGGTACAGAAATCATACAAACCAGGAAGGCCAAAAGAGACATAAGAATAGAGAGTGAGGAGTACAAATTGGCACCTGTTGTGTGCCAGGGGCTGGGAACATTGCTCCACCATCTGCCATAGAGTGGCTAAACGCCCTAATGTGCCTGGGACTGAGAACTTTCCTGGAACACAGAACCTTCAGGGCTAAAATTGGAAAGTCCCAGACAAACTATGACAAGTTGGTCACCTTACTTGCAGAATCCTCACAGCAACCAGTACGGGTATCCCCACTCTACAGATGAGGACATTGAGGCTCAGAGAGGCCAAGTCATTTGTCAAGATCATGCAACTGCAAAGCTGGAAGCCGAGACTTAACTTAAATCTGACTTGACAACAAAAGGGTCAGAAACAAAAGGAGCCTGAGGCAGAGAAAGACAGGGAGACAGACAAGAGAGAAAAGAGACAAATAAGAAAGGAAAGGCACCAAGGCACACATGGAAGGCATAAAGACAAGGTGAAAGGGACAAGAGCCAGCCCAGTGCCCATGCTGAGAGGGCCATCTCGGGCACGGGGAAGGCAGAGGGGCCAGAAGCCAGTGCTGGCAGCCCAGTGGGCAAGCTGACAGACCAACCCATATTTCAGGAAGCTCTCAGGGTTCTCAGATTCCCCCAGACTGCAAGCAGCAGCCAGGACCCTCCCCTTCCATGGGGTTTTAGGGACTAGCAGACCTGGGTTCAAATCCAAGCTCTGAGGGCCGACTCGCTGGTTGACCTGGATACTTTCTTACTCTTTCTACACCCCTTTCTCCTCATCTGCAAAGTGGGATGATAACGGTGTCTACCTCATGAGACTCAGTGGCTAAAGTCCCAGCACAGAGCCTGGCATTGAACAGGTGTTCTGGAGAAGAGAACCATTCAGGCCAGGACAATATAGCAGAGCAGCTGCCCCCAGCCTGGGCACAACCACCTCTCCCAAAACCCTCAGCCCAGACAGAGCAAGGGGGTGGGCTAGCAAGGGCACTCAAATTGGGGCAAGGTGACAAGGGGACAACAGGAGACTGACTTGGGGCCCCTTTGTCCCCCTAAAATAAAGACCTTCACTTTGCATTTTACCAAAAACTCAAAATGCTTGCCCCCTTCATGTTTCTGACACTCAATAATAAATTTTTGTTGAATGTAAGTATAAATCGATGAATAAATTAATTAACCAGAAAGTCATCTTCCAGCTGGCCTCGGGGAACCGGGCCCCGTCCCCATCCGGCAGGCAAGCATGGCCTGCCATAAACTTCTCATCCAAGTTCCCCTGCAGCCAGACACACTTGAAAGTCACCTCCATCTCTCTTACAGGTCAGGCTGAGATTTAGAGAAAGGGTCTGTGAGTGTGCCTAGATCTGCTATCTGCTCATGAATGATGGGGGACACATTCCGGGGACATGTTTACTGTCACCCTGTGCCCCCGGCCCGCGGTCCCCACTGCGCCATCCCCTGATAATTCACGGCTGACTCCCGTTGGCAAATGACTGATACGGCCTTCACGGCGGGGCCTCCTGGTCACTTGTCTCAAGGAGACTGGGAAGGAAACTCAGGCACAATATAAATGGGGCCCGTGGCAGTCTCAAACACCTTGGAAAATTCCCCAGCCCAGACTCCCCGCCATTTTTAAGTAATAAAACCACAGAGAGATTACATGGCCGCCTGACAGCCTGCGACGGATGGCTGCCCGCGTGAACTTTTTACCTTCGGGATGGGGACAGAGTGGAGAGGAAGAAAAAAAGAGGAAAGAACTGCTTTCCCAGCGAGCTTCCACCTTCCTCACTCTGGCTCAAAAGTGATCGCCAAGGGAGGAGGGGGCATGTCCCTATCTCAGTTTATCTGGAGTTACTCCATCCTCACAGGAGGAAGTTACTCCTTCCACACCTGGAGAATGGGGCTACTCATACCTGGATTGCCAGTCTTCCAGAATCCAGAAGCAGCCTTGAAATAAACTTTTCTGGGGTTAGAGGTCGCTATGAGTCAGAATCGACTCGATGGCACTAGGTTTGGTTTTTTGGTGGGGGGAGTTAGAGGCATAATTCTTGATTCCATTCATTCATTTATCCTTTGATTCAAGAAGAATTTGTCCCGGTGGCAGTTTGGTGGTGGAGATGGGGGCAAAGGGGGTGACAGGGATGGGCGGGAGATGTGAGTCAATTCCTGGGAAACAACTTGAATGCCACTTGGTATACTGCTCACTAGCTGTGTGACCTTGGACACATCATTCCAGCCCTCAGAGCCCGTTTTCCCATTTGTAAAATGGTAATGATAATGGTACCTCTTCCAAGGGGTTGTGATGAGGACTCATGAAACTCCCACACAAGAAGACCTTCCCATAGTGCTTGGCACATAGTAGGTATGTACCAGGCCCAGCTATTGTTACTGTTGCGTGTTGTCGAGTTGATTCCAACTCACAGCCACCCTACAGACATGGTAGAACTACCCCATAATGTTTCCTAGGCTGAAATCTTTATGGGAGCAGATCACCAGGTCTTTTCTTCTGAGGAGTGGCCGATGGATTCAAACCACCTACCTTTTGGTTAGTAGTTGAGCACTTAGCCATTGTGCCACCAGGTCTCCTTCTGAGCACAGCTACCTGGGTTAATTCCTTTTGTCTCCAGAGGCTGGGCATTCACTTCTTTCCAGGACAGCATTTCCCTTGTCCAGAATGCTGGGCTGTTCATGTAATAGATTGATTCTTAGTCTGCATGGAAAAATAATAGTAATAAAAAAATTTATGGAGTAGCTGCTGTGTGCCAGAAATAGTACAGGATGTTTAAAAACATTTTCTCTTTGTTGGGTCCTTAGTTCACACCAGATGACAGACATTCATTGGTGTGTGCCTAAAGAAGCTACCGTATGTGATCTAGTGCATTAGTCAGGCTACTCAAACAGGGAAAGGAAGACAACCTAACAGTAGACAAAAGGGTTAATAGCTCTCTCGCCCATGGCGATTTTATCTTACCCATTGGAGATACTCTAGTCATGAGGAAAGAAGGGTGCTGGAGTGGCAGGAAACCTCAGAGCCTGGGGCCAGTGGGGAAATGCTCCCTAAAAAGACACCTTCTCTGTTGGTGACTCTTAACCTTCTTTGCTGAATGGCCTCTGTTTCCCCTCAAGCCGTTCTTCCTGTCTATGCCCTGTTCTGTGGTCTTTGTGGATGGCATCACCAAGTATCTCTTGCCCCCTGACTGACTATTGAATTTGGCCAGTGGGAGGCACTGGCAGGAGATGGTGGCAGGCACAGGAGGAGAGCGGTTGGGGTATTTATCCCCACTGCCATGGTTCCATTCCTGCCAGGCCCAGGTTGGCATGCCAGCATTCCACTGCCAAGGGGCACAGCTCCCTACAGGGAGCCCTTACCTTCAGCTACAGCTAAGGAGCAGTCACCTCTGGGGTCTGCTAACTTCTTTTTTCCCTTGTCTCTTGGCCTAGAGATGAGAATTGTTTCCCACCGTTGGCAGCCCTGGGGTGGTGGGGGGGAGGTGTTTTACCATCCTTTTTGGTTTCCCTTAACCCTGCCCACACGTTTGTAAGTAGGGCCTTCATCAAATGCTCCTCATCGCCCCTTTGGGCGTGCCACCTGTTCCCTGCTGGGACACAGATCCATACACCTGGGAAGGTACAGGGCTAAGGGACTCCTAGCCTCCGGAAGTGTGAGACAATAAATTTCTGTTCTCATAAGCCATCTAGTGTGTGGTATTTTGTTACAGCAACCCCAGGAAACTAATATAGACCCTACAGTGTAAAATCCTAAAAAATGTCCAAAAAGTGGGACTAGATCATTAAATCAAGTATATTCATTAGAGGGAATTCTACACACCATTAGTGTATATTGACAGGTGGAAAAAAGTGCCCATGGCATATGGTTAAGTAGGGAAAACCAGTAACACCACCTAGAGGCTAAAGCGGGGCCAGAAGCCACAAAACCTGGGCTTCTGTCCTGGCTCTTTGTGGGACCTTGGGCAAGTGTTTAATCCATTTGAGCCTCAGTTTATTCACATGGAGCAATGGGTAGATACAACGGGATAATTCATGTGGTGTGTCTCCCATACAGTTCCAGGAGATATTGGGAAATAAAATACATTTCTGAAACTGCACGCATATCCCCAAATGCACACTGACACGTTAAAACCTCTGAGAATTCCTCCAGTAAAGAAACCTGCTTTATTTCATTCAACCAATGTTTTCCAAACTTACTTGACTATGTTGTTGTTCTTAGTTACAGTCTAGGAGGCTCCAACTAACTCGTGCTGATTTTATGTACAATAGAACAAAACATTATCCATTCCTACTCCATCTTCATGATTGTTGGTATGTTTTAGTCCGTTGTTGCAGCTTCTGTGTTAATCCTTCTCACTGAGGGCTTCCCTCATTTTCGTCAGCCCTCTACTTTACCAAACATGACATCCTTTTCTAGTGATTGATCTTTCTTGATGTTGTGTCCAAAATAAGCAAGTCAAAGTCTCTCTATCTTCGCTTCTAGGGAATATTCTGGTATATTTCTTCTAGAACTCGTTTGTTCATTCTTTTGGCAGTCCACAGTATATTCAATATTCTTTGCTAACACCACAGTTCGATGCATCAGGACAGAACTTTTTTTCACAGAATCCCATTTAACATCAATAGACAACAATTTGGGAAATGCTGGAACTGCGATCCCGTTTTAATCATGTATAATTAAACACTATATATTGACTTCCATATATGTGCGTTTATGTACTAGTTTGGGCTCTTATTTCAAGTAACAGGCCCTCTTCAAAGAGGTTTATTCACAAGGACACGGGGTACCAAGGAGACCCTGAGAAAATGAAACCAGGAGCTGAACAGCCCTCAAAGCTGCCTCCTTCTTCCCACTTCTTCCTTTTCCTCTCTCTGAGGTCCAGCCCTCAGGGGACCACAACAACTGCACCCCAAGGTCTCAGTTCAGATCCTGGCACCTGCAGAGGCACCATCTCTGTCTCTTGTCCAGGGCAAAGCTGTTTGCTTGGCCATTTGGGGTCAGGTGTCCATCTCTAATCCAATCAGCTTTGAGAGCAGTAGGAAAGGGGGCAGCACATGGGATAAACACTACTGCCAGTGATTTACCCCAGGGAAGGGGAGAAGGTTCTGGAGACAAGGAGGACCATGGTTCATGAGCTGGGTAGTCACTCTCTAGATGGCTACTCCGAATGGAAAGTCTTGGGCCGGGTACTAAAAGAGGCTCCCTGAGGGAGGTGGGGGCACCCACTCCTCTGATGCAGATACGAGATGATTGAGAAGGAGGAGCATCTGTCCCCTCACCTCTCCTACGCTTGGAGGTGGAGAGCTTGGCCTTTTCCTCTCCCAAGTTCAAGACAACATCATCTCCAGCCCAAGTGCCTGCAAGGAGGGGAGGGCGGCTCTCTGAACCCAGTAGGACATGCCTGGCTGGTGGACAGGCTTGCTCCTGCTTTCATGGAGCCCAGGAAGGGTTCCCTTTGTGAGAGGGTAGGGTTTGCTCAAAGAAGTGTAACAAAGACCAACTCGTGAGTGCACAGACCCGAAGTTTTATGCCAGCTGCAGCATGTGCCACAGGCCCTAGAGCTGAGGGTCACCTGAGCAAATGAGCTGTAGAGTCAGCAGCTTTCAGGGGCCACAGTAGCCTGGGGCAAAGGAGCCACACATCAGAATTTGGTGGGAGGCTGTACCTGGAAGCTGGACATGAAATGTGGCTGAATTGTGAGGGGCTGGCAAGGCCTGCAAGGGATGACTGGGAAGAGGTAAGGAGATCTCTTGGAGCCACCATTCGCCCATGGACAAGTTACATCAGCAGCCAGAATCCACCAAAGAGGCTATGTGAACCCTGTCTCCTCACCCCGACGCCCAAACAAGAGGCTGCTCAGGAAAGAGGGTCAGTGAGAATAGCAATGCTTCTGTCCCTACCCTGGGCAGCTATGATCATGGGCCAGTCTGCCCAGAGGGGAGAGAAGGGGTAAGCTTTGAAGAGAACATAGGGTTGGAGTTTTTAAATAAATGAGATTAAGTCTTAGATACAAGAATAGCCAATCTCAATAACTCCAAGCGGAAAGTTATGGAATGGACTAAGATGTCATTTACCAACTTGCCACCCAGTGGGAAGGGGAGAGGGTGGTTTAGAAAGAGCAGAGTCAGTGGCAGTTATTGGAAAATATAAAACTGTTTCATGTTTATACCCCTAATTAGTGGAGATGCCTCTAAACTGGTTACACTTTTTTTTTTCTTTATGATTTTCTGTATTTTCTAATTTTCCGGCAATGAATATGTATTACTTGGGTAATAGAAAAATAATAAAGCTTAAAAAAGAGTCAGGTGGTGAGAGTCCATGGGTCCCTGAGGATCACACAGCTACATGTTCCTGGACACGGGGTCCACTGGTCCAGGGCCCTAGGGAGCCCCAGGGAGGGACCAGAGCAGAACAAGCTTCTTGCAGCCAAGCCCCAAATGTCCCCCTGGAGGAATCTGGGAAGGAAGATGATTTCATAGCAGTCAGAGCAGGGGGGAGGTGGAGGGAAGGTGAATAGAGCTCTGGGTTGCCAGGCTCTGGTGGAAAGCTGAGCCAAGGGTGAGTCCTCTGTGTTTGCTTGGGGTCTTGGTACCAGGGAAGCTCTGAGTGAGGACCGTGGTTCAAATCCTAGCTCCTCCTCCCACTGCCTGAAAGCCAATTCTCCGCCCACGACCTGGGGAAGCCAGTCCTCTCCTCACCACCTGGGGAAGCCAATTCTTCCCCCACTACCTCGGGTAGCCAATTCTCCCCTCACAGGGCAGAGTGAAGATGAGGTGAGGGAGTGTCTGCAAAACTCCCTGCATGATGCCTGTCCCCAAAGACTTCCCCTTCCCCAGAGCTACCTCCTGATCTGGTGAGAATGGGGCCTCAGCTGGTAGGACCAGTCCATGTGTCTGGGGTCAGGAAGTGCTTGTTCTGGACAGACTTCCCAGATCAGAGTGGGCTCAAATACTGACGCAGGTAGGGAGAAAGGGGTTGCTGAGGGCACAAACTCAGGCTGAGCTCTGAATCCCAGCTCTACTGTAGCTATATGAGCCTGAGTAAGCAACTTTGTCTCTCTGGCCTTCATTTTCCTCATCTGTGAAACGGGGGTAGTAATAGTAACCTACCTGTGGTAAATTGCATGAATGGTCCCAATCTTAACCTCTCCTTGTGTCCACACCCTTTTTCATCTGAGTTTGCCAAATCTCTCATTAAAGAGGTAGGATTTGCTCTCCATCATTGCTTTGGCACCAGAATGAGGTAGGAGGAAGGGGAGCCAGTTCCGAGCCTAGGATTCAAGAGGTCCTGGGTGCCTCCACTTGCCCTCTGTGCTCCTGCCATCTACATGGGAAGAATAGCCCCTGGCTGGCTGAAGAGGATGGAACACTTTGAGCAGAGTGACATTGCCCCAGCTGAGCCTAGCAAAAATCAGCTGACTCCCAGGCCACCCTCAGATCTATGAAAATAAATGATTGCCGTTTTGGATGACTGAATTTTGGGGTCATTTGTTAGGCAGCAATTTTGTGGCAAGAGCTGACTGATACACTTCCCTTACAGTTAATGGAAGTACTCAATGAGATAATGTTTGTAAAGTGCTGAGCTCAGTGCCTGGTGCATAGCAAATGCTCACTAAATGTCCAGCTGCTTGTATTATTGTTGTTTCCTTGCATTATTCTTATTATTACCCATGAAGGCGGTGGAGGCGGGGGGGCCTGGGGAGCCAGAGGTGAGAAGATGAGAGCTCTGCAGATGCCTGCATTCATCATGTCTCCCCAGAGACAGCTCCAAGCGACAAGTTCCCACGTCTAGGTGGTTGCTTTTATTGCACTTTTGAAATCTATTCCAATTAGAGGGTGAGACTGTGGTAGCTGCTATCCCAGACAGGGGTGAGACAAGCAGAGCTCAGGCCCCCCAGGCAGAGGCTTAAGCATTTTATAATAATCATATTTCTTATGAAGCTTTAGCTTCACTTCCTTCAAATTAAGTCTCAGCAATAAAGCAATCGATTCCCTCTCCTTGAAAACGGTGCTAAATTCCACCTGGCACCAGCCCGAAGCTTTCCAAGTCTCCCTGTAGAATTCTCCCCCTCCAAGCCTGGGTTGTTGCCATTTGGGGGCCCTGTGTGCATGGTTGACTGACCGCCAGGACCTTGGGGAGTCGTCTCTTTAGCTCGCTGCTGGCTAGAGGGAAGGCCCATACCCAGCTGCCTCCAGACCAGCTTAAAGGGCATCCAGCAAGGTCTGCTGGGCACCAGGAGAGGCAGGAAGTCATGTGAGACGGGGCTTGAGCCCACACGCCCTGCAAGAAGGAGAAAACTTTTCTCCTCACCCCACTCCCCAAGCCCAGATCTATCAGAAGAGCCTCTGAAGGGGCAGACAGGGGCAAGGTTGGAGTCTCAGAAAGGCTGGGTGGTGTCCACTCTGCTTCCTCAACCCACCCTTTTCCAAGTGGATTCTTAGGCAGAGAGTAGCTGAAGACCCCTGCGAGATGTGTTTGGAGGGTCCCAAAGCGGAGAGGCCCTGCCCCTCCCAGGTCCCATTGAGAATGCCAGTTCCTATCAGCCTCCGTGAGGGCATGAGAGCACGAGGACAGAAGTGGCCATGAAGAAAGGATGTAGAGGGCAGAGTGAGGGCTGCCCAGGGGTGGAGGTGGGGAGCAGCACCCCTGCCTTGTACGCTCAGGAAAGGGCTTGGAAGAAGGGCCTACCTAGATTAGGGTGAGGCGAGTGAGGCAATTACCTCGAGTACAAAATTTAAGAGAGTGCCAAAAACTCGGTCACTGATGTAAATCAAATTTTTATACAACATTTTTCAAAAACCAAAATTAGTATGAAAAATCCATGATGAAAACATCAAACATTTTAAATAAAGACAGGCTGTCGCTTGTTTGCTTGCTTGTTTGTTTTTTTTATTTGAATCCCCAAAAGGGGCCATTTCCAATCAGCCCAAGGTTCCTGGCTGCACACCTATCAAGTCCCTGCTGGGAGAGTTCATGAGGTTTGACTACGGTGTGCAAAGAGACTGAGAAACACAGGGCTTTACACATGGTCATGTTTTTGTTTTTTCTTTTTAAGAATAATTTTATTGTGGTAAAATACATGCAACAAAATTTGTCATCTTAACCATTTTTAAGTGCATGATTCAGTGACATTAATTACATTCACCATGTTGTGTCACCATCACCAATACCCATTTCTGAAAGTTTTTCATCACCCTGAACAGGAACTCAGTGTCCTGTAAGCAATACGTCTCCATTTCCCTTTCCTCACCCTGGTAGCCACTAACAAATTTTGGTGTCTATGCATTTGCCTATTCTAGGTATTTCATATAAGTAGAGCCATACAGTATTTGTCCTTTCATGTCTGACTTATTTCACTGAGCACAATGTTTTCAAGTTTCATCCATGCCGTAGTATGTATCAGATCTTCACTTCTCTTTATGGCTGAATGATATTCCGTTATATATATGTACCACATTTCGTTTATTCATTCATGTGTTGATGGACACTTGGGTTGTTTCCACCTTTTGGCTACTGTTGTAGAGCTTCTATTAACCTTTTCCACTTGGCTCAAAATACAGGAGGATTTTTCGATAAGTGTATCTAGAGGTGCACATTTTTCCTTTTGCCTTAGGCTCTGGCTCCTGTGGCTGGAAGTTAACAGTGAAACAGGGAGGGACCGAGAGAGAGCCAGTGGGCTGGCAGGGAGTTGGGCCCGGCAGATGAGGCCTTTCCATAAGTTCTGAAACTTAGCAATAACCCCAAGAGGAGGAAAAAGGCAGAGGACAAAGAAAAGCATTAATGTGATAAACTTTTCAGCCAGAAGTGACTGAGAAACCCTGAACTTGACTGACTTTGCCTGGATTACACTTTGGGCATCAGCAGAATGGGATCTTGCAGTTCAAAATTAAAGTATTAGAGAAAACAAAGAAATCAAAGGATGTTAGATTCATTAAGCACTGCCTCTGGTAGTACCAACTCTACCTGCTGTGTACGTTGTATCTCATTTAAAGCCCACAAAACCCTGTGAGGAAGGAACACACACCAGCTGCACTTCCCAGGGGGGAGCCCGAGGCCCAGAGAGGTCACGTCACATACGTAAGATCACACAGCCAGGAAGTGGTGAAGTCAGCATTCAATGCCAAGCCCCAGCCCTTAACTTCTTCTCCAAGCAGCCTCAACACTATTCATCCGATCTGGTGACTGTGAAATCCATCCCTACCTACTTCACGAGCCCTGGGTGGGGGATCCAGCGGGGTAGCCCCATAAGGAGGGCAGATGATTTTAGTGATAAGATGGTAAAGGCTGTGATGTGACAATGGCAGGGAGAGGGCGGACCTCAATGAAAAAGCCCTCATCCCACAAATCCTGCCGTTTGTGAGTGACTCATTCCCCAAACAGCTCATGAGCACCTACTCTATGCCAGGCACTGTGCTCGGTCCCACCAGCATAGCCGGGAGTTAGACAAGTGCCAGCACATCGTCTGTGGAGCCCAGGGGGGTATTGGGGAGATGCAAATGGAACAAATATGCACCTAATTATATAACTGCAGACCATGCCAAGCACTCCAGGGTGTTACGAGAGCATATTGGGGTCCTGCCCCGAAGATGTGACATTAGGGCTGAGATCTCAGGGATGAGGGGGAGGGCTGAGAGGCCAATGAGGCTGGAAGGCAGAGAACAAGGAGACTACAGTAGGGGGGAGGTTCGAGGCTGCCCAGGGTGGCAGGGCCCACCCCACACAAAGCCTGGGGTGGGGCACGGTGGGGCTTGCCTTTGTGCTGTGAATACTCAGCCCCTCTGAGTCACAGCAAATCAGTGGCCAAGCTGCTAATAGCAGCCAGGCCTCAGTTTCCCTGCTCTTAACCACAGGAGTCCAGATGCCAGGTGGTCCCTCAGGGCCAGAAGAGTCTCCTGGACTTTCCCAGCTGCAGGCTTCTCCCCTCCTCCAGGCAATATTTGCTTCTGTCTGTGGGTATCTCAGCAGCCTGAGCTGTCCCCATGGGGCAAACCTGCCTCCTACCTCTTGTCCATCCAAGCTACCTCCTCCAGACTGGGAGGCCACCCAAGAAGTCAACAGGAAGTTCCTTGGGGACACAGACTCAACCTGTCCAGATCTGTCTATGACTCCCTGCCCAGCACCTAATTACCTACAGGCAGGAGGGGAGGATGGGAAGAAGCCCCCGGAGTCCTGAGGTAGCGGGTATCCAGGGAGTAGTGGCTAAGGAGGGGGCTCATGGCAGCTCAGCTTCTGTCACCCCACCCAAGAGGGCAACCTGACCCCGGGCCCAGGCATCAGCCCTTCCTCCCCTGCTGAACTGAACCAACCAACCGGCCACAGAGAAGGGGCTCTCCAAGCCGAGGATGTGAATGTGTTAATTAATGAATTAGTCACTTAATTAACATAATTAGGTCTCATTATTTTCCTTGCATCTCTCGTCAATTTTCAGGCAATTAAAGTGAACACTGGTGGAGGATGGAGGGCCTGGGTTATCACTGCTGGCACAGGACAGAACTGCCAGGCCGGGCCAGCCTGGGGCAAGGGGTGTGGAAAAGGAGAGTCATGCACACACACCCACACATACACACACCCACACCCAGCAGGGAGAGTCCCTGAGTCTGAATTTGCAGATTGTTCTCCATTTATTTATTAATCTCCTACTATGTGCCAGGCACTGTGCTAGGACACAATTGTGGCCAAGACAGGCAGGAAAATTGAGGAAATTTGTTGGAACTGTCAGAGTCAGCCCTAAGTGGACCTGTGAGTTAGATCCCACAGAAATGACAGCTATCAATTCCACTGAGGGGAAATGTTAGCCCTATGGAGGGGCCAGAGAGGCCTGGGGAATATGCCCTGGGCCATTTCTGTGCTTTCAGCAGATGTCTTAGTGACCCATGCAGAGCTGCAACTCAATTAGCCCATCTACAAAAAGTTTACCCAAAAGATTTTTTTTTTTAATATGGTGACCCATAATAGAGCCCTAATGCATCCCGTTAGGGATCTCCCTTCACAGAAAGATGTGTTCATGTAAGTCAGTGTGTTCGGCAGCTTGTTCACCAGCCTGGGTACTGGTCCCCATGACTCACCTCTCATTTAATTTCATTATCCCCATCCTGGTCACAATGGGGGCAGTTGACAAGGACCTTGCTTAGCTCTAGGTACCTCTTGCTTTGAGCACTACATGATTTGCTCACTTGTATCCCATGAGTGCAATAGGGTTTGGGGTGCAGGGTTCCACATTTATCTCTATTCAGTTTTATCTGGGATACATTTAACCTATCACCCAATCTGCTCAGATATTTTGAGATTTGATTATACCCAGTAAATTCTATTTTGTTCCCCTCCAAGTTCCTGAACATCCCTCCCACCCCTCACACACACCCATATTCTGTCAGGTTCCTATTATTTCACATTTGACCAGCAGAACTTCTAGATCTTCATTCAAATCATTGATGAAGATGTTGAATGAGCCAGAGCCCTGTGGTCTAACATTAGAGACCTTCCTAGATCTCAACTGAATATGTATCTGAATCTCAGGGGGAGGGTAGACTTTTTCAAACTGCACCCCTCTTCCCCTCCTCCCCACTCCCAGCCCCACAACAATCACATCCACAGAGAGCCAGATGGGAGTCCCTCAGGTAAGTGAAAGCAGAAAAGAGGTTGCACACCACAAGTCAACACTGAACCAATGCTTGTAATCGACATCGCTAACGTCTCTGGCTGGGACCTCACCTGTACCTTTTCCTAGCTGTTGGCCTAAGGCAAGCTCTTTAACCTCTCTGAGCTGTCTCCTTACTTGTAAGGTGGGTATGAAGATGATAGCTACCTCATAGTTTTGTTGTGACAATCAAAAGAGACATTGTACATTTAAGCCCTTGGCACACAATCATCACCCAATCAAGGTTGTTCCAGTCCCCTCCCTTCCCTCAGATCCGTCAGTTTCCATGCCTATGGATCATTCTTTACACACTGACTTATTCAATGGCCACTTGTCTTAGAGTTAGTGAGTTTGTTCATCATCACACTATCTCAGTCCTGAGTCCATCCCATAACGTCTCCACTGGAACAGTGCACTCCGCTGAGCCTGGAAGGAACTATTATTAACCCCATTTTGCAGAAGAAAAAACTGAGGAAGAGCACGGTCTGTAAGTGGAAGAACAGAAATCAAATTCAGCTCAGTCTGCCTCCAGAGTGAGGCAGGACCCACTACGCCCAGCCCTGTTCTAGACCAAAACTAAGAAAATCCTTCTGCTCTAGGAGTTTATATTCTAGTGAGGGAGATCCATAATAAACTCAAAACAAATATAAAACATAATGTGTGAGGATGCAATTACAGCTTTGAAGAAAAAGATAGCAAATAATAATAATAGTGAGGGAAGGGAATTTAAAGCACATTGGGGTGAGCTTTCTGGACCAGTGCTCAGGGAAGGTCATTCTAGGGAGACGATGTGGAGCAATAGTGGGTATCTGAGTTGGTACAAAGGCCCTGAGGCATCCTCCAGCCCGCTAGATGGAGGAGAGTGACAGGGAAAAGGGTAGGAGACAAAGGGGAGAGGCAGGGAGGCCCAATAATAAGGGACTAGTAGGATGTGGCAGGGATTCCAATTTTCTTGGGACTGAGAGGTTTGAGCTAAGAAGTACCATGCTCTAATATTTAGAAAGATTTTTCTGGCTGCAGTGTAGAGACCAGACTGTAGGGAGGCGAGGATATAGGCAGGGTCCAGCTATGAGACCACTGCAATAGTCCAAGCAAGAAGTGTTAGTGGCTTGGATAACATAGTGGTGGTGGAGGTGGCGAGACACACATGGATTCTGGATATGCTCTGCAGGTAGCTCCAACAGGATTTGGTGACAGTGTGGATGACCTGTAGGGTCCAGGATGACTCCAGGGGGTTGGGATGAGCCACAGGAAGGATAAGGTGAATTTGCCACTGATTGAGATAAGGAAGATGGCAGAAGTGAGCAGAGTGGGGGATCAAGACATCAAATGGAGTTGTCCCACAGGCAGGTGGGCATTGGAAGCTGGAGTCAAGTGGGAAGAACCTCCGGGGTCTTAGCCCTGAGTCTGCACATGATTATCTGGAGAGCTGGGGAAGAGAAGGGCTCTTTATTAATTTCTTGGGCTTACCATAACAAAGTGCCACAAAGTGGGTAACCTTAAACAACAGAAACTTACTGTCTCATAGCTTTGGAGGCTAGAAGTCCAAACCAGTGTGTTGGCTGGGCTCTGCTCTCTCTGAGGATCCCTTCTTGTCTCTCTTGCTTCTGGTAGCCCCAGGCGTTCCTTGGCTTGCAGCAGCACCATAACTCAGTTGTTACATGGTATCCTTCCTCATCTATCTTTCTCTTCTCCTCTTTTCTAAGGACACCACTCATATTAGATTAAGACCCACCCTACTGAAGTATGACTTCATGCTAACTGATAACATCTTCAAAAACCCTGTTTCCAAACAAGGTCACATTCAAGAGTACTGGGGCTTAGGACTTCAACAGACCTTTTGCGGGGGACACATTTCATTCCAAAACAGGCTCCAAGGGATGGAGCCCTGCGACTCACCAATACCAGAGACAGAGTCAGCAAAGAAACCTGAAAAAAAAAAAAAGCAGCCAGGAGAGAGGGGCATCCTGGAAGCCAACATACGAAGACAAAGATTTGCGGGGGAAGGAGTGGTCAAGCACGTTGAATGCAAATCACCATGGGACTGGGCATATGTGTCCCTGTTTCAGGGGAAGGAGGGGCAGCCTGTGTGGAGAAGAGAGTAGGGGTGGAGGCAGTGAGTGAAGTCAACTTTGCCGAGGCGTTTGGCTTCAACAGGAAGCAGAGAAGAGAGGGGGATAAGGGCTTCTGGAAGGGTTTTGTTAACAAGATGGGAGGTATCGCCCCATGTCTGGGCTGATGGGAACTGTCCAATCTCAGTAAATAAGACCTATTTGGATGATGTAAATTGTTTGATTATCTTGTTTATACTTTTAAAACATTCCCTTCATATACCAAAAAAAAAAAAAAAAAAAAAACTGCATTTGACCAACCAAAAATTCCAATTTTTGTGCCTCAGTTGTCCAGGAACATGTCCCACACCCAGCACACAGGGGACCACCTTGTTCTGACAGAGTCTTCCCTGCCATGAGCTTGGGTTTGGGTCTTTTTTTGCATTTCTGCCCTCATGGTTTTTTTTGCACAAGTGCTCATATTTTTAATGACTATGTCAATGTAGGGGTAAGAAACATACAAAGCATGCATTTGAGGCACAGATGAAAATCCCAGACTGCAAAGGTGGCAATCACTGCTCCCCAGCCTAGCATCAAGCGTTGGTCATCAATTGTGAAGGCAAAGAAACAAAATAAAATGACAAGAACCAAATGCTGGAAATGGAACATTGGAGCTTGTATATGAAATGTAAGTGCTAGTTAGGATTTCATGGTATTTGTTAGTTTTTGGCGTGCAGAACCCTCCACCTTATAATGTGTCCATCTACTGTTCAACCTTCACACATAAGATTTTTGCATATTTTTAAGATGGTATTATTATTTTTAAGTTACACTTTTTATTGAAGTATAGCACCCATGGAAATCCTGGTGGTGTAGTGATTAAGTGCTGTGGCTACTAACCAAAAGGTCAGCAGTTCGAATCTGCCAGGTGCTTCTTGGAACTATGGGGCAATTCTACTCTGTCCTATAGGGTCACTATGAGTCAGAATCAACTCAGCGGCAATGGGTTTGGTTTCGGTTTTTTGGTATAGCACACATACAGAAAAATGCACAAATTATAAGTGTTCAGCTCAAAGAACTTTAACAGAATGAACACATCATTGTAACCAGTACCCATATCAACACCAAGATCAAACACATCACTAGTCCCCTTGTGCCCTCTTCCAGTCACTATCCCCAAGGCAACCTTCAGCCTGAATTCCAACACCACAGAACTTTCTATAAACAGAGCCACACGTTGTACTTGTTGGCTGCTTTCTCGCACATTATCTTTATGGGCTTCATCCATGTAGTTGTGTGTACAGCAGATCGTTCAGTTTTGTTGCTGCTCAGTGTTCTCAAGTGAATACCCTACGTGGTGTTCACCCACTCTACTGCACATGGGCATTTGGCCCAGGTTGGGGCTAACTTGAGTGGGGTTGCTAAGAGCATACTTGTATGTGGCTTTTGGTGTGTGTGTGTGTGTGTGTGTGTGTGTGTGTGTGTGTGCGCTTGTAGGAAAGCATTAGTACAAAAGTCAAGAACCTCTGTATTTGGAAAGCACTGGATGTTGCTTATCATGAAGTTAATATTCTCAGAATTCACACCCCAGAGTAATATCAGGCCTGTCAGTCTGTTGCCCAGGATTTGACATTCTCACTTCGCCTTTGGTTTTCTTATGTTTCTTCTTCTCTTTAAAGCAGTGGTTTTCAACAATTCTGCCCCCAAGGGACTTCCTCAATGTCTGCTCTGCCCGCCTCCCCCGGCCCCCACTCAGAGGACATTCAGCAAAGTCTGGTCTGCCCTCCAGAAGATATTTGGCAATGTCTGAAGACATTTTTGGTTGTCACAACTGGGAGGTAATAGTGGTATCTAGTGGGTAGAGGCTAGGTATACTACTAAACACCAGACAATGTACAGTATAGCCCCACAAACAAAGAATTATTCAGCTCCAAATGTCAAGTGTTGAAATTGAGAAACCAGGCTTTAAAGGAAGAAATGGCTCTCAGTGTCTAAATAAGGATTAAGTGATACAATGAAGTTGGCATTTTCAAACCCTAAACTTATTCCAAAAGTAACTTTGCCAAAGGGTCAAAGTACCATAGAGGCTTCAAAGAAGAAGCAGTAGAATCAAGAAACACGAAGAGGAAGAGATGAAGTTCACCCTGGGTGTTTAAGGTTAAGTAGGGGCTCACTTGGTTTCAAGGAGGGGAAAGGCATTTCAGCAGAGGGAATAGCAGGAACAAAGTCATAAAGCCTTCCCCCGGAAAGCCTGGGAAGGCGTTTTGGGCAAGGGGATGCTTACGCTAGTCTTAAAGGATGAGCAGGAGTTCTCTGGAGGGAAGCCAGCTAGCAGGGGCTGGTGCACAGACTGACTCAAGTACTTGTCCTGGGACCCAACATACATGGGAAGGGTGGCTACCCAAGGTGGGTTGAGTGGAGTTAGGACAAGACAGCAGCTCCAGAGTCTGAAAGGCAGCCAAGGTCATAAGATGGTATGCGTCTAAAATTGGACTCATCTTCTCGTCCTTCAAACCTGCCCCATGTTCCCCCTCCCAGGAGTGGAAACTTCTAGAAACAAGAATTGCCCCTGACCTCTTCCTGTCACTCCACCATATCCAATTCATCAACTGGATTCTGTCAGTTCCAACCTCCAGATACCCTCCATCGGGTCTTTGGCTGAACCTGCACTGCCATCACCTTAGTCTAGGTCACCATGACCGCTCACCTGGACCACTGCTGCTGCCCCTTTACTGGGCTCCCTGCCTCCACTCAGCACCTACCAAACTATCCTGCATATGGAAGCTGCTAAGGAGATCTCAGTGAAACATGAAATGACCTTGTTACTCCCCTGCTGGAACTCTGCTGTGCTCTCCCTCCCATAGTTTAGGGGTTGCCACTCTTTGGGAGTCTTGGCTCAAATTCAGGCTTCTTCCCAGGGGTCTCTGGGGCAGCAGGTAAAGGTGGAGGGAAAGGGATGATCCTGTACTCAAGTTTTGCCTCCTGCTCTGTTCCAGTTGTCCCTGCAGCCTAGGGACTCTTTACCCAGGGGCCTTGGCAGAACTTCTGGTTCTATCAGGGTGGCCTACTGCAATGGGGTTCAATAGAAGTTCTATCCAGCTGGCCAGCCTTCTGGGCTCAGCGTGGCAAGACCTGCCCTAACAGGCCCAAGGTGCCCCAGCAGGGCTGGGTCCCTCAAGCCTGCGCCTGGCACAGTTCACTGCTGAGTAAGCCCAGAGCTCCCCTGGGCAAGGCCAGGCCCCCTGGGTGTCCAGAGAGCTCGTTATCCCGTCAGCCCCAAATCTGCACCTGCTCTCCTAGTCTCCTGCGATCTCAATTAATTCGTCCTGCCCTGATTAATTAGCAGGGTTAATTATGACGGCTGCTGCCGCTGAAGCTTGGGGAAGAAAGCCCAGCCAAGTGGCTGAGTGAGAACCAGCCTAGGTGGAGCGGGGACGCCTCTCTCTGCCTGCTGCCCCTGCCAGATGTCTGGTGCCTACCCTTTACAGGGTCAAGGTCAGGGGCCTTGGCCCAGCCTGGGCTACTCAGGAAGCCACTGGTGCTGTCTTTCAGTCTACCTGACTCCCTGGGTGGGGCCTATCAGGACCGGGCCAATTGGTATAGCTAGAGATAAGGGAACTATGGCCCATGACCATGGGTTTGGCTCCTCTGCCCCAACCTGTCATGTCACATCTTAGTCTTTGCCTCTGTCTCATCTTGATGACCACACATCATAGACTCTGGGACTCCATCCTGGCAGAGACACCTCAGCTCACACCTGCTCAGCTGCCTTCAAGGCTGAAGTCACCACCCACTTCTTTATCTGCCTTCCCCTCTGGATCCAAAGACCACTGTGCTTGGGAGAGGGAACTAGAGAAGGAGCTAAAGACCAACAGGAGGGTTCCTGTGGTCAGGCTCTTAACTGGGGCTGCTACAGACCCTGTCCTGCTGTCTGGACCCCAATAATTGCCTCATGGGCTCAGAGCACCCCCCCCCCCATTGTGTACCCTTCATCAAAACCCAAACTCTTGGCTGAACACTGGAACAGCAAATACTGATAAGGGACAACCCAGTAGCCCCAGCCTCTCCCTGCAGCTGAGACTGCAGACCCCTAGACCCCCGAGCCTCTCTCATCCCAGCTCCCCGACCAAGGCCTTGCCCCACCCCTTCTCTGAGCTCCCCGCCTTCCTCACCAGAGCCAGGCGAGCCACAAAGCAGGGACGGGAGCTTGACTCAGCACAGCCACCCCTCCAACCCAATCTGGACCGTCACAACCAAACTCCCCAGCATGTCTCCCCTCGGCTCCCATCCATCATCCTCCTCACCAAAACATGATCCATTATCACTGCCTGCGCCTGGCAAAATGTATCATTACCTGCACCCTCCTCACTTCCCAGATCAATCCACTTCTTAAATGTAGTAATAGAGAAGAGGATTAGGTACTAGAAAACTCATTATGAAAATGGCGTACTCAAATTCTTTAAAGGTGATATTTCATAAAATATACCCGGCCTGCCGTGTGCCTCAATCATTCTTTTTAATAGCTCCGTAGCAGCCAGAAAATAAAGTATTCATGAAGATTGAAGAAGATGATCCCATGAACTTCAATTTAATTGGTGCAAATTAAAACGATCCATCTTTCCGTGCTGTCCGTCTATCTCCAATCATCCCCACGCGGCACGTCCGGCACCCTGATTACAATTATCTTTTAATAGGAAAACTTGTCAGTTTTTGTGTGATTTACATAAGCTTGAGCAAACTTATGGGTATCAGATAGGGCCTTGGTGTGTGATTTCCTCTTCCAGCTCCCTGGCTCTCGGGAAGGCTGGGTGGGGTGAGGGGAGGCAGGGTCTCGGGGGTGGGGAAGGGACTGGGAATAGATCTGTGGCGTCCCTGAGTTTACCGTATGTTCAGAGATGGGTTATGGAAGACATGAGCATGTGTCACAGTGGGCAGCAGCCTCTGGCCACGTCATTCCTCTGGGACCAAGGCAGGTGGACATGGAACCAGACAGGGCCTCTTAATAGTGACTACTGTCTCTCTCAAGACAACAGAGAGCACCTCAACCTCCCATTGGAGGAGGCTGTGCTCCCCTGAGCTCTGTCCTCACCACCCACTCTCCACCCCCAACCCCCACAAACCCCATATTGTCACCAATACCTTCCTGAAGAGTCTATGGGGACAGACAAAAGAGATTTTCTAAGGACAAGAAGCCAAGACAGAGAGTGAGCCACTCTCTTGTTGGGGAGGCTCTGGATAAAGCATAATGAGAGAGACTTGAACAGAGAGGGAAGGCAGGTGCTTGGGTCCCCCAAGGAGTATGTGCTTGGGTCCCCCAAGGAGTATGTGATGGGCAAGATGTGGGTTTTCATTTAACAGAAACCATTGGATGGGGAAGCAAGGTGCAGCCACCAGTAAGTGTGTGCCACCTCACACTGCATCAATAGAAATATGATGGCTAGAAAGAGGGAGGTGATCATTCCACTTGCGTCTGTGCTATTTGAACCACCTCCAGCATGTCCATTGATTCATTCATTCATTCACTCAAGAAGCATTTATTGAGCTCCTGCTAAGTGTCAGGTGGTGGAGATCATGCAATGAACAAGGCCAACCCAACTTCCACCTCACAGACATAATCCAGTGATGAAGACAAACAAGAAAGCAAGTGATGATTATACAGACTGATAAAAGCTATGACGGGAGAAGAGCAGGGGCCTGGAGGAGCCTGGAGAAACCTAGAAGCGAAGACCCCAGCTTAGGCTGGGGGGTTAGGGACGGACCTCGGAATTGCTGTTCCCTGGCTTGAGGGCTCAGAGCTGAAGAGGAGTTGGGTGTAAATGGGGGCGGGTGGAGGAGAGTGTTCCCGATGAGGGACTGGCATGTGGAAAAGCCTAAGGCAACAAAACATGCGACATTAACATTTTATAGATCATTTGATGGGGCAGAAAGGGCAAGGGGCTAAGTGAACATGGGCGTAAAAGCACCCATAAGCTGTGATGCCCCCTATGAGGGTTGGTTTGTCTCTACACTCTTTTAATTTTTAAATTACATCTTCATTACACAGGTGATATATTAGCATATTCTTACTGTAAAAAAAAAAATTAGACATCACAGATACAGTCCCCCTAGACCACCCCCCACTCTCTATCCTGAACCTCTCTGGAAGAAACACTTACCAGTCTGTTGTGTATCCTTCCAGACTTTTCTCTAGGCCTTCACATACATATGGGTCTATAGAAATACAGAGATGCTTTTGGTTTTGTTCTACAAAAATGGTCTTGCACTGTCCATGTTTTTGTGAAGTTTGCCTCTTTGACTCAGCAATGGCTGTTATTGCTATCATAATCCTGGGGGGACTGTCCATCAGAGCAGTCTGCTCACTTGGCAGGAAGTGAGCGCCTGTCTTGGAAGGTGCCAGCAGCACATGGTGGTGAGGGCAGTAGGCTCTGCGGTTGGCTCTGGCTGTGCTGACTCAGGCAAACCGCTTCCTCTCCTGGAACCTCAGTTTCCTTGTCCTTGAGATAGAGAAGGAAGGGGCCTGCCCCCACAATGAGAATGAGTAAGAACTGAGTTAGGGCCCATAAAGCTGTTAGCTCAGGACATAGCACACGGCAGTGTCTCTGTGCATGCACCGATGACAACAGTGACGCCTGTGCCACCCAAGGCTAGGCCTGAGCCTCCCCAGCAGAACCTTCATGTGGTCCCAGCCCCTCAGCCTGCAGGCTATTCACTTTGGAAGACAGAACTCTTCCTTCCCCAGCTCTTAACTGTGGTCAGGATGGTGGCAGAGTTGGGGTGAGGGGTGGAGTACAGCTCTTAACAACCTGATCTTGCAGACTCCTCCAGCTCTTAGACCCCATCTTAGACTCCATTTGCCTCTCCTCCAGCAGTCCTCAGCCCTTGACCCTTGTACTCCTCTTTAGCAGTCCTCAGCCACCAGGAGCACTTAGTTGTTGTTGTTGTTGCTAGGAGCACATAGTTATTGTTGTTAGGTGCTGTCGAGTCAGTTCCAACTCAGAATGACCCTATATTCAACAGAAGAAAACAACTGCCTGGTCCTGGTCAATCCTCACAATGGCTGTTATGTTTGAGCCCATCGTGGTAGCCACTTTGTCAATCCATCTTGTTGAGGCTCTCTCTCTGTTTCACCTACCCTCTACTTTACCAAGCATGATGTCCTTCTCCAGAGACTGATCCCTCCTGATACCATGTCGAAAGTACATGAGACAAAGTCTTGCCATCCTTGCTTCTAAGGAGCATTCCAAGGAGATCCTTCTTCCACAAAAGATCTGTTCATTCTAGTAGTCCATGGTATATTCAATATTCTTCGCCAACACCACAATTCAAATGCACCAATTCTTCTCTGGTCTTCCCTATCTATTGTCCAGGTTTCACATGCATTTGAAGTGATTGAAAATACTATGGCTTAGGTCAGGTGCACCTTAGTCCTCAAGGTGACACCTTTGCTTTTTAACACTTTAAAGAGGTCTTTTCCAACAGATTTCCCCAGTGCAATAAATTGTGTGATTTCTTGACTGCTGCTTCCATGGATGTTGATTGTGGATCAAGTAAAATGAAATCCTTAACAATGTCAATTTTTTCTCTGTTTATCATGATGTTGCTTATTGTGAGAAATTTTGTTTTCTTTATGTTAAGGTGTAATCCACACTGAAGGCCAGAGTCTTTGATCTTCATTAGTGAGTGCTTCAAGTCTTCTTCACTTTCAGCAAGCAAGGTTGTGTCATCTGCATATCACAGGTTGTTAATGAGTCTTCCTCCAGTCCTGATGCTGCATTCTCCTTCATATAGTCCATCCTCTTGGATTATTTGCTCAGCATATGGATTGAATAAGTATGGTGAAAGGATACGGCCCTGGTGCACACCTTTCCTGATTTTAAACCACGCAGTATCCCCTTTGTTCTGTTTAAACAACTGCCTCTTGGAGCACATCGTAGGTGTGATAAATATAGTTTGTTTGTTCAAGTAGCTAAAGTCACCTTTAGATGGGAGGTAAAACACTTCCCAAGTGGGGTCTAGAAATTAACTCACCAGAAATTCTGTCTTAACACGGAGTGATAAGAACAATAATTATTTCTCGAGCACTTTTTGAGAATCCACCAGGTATCAGACACCACACTTGGCACTCACACACCCCAGCTGGTAGAATCCTCACAAGCCCTAAGAAGCAGTTTTGATTATCATTACCACAAATACATTAACTCATGAGGTCCTCATGATCATCTCAGAGTTACCATGAGATAAGTATGATTATTATGAGTCAGGATTGGATAGGCTATGTTGTGATAACAAAACCCCAAATCTCAGGGGCTTAGCACAGTAAAGGTATATTTCTTACTCAAGTAAAGTCCAATATGGGTCTCTGCCTTCTATCTTCTGGCTGTGTCATGTGGAACACGAGGCCTCCAAGGTCTGTTATGGATTGAATTGTGTCCCCCAAAAAGACGTGTTGAAGTTCCAACCCCTGGTATCTGTGAAGGTGACCTTATTTGGAAACAGGGTTTTTGAAGATGTTATCAGTTAGGTTAACATGAAGCCATACTGGAGAAGGGTTGGGTCCTAAGCCAATATGAGTGGTGTCCTATAAAAGAGGAGAAGGTACACAGAAACACACAGAGGGAAGACAGCCGTATGAATGTGGAGACAGAGATGGGAGTGATGTTGTAATTGCAAGCCAAGAAACATCTGGGGCTACCAGAAGCTGGGAAAGACAAGAAAGGATCTTCCTCTAGGCCCTTCAGAGAGAGTGTGGCCCTGCCAACACCCTGATTTCTGACTTCTATCTTCCAGAACTCTGAGACAATAGAATTCTCTTCTTATAAGCCACCCTCCTTGTGGTATTTTGTTATAGCAGCCCTAGGAAATTAATATAGTCACCAAGGCAGGACAGGAAAGTGATGGAGAAAGCACACGTGGTCAGAAGTGACAAGTGCCACTCTTACCAGAACAAGACATCAACCTGCCTGCAAGAGAGGCTGGGTTACATAGGGGATCATGTGGGTAGCTGGTGAGCACTGGACATCCTGCCTTATTGCATTTGTAAAATAAGGGCACCCAGGCACAGAAACGTTAAGTAATTTTCCCCAAGTCATCCAGGAATAAGTGTTAGAGCCCTTATTCACATATGTGAACGTGTGTGAAGGTTCACATGCTCGTTTATGTTTACCAACATGCACAACAACACCCCAAGCAAACACAACACACACATTCAAGCTCACCACGTATACTCCCATGAGCTGCCCTTCCCCTTGCTAGGTGGAGGCTTCATAGAACACCCCATACATCTGGTTGGGAGGTGTGAAGAACTAGGCTAGAGATTCAGAGCAGGTTCCCTCCTCCACCTACCCCCCAGCACCAAGACCTCACCTGCTATCTTGGAAGAACTACCAGTGCAGCCTATGCCCCCAGCTTGGGCAGAGCCCCAGGCATCATCTACCCTGTGATGGCACCAAGCCCTAGCCTATTCCAGAGATCCCTTCCTGCCCCTTAAAGGCTAAGAACTTGCTTCAGAATCTGACTCTACTAATAAATCAGGACTCTGGGGTAAATTTTCTCCAAAACATAAAAATCATAACAAATATACACAGTGAGCATTCTTATTTCCAAATTTTTACATACACTCACACACAAACATACTTAAAGGACATGGATTTGTGGAGGTATGTTTGTATCTGTAAATCTGAGCTTAAACATGGAAGTGATGGTATCATCATGCTTGCCTTACGACGAGAGTTGGAGTTGACATAAACATAAATCGTGAACTACTCTCCAAAAGTGTCAAGATCATGAAAGATAAGGAAAGACCAAGAGGCTGTCATGGATTTGAGGAGATGAAGGAGAGATAATGACTAAATGCAATGTAATATCCTGGGCTGGATCTTGGAATAGAACATTTGTGGGAAAAATGGAGAAATCAGAATAAAGTTTGTAGTTTAGTTACTAGTATTATACCAGTCATCAATTCAAAGTGAAGCGTGAAAGCTAGAAAGTCTTCTTGGCAGTGCTTAAAGAAACCCTCATCTCCTATAGCTGGAGTGCAGACGGAGCTGAATACAAGGCTCTGGCTGGACCTAATCATATAAGTAGCAGAACTTCAGAGAAGGTCAAATTATCAACCCTGATAATTATCCTATGCCCACAACAGAGCCTTGGTAGGAAAGGAGTAGGACCCAGAGACTTGGGGTAGGAGTATTTGAGTAGATGCACTTGAGAACCTTGACCCCACGATTCCCTTGAACTATCTGGGTCTACAGGAGTAGCCCACATTCCTTCGTTAGGGGATAGTGCCCATCCCTTATCCCCAACCCCCACTTGAAGACTATGCAGAAGCCTGAAACAAGGCAGGTGTCCTATAAGGCAGTGCTAGCCCTGCTCAAGATCTGCCCCCACATTCCCTTATGGCCACCAGACCTATAACTAGGGTCAAATTGAAGCCTGACTCAACGAGGCAATGTGTGGCTACTAAGAGAGGAGAGGGTTTATACACCAAAGGGGCTGCAAGTCCTGGCTAACATGTACAGGCAGAAACTAGGAGCATATTCTGTTGCTAGATCAAAGGGCGTGGGATATAAAGCTGCATATGGGAAAGTTCGGCAGTATGAGAGAGTTCTCCCATGACTCAGGAGTTAACACTCTGGCAAGGACCCCAAGAGCTGTTGGGATGTCTCTTGAAAACTTGTGCAAAGAAATAGTGCTTATTAAATGAAAACGCCAGAACTTGGCATGATAGCCATCACAGACTGTGGAGGAGGGCAACAAAAGGCTCAAAGAAGGGAGCGTGCTAGAATGGATCTTCTAAAGAAGATCAAAAACCTACCAGCTGACTATATTCCTTGGGAGGATCCAGAGATTCCACTTACCGAGGCAATAAGAAATAACCGGATGAGGGAGGCACCAACATTATGGAGAGACTCAGTGGTGGCTGTTCTCTATAGCCCAGGGCTGGTGGTTAGAGATGCTGTTAGAGAACTGGGCTCCCTGGTGGCACTGGGGATGAAAAGGTTCTGGAAAAACAAAAGCCAGATGGCAGTGCTTAACTGTCAGAAGCAAAGCGGGCATAATTACTACAGTGGGCAGCAAGGTCAGAATGGCGGCCAGGAGCCTTATTGTCCCTAGGGTCAGGATAGATGAGTAGCCAATGAGGGTGTTACTTATTCAGCATAATCAAAAGACAGTAAGAATGGATGAGCAGGAGCCTGAGGCCAGCCGCTCCAAAAGGAACTCATAATTCTTTGCTCAGTTTCTAGACTCAAAACCTGAAGAAGAGGCTGGTCCCCAGGAGGAAGGATCCTGCAATAACACAGTAAGTGTTTACAGTATTTATTTCCCAGTGCTTTGTCCAAAGGGACATATGGCCATTTACTTGGGTAACTCTGAAGTAACTGAGGAAAAGAGGAATACTCAGGGCTGTTGGATCTGGGGCCCGAGTTGATGTTGGTACCCAGGGACCCAAAGAACCATCACAGCATCCCTGTTAAAGTAGGGGCACATGGATGTCAGGTAATAAATGTAATCCTCACCCAGGTCATCTTACAGTGTGTCTACTGGGTCCACAAGCCACTCAAGGGTCATTTCCTGGGTTCTCAAATGTATCATCGGAATGGACATATTTAGCAGTTGGCAGAACCCTAACCCTGGCTTCTTAGTGTGTAGAGCAAGAGCTATTAAATAGAAAAGAACAAGTGAAAGCCCTAAAATACCCTTCCCCTGGGCAAGATAAAAAAAATCAAACTAATATTGTATTCCAGGGGAAAAGGCAGAGGTTAGTGCCACCTCAAAGACTTAAAGGATGCAGGGGTTGTAGTAGCCATCAAATTCCTATTTAATTCACTGGTGTGAGGAAGAGGCATGTGGATGGATGTATGGGAACAAGAGCTTTGTGTCACATGTGAAGGCCCCTGGAGAACATTCACTGCAGGAGAGACAAGATGACTTGGCCAGTAGATGTCAGCCCGTCTCTGTCCTTAGTGCCCCCAGTGCTTTTGTGGAACGGGCTCACAAACAAAGTGGTCACAGTGGCAGCAATGGGGGCTCTCCATAGGCCCCAGAGCATGGGCACTCTATCACCAAAGCTGATCTAGCTACTACTGCTGCTTACTGTCACACCTGCCAGCAACAGAGACCATCATGCAGTGCCTGATACAGTACCATCCTTCGATGTGGCAAATTGACTGCATCAGACCATTCCATCCTGGCAAGGGCAACAAATTATCCTGATGGACTTATATGTATCCCAGGTGTGACTTTTACCCTCCTGCCTACAGGGCCTCAACCAGCACCACTATCTAAATCTTCAGATTATCTTCCTCTATCACCATGGGATCCTGCACAGCACTACCTCAGACCCAGGGACTACACTGTATGGCAAAGGAGGTACAATGTAGGCACTTGACCATGGGATCCACACAACCTACAACACACCACACCTTCCAGAAGCTACCAGAGCAGTGGGATAGATAAGCATGGCCAACAAGTGCCTAGGGACATGACAGATGGGCCTAACTAATGTGTCATCTTGGAAGTGACACCTTGTGAGGATGGAGTACTATCCTTTAGGATGTAGTATAGATCTTAAACCAACAGCCATTCTATGGTGCCGTGTCTCCAACAGGTAAAATATCTGGTTCTGAGAACTGAACAGTGGAAATAGGAATGGCCTGGCTCACCATCACTCCCAGCGGTCCACTTGGGCTTCAGGTGCCCACCACTCTGGGCTCTACCGATCTAGAGACCTGGGCAAGTTAATTACGTAGTTGTTTTGAGTCTAAATTTTTCCAGCTACTAAATGAGAATTAACAAAACGTCTTGTTGTGAAGATTAAATGAAACAATGTTTGTCAAATTCATGCCTTGTACCATTAACACACACAGTGAGCATCCTTGAAATGTCAAATTGTAACATATTTCATCAAGGATCAGGATCAAGACAGGCCAGGAGCAGGGAGGCTTCCAAGTTTTGTTGTTGTTGTTAGCTGCCGATGAGCTGGCCCCAGATCCATGGCTCGATGCCATGCACAAGGAACAAATCGTTGCCCAGTCCTGTGTCATCCTCATGATTGGTTGAGGACCATTGTAATCCAGAAGGTTTTCATTGGCTGATTTTTTGGAAGGAGATTGTCAGGCCTTTCTTCCTAGTCTTCGTCTATAAGAGCCACTGAAACATGTTCAGCAACATGCACGTCTCCACTGACAGAGGTGCATTGGCCAGGAATTGAACTCAGGCCTCCCACATTGAAGGCAAGAATCCTACCACAGAACTACCAATCCCTCCTTCCAAGTTATAGCCCCATCAATTCCCTGCTCAATTTCCACCTTGACATTCTCATACTGCAAGTGAAGACTGTTTTTATTCTAAAGAGAAATAAGAACTAATTCTTCTCCCAAAACATCCTTCATGAGGCCTGAAGAACTTTTTTTAGGATTTCACCTCTCCTGGCACATCCTTCTCTGGATTCCCCCTCCCCTGGTGAGGCCCTACCTGCCACCTGGAGAGCTGAGGTCTGAGCCATCCAGTGGATTCCTACTCATAGCATCCCTAGAAGACAGAGTAGAACTGCCCTATAGAGTTTCCAAGGAGCAGCTGGTGGACTTGAACTGCCAACCTTTTGGTTAGCAACTGAGCTCTTAACCACTACGCCACCAGGGCTCCTCTGAGAGGACAGGGTCCCCAAAACTACACCTCTTTTCCCAACTTGGGGAAGCCTTTCCTACCCCTGCCTCCATTTTATTATCAGCAAAAGATTTCACTAGAGCTGCCAGGAACTGATATTCAGAAATAAGTATGTAAATCCTTCATAAATGTATGCTAATTACTTATTTTTAATTATAATGTAAATAAGTAATTACTGAATAATTTTAAAGTATTTACATGGGGGTGTGTGATTTAGACACTAACTTGTTATAAGATATAGAAACTATAAATTATACAGTAATTATGGCCCAATTTACATGCTAAGGCCAAACACAAATATGTAGCAAGAAAAATATAAATAATCAGGTGATTCCACCGTAGTTACTGTGTAATAACCAGGCTATTTTCTTCCCTGAGTCGACAAAATGGGTCTGTGTGTTCACCCTCATTTTGGGGAAGCCAAGAGAAGGATGCATTTGGGAAACTGAAAACCAACTTTAAGGAAAAATAGTTAATCGCACACAGACACAAAAAAAGCACAATCGAAAAGCTATTGAGTCTTGTCTGAGTGGGTCATGGGGTTTAGAAAAAGGCCAAGGCACAGAATGTGGCTCAATGGGCCTGTTGTTCAGTGACCCTGTGTGAAGTGGCCCAGTTTCTCCTCTTACCTTGTCCCACAGCAGCTCCACTCACACACTACACCTCAGGCAACCAAGGGTTCCCCAAACTCTCACCTCCAGGCTTTCACACAGGCTGTGCCATCTGCCTTGAACCCTCTTCCTGAACTTTCATGCCTGGCTCACCCTGTCTTACTCTTCAATTCTCTTCTTCAATGCCCCTTCCTCCAGGAAGCCTTCTCTGACCACCACCACCATTCCAAGACCGAGCCAGGGGCCTCTAGTGGGGTCCCACAACCTCCTAGTTTCCCCCCATCACAGACCACCACTGTTTTGAGATGGCCTGTCTTATGGCAGAGGGTGTCTCTCCAGCCAGGCAGGGAGCTCCAAGGGGTAAGAGCCAGGCCCACTTTGTCCATTGCTGGGTCTCAACTTACAGGCAGTGGGCTTGAGAATGTGGAATCTGGTATCAGCGAGATCTGGGTTCAGACCTGGTCCAGACACTCTCACAGCCCCCACCCAGATCCTCCTAGAATTATCTCTGAAGCCTGGGCCTCAATATACAGAAGAAAGCATTAGCTTGACAAGAGCCTTAGGTTCTAAGTCCTTACACAGCCCTTAAGGTGAAACAGTCCTTTGAAGGGGGGTATTATTCTCCCCTCCCCCCGCCCCCGCCACGTGCCTATCAGTTTGTCGTACTGTGGGGGCTTGTGTGTTGCTGTGATGCTGGAAGCTATGCCACCAGTATTCAGATGCCAGCGGGGCCACCCATGGAGGACACATTTCAGCTGAGCTTCCGGACTGAGACAGACTAGGAAGAAGGACCCGTCAGTCTACTTCCGAAAAGCATTAGCCAGTGAAAACCTTATGAATACCAGCAGAACATTGTCTGATATAGTGCTGGAAGATGAGCCCCCCAGGTTGGAAGGCACTCAAAAGATGACTGCGGAAGAGTGCCTCCTCAAAGTAGAGTTGACCTTAATGACATGGATGGAGTAAAGCTTTCGGGACCTTCATTTGCTGATGTGGCACGACTCAAAATGAGAAGAAACAGCTGCAAACATCCATTAATAATCGGAAACTGGAATGTATGAAGTATGAATCCAGGAAAATTGGAAATCGTCGAAAATCAAATGGAACACATAAACATTGATATCCTAGGCATTAGTGAGCTGAAATGGGCTGGTATTGACCATTTTGAATCAGACAATCATATATTCTACTATGCTGGGAATGACAACTCGATGAGGAATGGTGTTGCATTCATCGTCAAAAAGAATGTTTCAAGATCTATACTGAAGTACAACGCTGTCAGTGATAGGATAATATCCATATGCCTACAAGGAAGACCAGTTAATATGACTATTATTCAAATTTATGCACCAACCACTAGGGCCAAAGATGAAGAAATAGAAGATTTTTATCAGCTGCTGCAGACTGAAATTGATCCAACATGCAATCAAGATGCATTGATAATTACTGGCGGTTGGAATGCGAAAGCTGGAGACAAAGAAGAAGGAGCAGTAGTTGGAAAATATGGCCTTGGTAACAGAAACAATGCTGGAGATCGAATGATAGAATTTTGCAAGACCAACGACTTCACTGCAAATACCTTCTTTCAACAACATAAATGGCAGCTATACACATGGACCTCACCAGATAGAACACACAGGAATCAAATTGACTGCATCTGTGGAAAGAGACAATGGAAAGGCTCAATATCATCAGTCAGAACAAGGCCAGGGGCCGACTGTGGAACAGACCATCAATTGCTCATATGCAAGTTCAAGCTGAAACTGAAGAAAATCAGAGCAAGTCCACAAGAGCCAAAATATGACCTTCAGTATATCCCACCTGAATTTAGAGACCATCTCAAGAATAGATTTGATGCATTGAACACTAGTGACCGAAGGCCAGATGAGTTGAGGAATGACATCAAGGATATCATCCATGAAGAAAGCAAGAGGTCATTGAAAAGACAGGAAAGAAAGAAAAGACCAAGGTGGATGTCAGAGGAGACTCGGAAACTTGCTCTTGAGCGTCAAGCAGCTAAAGCAAAAGGAAGAATTGATGAAGTAAAAGAACTGAACAGAAGATTTCAAAGGGCCTCTCAATTTCTTTCTCAAGAAGACAAAGTAAAGTATTATAATGACATGTGCAAAGAGCTAGAGATGGAAAACCAAAAGGGAAGAATGCACTCGGCATTCCTCAAGCTGAAAGAACTGAAGAAAAAATTCAAGCCCCAAGTTGCAATAGTGAAGGATTCCATGGGGAAAATATTAAATGACACAGGAAGCATCAAAAGAAGATGGAAGGAATACACAGAGTCATTATACCAAAAAGAATTAGTCGATATTCAACCATTTCAAGAGGTGGCATATGATCAGGAACCGATGGATGGTACTGCAGAAAGAAGTCCAAGCTGCTCTGAAGGCACTGGTGAAAAACAAGGCCCCAGGAATTGATGGAGTATCAATTGAGATGTTTCAACAAACAGATGCAGCGCTGGAGGTGCTCACTCATCTATGCCAAGAAATATGGAAGACAACTGCCTGGCCAACTGACTGGAAGAGATCCATATTTATGCCTATTCCCAAGAAAAGTGATCCAACCGAATGTGCAAATTATAGAACAATATCATTAATATCACACGTAAGCAAAATTTTGCTGAAGATCATTCAAAAGCGGCTGCAGCAGTATATCGACAGGGAACTGCCAGAAATTCAGGCTGGATTCAAAAGAGGACGTGGAACCAGGGATATCATTGCTGATGTCAGAGGGTCCTGGCTGAAAGCAGAGAATACCAGAAGGGTGTTTACCTGTGTTTTACTGACTGTGCAAAGGCATTCGACTGTGTGGATCATAACAAACTATGGACAACACTGTGAAGAATGGGAATTCCAGAACACTTAATTGTGCTCATGAAGAACCTTTACATAGATCAAGAGGCAGTTTTTCAGACAGAACAAGGGGATACTGATTGGTTTAAAGTCAGGAAAGGTGTGCGTCAGGGTTGTATTCTTTCATCATACCTATTTAATCTGTATGCTGAACAAATAATCTGAGAAGCTGGACTATATGAAGAAGGACGGGGCATCAGGATTGGAGGAAGACTCATTAACAACCTGCATTATGCAGAAGACACATCCTTGCTTGCTCAAGGTGAAGAGGACTTGAAGCACTTACTAATGAAGATCAAAGACCACAGCCTTCAGTATGGATTGCACCTCAACATAAAGAAAACAAAAATCCTCACAACTGGACCAATGAGCAACATCATGATAAACGGAGAAAAGATTGAAGTTGTCAAGGATTTCATTTTACTTGGACCCACAATCAACAGCCATGGAAGCAGCAGTCAAGAAATCAAAAGATGCATTGCGTTGGGTAAATCTACTGCAAAGGACCTCTTCAAAGTGTTGAAGAGCAAAGATGTCACCCTGAAGACTAAGGTGCACCTGACCCAAGCCATGGTATTTTCAATCACATCATATGCATGTGAAAGCTGGACAATGAATAAGGAAGACCAAAGAATTGTGGTGTTGGCGAAGAATATTGAATATACCACGGACTGCCAAAAGGACGAACAAATCTGTCTTGGAAGAAGTGCGGCCAGAATGCTCCTTAGAGGCAAGGATGGCGAGACTGCTTCTTACATACTTTGGACATGTTGTCAGGAGGGATCAGTCCCTAGAGAAGGACATCATGCTTGGCAGAGTCTGCAGAAAAGAGGAAGACCCTCAAGGAGGTGGACTGACACAGTGGCTGCAACAATGAGCTCAAGCATAACAACGATTGTAAGGATGGCGCAGGACCGGGCAGTGTTTCGTTCTGTTGTGCATAGGGTCGCTACGAGTTGGAACCAACTCGATGGCACCTAACAACAACAGCAATAACATTATTCTCCCCATTTTGCAGACAAGGAAACTGAGGCTCAGAGAGGCTAAGAACTTAGTGGGGTTACAGAGCTCAAAAGTGCAGAGCTGGGCTTTGAAATCAGTTCTTTCCTCCTAGTCCAAACTTGGGGCTCCTAACCTCGCCCTGCCACCCACTCTGAGCTTAGGGGACCCTGACTGACCAGGTGTCATCAGGCTGCCCCAGGAGAGGGTGCAGTGGTGGGACAGACACTTGTGCAGCAGAGTGATCCTATGACGGAACCAGTGTCAAAGCCAGAGCAGCACCAGGTTCCCCCTGCAACTCCTGAGAAGTGGGGCAGCGGCACAGAACCATTGACCTGGGAGCCCCTAAGATTGTGGTTTTAAGGTCTTGCCTGAATCTCACTGGGTTAAAATCTCCTGGAGAGCTGTTAAAGGGCCTCCAGAACTGCCAGCAGACTTTGGGGTATAGCCCAGAACATGCATTTTTGATACCACTGATGCGCGCTGAGGTCTGGGTGCCACTCCAGGAGGGGTGGACATGGCCTTGCAGGGTGGCTAGGGGCAAGTCCCTGCCCTCTCTGGACCTCTTCTGTGAATAAGGCCTCTGTACTTTGCCAGTTTATTATATCAAAGAAATGAGGGGGTGGGGTGTGAAGTATCCCATGAGCCAGCCAAGCACACAGGAGGTACTCATCAGACCTGGTTGCCTCCACCAAACACCAAATTTTTATTGAACACCTACTATGTGTCATCCAGGCCTCTTGCCTCCCACCCCTCCCAAGGCCAGCAAGACAGGCAGGGCCTGTGCCTGGTCTCCATGGAATAGGTGCTCTGAAACTGGGAGGCACATCTGCCCCCTTGGTGTCCTTACCCCTGAGAGGTCCCCTCGAAAGCATCTTGGCCCCACCCTGGCCACCCTTCACTCTGAAATAAGCCACCTCCACCTACCAGCAGTTGTCACAAGATTTAGAGCCAGGGAGATGGAGGAATCCATATATAGATTTGGGTCTCATTTTTTTCCTCCTGCCCCCGAGGTGTTGCTGTTCATTAAGCACTGTCATTAGTGAGGATTTAAGGGAGCCTGAGTGGGACCCAGGGGAAGGAGGGCTCTGCTGACCAGGCCCAGGCCGTCAGTTCTACAGGAGAGGCCATCTCAGCCTCTAAACCAGCCGGCTGAGCACTCAGAAATTCTCGCAGGGAGGTCTTTCTTCTCTAATAATAATGAGCACACCCCCAGCTACTGTTTATAAGCACTTATGACTTGATGAAGTGTTAAGCTAGGGCCTTCTCTCACCTGGCCTTATGAGGAGGCAGACACTGAGAGGGTCAGTGGTTTGCCAGGATCACACAGCCTGAGCAAGTGGGCTTAAATGTTGTCTCTCTGACTCTGAGGTCTCACTTCTAACCACTGAGCTCACATCTCCCACGTCCCAGATGAAAAAGGACTTGGCCAGAAGAGGCCAACTCAGCTTGGCATGGTGGAGGCCAAAACTAGCTGGCTGGCATGCGGAGGCCTCAGTGTTGGCCAAAGACGCGGGGATGGAAATTGCCCCCGTTACAGCACTATGGCCCCTAACACAGTTACTTCACAGCGGAGGAAATTCCCTGTTCCCCTGGGTAGTATTTTTTTACGGCCATTGCCGGGTGCTATTCATTTTATTACACTTTGCCTGTTATTTTAAGCAATGTGGTCAATTCCGTTTTACGTGCCCCGGCGTTTCAGATTCATCCCCAGCCAGCGTGGCGCTGAGTGGTTACACGGTAAAGTGTTTGACTAATAAAATGCATAAAGTAGAGATAGGAAAATCAATGCCTTTGTTAATAATACTTCGCCATCTTTCACACAGTCTGCCAGGCAGGCCTGCCTGCTGGAGCTGGCACCAGGGGCATCACACAGAGTGTCTGCCACTGGGGCCGAGTGCCACTGGCCCTAGGACCTGTGCCTTTTGCTCTCCTGGGGCAGGAGCCAGTCAGGGAATGCTGGGAAGATGCTCACCAGAGCGTTGACTCCCTCCCAGAGCCTGAGTTGGCAACACAGTCTGGGAGAAAGGGGCCACCCTAGGTTCTTGGGCAGGCCATAGACCCTCAGTTTCCTCATCTATAAAATGGGGATAATAATAGTCCCTACCAAAAAAGTTTTTTTTTACCTCCAAGGACTTTTGTGAGGATGCAGGGAGATAACCCATGTAACCCAGGTAGCACATGGCATTTATGAGCTAGATAAACAAGCACTGCTGTCTCTCCTCCTCAGATTACAGCCACCTTGGCCACTTGGCGGGCCTCTCAGTCACTAGCCCCTGGGATAAGAAAAACAATTCCCTGGGCTAAGCGCTAAAATGAGGCACATGTTTTGAGATGCTCACACCCCTGTACTCAAATCCCAGAGGCAGCTGCTTCTTGTCCATCTTACTCTTGACCAAATCCCAGCTTCCTCCCTGGGCACAGCCTGGGTTCATTTCATCTCCCTGCTCAAAACCCTCCGGCAGATCTTCCCACCTCCAGAGCAAGGCTAGCCGCTTCTCAGTGTAGCACCTCCCCTCACCCCCACCCAGCTCTACTCCTGGCATCAACCCTGCTCCTGCCAAGCACATTACTCACTACTTCCTGCCTCCAGGCCTTTGTCCCTGCAGGTCCCTCTCCAGGGATCCCCTTCCCTCCATCACCACCCCATCCACATTGGGCAAAGCTCATATAGCCACGTGTCACTGCCTCTAGGAAGTTTCTCCTGATTCCTCCTGGCTCTTCCTGATTCCTGTGGCCCGTTTTCTGTCCTTCTCCCATTCTCTGCCATTTATTACTTTGAGTCTAGTCATCAGTGGTCTTGTTATTTGACCAGGCACAATGAAGCATATCTGCCGATTTACTGCATCTAGAGCCAGGCCTATCTGCCTTCCTTTGCTGTGACTCCTCGGGGCTGCAGCTCCTCTGTGGTGGTGACAGTCTCAGCATCCCCAGAGTCAGGCACTGCACTGCATGCTCACCTGCAACATCACACCTGATCCTTAACTAGTCCATGAAGCGGCTACAATCATTACTCCCATTTCACAGATGAAGACATCAAGCTTCCAAGATATGAAGGCACAGGCCTTGGGTGACACAGTGAGTGGCAGAGCATGTCTGCCACAGGCTCTGAGCCACGATGAACGGGAAAAGGAAGGCAAAAGAGCGTTTGACAACCTGCTAACTCCCCCGCTCCTCTACCGCCGACATACCCTCCCTGCCACCATTTCTGGGCCTCAGACAAGTGACTTCACCTCTCTGAGCTCCAGCTTCCATATCTCCAAAATAGGAATCGTAACAGACCCTCCTCCCTGGGGTGTTGTGAGGATCGAATGAGATAACCTATGTAATGCCACAGGCCTCTCCCATGTCCCTGAGGACTGGGGAAACACTGAGATAGATGCTCAGCCGTGGAAGCAGGGAGTGTCTGGGGGTCGGGATGGGTGGAGGGCATTCTAGGCTGAGGGCCCATTTGTGCCACGACAGGGAGAGGGGAGGAATCAGCACACTCAAGATCAGTCACTGGGTGCTTGCTGGAGGTAATGGGAAGCTCTTCATCTGCCAAGCCTCAGTTTCCTCCTCTGTAAAATGGTCACAGTATTACCTCCCCCAGGGCTGCTGGGGGAATTAAATGAAATAATTTATGCAACCCTCAGGACACAGCCCAGCACACAGAAGGCTCTCAAGGCCTTCGATTCCAGAATAAGGGGTGAGCCAGCATCTGGGAGATGAAGAGAGGCTTTGGGAGGAGCCTAGGTTCTGTGGTGGGCAGTTTTTCTAGGCCTGGGTCAGCCCTCTCTCCCTAGCATCCCCAGCGCTGGTAGGGGTGCCAGAGAGCCCACCATAGGGATGGATGGTGCCCCCTCCCTCCTGAGGTCCCAACAGCCAGCCTATTTCCTCCAGTGGGCCCCAGTGCCCCTGCTTCCTGGCCTTCCTTCCCCACCCAGGAGCACAAACACAGAGCTTAATCCCCAGCGCCTCGGAGCGCACCCAGGACTGATGACGGCTCAGCAAATATTGGACTTTATTAATTTAATTTAATTAAACTTTATTAACCTTTATTAAAAATAAACCCTCATTAAAATTCTCATTCCCATCTCTGGCAAAGGCGGGGGTGGGGCACTGCCTTCTCTCCAGGCTTGTTAAATGTCACCCAAACAGAAGCAGTAGCCTCAAGGGCCAGAGTCTGGGACACGGAGCAGAGGCTGGAGACTGAGGGATGCAGTGAGCTGCATGTGAGTTAGGAGGTGTCAACAGCTGAAACCCAGGCTCTGGGAGGCCAACACTGTAGCTCTCAGCCCAGGCCCCAGGGGGACCTGCCTGGTAGAGGGAAGAAAGCCAGACTGCCTGGGGTGCCCAGGGGTCCAGCCATCCCAGGGGGGCAGATTTGGGCAGGCCTGGGGTGCAGGCCTCATGCTGCAATGCAGCTGTATCCCCTGGCAGATTTGGGAAGAGGGAGACATTTGCTTCTATCGCATGTATTGTACTTCCCAAGAGCAGTGCATGCTCTCTTTGGGAAAAATGGAAAACACAGAAAAGCACTAAACATCATGAAATTCTCTATGAAGCCACCTCATGGATGGAGCCTTGTCCCTCAGAACTGGGGTGGCTATATTTATCATTCAACCTGGGAAATTTTTTAGAGTGAAAGAGCTATTAATAACTATACCTGCACAATAGTCAGCGGATAGGGACTTATCACTGCTCAGAGCAGCAGTGGTAACCTGGTAGCATTTTTCCTTCCAGTGGACACTGAAGTCCATTTCAACATACGAGGGAGCTAGTCCTCTAGAGAACTGCTGGGGTCCGCATGCCTTCCCACCTAGCCAGGGCCTGGTGCCCAGGCTGTGGTCCCCTCTGGGCTGTTTCAGAGCTGAATTCACGGAAGAGCCTGTTTTAATCCCCTCCCACCAGCAGCTTTGGGGAAGGTGAGAAATACTGTGCCCATTTTACAGCTGCTGCTGGGTGCAGGGTTCAGATTTTCCAAGTGACTCTGGATCAGGGCCTGGAAGGGAGGGAAGAGTTATCGAACAAGCAGGTGAAACAGCCAGTGCTGATAATACCCACAGCCCTGCCTGCACCTGCTGGCATTGGGCCCCTCTATGCTGAATAATGGAGCCGTGGTTAAGTACTTGGTTGATAACCAAAAGGTTGACAGTTCGAATCCACCAGTCACTCCTTGGAAACTCTGTGGGGTAGTTGTAAAAATGGCTTGGGGGCAGTGTCTGACTTCTCCCAACCCCACAAGGGGGAAGGAGAACCAAGATCAACAGGGCAAGGTGGAAGCCAGACAAGCCTCCTCTCTCTGCCATCTTTACTAATTCTAACCCCAACAGTCCCTCCCACAGCACTCTCTACTGGGTTTGATAATTTATGGCAATGGCCACGCAGAACTCGCAGACCATACTCACAATTATGGGGTTTATTAGGGAAGTAACAGTTACAATTCAGGGTCAGGAATGGCCAGGATACAGTTCTTCCATCAGAATAGCCTCTCCCCAGCTGTGCTCACAGGCACACCTCTCCCTGGCCCTCAGTCTCTGCCCAAAGGCACTCAGCTTTCTCCCTCCACGGGCTGGGAAGCCCACCACACCGTGTTCTTCCGTGGGGCCTCTCCTGCTGATCTCGCCTTCCTTGGTGGTGGTGGGCTCCTCCTTCTGCTCTGGAATTGGCCATCTTTTAAGGCAAAACTGACCAATCCCCATGATAGGTCACAATTACCCTATCAGAATCACCTGGGTGGGAATTACAAGCCCATGGCTAGAAAGACCACACACAAAAGTAATGGCTCAGCAGTAGTTCTGCTCTGTCCTATAGGGTCACTATGTGTTCGAACTGACTCAACGACAATGGGTATGGTGGATGGTGGCCCAGCTGCTCCATCAGTCAGTGCTTTCCTACAGAGAAAGGCCTAAGGAAAGGCAAAAAGCAGGCGAGCCACTAGTTCAGAAGGCCCCACAGGATGCTCATCAGCCACTCATGAACTCCATGAAAATATATTCAACACACAGCAGGGAAGGCAGCTGAGCACTGTGGCGGTAGGAGTGGGAGGGCCCTGGGTTCAGGTCCTGTACATCACTTAGTGGTTTGGTGACTTCACTGCCCTGGCCCTCTTGGGCTTGCAGGCTAGTGAGGGAGATTTAAAAAAAAAGCCAATAGACACACTGTTGTCCTGAGGGGAAGAAGAGGGTAACACAGGAGACCAAGTATAGAGCAAGGAAGTGACCTTGACTTTGAAGCTTGAGGCTACGGGAGGAGTGAAGCAGAGTCCCTGAACAGGGATTAGAGATGGCAGGAGCTCCGAGAACGAGGTGAGGAGCTAGACTGGAGAGGCCTGGGCCAGAGAAGACCAAGCCTGTGAATAGTGGTAAGGAGTTCGGTGGTTCTCCCCAGCTGCTGCAAGGAAGGTGGTCAGTGGCGGAAGAAGCAAGAAGACATTTAGAATGTGACAACTGCCTGGAGCTTGGGCCAGGGTGGGAGCAACACATTCGTTTATTCTCTCCGTTACAAGCTTGCTGCCAGTCACTGGGGACAGAACTGTAAATAAGACCTATCAAGTCCCTGCCCTCAAGGAACTTACAGTCCAGTGGGAGAAGTAGACAACAAATGAAGGGATAAAATTTGTTCAGCTGAGTTACTGGGGCTGAGGGCTGGGGCCTATGGTCTTGGGGAACATCTAGGTCAATTAGCATAACATAGTTCATAAAGAAAATGCTCTACATCCTACTTTGGGGAGTAGTGTCTGGGGTCTTAAAAGCTTGTGAGCAGCCATCTAAGATACATCTATTGGTCCCAGCACGTGTGAAGCAAAGAAAGAAAACCAAAGACACAATGAAAATATTAGTCCAAAGGACTAATGGACTGCATGAACCACAGCCTCCACCAGCCTGAGCCCAGAAGAACAAGGTGGTGCCTGGCTACAACCACCGGCCACTCTGACAGGCATCATAATAGAGGGTCCTAGACAGAGAGGGAAAAAAATGTGGAACAAAATTCAAATTCACAAAAGAAGACCAGACTTACTAGTCTGACAGAGACTGGGGGAACTCCAGAGACCATGGTCCCCAGACACCCCTTGTTGTGTAACAACCCAGCGGCACCTGGGCCCAAGGTCAGCTACATCCCCAAGAGACCAAAGAAAGACTCCAGTGATCATGATATATGGTTTATTATGTGAGCTTATTTATGGGACATTCAGTCCAGGGTGGTGGCTGGAGCAGTTTAGTGCTCCACAACCACCTAACAAGAGACGCAAGCTTATATACCATTCTAGTTGGGGCTAAGGCTCATTGTTTTTCTTCCCAAGTCCTTGGGCAGTCAGCATGCCCAGGGACTTCATGTCCATGCCCAGATGTTTTTCTTCTTGTTGCTAAGGCATTCCACGGCCTTGGCCACCGATCCAGTCACAACACTCTCCGCCTTGTACCTTAGTCTGAGTCCATCCAGTGTTCATTCCCAGCATGCTTTGAGGAAGAGCAAAGCTGACTTCATTAGAAGGGGATGTATATAGCTGAATAGCATTACCCTACACACCCCTCTCAGAACTGAAGCCACTCCCATAGTTCACCTTTCAGTGAAAGATTAGACAGGCCTATAAAACAAACAACAACACCCATGAAGAGCATGCTTCTTAGTTCACTTAAGCATTGGAGACCAAATGGGCAATACCTGCCCAAAAGCAAAGATGAGAAGGCAGGAAGGGACAGGAAAACTGGGCGATGGACACTGGGAACCTGTGGTGGAAAGCGAAAGCAGGAGAGTGCTGACACATTGCAGGGATTGCAACCAATGTCACAAAACAATTTGTGTATAGATTTTTGAATGAGAAACTAATCGGAGCTGTATACTTTTACCTAAAGCATGATTAAAAAAAAAAAAAGTGAAAGAAAAGAAAATCACTGTCCAGTGCGGAGAGTCACAGGAAGGAGATAACCAGGGCAATGCAGAAGAGAATAATGAAGGGAGCCAGGGGACCTCCCACAGCCAGAGGTGGATCACGGTTACTCTGAGGAAGAGACAGTGAAACTGAGACCTGAACCTCCGAAAGATCCTACTGGTGCAAAGACCTGAAGTGGATGCCGTTGGGCACCACCCAGCTCCCCCTTCAAGACCCAGGCACTCACCAACCACAGCTGTGCTAGATAAATGGGAGATGCCACTCTTATCCTGCTCCATAGACTGAGCCCCCAGTCCTTGGTTTGTATGCCACTGTTGTTAGCTGCCTTTGAGTCGGCCCCACTCGTGGTGATCTTACTGACTAGAACTGCTCCATAGTATGCCTAGCTAAAAATAAAATTCTGTAAAGGTTTCTTTAACAGGGAGAAAATACAGAGCAGTGTGGCAAACAGGCACTCTGCAGAGCACATCATGGTGACTGTGTGGTGTGTGGTTGTGTAGGGGGCTGAGGAGCTGATTCTGCAAACTTCTGACACAGGAGAGGAGGCCTGAGAGGAGGGGGACCCTGGTCCTGGCTCCCTGTCTGCCCTCCCCTGACAGCAACTGATTGGTTCCTAGCACAATGCATTTTCCGTACAGGTAGCCTCCATCTTCCAAAGACCTCAACGGCATCTCAGGACCGTATCCATCGCTCCAGGTGGAGCTGGGGGAAAGCTCCTCTCTACCACCTTAGACAAGGTCCATTTGGGGGCACATACTCAAATCCCTGGTGCTGGTTCATGCAGGGGCAAGAGCCTCTGGCAGGGCTTAGCAAGAGGAGGTGCAGCAGCAGGCCTGGGAAGGCCAGGATGGAGGCGGCACCTTCATCCAGCTTTCCCTCTGACTCTGGGCCTCAAGAGTTCGCACTCTGCCTCTCTCTTCAAGTGAGTTTCATCTCTCCGTCCCCCACCTGCAGACCTTTTCTGTTTCACTGAGTTCCCTCGAAGGTTACCCCTCATGGAGGCCTCAGCAGAGACTACCCAGGAGAGAACCCTAGTGGCCCAGGTGGGATTAGATGCCCAGGCCTGGTCCAATTAGCTAAGGCCAGGGGCAGAGCCATATAGATCAAAAACATGGCTTCCATAGGACTCCCCTAAGGGTGCACGAGAATGGTCTTCTGTACTGAGGAGTTCAGGAGCCATGACCCAGTTCCACAATTGTGTTTCTAAAGCTTAACAATGGAAGTCCTGCCTGAAGAGGAATGAGTGCCCTGTCCCTGAAGGGTGAAAGCAGCAGCAGAATGACTTTCTGATGAGATTCTATTAGAACCTCTCATTCTGAGGCCTCCTTCTCCCTCCTTCTCAATGGGTACCGTAGTGGGTTGAATAGTGTCCCCCTCCAAATTTATGTCCCCCTGGAACCTCAGAATGTAACCTTATTTGGAAATTAGGTCTTTGCAAATATAATCAAGTTAAATGAGGTCATACTAGGGTAACCAAGAAACTAAGCCATTGCCAGTGAGTGGATTCCAGCTCATAATGACCCTATAGGACAGAGTAGAACTGCCCCACAGGGTTTCCAAGCAGCAGCTGGTGGATTCAAACTGCCAACATTTTGGTTAGCAGCCTGAGCTTTTAACCACTGGAACACCAAAGCTTCATACTGAAGTAAGGTGGACACTAGAGCCAATGACTGGTGTCCTTGTAAGAAAAGAAAGGAACACAGAGACACTCCAGAGAAAAGGCCACGTGAAGAGGAGCCAGAGACTGGATGATGCAGCTACAAGCCCAGGAATGCCAAGGATTGCCTGGAGCCACCAGAGGGAAGAGGCAAGGAAAGATTTCCCCTAGAGCCTTCAGAAGGTGGTCTTTGGTGGTACAGTTAAGTGCTTGACTACTAACCAAAAGGCTGGTGGTTCAAACCCACTCCGAGGCACCTCAGAAGATAGGGCTGTCGACCTGCTTCCAAAAGGTCAAAGCCTTGAAAACCCTATGGAGCAGTTGTACTCTGCACATATGGGGTCACCATGAGTCGAAATCAACTCAGTGGCAACTAACAACAATGGAGCCTTCACAGAAAACATGGCCCTTCCGATACCTTGATTTTGAACTTCTGGCCTTCAGAACTGTGAGAGAATAAGTCTGTGTTGGTTTAAGCCACCCCGTTGTAGTAATTTGTTACAGCTGCCCTAGGAAACAAATACAGGCCCCACCGGGGGCAACGGGGGTAGGAACGGTGGCTGCTGAGGGAGCAGTTTTCACCTTTGACTCCAGAAGGAGGGCCTATGAGCACATCAACCTGTGCTGCCTTCTCTTGACCAGCATTCCCCAAATCTGGGGCCACACTAGGCATTAAGGTCTCTAAGAGGTGGCGTGGACAGGCCAGGCCAAGTGCTGCCATCCTGGGCAGGGCAGGGAAGGCCTGTAGCATCACCCTGCACACAGAGGTACAAACCGCCCTAGGAGGCTTACACAAGCACGCATGCTGAGCCTACATGTAAACACAGCCACACACAAAGGTCCTGTCACATGCCTGGGGACAAATGCAGACATCCAGGCCATGCAGGAGTGCCTGAGCGTGTACACACAGGCAAGCCCAGAAGCCATGGGGAGAGCTCTCTCTTGGTGCAATGCCCCATTCCTCAGGCAGCGCCTGCCGCCCAGCCCACAGAGAAGCCACCTGGAGAAGCCATTCTCTCTGGAGGGGATTGTTGCTCTCTCGAAGCAGTCTTTTCCTTCTCCAGCTCCTGCAGGAGCAGATGGGACAGGGCATCTGACGGTGCTTCCCTTTCCCTTACTGAAGAGCAAGTCTGACCACATTTGGGACAGCTTCCGGGCTGGAACGAGGCAGGGGATCAGAGTGGCTCCTTGCCAGCCAGGATCCCCCTTAAAAACCCAGCTTTCAGAGGCCCCAGGCTCCAGAATCTCCCCCATGACCTGGGCTGCAATATAAAATAGGTCATTGGCGTAATCCTGGCCAAACTGGCCTCTCGCAGATCAGCTAGGCCTCGCTCCCTGGGCGTAATTATCCCATATTTGGTCAATAAGCCATTAACACGGCACCTCAGATGTTAATAACCGTTTCATGAAAAAGTCGGCGTAATTTATGAGATCAACACTGGTTAGCAAAATTAATAAATATTTCATTCGGTGAGATTTATCCTGGTGTGCTCCTGACAGGTGGACCAAGGGCCCTTGGGCAGCCCCAGGGAGCCAGCGGTAGGGGGAGAGGAAGGCCTGGCTCTCACTAGGGCCAATAAACATTTACCTCAAATCCTATCGCCATAAATCCGCAGGCTGGACGAGGGAGTCCAGTAAAACCTGACTTAACATTATGTTCGGGCCATTAACAATATTTATATAGATGTCACTTCAGGGAGGGTTAGAGTTGCCAGGCGAGGCCCAGCAGCTGTGACGGGAACGAGCTCAGGATCCTCTGGGAAGGCAGGTGCCCAGGGAGGTCCAGGGCAGCATATGAGCCCCCAGACTGGCTCTCAGGGCCCCCTGGGGTTAGGAACTTCCAGCAGTATGATCTGAGACAAGTTTCCCCACCTTTCAGAGCCTCAGTTTCTTCATCTGTAAAATGGGAATGTTAACAACAGCCATCTGCTGGGACGCTGAGAGGAGTAAATTAGACAACACAAAGTAAGTTCCTGGCACATAGAAGCATCATAAATGGAAACTACTGTTATAATTACTATTATTAGAGGCAGCTGGAGGACTCGGCCCTCTGCCCTGACAGTGAAGCTCTGTTGGGTACACTGAGCCTCCTTAATCAAGAGCCAAGTATCTTCCAGGCACTGTGCAACATCATCTATAATCCTATAGCGATCATGTGGGGTGAGCACTCTGGTTATGCTCATTCTCCAAAAGCCAAGCTGAGGCTCAGAAAGGTGAAGTGATTTGTCCAGGGACAGCCAGCCATGAAGTGATGGAGCTGGACGTGGACCCTGGTGTGACTCCAAACCTCTCCCTCGCACCACCCTGTCCCTAGCCTGGGAGTGCCCTGGGCTGGGCTTGGGTCACTGTTGGGCCCCCAGTGAGCAGCCCAGGAAATGCCCCTCTGCTTCTCGCTGCCCTCCTGCCAGCCAACACAGAGCCCTGGGCAAACAGACTGGGGCCCAGGGGAAGCCAGAGCCTGTTGCGGTTAAAAAAACTCTCCAGGAGAACCAATTAGTTTTCCGTGGGGAACTTTCCACTGGGCATTGATTTTCACTCTCTTCGCCTGGAGTGGATTTGATTTGCGAGGAGAAGCTCTTCCCAGAGGCAGAAACAATTGTGTGAAATAAAAGCGCTGAATGTGACAGGTTCATCTGCTGCCGAGACCAGAGCTGAGGCGGCGGGGGTGGGGGGTGTGAGTTAGGGCATGGGGGAGAACAGGAGCAGGGGTGGGGGCGGAAGAGCTCCCTCTGCTTCCAGCCCCTTCATGACCTTGGCACAAGTCACACCCCTCCACACGGGACCTTGGGGCAGCAGCACCAAGACAAATGCCAGTGCTTCTCCAGCCCCCCCGGAGGCAGGCAGGCTTGTCAATTTGCCCCCTTACCTGCAAGGCTTCAATAAGCCACACATTGAACACAGGGCCTGGAAAACAGAGATGCCCAGGCAAGGTTCCACCCTCCCATCCTTCAGCGTCCTGATTCCCATTCATTTGCTTTCATTGAGCCTCTGCTCTTACCTCACCTGGGAAGGGGGTACAGGGCCTGGCTCATAGAGAATGCTCATTAATGTTGGTGATGCTATCCTTATTCCCATTTTATAGACAAAGAAACTGAGACTCATAAAGGCTGGATGGCTGGCCTAGAAACAGACAGTCAGAACTCAAACTCAGGTCTGTCTGATGTCAAGCGCCCACCCTTTGCGCTGATCCTCCATCAGGGAGGAGCTTGGAGGGAGCATAGGCAAGGGGCTTGGAGGAAAAACAGAGCTAATGATGGGTACACACTCACCTGCCCCCAGAACTCAGGGTGGAGGAAGGAGATGAAAGAAATGGGGAATCTAGTCTCCCTGCCTTTGCAGGATCTCTCCTTCATTCGTTTATTCATTCAACAATTTCATTCGTTACACAAATATTTATCGAGCTCTTGCTATGTGCCAAGAGCTCTCCCAGGCACGGGCCATACAGCAGTGAGCAAAGCTGACATTCTAGTGGGGGAGACAGACATTAAACAGAACAAATAAAAAATGCATAGTATGCCGGATTGCGGTCGGATGGTAAGTGATGAGCAAGCAGGGACATGAGCGAGGGAGTTGTGGGCGTGGGGCTGTGTGTAGTATTTAACAGGGAGTCTTTTGGGTGGGCCTCACCGGAGGCGTGAGACCTGAGCAGAGACCCAGGAAGGAAGAAAGGGAGCCCTGCAATCTCAGAGGGAATGGCAGGTACAAAGGCAAGAAGGCTCTTGTGGCTGCAGGGGAGGGGTCAAAGGGCAGAGGAGAGGAGGTCTGAGAGGGAACAGGCCTACAGGGGAGGGAAGAGAAAGGCAGTGAGCAGAGGGGCAGGAGCTGGCTTAGGTTTGAAAGGAAGCCCTCTGGTTGCAAAGAAGAGTGAAGGGGACAGAGGCAGAAGCCGGGAGATGTGTTTAGTTGGCTTTTGCAATAACCCAGGCAAGAGACGATGGTGACTTGGACCAGGGTGGAAGTTTGGATCAGGACAGGGTAGTGAGAAGTGGTTGACTGTGGGATCAACTGTTGTTGATTGCGGGTAGGGCCAACCTCTGATGGCTTGGATATGGAGTGTGAGAGAAAGCAGCACCGGGGAGCCATGGAAGGCTTCTGAGCAGGGGAATGAAGGTCAGATGAGCATTTCCGAGAGATGCCACTGGCAAATGTGAGGAGGAGATTGAGGGGCTGGACGAGCACAGGGCATTAGTGAGGGAGAAGGGTGGGTAGGATACTTTCGAAGAGGCTGGTGCATAATACGGGAAAGGAAAAGGTGACAGGACATGGGCCAGGCAGGGGTTGAAAACAGTGATAATGTGACAGGGGGAGGGAGGGCCTGGTGTCTGCAGATTTGTGTCTGGCCCTTGAACTGCAGCCCCACCCCCTTCTCATAGCCCCCTGGACCAACCCTGCTCCAGACTCTCTGCCTGTCCAGCCCTGGCCAGCCACTGGCCTTGCCCATGTTGTGCCAGTCCCCAGCCCTTTTCTGAGCACCAGCCCAACGTGAGGTTTTTCCCGCCAGAGGTAGATAAGAGTTGTAGGCAGGCCGAAGTGGGCAGAGCTGCAGGCTCCGGGATCTCCAGGCCCACATGCAAGGAGCTAAAGGTCACTTCCAATTCAATGGGAGATCTGGAGAGAGATTTGTGCCCTGGAATCCCGATAAGAAGTCTTTCTGGGATGTGCTGTGTATCCTCGGCCAAGTCACTGCCCCTCTCTGGGACTGGGCTTATTGTCTCTCTGCTGTGCGTGCAGCAAGGATGTTGGAGAATAACAACAACAAGACTGTTTCTTGAGCACTTACTATGTGCAGGGTGTTCTGCTGCATCATCTCATCTCCTCACCCCCACCCCAATCCTGAGAGGTAGAAAGGAACCCTGCCCCCACTGCTCAGGTGAGGAATTGAAGAACAAGCGAGGTAGAGTCTCCACCTAGGGTCACACAGCCAGAAGGTGGCAGAGCTGGGATATCCATGTTCAGGGTTCCAGTGACATAGGGGGCTGTCCTGGGAGGTGCGGGCAGGGCGGTTCTCTAGGTCCAGGACAGCATGAGGTGGAGCTACCAGGGCCCTTCCATCACTCCTACCCTAGAAGTGCAACCATGCAACTCGAGGTGAGGCAGCCCTGGTGACACAGTGGTTAAGCACTTGGCTACTAACCCAAAGGTTGGCAGTTCGAACCCACCAGCAGCTCCTCAGGAAAGAAGCCCTGGCCATCTGCTCCTGTAAAGATTACAGCCTAGAAAACTCTGGGACAGTTCTACTCTGTCCTATAGGGTCTCTATGAGTTGGAATCAACTTGACGGCACACAACGACAACCCTGGGTGCATGAGGTCACCTGTGACAAGAGCACAGCCCACAGGGCTGGTGTGAATACCAGACGGATGTGGCACAGAAAGGGCCTAGTGTATGCCTTGTACAGTCAGCGCTCACCCAGTGCTCCCTGGGCACTTGCCCCGCCTCTCTTCCTCTCCAGCTGTGGTGCGGTCAGGACGCTGGCGCCCTTTGTAAGAATATAAGCCTGAGGGGGAGTCTTGCTTGCTTCTCACAGGCTGTGTGGCCTTGGCAGGTGACTGTCCCTCTCTGAGCTTTGGTTTCCTCTCTGTGAAATGGGCTTTTTGTTGTTCAATAAGCCCTTATTAAGCACCTGCCATGTGCAAGTTTAAAGGACTTTTTGACATCAGTGAACAGAACGAACAAAGTCCCAACCCTTGTTGAATTAACATTCTAGCAGGGGAGAATGGAAAATAAACAAACGGAAGAGGTAAATAGATTATACGCTGTGTTAGATAAGTGCTATGGGAACAAAAGGGAAAGGAGAACAGGACAAAGGACATGGGGGACATCTCACAGGATTAAACAAGGTGATCAGGGTGAGCCTTATCAAAAAGGAGAAATTCAAGCAAAGACTTGAGAAAGCTGAAGGAGGGAGCCATGCAGATACCTAGGAGAATTGTTCCACACAAAGGGGAAAAAAAAAAGCAAATTCTTTGCCATAGTGACCCTACAGTACAGAGTAGAACTGCCCCATAGGGATTCCAAGGAGCGGCTGGTGGATTTAAACCGCCAACCTTTTGGTTAGCAGCGGAACATTTAACCACTATGCCACCAGGTCAGTGCAAAAGTCCTGAGGCAGGAGTGTATCTGAGGAGCAGGAAGAAGACCTGTGCTTGGGGAAGCAAGCCAGGGGAGAGTAGAAGATGAAGGCAGAGAGGTGGCCAGTGGAGCAGAGCATGCTGAACTTTGAGAAACGGTGGTGGAACCCAGTGTGTCAGTGAGGAGTCTGTGAATTCACGCAGGTCAAGCATTTAGTACATTAAAACCAAAACCAAACCCAGTGCCTTCAAGTAGATTCCGACTCATAGCGACCCTATAGGACAGAGTAGAACTGCCCCATAGAGTTTCCAAGGAGCGCCTGGTGGATTCGAACTGCCAACCCTTTGGTTAGCAGCCATAGCACTTAACCACTGCGCCACCAGGGTTTCCGTATTTAGTAAGTTACGTGGCACATAGTAAGTGCTCAAAAATAGGAGTTATGATTATTGCCGCTTATAATTTAATAATTCCTAACCCTTTTTGCAGGGATGGAGCCCTGGTGGTGCAGTGGTTAAGAGCTTGGCTGCTAACCAAAAGGTCAGCAATTTGAAATCCACCACCACTCCTTGGAAACCCTATGGAGCAGTTCTACTCTGTCCTGTATGGTTGCTATTAGTTGGAATTGACTCAACAGCAATGGGTTTGGGTTTTTTTGTTTTTGTGGGGGGATGGAGGTGCCTTGGAAACACTGGTGGCATAGTGGTTAAGTGCTATGGCTTTAATCAAAAGGTCAGCAGTTCAAATCCACCAGGCACTCCTTGGAAACTCTATGAGGCAGTTCTACTCTGTCCTATAGGGTCGTTCAGGGTCCGAATTGACTCGATGACAACGGGTTTCTTTTTTGGTTTTTTTGGAGGCTGCCTTAGGGTCTTACCCCTGTGGACAGGAGCTGAATTTGAACAACTCAGCCTGTCTCCTACTGGGCTGAGACTGCTGCCTCTGTCAGCCTCTGGAGAATCTCCCAGGACTTCGCCAGGCTGAGGGAAGTTTGGGGAGTGAGGGGGCGGGACTACCGTCACAATGGCATTAAATCAGACCCCTGGCTCCGGAAGAAATCACACCAAGAAGTTGTTAATACCTTTATTATGGGCTGAAATGTATTCACGATATTAAAAGACATCCTATTTCTGCCCCCTGTGTCACATCTGAGATGTAGCGTAGATAAATGATATATCACCGCACGAGATCTACCGAAACCATTAGTAACCATGACATTTTGACGTCAGATTTTAAAAAATTCCTAAGTAATCTTTTTGATTTATGAAATGCTGTCTGGGTTCATCGAGAGAGATCTCAGATTTATCACCGCCTGGTTAGAATTATTAATGATTTTCAATTTGTAAATCTGAAGTCGAGAAAGTCTGTGGGCTCTGGGCAAAAACTCCCGCCAATGAAGGCCCAGCCTCTCCTCCAGCTAGGGTTCAGCCCGAGGAGAGGCAGTCTCTTCTCCCCCGCATTCTGTACAGTTGACATTGTCTCCAGGCAAATCCTGTCTGTCTGCAGCATGCAGGACTACAGAGGGATCCCCCTGCAGGACCTGCTCTGGGCAGAGGTGTCAGCCCCACTCCACAAAGGGAATGCCTCCCCCGCACACACACACCCAGTCTGAGGAACCAGAAAACTACTCCAGCAGCTTTGGATAAAGGCAGTTAGTTCGGGTGCAGGCCCTTCACACTCCTGAAAAGCCTGAACCTGCCACGCCCTGCCCAAGGCAGCAACTACACAGGCCACACCTGCTACGGAGCCCCACACTCTGCCTCATTCCGGCCCCAGCCCCCCCGTCAATGTCGTGCACCTCCATCCCGGTCCAAGCCTCACCTGCCTCCCAGTTTCAGAAACAACCCAACCTGGGCAGGAGACAGAGCACAGAACGTTTGGGCCCCAACCTCAGATCTGGTGCTCATGGGTTTCCACCTGAACCCTTAATCAGGCTCAGCACCCCAGCTTATGCCCCAGGCTAACCTATGCCCTGGGACCCTACACCCATGACTCTCACCCTGGGCTGAGTGTTAGAATCACCAAGGAAGTTGGGGGGCGGGGGGAGGCTTTTGTAAATGCTGATGCCCAGGCTGCACCCCAGACCACCCGAATCAGAATTGTCATGAGGTTCCAAGATTGAGAACGGCGCCTCTATATCACCACCACTGCTCACCTTTCCTCCCTCCTTGCAGCCACTGCCTAATTCAGGCCTCTCGGTTTCTCTCCAGGACCAGCAAGGTGTCTAAGCCACCAGTCTTTCCTCCCCTGGCCCATTCTCCCCACAGGCACCTAAGCCTACCTGACCATGGCACTTCCCTGCTTACACAGCTCTCCGAAGGAAGGTGATGTTCCTGCCCAGGCCCCCGTGGAGGCCGGGAGAGACCCGGGGACTACATGAGCCATGGCAGGACAGACCCAGAATCTCCTTCACTGGCCCAATTCCCCAGAGAACCTCCACTCTCCAGCTTTCCCCATTGGAGTCAGAGCCTGGATCCAAAGCCACCTTCCTACCTGAGCAGTGAGGAAAACTCCATGGAGTGGGGTCACTGAGGGAGCAAGGCTTACCTGGGCTCTAGGACTGTGCTCTCTCACCACTGCAACCCATGTGCAGGGCAAGGTGGCTGTGCCACATAGCCTCTCTGAGCCTCAGCTTCTGGACCCGTGAAGTGGCAATAAATGGAACTGCTGATCCCTGGAGTTACTGTAGGATTTAAGCTGCTCTTGCCTGAGAAGAGCTCAGGACAGTACCAGTGCCATAGGAGCATCCAGGACCCTGTGGCTGCAAGTGGCACTGTTATTATTGATGTGTCCCTGGAGGGAGTGTGTAGTGAGACCTTCTGAGTCCATGTTTAAGTTTCCTTCCACATCGAGTTCAAGTCCTTGAGGCAGCATTTCCTGGCCCGTGACCTTGGCCTCTTGGGCCTCAGTTTCCACAGCCCCTTCATGTCCAGCCACGCACCCACTCTACTTTCTGTGAAGACATGAGTTCAATTTGGAGGTGACCTGGCAGCAAACTCCCCTCCTAACAACCTGTCCTAGCCACAGATTCCAGAGTAAATGACAGTCTGACAAAGAAAAATATGTATTAGGCATTTTTTTTTTTTTTGACCCACCATTCAAAGGGAACATTGAAATTATTTCCGTAAGGGTCAGAGGCTGTAAAGTGATTTTCAGTAAATGCAGGGAGGCAGGTCTTGTAGCACCCCTGATTTTTCCTCTGGTGCCTGGTGAGGGTTCAGGGGCAGCAGTGAGTCTGTCCACTGGACAGACATGGAGATGCAGTCAAGGGGGAACGAGGCAGGGCAAACCAAGGGCTGCTCAGGAGGTGTTCCAGCTGCCATTGGGGGGCAACAGGGATGTCAGCAGTAAAGAGGACCCAGGCCAGCTATGTTCACAGCTCCATGCCCAGCGCCTGGCCCAGATAGGCTCTCAGTAAGTAGGTCATGAATGCACGCATGAATGAGTGAACCAGCATTAACTGCATGCCACCTAAATGCCAGGCTTTCTCCCATCCATGATCTCACGTAATCTTCCCAATACAACTGGAAGGGAGACATCATTGTCCCCATTTCACAGATAAGGAAACTGAGGGTCAGAGAGGGCACATGTCTAGTCTGAGGTCACCCAGCCAGGATGCAGAGGAGCCAGAAGAGATCTCTGGCTCCAGGCATTGTGCTTGAGGTTCAGACCTCTGGCTTCAGACCCAGCCTTTAAAATGTCTCCGGAACCTAGGCAGGTAGCCCTGCTCACAGCCGCCTTCTCCCCCACTTAACAGGTGAGACCCCCAGAACAACAAGGTGGGTGTGCACAGTATACCCAGTAACTCATACAGCCACATTCACTTGCTCACAAAACTCGTTATACACACACCAGCCTGTGGGATTCTCTGCCCAGGTCTCCGGTATCCTTGAAGGAACTGGCATCACGGATTCCACCCACTCTGGGCCCATCAGCTGCTTTCACCCCCAAGGGTCATCCGTGAGCCCCACAGCCCCAGTTCCAGGCTGCTGACCTCACCTCTGTTCCAGTTCCTCTCTGCCTGGCGATAACCCACCCTGGTAGCAAGTCTCCACCCATAGCAGCCCAGCCTCAGTTTCCCCAAAGGACCCCAGGTTAGTTCTCTTCAGAGACTGAAAGAAAACTCCTCTGTGATCAGGCAAGCAGGCCAGCTGGAGAAACCTCAGGATCAGCCCTCCCAGGTTAAGCTGGAGGTATGAACGTGCAGTAGCCCCAAGCATCCAACGGTATCCAGAGACAGGGGTCTAGGCACAGAGAACACAGACAGATTCACCCAGGGCCAGGGCTCTACCAGGCAAGTAGGCAGACAGACAACACAACAGGGCAACTGTGGTAGGCAGAATATGTTACAGCAGCAATAGAAAACTAATACAGATTTTAGTGGCTAGAAGGCGAATGCTGCTGTAACAAACACCTGCAGTGTCCTGGTAACTCCAGTGTCATCACAGGAGCCCTTATGTGTGGAAGAGGGAAGAAAAAGAAAGAGAATCAGCGAGATGGCAGTGTGAGAAGGACTCAGCTCAACACTGCTGGCTTTAAAGATAGAGAAAAGGAGCCACGAGCCAAGAAATGTAGGCAGAAGCTGAAAAAGGCAAGGAAACGGATTCTTCCTTAGAGCCTCCAGAAGGAGTACAGCCCAGATGACACCTTGATTTTGGACCAGGGAGACCCATTTCAGATTTCTGACCTCTAGAGCTGTAAAATAATAAATCTGTGCTGTTCTGAGCCACTAATTTTGTGGTAATTTGTTACATTAGCAATAAACTAATACAGAGGTTGAGATTGTTATTAGCTCATGTTTGTTGAGTGCTTCTTATTTATTAGATAGGGCCTGTGCCAAGTCTTTCCCTATACAACCTCAAAAAATCTCCCAACAATCTTAGGAGGCTGTGATGGTTAAGGTTGTGTGTCAACTTGGCTGGGCCATGATTCTCAATGGTTTGGCACTTATGTAATGATGTATTTTGGCAGTTACGTTGTTGTTGTTAGGTGCCCGCGAGTTGGCTCTGACTCATAGCGACCCTATGCACAACAGAACAAAACACTGCCTGGTCCTGCACCATCCTTACAATTGTTGTTATGCTTGAGCTCATTGTTGCAGCCACTCTGTCAATCCACCTTGTTGAGGGTCTTCCTCTTTTCCGCTGACCCTGTACTCTGCCAAGCATGATGTCCTTTTCCAGGGACTGATCCCTCCTAACAACATGTCCAAAGTATATAATATGCTGTCGGCCATCCTTGCCTCTAAGGAGCATTCTGGTTGTACTTCCTCCAAGACAGACTCATTCCTTCTTCTGGTAGTCCATGGTATATTCAATATTCTTTGCCAACACCACAGTTCTTTGGTCTTCCTTATTCATCATCCAGCTTTCACGTGCATGTAATATAATTGAAAATACCATGGCTTGGGTCAGGCACACCTTAGTCTTCAAGGTGACATCTTTGCTCTTCAACACTTTAAAGAGGTCCTTTGCAGTAGATTTACCCAATCCAATGTGTCTTTTGATTTCTTGACTGCTGCTTCCATAGCTGTTGATTGTGGGTCCAAGTAAAATGAAATCCTTGACAACTTCAATCTTTTCTCTGTTTATGATGATGGTCCAGTTGTGAGGATTTTTGTTTTCTTTATGTTGAGGTGCAATCCATACTGAAGGCTGTGGTCTTTGATCTTCATTAGTAAGTGCTTCAAGTCCTCTTCACCTTGAGCAAGCAAGATTGTGTCATCTGCCTAACGCAGGTTGTTAAAGTCTTCCTCCAATCCTGATGCCTCATTCTTCATATAGTCCAGCTTCTCGTATTGTTTGTTCAACATACAGATTAAATAGATATGGTGAAAGAATACAACCTTGACGCATACCTTTCCTGACTTTAAACCAATCAGTATCCCCTTGTGCTGTCTGAAAAACTGCCTCTTGATCCTTGTAAAGGTTCTTCATGAGCACAATTAAGTGTTCTGGAATTCCCATTCTTCACAGTGTTATCCATAGTTTGTTATGATCCACACAGTCGAATGCCTTCGCATAGTCAATAAAACACAGGTAAACATCCTTCTGGTATTCTCTGCTTTCAGCCAGGATCCATCTGACATCAGCAATGATATCCCTGGTTCCACGTCCTCTTCTGAAACCAGCCTGAATTTCTGGCAGTTCCCCGTCGATGTACTGCCACAGAAGTTTTTAAATAATCTTCAGCAAAATTTTGCTTGCGTGTGATATTAACAATATTGTTCTATAATTTCCTCATTTGGTTGGATCACCTTTCTTGGGAATAGGCATAAATATGGATCTCTTCCAGTCAGTTGGCTAGGAAGCTGACTTCCATATTTCTTGACATAACAAGTGAGCACCTCCAGTGCTGCATCCGTTTGCTGAAACATCTCAATTGACATTCCATCAATTCCTGGAGCCTCGTTTTTCACCAATGCCTTCAGAGCAGCTTGGACTTCTTCCTTCAGTACCATCAGTTCCTGATCATATGCCACCTCTTGAAACGGTGGAACATCGCCTAATTCTTTTTGGTATAATGACTCTGTGTATTCCTTCCATCTTCTTTTGATGCTTCCTGCATCATTTAATATTTTACCCACAGAATCCTTCACTATTGCAACTCGAGGCATGACTCAAAATGAGAAGAAACAGCTGCAAGCATCTATTAATAATCGGAACCTGGGATGTATGTAGTATGAATCTAGGAAAATTGGAAATTGTCAAAAATGAAATGGAATGCATAAACATCAATATCCTAGGCATTAGTGAGCTGAAATGGACTGGTATTGGCCATTTTGAATCAAACAATCATATATTCTACTATGCTGGGAATGACAACTCGAAGAGAAATGGTGTTGCGTTCATTGCCAAAAAGAACATTTCAAGATCTATCCTGAAGTACAATGCTGTCAGTGATCGGATAATATCCATATGCCTACAAGGAAGACGAGTTAATACGACTATTATTCAAATTTACGCACCAATCACTAGGGCCAAAGATGAAGAAACAGAAGATTTTTATCAGCTGCTGCAGTCTGAAGTTGATCCAACATGCAATCAAGATGCATTGATAATTACTGGCGATTGGAATGCGAAAGTTGGAAACAAAGAAGAAGGAGCTGTAGTTGGAAAATATGGCCTTGGTGATAGAAACAATGCCAGAGACTGAATGATAGAATTTTGCAAGACCAACGACTTCTTCATTGCAAATACCTTCTTTCACCAACATAAACCGTGACTATACACATGGACCTCGCCATATGGAACACACAGAAATCAAACTGACTACATCTGTGGAAAGAGACGGTGGAGAAGCTCGATATCATCAGTCAGAACAAGGCGAGGGGCCGACTGTGGAACAGACCATCAGTTGCTCATATGCAAGTTCAAGCTGAAACTGAAGAAAATCAGAGCAAATCCATGACAGGCAAAATATGACTGAAATATATATATATATATATGACCGAGGTGAATATGATAGTGCTGGTAATGATGATGGTGGTGATAATGGTGTTGATGATAGTGGTAGTGGTGATGATGATGATGGTAGTGGCAACCTGCTTACAAATTTACCCAAATCAGTGCCCCACAAAAGGTGAATTATTCCCTTTATTTTCTGAGTGTAGGAGCCTGGTATGTCTCACCTCTCAGGAAAGCTTAACACCTTCTTGGCATTCCTGGAGCCACACTGAACACCCACCTTCTCCCCAGGTGTTTGTTGTGGTATCAAATCAAATAAGAAATAAAGCTGGAACTTCCCCAAGGGAGAAGGGAGAAGGAATTTGAGGTTTAGTCCAAGCCTAATTGGGAATAGAGGGAGGGGACAGCTCTATGGAGCTAGGAACCACTCCCAGGCTGCCCCATATGAGTCTGTGTCGATGGGACCCTGAGTTGTGGCCTTGATAGCTGCAGAGAAGATCCTTGCAGCAGGGTCTGTAACCAGGACAAGGCTGCCCTAGTGGAAGACATGTCCAGGACCCCATGCAGCAGGATGACCTGCTGGCAAAGGTGCAAGCTTGAAGGTTGTGCCATGCTATGCAGCAGAAGAATCACGGATCCAGGTAGCCAGGATGTCCTGTGTCCAGATGTCATACCCACCCAGGACTCCGGGGAGGTAGGGGGAGACGTTATATGACTGGGCATGGACATCCAGAGACTAGGTCCAGAGTCCACTTAATTTAGGAATGTAAAGAAAGGAGATGGTTCTTACACTCCCAGGCTGTAGGGTGAATGTACATCGTGTCAGTCAGGAAGTGCCTACATTTCCTGAGCACACTCTGCATGCTGGGGCCATGCACCGTCTCAGTGGAGATTCACTGCACACTGGGATACTGTGGTTACTTCACAGAAGAAAAAACTGAGGCCTGGAAATGTGGACTGGCCTACCCAGGGGCATACCAGGATTCCACTGGATGCCAGTGCCCAAGTCCCGCCCTTTTTGTTTTTGCTCAGGGGCTCTAGCAACACTGGCTTCATCATACTGTGGTCCTTAGATCCTACTAGGAGTCCATCATGGCCATGACCCTCCCTTATGGGGGTCCCAGGCCTCGGAGCCCCCATCTATTCCATCAAAATGTCAGTGACAGGAGAGCAGGAGTTTGGTTTGTTTGGGTCTCTGCAATCTCTAGAATAAGCGTCTGGCACGTAGTAGGTGCTTGACAAATATTACTGGTGAGATGAAGGAATCCCAAAGGCCCTTCCTCCTCTGCCATCCCAGGACAGGAAAACACTCACAATCTTACTTATACATGCCCTAGAGCCGAAACATGTGCCATGTAACAGGCAGCCTCACACAGGCGGAATGCACTGGCAAGCACATGGCCCATCCCCTCGCACTCATGCTAGCCCAACTGAGTGAGACGGGCCCACAGCACCTCACACCCCAAAACACACACAAGTCATGGTATACTCAGGGACGTGCGCGTGACGTAGCACATTCGCAGGCTTAATAAGAACTCGCCAGGCTCATTCCTCACAGTGGCAGGATGCCAGGTATTGCTAGAGCATTAGACATATATTCTGCTTTTGTGACCCACCAGAGGCTGGAAGACAATATTCTGGGAGTCCTTATTTTATCCTGTATTCATCACTGAATGCATCAAAACTCTAATTTTGTTATAATGTGAGAATTAAGCGTCTGTTTCACGTTGAGCAGGCACCAGTAGGCCAGGCATGTGGAGAGGGAGTGGGGGCACCAGCACTGAAGCCCTGCTAATTAGGGAAAGGAGGGGAGTTACGGGGCAGCCTAAGGCCCCCTGAACAGGCCGGCTTACCTGCCCTTTTGGACAAAAAAATGTCAAAAGGCAGAACGGTTCCTCAGTTACAAATACTTTCCTGAAGGATACTGGGCTAGGTGCCCTGTACACCCTGAATCAGCAGTACTCATTAATGAGCATCAACTGTATGCAAGATCATGGATTCAGTGACACAGCCCATAAGCAAGACCTCATACAGTCCTCACACAACTCTGTGAGGAATTGTCCCCATTTTAAAAATGGGAAAACTGAGGCTTAGAGAGGGAGGAATGCCCAGATTATTGTGATGGGTACTGGACTCCAGAGGCCAAACTTCTCCCATTCACTCCACCACCACCACCCAGGGCACACCCATCACAAGCTGCAGTCATGTGAGGGCAACTTGGCTTCCTGGAATGAATCCCACAAGCCTGCATTAGAATTGTCCCTTCACAAGACCAACATTTTCTGAGCCAGGTCTTGGGCTGGGTGCTGCAGAGATAAGCGCAGATCTCTGATCTTCCATCTCTCTCAGTCTCAGTTTTCTTACACGTAAGATGGGGATAAGGAGTCTTGGTGGTGCAATGGTTAAGTGCTCAGCTGCTAGCCAAAAGGTTGGTGGTTCGAACCCACTCAGCGGCTCTGTGGGAGAAAGACCTAGCCATCTGCTCCTGTAAAGATTACAGCCTAGAGAACCCTATGGGTCAGTTTTACTCCGTCACATGGGGTCACTATGAGTCGGAAATCAACTCAACCATACCTAATGGCAACAAGAAGATGGGGATAGTACCACCGCCATGGCCCAAGAGGATTTACTATGTACCAGGCCCTTTCACATCAGGTTCCTCTCCTTCCATCTTCACAGCAACCTTATGAGGTGGGTATGATCATTCTCCCTGAGGAAACTGAAGCCCAGAGAGGCTAATGGACAAGCTGCAAGTGCCGAAGACAGGAGGTGATTGGGGCTTTTGGATGCCAAACCCAGATTCTTTTTTAAATTTTTTCTTATGGTAAAAATATATACATTTGCCAATTCAACCATTTTTACATGTGTAATTCAGTGACCTGGATTACATTCGTCACATTGTACAATCATTACCACTATTCTTTTCCAAATTATTCTACTACCATTAACAGAAACTCAGTGCCCCCTAAGCAATGACTCACTCTTTCCCTCTCCCCTCACCCCTGGTAACCGCTAATAAGCTTTGGTGTCTATACATTTGCCTATTTCCTATAAGTGAAATCATATAATATTTGTCCTTTTGTGACTGATTTACTTTAGTCAGCATGTCTCCAAGGATATTCCATGTAGTAATGTGTATCAGTATTTCATTCCTTGAAATATGTGTCCAATTACCTCCATGAACAACTGCCTCCTTTGTCATGAGATCAGAAGAACTGGATGGTGCCTGGCTACCAATAATAAACATTTAGATCAAAGATTCTATAGAGGAATCCTGATTAAAAAGGGGAAAATGCAGAACAGAATTTAAAATTCTCATAGACTCCATACATTCTGGAGCCATGAATGTTGGGACGAATCCCTGAAACTATTGCCCTGAGATAATCTTTTAAACCTTAAACCAAAAATATCACCTGAAGAAAACATTTTGGCTATTATGAATCAAAGGTCTAACCTCTAAAATCTACAAGAAAATCCAACACCTCTACAACAAAAAGACAAATAATCCAATTAAAAATGATCAAAGGAAATGAAGAGACACTTCACCAAAGAAGACATTCAAGCACCCAAGAGACACATGAGGAAATGCTCACGATCACTAGCCATTAGAGAAAAGTAAATCAAAACCACAATGAGATACCATCTCACCTCTGGCATTACTGGCATGAATCAAAAAAACAGGAAATAACAAGTATCGGAGAGGCTGCAGAGAGATCAGTGCTGGTGGAAATGCAAAATGTTAAAACCATTTTGGAAAATGATATAGTGCTTCCTTAGAAAGCTAGAAATAGAAATACTGTATGATCCAGCAATCCTACTGCTAGGAATATATCGTAGAGATATAAGAGTAATCACACGAATAGACGTATGCACATCCATGTTCATTGCAGCACTGTTCACACTAGCAAAAACATGAAAACAACCTAGACACCCATCAACAGATGAATGTATAAACAAACTATGGTACGTATGTACAATGGAGTATTACGCAACAATAAAGAACAACGATGAATCTGTGAACCATCTCATTAATATGGATGAATCTGGAGGGCATTATGCTGAGTGAAATAAGTCAATCACAAAAGGACAAATATTGTATGAGACCACTACTGTAAAATTCATGAAAAGAGGTTTACACACAAAAAGAAACAATCTTTGATGGTTACAAGGGAGGGGAGGAGTGGGAATGGAAAAACCCCAAATAGACAATAGATAAGTGGTAACTTTGGTGAAGGGTAAGACAGTACACAATACTGGGGAAACTAGCACAACTTGTACAAGGCAAGGTCATGGGAGCTCCACAGACGTATCCAAACTCCCTGAGGGACCGAATTGCTGGGCTGAGGGCTGTGCGGACCATTGTCTCAGGGAACATCTAGCTCAACTGGCATAATATAGTTTATAAAGAAAATATTCTAAGCTGTACTTCGGTGAGTAGCGTCTGGGGTGTTAAAAGCCTATGAGAGGCCATTTAGGATACTCCACTGGTCTCACCCCTTTGGGAGCAAGGAAGAATGAAGAAAACTAAAGATACAAGGGAAAGATTAGTCCAAAGGACTAATGTACCACATCTACCACAGTCTCCACCAGACTGAGCCCAGTAAAACTGGATGGTGCCCGGCTACCACCACTGATTGCTCTGACAGGGATCACAATAGAAGATCCCAGACAGAGCTGAAAAAAAATTGTAAAGCAAAATTCTAACTCAAAAATAAAGACCAGACCTACTGGCCTGACAGAGTCTGGAGAAAACCTGAGAGTATGGCCCTCGGACACCTTTTCAGCTCAGTAATGAAGTCATGCCTAAGGTTCACCCTTCAGCCAAAGAGTGGACAAGCCCATAAAACAAAATGAGACTAAAGGGGCACACCAGCCCTGGGGCAAGGACTAGAAGGCAGGAGGGCACAGGAAAGCTGGTAATAGGAAACCCAAGGTTGTGAAGGGAGAGTGTTGACATGTCATGGGGTTGTTAACCAATGTCATAAAACAATATGTGTACTAACTGTTTAATGAGAAACTAGTTTGTTCTGTAAACCTTCACGTAAAGTACAAAAAAAAAAAAAAAAACCCTGAAGTCTTCTTAAGACCAAATAAGAGATTAGCTTAACTAGTAAAAAATCTCTGCCTTGAGCATTACGCTCTTTTAAGAACTATCTATATAGGATCATATTGACAATAGCAACTCAAAAGATTAGACAGGAACCTTAGGGGGCAGAGTTTATGTTAATGGGGGAAGAATAACTCAGAAAAGGAGGGTGAGAATAGTTGCACAACTCGAAGAATGTAATCAGTATCACTGAATTGTATATGTAGAAACTGTTGAACTGGTGTATGTTTTGCTGTGTGTATTATTCTCAACGATAACAAAATAAATTAAAAAAAAAAAAAGAATTCTGATCAGAAGGAGAAATGTGGAACAGGAGCTCAAATTCTAATGGAATCCAGACTTTCTGGAGATATTGAGGCTGGATCCCCTAAAACTATTAGCCTGGGGAGATCTTTAAACCTTGAACCAAAAATATCCCCTGAAGTCATCTTTGAACCAAATACTAGTTTAGCCTAATTAGAGAAGAATGTCTGCATTAAGCCTTATACTTTTTTAAAAGAAATATCGATATGTGATCAAATTGACAACAACAACTTGAAAGAACAGATGAGAAGCTTAAGGGGTAGTGAGTTTGTGTTAAAAATGAATGGTGCAATAGTCAGGAAAAGGCTGTTGAGAAAGGCGGTACGACGTGAGGAATGTAACTTTTGATGCCACTGGATTGTAAATGTAAAAATTGTTGAAGTAGTGTATATTTTGTTGTGTATGTTTTCACTAAAAAAAAAAGGGAAGACTTCATTTCTCTCTATGGCTGAGTAATATTCCATTGCATGGGTATACCATATTTTGTTTATCCATTCATCTGTTCGTGGACATTTGGGTCTTTTCTACGTTTTGACTATTGTAAATAATGCTGCAGTAAACGTTGGTGTACAGGAGTCTGTTAGAGTACCTGCTTTCAAATCTTTGGGGTAGATATCTAGAAGTGGAGTTGCTGGGCCACGCTCTGCTTATTCTTATACACACATGTAAGAGTTTCTTTAGAGTGGATTGCTGGCATTGGGTATATTCTTCTCTTAAACTTGACTAAAAAAAAAAAAAAAAAAACTTGACTAGAAGATGCCAAATTGTTTTCCAAAGTGGTTTTATCAGTATACGTTTCTTCATACTTGGCAACACTTGGTACTTAAAATTATTTTTCCAACCTGATGGTTAGGTAATGATACCTCAATGAGATTTTAATTTGAATTCCCATGATTACTAATGAATTCGAGCATCTTTTCAAGTGTTTATTATTTGAGATTCATTTCTGTAAAGTGCCTGTCGAAAGCTTTTACCCATTTTTCTTATGTTGTTTGTCTTTTTCTTACTGATTTGTAGAACTTCTTTATATATTCTGGATACTAGTCCTTTGTTAGTTATGTGTGTTGAAAATGTCCTCTCCCACTTTGTGGATTCCCTTTTCATCTTATAGCGTGTTTCAATGAACAGTACTACAGTACCTAATTTTAAAGTAAACAAATTTACTGAATTTTTTCTTTTACGTTTACTGCTTTTTCTGTGTGGTGTGAGATATATGTCTATTTTAGTTTCCTGGGGATGCCATAACAAAGTACCACAAACCTGGGGGCTTAAAACAATAGCAATGTATGCTCTCACATTCTCAAGGCTAAAAGTCTGAAGTTAAGGTGTTGGCAGGGCCACGCTCCCTCTGGAAGCTCCTGGGAGGAATCTTTCCTTGCCTCTTCCAACTTCTGCTGGTTGCTAGCAATCCTTGGTTTGTGGCAGCATAACTCCAATCTCTGCCTCCATTTTCACATGGCCTTCTTGCCTGTGTGCCTGTCTGTCTCCAAATCTTTCTATCCTTATAAAGACACCAGGCATTGGAGATTTAGGGCCCACCCTAATCCACTATGACCTCATTTAAACCTGATTACATCTGCAAAGACCCTATTTCTAAATAAGATCACATTCACAGGTACTGAGGGTTAGGACTTAAATACATCTTTTTAGGGGACCCAATTAAACTCACAACAGGGTCTAAATGTCCCAGTACCATTTATTGAAAAGTTCGTCTTTCCCCTACTTGATCTGCAACGTAATCTCCATCATGATCAAGCATCCATATGTGTGTGGCTCTGTTTTTTGGCTCTTGCTGCTTTTGAACTATTTGTCTGTCATTGTGCCAATACCATGCCGGCTTAATCATCAGAGCTTTATAATTAGTCTTGATATCTGATACAGCAAGTTCTTCCACTTTGCTCTTCTTTCCCAGGAATATTTTGGTCACTTTTGGCCCTTTGCATTTCTGTGTAAATTTTATGTTCCATTAAATTAAAAAAAAAAAAATCTGTTGGGATTTTGATTGGGATTGCATCAACCTAGAAGAACTGACATCTTTACGATATTGAGTCTTTTAATCCATGAACAGGATAAGTATCTTTATTTATTTAGATCTTCTTTAATGTCTTTCAATAAAGTTTTATAATTTTCTCCATCAAGATTCTCAGGCTCCTTACTCCTTCGTTTCAGGTCCCTCCATATAAAAACCCCAAGTTTCTCTTTGTCTAAACTTTCTCCATCTGGTCCATAGCCAGAGATCTGGCCTTCCCCAACAAACAGTCCCATCCAGGTGGTGAGGCACTAAACTCTAAGTAACAAGGACCTCTCTCCTGAACTGCGGAATCAGATGACCCCTCCTGCCTTCCTTCCTCCCCTCTCACCCTCATCTCTTTCATAACAGTTTTCTTTCCATTACACACACTCTCTCTTGTGTATATGTCATGAGAGTATGCATGTTTTTCTACTTTCTTTTAAAAAAAAAAGTAAGAAAAGAATGACATCCTGGATCTACATAGACACCGCAGTCTTTGGTAATGGCTGCCTAATACTTCATGGCAGATATGTATCATCATTTAAGAAATCCCCTACTAATCTACTTTTATATTTATATTTATTGCTCTTGCTACAGTGCTCCAGTAAGGATCCTTGAACATAAATTATTAGAACACAACTGGTCATTACTATAGGATAAATTTCTAAGAGTGGAGTTGCTTGGTCAGAGGGTATATACATTAAAAATTCTGAGAGAAAACACTCAAGCCTTCTCTAAAAGGCTGTATCACTTTGCATGGTGTCTCTTTATCAGGCACAGCTGGAGTCAGGGTGGAGGTTGGGCTGTCGGAAGAGTGAGCGCCTCACCTTGATGTCACCATGGGCTCAACTCAGAGCACGTCCTCACTAGTGGAGCACATTTGCCCCAAATTATCTATCTCTTTTACTGGGTCCTCCTTGGCCTCAACCTGACCTGAATGGGAGTAACTCCTGAGATGCTGATTTGCTGGAAAACTCTGGGAAATTTTCTTGTAATGACACCAAGATGAGATATAACAGCTGCCAGTAACCCAGTTTTAATTTTTATGGCCAGGTCCTGGGCTAAGCTTTTGGTGAACATCTTCTCTTTTGGACCCATTAGTCTCCTTTTACAGATGAGAAAACCATGCTCAGGGAAGAGGGGTATCATTGCCATGTTCCCAAGGTCAGGCTTAATCCTGGTGTACCTGATTCTAAACCAGTGTGCTTGACCCCTCTAACATCTGCATCATCTTTGAGCCTCAGTTGCAGAAAGGGGGCAAAGATATTTACCCTGCCTCCAGTACAGGGTGGTAAAGATCAAGTGAACAAGGAGGAAAGTCTTCAGAACCTCTAAGATGGATGCGGTGTAAAAAAATCCAGGGTCAGCACCATGGACTGGTCAAGACCAGGGTTCAAGCTTAGTCTGGGGTTTCCTGGCTTCACCTACAAGACTTTTGCACTGGGTGGTCCAGGCCTGGGTTTCTGCTCCATGATGCCGATAAATCAAACCCATTGTTGTTGAGTCGATTCTGACCCATCAGGACGCTAGAAGACAGAACAGAACTGCCCCACTGGGTTTCCAAGGAGTGACTGGTGTATTTGAACTGCCAACCACTGCACCACCAGGGCTCCGTGATGCCATTAGGCTCTTTACATTTTTCTGCTTTGTCATCCCCATTGTAGGCCCTCATCGTCATGGGCATCACTTCATTGTCTTGAGATGGCCACTACCCCTCCAGGCCTCATGCCTGCCCTTGGGAATAGAAAGAAGCAGGAAGGAACGAAGACTATAAGCAAAGGCCAGCCACACAGTTCCTTTAAAAAAGCTTTCACAGAAGGAACTCCACCCAGCGACTTCCTCTTACATCTCATTAGCCAGGGAGGTGTCACATGACCACCTTTAGCTTCAAGGGAGGCTGGGAAGGCAAGACAGAATAGATGCCTAGAGGGCCTCTGACAAACACACCAGTGGTGATATAAGGGAAGATGCATGACTGATAGTTCCCCTCCATGACAGTATGTGGAGAGAGACGGGGCCCAGGAAAGCCGTCAAAGAGAAAGAGGAGGCTGAGGAAAGAGGCGGGAAAGATCCAGGTGGGTACGCAGTGGCCAGACACCAGGGCGGCTGGGTGAGTCAGGAAAGGCAGGACCAAAGGCTAGAGCGCTGTGAAGTCGGTGAGGTTAAGACTGAATTCTGGGACAAGGAGACCAATGCGGATCTTGCCACCAGCAGCAGTTTCAGGTGAAGGGAGTGGAGGTGAGAAGTGGGGACAGGGATATAGTGAAAACTTCTGAGATCTTTCCAGAAGACTTTCCCACCTCCAACCCATTAAGATTTCTCCCTTCCCTAAGCTTCTGGTCTATTGGTGAGCCAAGCACTGGCACTATAGCAGGCATTGTTTTTGGTGCTGGGGCCCTGAGGGGAACACAACAGACCAGCTCCCGGTGGACAGATGGGTCAGGCGGGTTTGTGGGGAAGGGCAGGGAACTCACCCTGTAACCAGCACATCTTTAGTAACCAGCATGCTGTGTGGCACAGAGTAGGTACTCAATAAGCGAAACTGTCGATCATTGAACCCAACAACTGAGATGCATTCCAACTGTACGAACTTCAGCATCTTAGGTTGATGCCTGTGTGTTTCTGTGGACACACACAAGCTCACACGTGTGTGGACATGAACAGTCCCGTGTTAAGCCCACCTGCATACACACTCAGTCTAAATGCACAGGCCTGCTCCAGCCTGCATCCTCGCACACATGAACGCTGCCTTCTGCACAAAGCTCATTTATTTTGATTTATGAATATTACAAAAATAAACCTGAGCATCTTCTTGGGGATTCTGTGATCCTGACGCTGGTCCCCCACAATATTGCTTTTCACTACTGGTTACCTGAAATTAGCAGAGTAATTCGGAATCAGCATCTTTATTTAAAAGAAAAAAACTGTAGATGCAGAATTATAAAAATTTAATATGCTCCCAGGAAAATGAAAAATGAGAGGTTGTGATCTCGTCTAACACTTTCAAATGTGTTTATTAATTCATGTTTTAAATCATAAGTTTCATTCAGTGAGAGCCATGCACAGCAATAAGCCCGTTTTAAAATATTAATGAATAAACAATGTTTCTCTATTGAAATACAACATGCTTCTTTGAACAATGGACCACCAGTAATAAATCAAAACCAGGAGAAAATTGCATTTCATATTTAATACAAGTTGAACCCTGCCTTTTTATAAATGATATCTTTTTTGTTTAATTGGCGTCAGTTCAGATCTAGCAGATTGCTAATAAAATTCTGGATTTCCATATTTAATGATGCGTACACTTTCTGCTGAAATTTTATCAGGAAAAAAAGAATCAGCCTTTTATTATCTCCTGAGGCGGTGGTGAGAGGTGAAGCCTCAGCCTCAGTCCACTCCTGAGGGTTTGGGGGAGCAGGCCAGAGTGAGTGGGGTGAAGAGGTTGAACCACCCTCCAGGACTCTGCTGTTAACCAGAAGCAATCATTCCAGCTACAGGGACCAGAGGTTGGCATGTCCTTCGGATCTGGGGGCACCTGTAAGAAGGACAATAAGAAGAGAACCTACCACATCCTAGGGTCCAGGCACCATGCATGCACCAGCTCAATCTTTATGACATCTCTGTGACGTAGATAGGAATAAAATCCCCATTTTACAGACGAGGAAACTGAGGTTGCAGAGAGAAGAGGTGACACATCCAAGGTCACACACCACTGGTAAGTGGTAGAACTTGGCGGGACTCCAGTGCCCTAGCTCTTCACACCAGGTTGCTTTGAAGGGAGATACATCAACCAGGGTAACAGAAAAATCTGTGTTTTATAAATAGTGGGTGAAGGGGGACTTGTATGAGGGGAAGGGGGCATCAATGCAACCTGGCATTCAAGTGGGAAACATCGCCATAGGGCAAGTCATGGACTAATATGCAATAACTGCAGCCAGCCTCAGCCCCTACTATATGCAGGGCACTGTCCCTGTATCAACGCGCTTTACCTTCCCTGCAAATCTAGGAGGCAGATGCTTGACAGTTAAGAAACTGAGGCACAGAGATGTTACGTGACTTGCCCAAGGACATATAGTTGGTATGAGGCAGAGCCAGGCTTGAATCCCAGGCAGTCGCACTTGGGAGCCCACATTCTTAAGCACTAAGACATGATGCCCTCCTAGCCAAGGGGCTACATCTAACCCCGGCATCTGTTTCTTCATCCCTGGGATGGGGCTAAAGTCTACGTGGCTGTGAAGGGTATGGCATCTGGCAGAGAACTTGGCTGTGTCAATCTGGGAGCGAGCTCTGTGCACACTGGCTGAGTTCATGATAGCCAAGGCAGAAGGGCTGGGAGGTGGCCATGCTTATTGTCTATGAGCAGGTCTCCAAGTTCAGCAGGGACAACCTGCAGGCTTTAGTTGGCCTGTAGTGCCTGTAGACACTAGTGCAGCCTTCAGGAGGGTGTCCTTGGGATCCTGGGCTGTTAGGAGGAGGAGCCAAGGGCTCCAATGGGGTACCAGGGGCTGGCATCCATCCTCTTCTCTGCTCAGTTCCCACCTCACCTTCACCAACTTTGGGCAGGTGCACAGTGGGCCTACAGACTGTATACAAGCACACAGACGCTTGACAAAACAGCTTAGCACAAAAGGGATTAAAAATGTAGGTTTGGGCTTCAGACACACCTAGACTTGTATTCCAGCTCTGTATTTGGGCATATGGCTCCACACCTTTGAACTTCAGCATCCTTATCTGTAAAATGAAGATAATAGAACCTTCCCCAGGTGGCTGCTGAGAGGATCTGAAGGGAGAATCTGTGAAGTTACTTAGCAAGCATCCACAGATGCTTCTGATTCAACTGGCTCCGGCCTCCTGGCCTTTGCACAGGCTCTGCCCTTTGCACTCTTCCTTGTGCCTGCAACTCCCATTCAGCTAATGCCTCACTTTTCTAATTCTCTCCCCTTTTGGGCGTCTGCTTGGATGTCCAGTAGGAGATACAAAACCCGAGAGGACACAGTGATCTGACTCAGCCTTGAAGGACAGGCATTCACCAGGGAGACAAGGTGCAGAAGGACATTCTAAGAAGAGGGGATGAGGAAACTGAGGCCCAGAGAGGTTAAGACCCTCACCTATAGTCACACAGCTGGTAGGAGGCACAGCCAGGATTCAAACGCATGCCTGGTAGGCTCTGGAACCTGGAATGCTGAAACCCAGAGTGGGTTGTGCGGGCAGAGGGGCTAAAGAGACAAGCCAGAGCTAATAAATTGGGCAGAGCCCGGGACCTGGAGAGCATCCACACGGCACAGGGTACACACTCAGGCCCAGGCAGAGCTCTGTCCATAGTCAAGTATGAGTAGAGACTAACCCAGGCTCTGTGTCAGCACTTCTGTGAGTGACATCTGCCCTCCGAGGTAGCTACGCTGTTTGCCTATATTAGTGATGGTACCAGGCCCAGCCTAGCCCAAGCACCTGGGCTCTTCCTGTCCCTTGTCCCAACCTCGTGATCCACAGATTGGACTACATACAATCTGTGACACACATTCCACAAGTCATATATACTCAAGTGGTTCAGGCAACTCAGGCGTGGGCAGGAAAGCTACAAGGTCTAAGGGGAAGAGGGATGATTTCCCTGGTCACTTCGCCCCAAAAAGGACCTCACACTGAAGCCTGGATGTCCTAAGTTCATAGGAGCCTTTCTGCCCTGCTACAAGTGGCTGCTGGAAGGTGTTGCATGAGGCCTTCACAGGGCAAACCGTAGCTCTGCAGTTTAACCACGAGACAGGAGGTCTCACCTCTTTGAACCTCAGATTCCCCATCTGAAAATGGGATAATAATAGCACGTGAGGCTACATGGAGATTAAATAAGATACTGTATGAAAAGCACCGGGCAAAGGGCTGGGCACACAGGAGATACTCAGGAAACTGTAGGTGCCAGTGCAGCGAAGGCCCTTTCTCACATCTCACACATAAAACATCAGGGGGACTAATCTTATGTCACATTTTCCACACATGGAGGGTGCTGACCTAGAGCACCACACCTCACTTCCCACAAGGGCTTGTGTACCTCCTGGTGGAAGACTAATAGTCCAACACGAGCAGCTTTGCAGGAACTTGGACTCCAGAAACGTGTGAACAAACATGTCTTCTCACACAAGCATATGTGTGTTCTCGTGCATCTAACCATATGTACGGACAGGTCCCTCAGCCTGTGAATGGGTGTTTCAGTTTCCTACTGTTTTATTTTTTTGACCTGGTGATTTGGTTTGAGGACCTCGCTTGTCCAGCATTGGGGTTTAAAAGCCTACCAGCCTTTTTAGTACCCTTACTAAGCATTGCTTTCCGAACCAGGACCAGGCCCAGGATCTTGGGGTCCAGTTTCATTCATCTCTGGGCCTAGCCCCTAACCCCTTGCTTGACTCAGAAAACGTACCTGGTGAGAATCAAACCAACAACCGACTTCACCCAATTGGGTGAGACCTAAGAATCTCAGGGTCAGTTCCTGTGCAGTTCCCATTCCTTTACAAACCCCAATGGTCACCAGAAGCTAGGCTGGAGTACCCATTTTCTCATTTACGAACTGAGGATGCTTCTGCCCTCCCAAGGAGTAGTGAAGAATGAAGAGAAGGCATGTGCAAGTACTTGCTAAACTAGCACACTGAAAGAAAATTGCTGTTTTGTTTAGGCCTCAAAATAAAAGCCCAGACTCAGATACTTTCCTCAAGGGTTGCTAGTCAAAGTATGAATCTCCAAAGAGCGCTTGGTGTATGCATCTCTCTACAAACTAAAACCTGAGAGACTTAGGACGTGTGTGTTTTCGGACTTTAAAGATGAGTTTGTGTGTGCATTTGTGTGTTGTTTCCATAGAATATTTTTCCAAAACCATGCAGCACAGAGACTGTTTTACGTACAAAGATAAGGCTGACCCACAAGCTAATTGAATCATGCAAATAACTACTTAGCCATGGGAAAGGTTCCTACAGGCAGGCTGAGAGCCTGCGTGAGGGAGGACAGCTTTGGAGGGCAATCTATTTTATAAAGTTTACCCTCACAGTGTAACTGCCTCAAGATTAATGGGAATGGTGGCTCTAGACCTTGTTTTCCCTGGCTCTACCAACTGAAATAGTAAAACAGTTGTATTTATCATATACAGTTTGCTGCAAGTGATTAAAATTAATCTGATTTCCTGTGAGTCAATTTCCTTGAGATATAGTAAACAGGCCAATTACCTGCTATTGACCCCTTTTATTATAAAGATTTAGGTATTAGTGACAAATGTGTATGCAAATGTATGTAATTTCTACAATCTTAATAAAACAAAATAATGTTTAACCTAGGTAAAAGTCTTCTAGTTGGTCTTTCACCTTAAAGTTTAGATTTTTAAAAGGTATGTTACGAAGTTGAGTGTTTTGTTTTTTGAATGGCATCTAAGGCTCACTCTTTTCAGACAAACTTTTGCTTGTTCTTAGCTGGCATCTCATAGATGTTAGGAAAGTGAAGCAGTGAATGTGACAAGGCACTGGTTATTAAAAATCATTCCCGCTAACAAGTGGCAGATGCATCATTGGCTCAGAGAGCTCCAAGGGCAGACAGTCCTGAGTTTAAGGCATGGCCCCTTGTTGTCCTAGGTCTGTAACTGCAGGGCATTCGCTTAGTTTTTCTGAGAAAATGGGGACACTATTTTCCTGGTGGTGTTATGTGAGCGTAAGGATCCAGTGAGGACACGTCGTGATCGCTGGTCCTGGCATCGAGTCTGCACAGAGGTAGGGCGCGGTCAACAGTAGCTGTTACTTTCCTCAGCCCCCGCATCATCTCAAAGTCCCTTCCGACAGGTCTCACATTCACAGGCCCAGGCCTGGCTCTGGGCATGCTTTCTCCTTTCCCTGCACTGGGTTGCTTAGGTGGCGGAGTAAGAAACTGCATCGACATTTAATCATGAAAGCAAAAAGTTTATTCATGTTTGAAACTACATATAACTACCACGAGGAAGACTTTATCAATCCAGGGTGTAATCCAGTTAGAAAGGAACACGAAACGTTTTAATACATTAGAATCACCGCCACAAATTATTTTCATGACTCAATCGGTTTCAGAATCGCATACAATACAAAAAGAGAGAAAGGGGAGGGGGCCCCATTACTCAGGGTGAAATATACAGTACTGAATACTGAAATCTGAATGCATCACAATTAGTCGCCGCTTTTTTTGCATGGATTAGTAACAAGATGAAGAACATTCAAAATGTTTCTCAGTATTTACAACAGTTTTACTGATCCTGTGTTGAATTAAGACCCAATGTTTCCACTCTTGGTTTTTTAAAAGTTGCAAATGCAACCCTGATTTTTCTTTTTTAAAAGATTACAATGTACATTACATTTTATGAAGGGAAACAGAGTTAATTACAAGATGCAAAAAGATAAGAAAGAGACAAACTACAGCGTGAGTATTGTTCAGAGGTAGTAAGTGAGCACTCTAAGCTACAGAACATGTTGAAATTCTATTGGTTTGTATGAGTTCGCATGAGGTAATAAAGCTGTGTTTTGATTGGTGAGATGTATAAATACTCTTTTGCTACACTATATACAACACTCCAGAGAGCAGGGCCTTTTGTTGATGCCCAGAGGACGTAGCAAACCTTGACAAGTCTGTGCAGCACCCAGTGCACACCGTAAAACCCCAGACGGATCTCGGTTTCACCTCTATCAGCAGCAAGTATCTTCATCTCTCAGAATAACCTGGATCCATAATTTACTTACTGAGCAGACGCTGGGCACTGGTGTTTCAGAGAGAGAAATGATGCTACCAGTCTCTGACCTAATTATAACATAAGAGATTGCAACACAAATGTGATGAGGAAGATTTTTAAACACACCCATCCTTAACAGAGATAGCCAAACAGCTCTTTTATTCCAACTCCATTAGTGATATGAAAGAAAGACAATCAAAATCTGCGATGGATATGCAAGAAGTTAAATTTAGGTAAGGTGAATCTTTGCTTCTGCTTTAATGATTGAGGTTTAGCATATGTTGTACTTTTTACCCTTAAGGCCAAGTAATTGGCAACTGTGAAACCATTAATGTAAAATATTGATAATAAATTATGATAAAATAGCTACAGGACTGTCAACAATGTTAAATCTTGGCCTAATTGGATAAAGTGCTTTTTTTTTTTTTTTAACATTGTGTGTTTTTAAGTATAAATACAAATGATTATGATTCCTTAAAAAACAGATTTACCAAGTTCTCTAATAAGACAAGGTTTTACAGTAAAGCTGTAGATGGTGGGCTACAAAAACGCTTTCCTTTTCCTCCTATTGCTCTGAATGCACTTATCAAGGCATGTCAGCTCAGGGAAAAGTGTTGCCAGAGATTAGTTAGAGGTATCAGAGTGCACACTTCCTGGGCCTTCTGTAGGAGAAGTCACAGAAGATGGAGTTGTTGCGTCCTGCCAGCCTCCATTAGCCTGAAAGGAGAAACACAGTTCAACGGGTGCACGTCTACATATTAATTCTACTCCCCAATTTAAAACACCCAGATGACAACATGAGAGCAAAGATGCATTAGCAAATGTATTTTCTAAACCCACTTTGGCAGGAGTTTGAAGCATGTGTTAAAGTGGGATTAAATGCATGTAAAACAAATCCATCCCACCAAGTGAAGACTTGGCAATAAATCAGCGTGCTGAAGAAGGGCTTCAGCGAGTCCCAGGCTGGCACAAAGTTCATCCTTTGATTCGCTGGTAAAAATAAAGTGACTAGAAAAGGAATCTTTTAAGAAGGGAGTAGGAGTGAAGCCCAATGCAATGCCTCAGCAAAACCCTGAGCTCTGTGAAGTATAAACTTCAACTCAGTTTAATCCTCGTTTCCATAGAGAAGAAGTTGCCTACCCTTTTCCAAACACATCTGACAACCAGCTAGTATAACCCTTGGAAAATGAAGGCCAGAATTTCCCTCCAAATAGGATCTTCCAGACTAAAAATGCATGAACTATGGAGGAGCACACACTATTCAAATCTGTATTCCAATTATCTATAACTGGAGCTCCTATTTGGGATGTTGCTACTGCTTTTCACATGCCGCTGGCCCTTCCTGCCTCAGACCTGCATCAACAGTAACAGTACTCAGAAACAAATTTGCCTTATGTCTTGGCCTATAGAGGCAATTGCTGAAATCAATGTCTGATCAGATTTCTGCTGTGGCAGACAGCTTGTCGCTACATATTTTTATGTCAGTCAAGAAGAGGGAGGTGTTGGGCTAGTGAGTTGGAGAACACTGAGTGGAAGTGACGGGACGGACCTTTCTGGAGCGAAAGCAAGGGTTAGCTGGGCTGACTTCAGTGCCTGCGGCACAGACCAGCTTTTGCTGCTATGTTGCCCCCAGACCAGGACCTCCCATACCAGTGTCAGTGTGAGTAAATAAGGTCCCCCCTGTCTCCCTCACATCCGTCTGCAACTTATTCTGCAATTTCATCCAAAGTGTCTTCTTCCAGGCCTGTGCCACTAGGCTGCTGAGGACTCTGTCTAGATCCCTGTCCAGCCTGGATATGGCTTTTAGATAAGCCTTGTGCTGGAAATTCTTCTTTCTCCAGGGATCTTTGTTCTTAAAGAACCCCCTGTCTTCTGATTTACTGCAGAGTTCTGCATATAAAGTATTTTTCTTCCCTCTAGGACCACAGGGAAAAGGGAGGGGGGAATAAACAATTCCACAGTGATGACCACAGTCAAAGGGAAAAGGATTTTGCAAGCTTGCGGCATATCAAATTCAGGTGGGGGTGGGAATGGGAGTGTTTTAAAGCATCAGCTGGGTGGGACTGGATGATGACATGCCCATGTTTGTTAGTGTGGACTATAAGCAATCCTCTTCTCTATCTAAAAGGTAAGCTGTTTTCCCCTCAGGTATGAAAATCTACTTAGAAAAAGAAAAACTCTTACATAGATACAAGTCTAAAGATATTCCATCTGAAGTAAACATCATTCCTCTTTTATCCAAATTTATAAACAACAAATGTACAATATTTTTACCCAGCGTGGCAGCTGGAGGAGAGGTTGTCAGCACACATTCTTTTTTTTTTTTTCAAAATAAATTAATCCTTACTCTGGTGGTTTGAGATTATGCACTGTATTATACAACAGCGCCTTATCAAGCCTCATCAGTGAAGATGGAATTCATGTCTGTAAAATGCTGCAAGCAATCACAGTTTCATATTTTATCATGTTGATAAGGATATCGCACATTCTCTGAAGCATTTCAAAACACTTAAATGAGAAAGGAGAAATGCAACTAAAAGGCTTTTTATATGGTTTGTTGTGGATTATTATGAGTTATTTATAAACCCAAAAAGAAAGATTTGACATTTCAAATGTAAAAGATTTGAGTATTTAATGGTCCTTTTTTCCCTTTACAATTGAACATCCTCAATCACTTTTTAAATCATTAATATTTACTCTCATAGCAAGCCAAGGCCCTAAACAGGGAGAATTTGTCCATTTTCTTCCTGACTCTTACTACCATGCGTTGAGCAGTTCATTTCCTCCCTAAGTCTGGAATCCCAGGTTCTGCCTACCACTCCACCCCAGCTCCACCATGGTGACCCAATGGCCACCACGGCCCTCTCCCAGGAGCTGTATTACTTGCCATTTTCCATCCATGTCAGGATGGGGAATAAAGTTTTAATGAACTGGTTCTAAAAGCTAAAATTATTTCCTATATCTATTTAATTAAAAATTGAGAGGCATTAAAGATGCTGAACATGTCTTGCATCCCACCTTGACAATGTAGCTATATGCTTTAAAAGTAAAATTCTTTGTTTAGCTTGGTTTGTTGATCTGCCTGGGCCAACCAAGGTTATCACCTTCACCTGCACTGCATTTGGGAATTTTTCCTGCTGCTTGATTCTGAGATAAATGATCTGTTTTTCACCATCTCCCTGGAACACAGCATGGCCTGTAGGAAATGGCAACTTAATGGGCTGATGCTTAAGTCTCTATTGATGACAGAATGCCAGTCACTCCTGGGCATCTGTGAGGACGTCTAAGGGCATCTACGTAACATCAAATGTTTAGGTTCATAGAAGAAAAGTGGAGTAAAGATGCTGCCTTGCTATCCAGCAACAATGATCAAGATGAGAAGCCATGTCAAATGGCCATTGATTTATTTATTAGTCACTCCGTTTGCCTGACACTGTTCCTACAGCTCTTTGAATCTGGTTCCCCAGAGTACTCACATTTAAATTATGTGGACTGTACAGTGAATTTCCTCCAAGGCCATCACTGTAGCCTCCCGTCTGATTGATAACATGACGGAGGGTATCCACCTAGAAGTGAGACGAAACAAAATTCATCATCACAAATCTATTAAAACATCATCACTTACAAAAGGAAACAATTTGAATTATGTGTGCCACAAGGGTTTAGCATCTTCAGTGAAAGACGAATTTATCAATCAAATGTGACTGGCAGAATTTCAACAATTCTTTGCATATTTACTCGCACATGTTTGTCATGCTAGTCAAACAATAACATCTTCGTGGCAATGCAAACTTTCGATTGATAGCAACCAAATGTGTGTGGCTGTGGGTAAAAACCTACTTATAAATATGTACACTAAATCTTCCTTTCTCTTTCTCACACACATACACACAGCCCTGTATGCATAAAAACAAGTAGTTGTTTTCAATTAAAAGGATGAGAAAAGAGTTGAACCTGGAATCTACTTTAAGAACTCAGGCATTTGTACTCTGACTTAAAAAATAAATGGAAATGAAACACAGTAATATGTTCTTAAACCATACATACGCTCACACACACAATTTTTCTGTTCTATTTTGACACAATGATAGGATGTACCCAACCCCTCTCCATGAGCTCAAGCCAGAGCCGAATGCATTCACAAAGTTTATTAGATCTGAATCATCAAATCATCACTGTTCATTTGACTTCTCATTAAATTAAATGGTGGGGCAGATAGGTCACATTTGAAAACACCCAGCACTGGTTCTGCACAGATGTGCAGACCACTATCATGGGGTCAGAGTAAGGAGTTTTGAGCCCAAACCCTACCCTGCTAGAAAGGCCCCAGTTGGGGCATTTCTCCTACCTGTGATTGCACATTGGCTCCGACTTGGGACCCTTGGTAAGAATCCCCATTCAGACTCTGCATGTTCATGAACATGTCCCCAGAATTTGGGAGGTTAAAAGAACCAGAAGAACCTGGAAAGGAAAGAGTTAAGTAGCTGAATAACAGAGAGCTACACACAATCCTCAAAGACCTAGATGCAGGCAAAGCAGAAAAGGTGCAGAAGGAAAAACTGTGTACAACATAAAGCATTTCCAGATCTAAGAGTATGGAGAACAACTCCAAGACTTAGGTCCTGTGATGGGTTTTGCATCTAGGAAAGTTCTATCAATGCGGAAGCCCAATAAGAAACAAACAAATCAAAATAAAACATGAAAACACTGACTAACTGGCCTAGAACCTTTCTCTTGTTTCCATTTATTTCCAGGACTTAATCATTAAATGAGCCCTTCAACATCATTGATTGTCATGGCGGACAATTACCTAGAGAAGAAAGGTTTTTCTGAAGCTTTTTCTTACACGTATGTTTTACCTACTTTGCTTTTACCCATTACTATGTGCCATTAAAAAGAGATGGCGGGGGGGGGGGGACACAACAAACAAAAAAAACCTCATATGCGGAACTTTTAATGATATACTTAAAAGGCCTCCTTATAATAGTCCCCTGAACTGTTACTCCAGTCCATCTGTTTGGGCTTTCGTGGTTATTCAAGTTTTCTGTAATTTTAAGATGTTTCTAACTCCATCACAAATGTCACATAAAATTTGGCCAAAATGTATTGTATGAGGAGTCAAAAGTATTGCATCGAAGTATTAAGGGCCATATCCTTAACAGCTAACAACCTACTAATCCTACAAAGCTAGCACTGCTTGGACAGTAGTAAAGAAATGCTAAAAAGGAAAACAGGATAGAGTCTGCGGCGACATTAGGTAGAAAGCACTGCTGTACTTCAACCCAACATTCCAGCTTCCTTATGCACAGCAACAGTTAAATTTCACACTTGTGCTATTTCATTATTCGACAGACCATTATTGACCTTAAAGCGATATATGGAACAGTATCACCAAAATAATTACTAGTGATAGCGCCTTGCCTGATTGCTGAATTAAAAACCACTATTAAATGTAAAAGTTCCAGAATCCACCAGAAAAGAGTGGTGTTCTCACTGGGGACAGTGGGTTTACAGCTCTGGCCATACACTCATTTACCCATCCCAAGAACAAGCCCACATTTTAACACAAAAGAACATTCTTCCTTTATAACTCCACTGTGCCCTCAGTATGGCTACCTCCTGGCCTGTGGGACAGGGCTTTGTGGCATAAGGCTGCCTGGCTCAAGTAGGGAGCAAGCACCCTGTACGCACCAGAATTTGGCGTGGTGGGTGAATTGGTCTGGTTGTTCTGCACAGCTGCGGCTACTGCATGTGCGGCTGTCACGGCTGTCTTTGCAGCGTAGAGGTTGGCTTCTTCCTGAAACTTGCCAATATTCTTCTTGTACCTGATTCGTTTGTTGCCAAACCAGTTGGATACCTACACGTTACAAAGACATGGTGGGGAAGGGGAGGAGAGGTCAAAAGGAAAAAAAAATAAAATGTCAGGCTTCTGATATTAACTGTTGGACACCAAGGGGATCTACCTCAGGGGAAACACAATTCCTTGCTTGTAATTTTACATCCTATGGATAATGCACCACCAACGAGCAACAATTAAAGCTCTAAAAGGAATGGTATTACGGTTCACTCTCTCTCTCGACAATCCTTTCAGGCTCCTTTGGAATAACACCGCATCTTGGACTTAGCCACAGTAACACTAAAATGGCTGATAGCACTGCTCATATGCAGAAATATCCAATTGGTATATCATGTATGAACATTCAGGCCCCCAAGAAGTAGCTAAAAGGCTGAAGGAGACATTTGCTAAGTTAGGTAAATAATAAATATGTGGGAAACAATGACTTATCTTTCACTTTGGGTCTAGAACAATTTTGGCAGCTGAATAGTAGAATAATATTTGATCTGCTGAAAAGAGCAGTATCAATTAAGAATGGATGAAAAATCCCTTTGCCTCTTGCCTTAGAAGACACTGTAAGTCTACCAACATGACTACTCATACTCTGCCAGTTAACACATGGGAAGGTCACAACTTGAAAACTTAAGAAATTCCGATAAGGTTAAATGTAAAAACAGAGGAGCAGCGTATTTCATTGGGTGGAAAACATTTATTTCTTTTGCAAACTACTTATGATGTCAGCCAGTACTAATGGAAGAAATGATCTTGGCAACAGACAGATTTCATCACACTTCATAGACAGCAAACCGCACCCAACACTCATCGCTCGTAGTTACATTACATGTTCAGGCACCTATAGAGCCATATAAAAAAAAAAAAGAAGCTAAAAGCTACATGACAATTTATAAGAAAGTACTCACTTGCTACACAAAAAGATCTACCTCTCTTTTGTTAAAGTAACAGTTTGAAAATACTTTTCAATAATTTCTTAATAATGTGTCCAAGAGGCATACCGCTGCGGTATTGGGCTGGGTGGGGTCACTGTTCTACCCTGAAGTTTACTATCCCCTATTCAGGGGCCCTGAGGAAAAATAAGGAGTGATAAGTAGCTCAGAGTCCTCCAAGCCAATTTGCACCAATGGGCAACCCTTGTTGATCATCTCCATCTCTGCCAAGCCTTTAATTGCTCTGGATAGTAGAACTTTCATTTGTCAACCTATGGCACTCATCCTTCCAGAAGCAGCCAAAGAGTCCTGCAAGGGAGCCACATGAGTAAGGCGGTGTTGGCCTTGATACTGTCCATATGCTGTCCTGGCCTCGGCGGGGGGGAGGTCACTGTGTGCTCATGTACACACACACACACAAAAATGAGCACACATTTGCAGACACACACACAGAGGACCCATGCAACAACCATGAACATAGCTTCAGCAGGCAAAAACCCATCAAGAAGTAAATATACTACACTTAAGGTTGGGACTATCGAGCCATTTCTATTCCACCATCATTTTCTTTTTCTGAAGGATTATGTATGTATCTTTCCTTCATATCAAATAGCTAAAAAAAAAAAACCTTGCTATCGAGTCAATTCTGACTCATAACGACCCTATGGGACAGAGTAGAACTGTCCCATAAAGTTGCCAAGGAGCAGCTGGTAGATTCAAACTGCCAATCTTTTTGGTTAGCAGCTGAGCTCTTAACCACTGCACCTCGTATCAAATAGTAGTGGTTACAACAACTATCATTTAATGAGCATCTCCTATGTGCCAAGCATTATGTAGAGACCTTTGCACACATTTGCTCATTTACTCTTAATCTCAAGGACTAGGTGGCTGATTGAGATGGCAGTTACACAGATGTGTACAAACAGTCGACAAACTATGACCCACACGCCAAATCTGGCCTGCCTCCTGATTTTATATGGTCAACCTTTTTTTATGGTTAAAATAAAAATCAAAAGAATACTTTGTGACACGTGAAAATTATGTGGAATTCATGAATAAAAATTTTGTAGAAATTTGTTTTCTCTCTTATTATATGTCAAAAAAAAAAAAAAGAAATCCATCGTCATCAAGTCAATTTCAACTCATAGCGACCCTACAGAACAGACCTGCCCCATGGGGTTTCCAATGTTGTAATCTTTATGGACACAGACTACCACATCTTTCTCCCATGTAGTGGCCGATGGGTTCGAACCACCAACCTTTCAGTTAGCAGCTGAGCATTTAACCACTGCCTCACCAAGGCTCCTCTGTTGTTATATGTTGTTATTAGGTGCTATCGAGTCAGTTCCGACTCATACCGACCCTAGGCACAACAGAACGAAATGCTGTCTGGTCCTGCGCCATCCTCACAATTGTTGCTATGTTTGAGCCCATCGTTGCAGCCACTGTGTCAACCCATCTCCTTGAGGGTCTTCCTCTTTTTCACTGACCTTCTACTTTACCAAGCATGATGTCCTTCTCCAGGGACTGATCCCTCCTGACAACATGTCCAAAGTATGTGAGACACAGTCTCACCATCCTCGCTTCCAATGAGCATTCTGGTTGTACTTCTTTCAAGACAGATTTGTTCATTCTTCTGGCAGTCCATGGTATATTCAATACTCTTCACAAACACTACAATTCAAAGGCGTCAATTCTTCTTCGGTCTTCCTTACTGATTGTCCAGCTTTTGCGTGCGTACGAGGCAACTGAAAACACCATGGCTTGGGTCAGGCACACATTAGTCTTCAGGGTGACATCTTTGCTTTTTAACACTTTAAAGAGATCTCTTGTAGCCAATTTGCCCAATGCAAAATTGTTATACAGATACCTATATAATACCCTTGATTTTTGCCCCTTGGCCTGCAAAGTCCAAAATATTTACTATCTAGCCTTTTATAGAAAAGTTGGCCAACCCCTTATGTACACAGCTGTCAAAAGTCAATTTACTGGATGCTTACGATCTGTGCATTTTATGAATGAAAACCATACCTCAATAAAAAATAAAAATTCATTCTAAAATAATGAAATATGACCTTCATTTCTACTTGCTGTATTCTACCATGCTAACTAGTTGTTGCACTCAAGGAAAAGCATGCCCTACCTCTGATTTAGCAGCTGTAGGACATTTTTTTTTTTTTATTTTACCATGCTAACTAGTTGTTGCACTCAAGGAGAAGCATGCCCTACCTCTGATTTAGCAGCTGTAGGACATACGTGTCTTTAATATAAGCCCTACTCCTCACCCTCTTTCAGTAAGGACTCCATCATGCCACCTTCAAGCCGAGTCTGTCAGATGACACAAAAACAACAGAAGAATGAGATTTAGCTAACTTTCACTGAATGCCAGCTCTGTGTTTCATGCAGACCTCTCAAAGCTCACACTTAACCCATTCAGCAATCCCATAAACTAAGTATTACCAGCCTTATTTTACAGATGGGGAGAAGGAGGCTCAGAGGAGGACAAAGGATCAGTCCAAAGGCATAAAATCAGAAAAAGGTGAAACCAGGATTGAAACCTAAGTCTTCTGACTCGAGCATGTTTCCCTTCCTTTTCCACTGTATTACTGCCACATCACAAGGCATCAGGAGAAAATGACTAGCTCACGTCGGGACTGTAACAACAAAGGGAGAGAAAACTTTAAGCAAGCTGATTAAAAAACAAAAAAGAAAACACTTTAAAAAGGCATCAACCCATGGTCAAAGACTCCCCTACAAGAGAAACTAGTGATTTCAAGACTCATTCCTGATGATACAACTGTAAATTACTCCAATAAAATAGAAAAGGGAATCATCTTAAGAAACCAATGTGCCCACATCAGGTGCTCTCAGAGGAGCCCAGATTTCACAGAACATAGAAAGCGGGGTATGGGACAAACTCATGCAAAGAGCATCAGGTAGTGACTGATATTTGTAAAATAAGCAAATGACAGCACAAAAGATATATCATTTTTTTTTGTTGTTGTTATTTCCAAAGCAAGATGATGAACACAGAAGTGATGAGGTAAAACAGCATAATAGAGAAAAGGTATTCAACTGCATGTCCTTACATTATTCTGCAAAGCCACCTTATTCTTTCTGTGTCCCATCTCCTTCCATTCACTCTGAGACTTGATGCCATCAATTAGCTACTTTTTCTAACTTTTTCTAGGGCCTTTTAAATCTCTCATTCTCTGTAAAATGATCAAATTTCCCCTAATATAAAACAAACTCATCTTCCCTTGACCTTGCTGCCTCCTTTTACCTTTAGTGGCTGCCAGACTTCTTGAACGAGTGCCCTATACTTGTTCTCTCAGCTTCCTCAATAGACACTCTTTAAGTCTTAGCAATCTGCCTTACAGCCCCACGTCTTTATGAAAACACTCACAGGGTATTGCTCCTGTCCCAAATCCACTGGCCCTTTCTCTCTCCTCACCTTGTTTGACTTCTCAGCAGTGTCTGATACTTAAAATAACCATCCTTCCTTCATAAAGTTCTTTCTTCGCTTGGTTTCTATCACATTGTACTTCTGCTTTTCCTCTAATGGAGTCCCTGGGTGGTACAAACAGTTAACGCACTCAGCTGCTAACCAAAAGGCTGAAGGTTTGAGTCCACCCAGAAGTGCCTCAGAAGAAAGGCCTGGCGATCTGCTTCTGAAAAATTAGTCACTGAAAACCCAACTCACGGCAATACCATGGGTCCTACTCTGAAACACATGGGATTGCCATAAATTGGAACTGACTTGATAGCAACTGGTACTGGGTCTCCTTCACCATCCGCTCCTTCCCTGACACAAGAGGGTGTGTGTATGTATCAGGGCTTCAAACGGGTTTGAACTGGTTTGGTAATGGCTGACAAAGTGAAACCAGAACAGGCCCAAATTTTCACAATTTGGGTGGTCCAAATGGAAATAATTACAGGTCAAAGTCCTGGAAGGGGAGACTTGGAAGTGGCATACTGAGCCATTCCAGGAGCCTGATGCGTGAGATTGGATTATTGGCAGGACTGTGGAGAGTGACACACATTCAAAGCACTGCAGTCGGCCACCACCTTTAAGCAGGGCACTGCCATTTCCAACTCTGCTCAAAATCCCACAGGCAAGAGGTTTGGTTGCTATGCAACACATATGCTGTCCTTGTTTTCTAAGAGGGAGATTAGGTTTCTAGCAGGGCTTCAACCACCATTTTTCTCATTCCTGTTATCATTTCGGTTCACCCAAATTTTAAAAATTTGAGTCTGTTCCAGTTTCGTTTCCTCAGCCATGACTGAACCAGGAAGAACTGGTTTGAAGCCCTGGGGTGTGTGTGTATATTCTCTAAGCCTCAGCTCTTGGCCCTTTTCTCTCTTTCTCCTTGAACAATTTTACCCATATTCATGACTTCAATTACCACTTCTGTATGAATAACTCCCAGATCTCCATCTCTATCCCAAACTTCTCTGCAGTTTCAGTTCTCAATTTTTAAGAGGTTTCCATACAATTGTTCTGCCACAAGCTCCAATTCAATAGGTCTAGAACAGAACCCACATAGCCTCTGAACTTCCACCTCCTTCTCTATTTTCTCTTTGTGTTCATGGCATCTCCAGCAATGTGGGACTTACTACGTCACAAAATACCTAATTCTATTGTTGAATAGTTCTAAACGGATATGCAGTTCTCTTTACTCTGAACTAAATCTAGTTCCCTTTCATTTCCACTCATGGCTTTAGTTTCGACGTCCAGACCGTCACAGTATTAGTCTACTCCTCCCAAAAGACAATACTGCAGAGAACTAAAGACTTATTACATACCCCCTCCTAATCTCTCTTTCTAGTATCTTCTTTTCTCAAATAATAGCACAATCATCTACCCACTTACTCAAGATAGGAACCTCCAAATCATTCTTAACTCCTCCTTTTCCTCCAGAGCTAGTCACTCTTGCCTTCCCATTGCCTACTGAAAAATTCTGAGGCCCTCAAACTCCTTAGTCCTGCAGGGCCTAACCTCAACCTGCCTTCTCTATCCCCCTTTATTGAGCCCCATATGTTTGAGGTAGGTGTGCATGATAGTTGTGTAGGATGTAGCAGTGGGACGAAGAGTTAGGAGAGTAGAAGGATAAGGAGGCAATGAGAGCATGAGTCAGGATGAACGGTAGGAATAGAGGTCAGTATTATGGAGGAAGAACAGACAGAATTTGGCCACTGATTAGCTGTCAGAGTCAGGGGAGAGGGAGAAGCCAGAAATGATGCTGATGTGGCACGCAGGCCTCAAGGAGGATGGAGACAGATGCTCTGGGAGGCATTTTTGCACCAGGTAACATCAGTCTCAGTGACCACTAGGAGTCATTGTTACAATAGGAATACGTGATTCTAACAACAGAAGTTCTGAATCAAGATGGAAAAACGACCCTAAAGGTATAAATTCTGATTATGCTTGTCAAAGTATGTTCTCTTAGAACCTATCTTATCTTCCATTACACATGTTCTTGGCCCAGGATGTAGACCTAGAGAAGTGGCTTGCAAAAAGCTCCTTAAATATATAACAACACTCTAGCTTTCCTGAATAAAGCTATTAGGTCTTAGAAAGAGTTAAATATTGAGTATATCCATAGTACCAAGGGGATATTCCTGGTTGAGAGATAATTTGGCATTTCTTAAGCATAATTAATGAAAATTCCCCAACTCTGAATTTAGCAACAAGAGCCCAACTTAGAATTCTCTTCTTCTAAACAATTCTCTGCTGTATTCCATACTTTATAGTTAATATTACCTTGACAATCAGAGAAGCTATAATACATTAATGAAACCTAGCCTGGAAAATCAGATTACAGCTTTATTAACATTTTCATAATTGAGGAATCTCTGTACCATTGAAGGTCTCATCTCTAGATATGTAAGAATCCTCTGTTTATGCATACCCCTGGACCAATCAAACAACAGTCATCACTAATAAAGGTTTATTTAATTCTCACAGTAAAATTTTAATATCACCAGCAGCCTGGGGAAGCTTTAGCAAGTGGATTTGCTTGACATTAGATCGTTCCTATTCTGCTAGTCCCAATACTTCTTAATCTTTAATATCAAGGCAATTAAAATTAATGGCCACTCATCCGAAGCTACTGTGGGCAGTGTTTCCTTGACATCAATTGTTTGATGGGATTACCTAGAGGTTAAACTAACAAGCAAGGTTTAATTGGAAGCAATGAAAGAAGCAGTGATCATACGTTATGTTTAACCTGCATAACCATATCTAAATGAGTACCTAAAAATGTTAAACTATTTCTCAAATTAAAATATGCACGTCACATTCTGATATCACAGATTTGAGTATCATAGCAATCAGCTATTAAGACCACACTGCTGCAACAGAAATCAGCATAATTAATGTATAAATCGACACTTAAGTCTAGGAATTTTTTCTATAAATTTAAATACAGATATAATCAGTTGCAAAAGAACCCCAGTGGGAAGTAACAAAAGCTACAGATCACTTGTAGGCCCTTTCCACACAGTGCTCATCGAGGGGAGGGCTGTACACACTGGCACTAAGTAAACAGAGCAGGTTCCATCTCTGTACATCAGTCCCAGAACAGAATCAAGGCAGGATATTGGTGAAGGGAAAGAGGGAATACGTTGTTCTGTGCTTCTCTTCTGAGCCTCGTGTCAAGGATTCACAACTCTGGATTGTGCAGAAGGCGAAGGGCCAGGCAAGAATTTTAAAATCAATTAAAAACAGGAATAAAAGCATAAATACTGTCCTTCTACTGATGTTTATTATTATCAGCCCCCATACTATAAGCCTTTGGTAATCAGGGGCAACGAGTAGTAAATATTGCTCAGGCTGCTGATTCTCTGGAAATCTTCTGCAAGGCCAAGAAGCGGCTAGAAAAGCTTCCAGTCTCTCTCATACTACAGCCGTGCAGTTCTCCCCACCCAATTCAGCTACACATTGGCAATTAATTTTAAAGAGTAAAAATGTTTTCCACATAATATAACAAGTAGACTCATCTTTGTATAGCACTTTAAACCTTTTCCAAAAAGTTTTATATACCATCTCATTTAGAACCCTGGATTCTTTGAGGTAGAGAAGTCAGACGTATGCAGTACTGCACAGAGGTTAAGTGCTTTGGACTCAGAGTCTGGTTCCAAATCCATTTACTGCGACTTTTGGCAGATTATTTTAGTTACTGTCTTTTTTCATATAAAATAAGAATAATAACAGTAATATAGTAATACTATAGTAATAGTAAATTCCTCACAGTGTTGTTAGGTCCATTATAATTTTGGCCCATAGCAATTATTCAATAAATGTTAGTTATTACTATCACCCATGCTTCATCCATGAAGAAACAAGAGACATGGACTGTAAATCGGGTGCCCAAAATCACACAGCAAAGTGTGATGGATCCAGAATTCAACCCCAGGACTCCCCATCAACATTTTCTTTTGTTACAATCTATTAAGAAATGCTTATTGAGCATCTCTATTATTATCAGTACCATACTAGGTGCTCTGAGGGGATGAAAAAATAAACACGTGGGTTCTGTCTGCCTAGAATTTACAATCTGGTAATGAAAACAATGTTAGACACTCCAAATAATTAGCAAAAAATGCAGGATGGTGGATGATCATACCCTGAGCTGTACAGTACAGATTCTAAGTGTAGCCGGGATTTGGAGGAAGAGAAGTCCCAGTAAGTCTGCAAAATCACAGAAGACTTCCGACGTAAGGAGGAACTTGACCTGGACCTCAGATTCCATTCAATCATACTTTTATTGAGACCCCATGTTCCAGAGATAAAAACCTCTAGAAGCTCATGGTGACACACAAATGAGCCAAACACGTAGGATGCTGCCTCCTTTTCCTGTGGACCCTTCCCAGATCCCAAAGACTTTCATTCTCTCTAACTTAACTCCCTTTTTCCCTTTTTAACCTCTGTCTTAGTCATCTAGTGTTGCTATAACAGAAATACCACAAGTGGATGGCTTTAACAAAGAGAAGTTTATTCTCTCACAGTCCAGTAGGCTGAAAGTCTGATTTGAGGGTGCCAGCTCCAGGGTAAGGCTTTCTCTCTCTGTTGGCTCTGGAGGAAGGTCCTTGTCATCAGTCTTCCCTTGGTTTGAGATCATCTCACCACAAGAACCTCAGGTCCAAAGGATGCGCTCTGCTCCCAGCGCTGCTTTCTTGGTGGCATGAGGTTCCCACTCTCTGCTAGCTTCCCTTTCCTTTTATCTCTTGACGGATAAAAGATGGCACAGGCCACACCCCAGGGAAACTGCCTTTACACTGTATCAGGGACGTGACCTGGTAAAGGGTGTTACAATCCCATCCTAATCCTATTTAACATAAAATTACAATTCCACCCTAATCCTCTCTAACATACAATTACAGCTACGAAATAGAGGACAACCACACAATATGGGGAATTGATACATACATTTTTGGGGGGGACATAACTCAGTCCATGACAACCTCTAAACATCTCTTTCATGACGAAAGCAGAAGAAAGTCATTCTGAAGGGAAAGCAGTGTTTCTGGAAGAGGTGGCATCTGAGTAGAGAACTAACAAGTGAGGATCACTTCTACTGGGGAGAATGAGATGGCAATGGAGAGGGAGAAGGCATTGGTGCCTGGGACTGAGCAAGAGCAAAAGTCCTCTGAAGCGCTGGCAGGCTCTGGCTACGGAAGAGGAAAGGGGTGAGCAATTTAGGTAACAGAAAGAGTGAAAAGGAGGGCTACACATTATCTCACACCCCTAAGTACTAAATATGCTACTGCCCAGTGGAGGGGACCATGCCTAGGATTCTAGAAAGAAGTGAGGACTGTGGTCTAGTGAGGCTAACTGGGGCCAGGTGTCCTCTGTGAGTGGTCCGCATGCAGTTTTGCTGGAATACTCCTTAAAGTAATTTAGAAAAATCATGTACCCCTCACACACTTTTTTCCTGCTTGTACATTTTTTAGGTTGGCATCTACAATTTTTCATTATAAGTACATATAGTTGCAAACAATGTTATGTCAGTATGTCATAAATGTTGACATTTTAAAATAAGCCTATAACACTATTCTTTAAAATGCATTCAACTGAATATAAATAGCAAAGCAATTTGCTTACCACTATCCATTTAAAAGATATATAAACATACTCTTCTTTAACAGTCTGAAATTTTACACTTTTTTGTTCTTAAAAGTGTACAGTATTTCCATTTAATTTCCCTCCCATATTATCCTAATGCAATATACTTTTATAAAGCACAGAAATTGAAATTTTAAAATTGTTTTTATTTCCTCCAACTATAAGGCTCTACATGTTTAATCTACCACTCTTCAAGCAGCAGTCAAGAAATCAAACGATATATTGCATTGGGCAAATATGCTGCAAAAGACCTCTTTAAAGTGTTAAAAAGCAAAAATGTCACTTTGAGGACTAAGGTGCACCTGACCCAAGCCATGGTATTTTCAATTGCCTCATATGCATGCGAAAGCTGAACAATGAATAAGGAAGACTGAAAAAGAATTGATGCCTTTCAACTATGGTGTTGGCAAAGAATATGGAATATACCATGGACTGCCAGAAGAATGAACAGATCTGTCTTGGAAGAAGTACAGCCAGAATGCTCCTTAGAAACAAGGATGGCCGAGACTCTGTCTCACATACTTTGGACATATTATCAGAAGGGACCAGCCCCTGGAGGACATCATGCATAGTAAAGTGTCAGAGAAAAAAGAAGAGCCTCAACAAGATGGATTGACACAGTGGCTGCAACTATAGCTCAAACATAGCAACAACTGTGAAGATGGCACAGCACCAGGCAGTGTTTCATTCTGTTGTACACAGGGTAGCTATGAGTCCAAGTCAACTTCACGGCACCTGACAACAACATGTTTAATATTTCCTTCTTGGCTTAAGCTATCATTATAATTAGTTCAAAATTGATCAAAGCAAAACAAATACTTATTTTGATAAACACATATGGACCATAAAAAGTATGATTTTATCAGACATGCCTTTCTTAATCAGATGGGTGGAGGGTTATGAAGTACTGTCTGTAGGGAGCTTTGTTATCACCAGTATTTCACATTATCCCTTGTTGGACACCCAAGTGATCCTCATACTTTGGGGCAGTGAACCATAGGGTGGGAATATTCCTTTCTTTAATAAAGAAATTATTAGCAGGTCCTAGAATTCTTAAAATATTTAAAATCAGACATGCTGTAAATCTCAAGTGGGAAAAGGGAGGAGGGGGAAAAAAACAATCCATATGATGCCTCTGCCACACAGCTTTCTTAGGCGGATCAATTTCAGGAAGCAATGTTACATAGATAAGAGAAGCTGGACGGTGAAGGCCTTAAAATCGTTTGTGCCCAAGTACCCTTTCAAAAATCTTCAGGTACTCAGTAGAGTATGTGTTGCCTTAAGTGATCAGGCTAACTCTGGTTACAACGTAAGTTCTCTGTATCAGCCAGGGCAGGAATCCTGTGGAAAGGCTATACCCAGAAAAGACCTTCAGCTCACCTGGGCAACCCCTTCAATGTCTCACAATGATCTTTTGGAACTAGACAAAGAACAAATTTATCAGCTTCAAGAAATCAAAAGTATTCTGATTAAAGGAATAAACTTAACGAGGCAGATTCAGTTTACGTATTATTTGGCATAACCTTTTTGGAGAATAAGCCGGCACCCTTTGACCTAGCATTACTAAGACTTATCTTAAGGAAATATTTAGAGACACATTCACAAAGATAACCACTACAGTCCTAATTATAATTCCCCTCCCCACAAAGGAGATTAATTTACAGCACATCTGTATAATAGAATACTATCATCGATTAAAAATCAGATTGAGGAAGAAAATTTACTGAGATGGGAGAATTATTCATAACATATTGTAAAGAGGAAGAAACAACACCTTTTTCTTTCTTTGCAGACAGCATGAGCTTTTTTTTTTAAAAATAAAAATACACATAGATATATACAGGTGCACACATATACAAACATGCACAGGATGGGATGTGGTTATCTCTGAAGGTGGGTTTATATGTAATTTCTGTTTTTGTATTTTTTCTGTTTATTTTCAAGTATTTTTCAATTTTTTTTTTTTCAGTTAAGCAACTATTAGATACTTATTAGGAAAAAAGCACCTTTTAATGAAAAAAAAATTAAATCTTTTTTACAAAGTCACTTAGCAGTCATTGAACAACTTTTATAAATGCCAGGCCTTGTGCTGGTCCATGGAGCTACAGGAATGAATGATGTCATTCCTGCACTCTATCTGGAGGAAATGATCGGCAGGTCCTAGAATTCTTAAAATATTTAAAATCAGACACGTTGTAAATCTCAAATACTATCCCAAACTCCATGCTCAAAACAAAAAAGCTAAACCATCTACAATATCTCTACAAACACTGAAAATCAATCAATTAATCAGCTTTAATTGTATCCTCCATTTCAAATTCTATTACTGTATTTATTATGCTAATAACAATGGTAAATAAAAGATAAAAATTATTACTTAAAGACTAAATCTTCAAGAGGCAGAACTGCAGAATTTTATAGTTCATCCTTAGTTTTGCTTCCTTGCATAAACTGCATCAGAAAGGAGCTAGCATTTGTTTGAAAAAGAAGCAGCTGACATTAAAACATCATTATTGAAATCAGCAAACTGAAAATTTATGAAGCACAAACCTCAGAAAAATTTGCCATTGTGTTTTCCCATGTTTACTCGTGATGTCTACTTTATGTACTGTGTCTAATTAAATGTAACAGATTACGAAATGTTGAAATGCGAAGTCGTGTATAATGGCATATGCAGCATATTTACATGGTAAACAATTTTACCTCTAATAAATAGTTTCTCCTTAATCAATATGTTTTTATCCCCATTATGTGATTCAATTTGAAATGAGAGATGAAAGCCAGATACTGTTCAATTTTTAAAGTTAATAGTGTTAATAAACCTTAAATCTCATTCCACACCTCTCCCTCCCAAGGGTATGCGTTCAGTAATGTTTATATAAGGACCAAAAGCTTCACACGCTTCGGAAAACCACACTGTGTGCACTCCCTTGAGAACCCAGAGGATGGTCAGATCATGGCCTTGAGAGCCACACAGACCTGTGTGTGAATCCCACCCCTGTAATTTCTTGGTTGTGTTACCTTAGGCAAGTCACGTTATCTAAGGTTCTTTTTTCCTCACTTACTACATGGGTTAATGATGCCTACTCCTCCATAGGGCTGTTGTGAACATTAAATGAGATAATATGTGAAATTCATACAACTGTGCCTGGGATATATCAGGCACCCAACAGATGTTAGTACTTCCTTTTCTTAAAACAATCAGGCAACATGAGCAACAACAAAACCCTCTGTAGGTCCATGGGGTACAAGCCATGCTTGCTTCCTGCAGTGATTAAGGTCAGGTCACCCTTTTCACAGGAACTTCAGATACCAGGGGAGCCAGGCCATGCTCCTAGTGCTGGTGGGATTCCGGCAATGGGGAACAGGCAGCAGTGAGAGCAGGGAAAAAGGGGTGCTCCCACACACACTTGAGCATAATAAACTTTGCTGTGAGAGAAGAGTAACACCCAGAAGAGAGCTCCTGTCTGCCACACACCTGCTTAACAACGGTTCTGCACATAGACCAAACAGCACTACCTATGCCTCATTTATCCTCACCCCTGCCCCAAACACACCCAGACACTCAGCAGGACAATGCAATGACCCTAGAATTTACAGGAAACCTGAGTTTGGATCCCAGTTATGCCTATACTTATAGCATCGAGCACTTATGAAGAGAGCTCATCATGAGCCAGGCATTGTACCAGCGTACTTTACATGGGTTATCTCGTTTAATCTTTACAACGATCCAGTTTTACAGTTGCGAAAACTGAGGTTAGAAAGTTTATGTAACTTACCTAAGGTCATATAGTCTTTTCCATGCTTCTTCTACTATGCCTTATCTAATAAAATCTGCTTTTTCTTAATGCTCTAAAATTTTTTTTTAATTATTCTTTATTCATTTTTATTTATTTTTCCTTTTTTTTTTTAAATGGCTAGGGCTACAAAAGTATATTTTCTACCCCTTTTCAGTGCAAAACATTTCAGCTCCTTTATGGTTAAAATGTGGGCTAGCCCAAGAATTCAAACTTTTTCTTTTTGGAAAGTATGTCCTAAATTTCTAACGACTGACTTGAAAACCAACTTTTGGAACACAACCCATTTCTTTTCTTTTTTTTCCTTGTTTTATATTCTAGTCATTTCTTTGACCTCATTTTATTTTTTATTGTACTTTAGATGACGGTTTACAGAGCAGAGTAGTTTCTCATTTAACAATTAATACACATACAGTTTTGTGACACTGGTTGCCAACCTGGGGTTCCCCATTACCAGCTTTCCTATCCCCTCCTGCCTTCTTGTCCTTGCCCCTGGGCTGGTGTGCCCATTTAGTCTCGTTTTGTTTTATGGGCGGTCTAATCTGTGGCTAAAGGGTGAACTTCAGGAGTGACTTCATTATTGAGCTATAAAGGTATCTGGGAGACATACTCTCAGGGCTTCTCCAGCCTCTGTCAGACAAGTAAGTCTGGTCTTTTTTTTTTTTCCTCTTGTGAGTTAGAATTTTGTTTCATATTTTTCTCCAGCACTGTCTGGGACCCTCTATTGTGATCCCTGTCAGAGCAGTTGGTGGTGCAAGCCAGGCACCATCTTGTGTTGGACTCAGTCTGGTGGAAGCTGTGGTAGTTGTGCTCCATTAGTCCTCTGAGCTCATCATTCCCTACACAACCGGTTTCTGATAGAAGAACTGAACAAATTGAAATTCAGTTTCCATAGTATTTGAAATAATTTAGAACAGATTCACTTATCAAGTACCTTTTTTTTTTTTTTCTTTTTTTTTGAGGATGTGAAAAATTTTATTGCCATAATCCACTGGCACCCTTACAGTTTGGCTGTGCCCTTTCTACTCTATGCATGATAGACTGGTAACTGCTCATGACATTCACAAAGAGGCTCATCTGCAAAAGTATATAAAACGTCAGCCTTGCAGCCACAGTACATACAAAACAAATGATACCCTTCATCTCCCTAAAACACGTAGTGAGGGGGAAGTTCTAAATCACCACAAACGATGTTTTCAGTTACAGACTATTTTCTTTAATATTACTTCTCTTATTAAAAAAAAAAAAAACTGTATTAAGTGTACAACTCAATAATAATTTTCTTCATAGGTTCTGTGGAAAGCCTCTTCGACAGATTTCTAAGCATTGACATCACAACTATGGAACTGTCTCCCATCAGCTGCACTGAAGGGTGAAGCCATCTCCCAGAATTAAAACTCAACATCACTCTTATAAACAACAATGGACCAGATTTTCTTCCTGAGAAGTTTCATGTAACTCTAATTTTTGTAAATAAAACACTAAAATTTGTTCATAATCCTATGTAAATAAATCCCATAGTCAAGCCTTTTGTTTAACGGAAACCCTTATTTATTCAAATACCACTCTCTACTAAACACACACCTGAGTTTTCTTCTATTTTGAAAAATACAGAAAATCTCACATTGAATTTGTTTAAAGGGGAATTTCTATCCTCAAAAGGTATACCACCCGTCTTAGTTAACTAGTATTGCTATTAACAGAAATACCACAAAATGGATAGCTTTAACAAATAGAAATTTATTCTCTTATACTTTAGGAGGCTAGAAGTCCAAATTCAGGGCATCAGCTCTAAGGGAAGGCTTTCTCTCTCTGTTGGCTCTGGGGGAAGGTGCTTGTCTCCTTTCAACATCTATGAGCTTGATGTTCCTTGGAAATATCCACGGGTCTTGCATCAATCTTCCCCTGGATCTAGGAGGTTCTCAGTGCAGAGACCCCAGGTCTAAAGGATATGCTCTTCTCCTGGCTCTTCTTTCTTGGTGGTAATGAGGTCCCTCTCCTCTCTGCTCACTTCTCTGTTTTCTATCTCAAAAGAGAGTGACTCAAGATGTAACCTAATCCTGTAGATTGTGTTCTGTCTCGTTAACATAACTGCCTCTAATCCTGCCTCATTAACTTCATAGAGGTTGGGATTTATAACACGTAGAGTAATTACATCAGATCACAAAATGGAAGACAACCACACAATACTGGGAATCATGGCCTAGCCAAGTTGACATACATTTTGAGGGGACACAATTCAATCCACAATACCACCCTTTCAACATAATTATTTCTTGATGCTCCGCTGCTATTCATAAGGTTTTCACTGGCTAATGCTTTTAAGTAGACTGCCGGGTCCTTCTCCTAGTCTGTCTTAGTCTGGAAGCTCAGCTGAAACCTGTCCTCCATGGGTGACCCTGTTGGTATCTGGATACCGGTGGCATAGCTTCCAGCATCATAGCAACACACAAGCCGCCATAGTACGACAAACTGACAGACACGCAGGGCGACTGGAATGAGAAAGTTGGAAACAAAGAAGAAGATGGATTAGTAGTTGGAAAATATGGCCTTGGTGACAGAAACAATGCTGGAGATCGAATGATAGAATTTTGCAAGACCAACGACTTCACTGCAAATACCTTCTTTCACCAACATAAATGGCAACTATACACACGGACCTCGCCAGATAGAACACACAGAAATCAAATTAACTACATCTGTGGAAAGAGACGATGGAAAAGCTCAATATCATCAGTCAGAACAAGGCCAGGGGCCAACTGTGGAACAGACCACCAATTGCTCATATGCAAGTTCAAGCTGAAACTGAAGAAAATCAGAGCAAGTCCACAAGAGCCAAAATATGACCTTCAGTATATCCCACCTGAATTTAGAGACCATCTCAAGAATAGATTTGATGCATTGAACACTACTGACCGAAGCCCAGACGAGTTGTGGAATGACATCAAGGACATCATCCATGAAGAAAGCAAGAGGTCACTGAAAAGACAGGAGAGAAAGAAAAGACCAAGGTGGATGTCAGAGGAGACTCGGAAACTTGCTCTTGAGCATCGAGCAGCTAAAGCAAAAGGAAGAATTGATGAAGTAAAAGAACTGAACAGAAGATTTCAAAGGGCCTCTCAATTTCTTTCTCAAGAAGACAAAGTAAAGTATTATAATGACATGTGCAAAGAGCTAGAGATGGAAAACCAAAAGGGAAGAAGACACTGGGCGTTTCTCAAGCTGAAAGAACTGAAGAAAAAACTCAAGCCTCAAGTTGCAATAGTGAAGGATTCCATGGGGAAAATATTAAATGACGCAGGAAGCATCAAAAGAAGATGGAAGGAATACACAGAGTCATTATACCAAAAAGAATTAGGCGATATTCAACCATTTCAAGAGGGGCCATATGATCAGGAATTGATGGTACTGAAGGAAAAAGTCCAAGCTGCTCTGAAGGCATTGGTGAAAAACGAGGCTCCAGGAATTGATGGAATATCAATTGAGATGTCTCAACAAACAGATGCGGCGCTGGAGGTGCTCACTCGTCTATGCTAAGAAATATGGAAGACAGCTGCCTGGCCAACTGAGTGGAAGAGATCCATATTTATGCCTATTCCCAAGAAAGGTGATCCAACCGAATGTGGAAATTATAGAACAATATCATTAACATCACACGCAAGCAAAATTTTGCTGAAGATCATTAAAAAATGGCTACAGCAGTATATCGACAGGGAACTGCCAGAAATTCTGGCCAGTTTCAGAAGAGGACGTGGAACCAGGGATATCATTGCTGATGTCAGAGGGTCCTGGCTGAAAGCAGAGAATACCAGAAGGATGTTTACCTGTGTTTTATTGACTATGCAAAGGCATTCGACTGTGTGGATCATAACAAACTATAGATAACACTGTGAAGAGTGGGAATTCCAGAACACTTAATTGTGCTCATGAGGAACCTTTACATAGATCAAGAGGCAGTTGTTTGGACAAACAAGGGGATACTGATTGGTTTAAAGTCAGGAAAGGTGTGCATCAGGGTTGTATTCTTTCACCATACCTATTTAATCTGTATGCTAAGCAAATTAATACGATAAGCTGGATTATATAAAGAAGAACGAGGCATCAGAATTAGAGGAAGACTCATCAACAACCTGCGTTATGCAGATGACACAACCTTGCTTGCTCAAGGTGAAGAGGACTTGAAGCACTTACTAATGAAGATCAAAGACCACAGCCTTCAGTATGGATTACACCTCAACATAAAGAAAACAAAAATCCTCACAACTGGACCAATGAGCAACATCATGATAAACGGAGAAAAGATTGAAGTTGTCAAGGATTTCATTTTACTTGGATCCACAAGCAACAGCCATGGAAGCAGCAGTCAAGAAATCAAAAGACGCATTGCATTGGGTAAATCTGCTGCAAAGAACCTCTTTAAAGTGTTGAAGAGCAAAGATGTCACCCTGAAGATTAAGGTGCGCCTGACCCAAGCCACGATATTTTCAATCACATCATATGCGTGTGAAAGCTGGACAATGAATAAGGAAGACTGAAGAAGAGTTGATGTCTTTGAATTGTGGTGTTGGCGAAGAATATTGACTATACCATGGACTGCCAAAAGAAAGAACAAATCTGTCTTGGAAGAAGTGTGGTCAGAATGCTCCTTAGAGGCAAGGATGGCGAGACTGCGTCTTACATACTTTGGACATATTGTCAGGAGGGATCCTTCCCTGGAGAAGGACATCATGTCTGGCAGAGTACAGGGTCAGCGGAAAAGAGGAAGACTCTCAACGAGGTGGACTGACACAGTGGCTGCAACAATGAGCTCAAGCATAACGATTTTAAGGATGGCGCAGGACCGGGCAGTGTTTTGTTCTGTTGTGCATAGGGTCGCTATGAGTCAGAACCGACTCGACAGCACCTAACAACAACAACAATTATTTCTTGCTAAAAATGAAACACAAGTATTTTTGGAGTAAAAAACAGACTTAACAGTATATCTATTCAGAGACTAAGAATAGACCCATCCCAGGCTCTCGCTTTTATGGAACATGTGAAAACTTGGGGGCTGAGGACTAGCATACTAGTTTGCTTGAGATCAGAGTCTTTGTTTTGTCTTTTGGGATCCTTTACAAGGCTGTATATGCCCAATACACCTGGCAAGAAAACATTGGGTGAATGGATGACAAACTAAAATTTTTTGAACACTCAAAATATGCCAGGCTCAACACTAGGCACACTACGTACATAATCTCACTCCTCAAACCCCCTAAGAAATTATCATTGTCCTCATTTTTTAGATCAAGAAATGGAGACTCAGATGAGATAATTTGCTCAAGATCACACTACTACTTAATAGTGATGGAGCAGGGTCTAAGTGACCCTTCTGTACCTTACTGCACTGCAAGTACAGTCAAGGGGGTTAAAGTTCCAGTTTTTCAAAATACGTAATGTGAAGGGACAGCACAAATGACTGTATGGGACACAAGTAACTAAACTGAGTTTTGGTATATAATCTAATATACATACAGAGCAAAGGCCTAAATACATAACTTTAGGAAAAGGAAAATATTCATACTACTTTAGAATTTTTCTCCCTTGATCTTTGACCCCAGTCACCCAGTCACTGGCCCAGTGGGGGTAATTCAGTTAGTCTTTTTAACCCCTTCTACTTCTGAGCAAGTTGTAAGCCCAGGCCATATGCTGGCTCTGCCAATGGCTCTACCTTTTGACTCATCCTTGGCCAGATCATTCATCCCAAACACATTTAATGAGTGTGCAATAAGCACTGTATTCCCTCAAAGCGGTCTCCCAGGAAATGTGACATTTCTCAGGAGGAGGACTCCTATCTTTCTCACCTTTGTTTGCCACAGTGCCAAGCACAGTGCCTAGCACATAGTAGATACTCAGTACCTACTGAGTGAATCAGGAAAATAGCCGACAATCTTGACAAATACTTTTAGCTAGATCAAACTAACTTTTGTTTGTAGCTTCTATTCTCAAATTCCATACTCATTGTAGAAAAGTAGCATGTTCTCCACATAGCTGACAAAGAGTCAGGAAGCCAAAAGAGACAGAAAAAGAAAACCCCAAGAGCATCTCTAAAGAATGCCAGCTCTCTTGGATGGAGCATCACAGAGTCAACGGAAGTGGGGAGCCAGAAGGCTTGGGCTTGAAGCTTATTCTGATAGTGTCTTTGCCCTTTGAACTACATTGTATATCTTCTGTTCATCCCTCCCTATGCACTTTCCACTCTGCTCTGGGCCCCAGGAAGCTGACCTATGTGTCCTCAGGCTTCTGGCCAATGGAAGGCATAAGTAGGAGACAAAAAGAAAGGAAGAAAGCGAGGTCAGAGTATTTGTTTCCCTGATTCCCTCAGTGTGCTGCTGCCTTAAGGTCTCAGTTATACCGGCCTTTTCCACATAGCCTCTTTTGCTAGGTTCTGGTAGCCACTCCTTCTCTTCAGGCCAAGGGGTAGTAACAGAACCTATCAGCATTATCCTTTGTGGTTTCCCTACACCCTGCCCACCCTTTGGTAAACAACCACTTCATTAAACTCTCCTCAAATTATTCTAATTTGAACCCGTCATCCGTTTTCCTGTGGGACCCTGACTGATATATGTGCCTACTGGCCTGATATGCCTTACAGAAGTGAGTCAGTGGAAAGGTAATATGCAGTAATGAGAGACAGGCATGAGGAGGAACTGATGGGGATACTTAAAGAGAAGCAAACGGCAGAAGAAGGTGAAGAGGGCACAAACTGGAGGGATTGCAATTCTGATTATAGCTTTTTCTAGGTATGCGGAAACTAAAAAAAAAAAAAAAAACTAAATCTAAGTTAGAAATAGTCCCTCTACCCTTAGTTCGAGTATCTAAGCTAAATACTCTATCACTTGCATCACATTGAACAAGTGTTAGAGACTGCCTATAAAAGTCAGTTCTAAAAGTAAAAACAATACCTGACATCACTGGAGCAAGCTTTATGCGCCATGATAATCATGGTGCTGATTGTAGGCGAAGGATGACAACAAAAAATCAGCTCAAGCTTCTCCTGTTTCCTTTAAATCTTGCAGATATGCCTTATCTTTATTTGGCATTACAGCATCCTCAAAGCTCCCATCTTTTTACTACCTGTTCCTTTGTTCTTTTGTACCCTGTTTAAGGATGTCCCATCTCCACTAGAACAGAGGGTCTGTAGCCTTCTTTTAAGACAGTATGAAAGAAACAGCTTTAATAAAACAGCTGCCATTTTCCTCAACTTGTCTCCCAGTTCGCCAATTGCATACTTACAGGAAAAATCCACTTCTGCTTTCTGTCTACTGCCAAAGTAACCAAAAAGGCCTTTATACATAGCTAAAAAAGATACCGTAATTTGACAGTCATCTTTTTTCTGCTCTAGTTATTATTTTAACAGGCTTCTTCTTATTTTAATAGATTTTTTAAAATAAGGAAATCTTACTTACAAATTTTAATTAGCTTACTGAATATTCACTGCTTTGGAATAAGTGGCTTAATGAGTACGGAGTCCTCAGACTACTAACTAGCCTGGAGTCTCTTTAATAGCTTAGGGGGAAAACAATGTGGCTCTAGTGATATAAGCCTAGGCCCATGCCGCACAGAGCAAGACTCTACAGCCTGGGCCCTGGGGATGGATGAACCACGTTGCCTCTTGCAATAAAAACTCAGTTTCTCCATTTCATCAAACATCTCCATGTAAGAATCTCCAACTCTCCTACTTACTAAAGGCTTTTGACATGGGGCAAATCATTTAACTTCTCCAAACCTCAGTTTCCTCACCTGTAAGGGTTAGATAGTAATGCTTTCCAAACTGGACTGTTGTATATATTAAACAAAAGCTGGTCTTGTGCACTGATTTAAAAGCCCTAAAAAATGTTAGTTGAATCAATGAATGAATGAATCTTAATGCTGTCATTTAATCTCTGCTATTTCAGGTTCTCATCGTTAAAAAAACACTCAATCATTTCTTTACTGTACATTTCAATTACAGGAGCAATGAAGAATAAGTTAACATTTTCATTCTAAAAACACCTAGCAAAGAAAGTAGGGCCAGAGTCATTTAAATTCAAAATTGGCATCGGGAGAACAATGGAGTTTTTTTTAACTGGGTAACTTGAATAATCAATAGAGTTAACTTGTTCTATTCCAAAAAGTAAAAGCATATTAATATCTGCTTTACTAACTAAGAATGTGTGACAATTCAAGTATGATTCCTAGTGCATATGATATTTGAAATAATTTCTTCTTTTGTGAATTTTTAGGGTGTTACGTAGAAGGGAAACTCCAGCTTTTTCGGTCAAACCAAGCCGTAAGAAACTGGAGATTATGTTAACGTTTTCAAATTCTGGGTTCAACAAGCAATTCTATGTTAAAGACACTTACATTTATAATATTATATCACAAATAATGTAGGCCTAGTGTAGATTATACATTTTTCACTTACCCATGCCTATTTATAGCTAAAACGTATAGCAAACTTGAACAAACTATAGTGTATATGAACTTAGTATGTCCAAAACCAAACTCCTGATCTTTGTCCCTAAATCTGCTCCTCCCAAATTCTTCCCCATCATACTTAATAATAACTCCATCCTTCCACTGTTCAGCCCCAAAATGGCAGAGTCACCCTTGACTCTCTTTCTCTCATCTCCTATATTCAGCCTAGCAATAAGCTTCTATCGGTTCTATCTTCAAAGTATATCCAGAACTCAGCCATGTCTCATCACCTCCATGACTAACATCCTGGTTCAAGCCACCATCACCTTCTACCTGGATTACTGCAACTATACCCTAACTGGTGTCTCTGCTTCCCCTTGCCTCACACAGTCTACTGTCAGTATAGCAGCCACAGTGATCCTGTTAAAGCTTAAGGCAGATCATGTCATTCCTCAGCTGAAAAATCTCCAGTGGGTTCTCACCTCACTTCGGAGTAAAAGCCCAAGTCATTACCATTGCCTATAAGGCCCCTATCCCATTTGGACCCAACAGCTTCTTTGACTTCATCTCCTACTTACTCTGTGTCAGAAAGACTGACCTAGGAGAAACACAGGTCAGAAAGTTTGCTTTTTCGCCAGAGTAATATATCTGTGTCTATATAACTTTTAAGCCTCAAGCAATTACTAAAAAGTTTCAAAAACTGACAAAGCTATTTTTGATACAAAACAAAATGAATAATTAAGTGTTTTTTAAATATCTAAGCAAATGGGTACTAGGAGTCCCTGGATGGTGCAAACGGTTAAGCGCTTGACGACTAGCCAAAAGCTTGGCGGTTCAAATCCACCCAGAGGTGCCTTGGAAGACACGCCCGGCGATCTGCTTCAGAAAGGTCACAGCCTTGAAAACTCTATAAAGCACTTCTACCCTGCACACAAGTGATCACCATGAGTCATTGACTCAATAGCAACTAACAGTAACACCAAAGTAAATGGGTTCCTAGCCTATTTTAAAAGTACTGTGAAAAGCTGAACATAGAACTACCATCAAAAACCCAAACCAAACTCATTGCCACTGAAGTCTATTCCAACTTATAGCAACCCTACAGGACAAGGTAGAACCGCCCCATAGCGTTTCCAAGGAGCGGCTGGTGGATTCGAACTGCTGACCTTTTGGTTAGCAGCCATAGCTCTTAACCACTACACCACCAGGGTTTTCAGAACTACCATATGACCCAGCAATTCCACTCCTAGGTATATACCCAAAGGACCTAAAAGCAGTGATGCAAACAGACATATGTACAACAATGTTTATTGCAGCACTATTCACAATAGCCAAAAGGTAGAAACAACAAAAACGTCCATCAACTGATGAATGGATAAGCAAAATGTGGTATGTATATACAATGGAATATTATTCAGCCATGAAGAGAAATGAAGTCCTGATGCATGCCTCAACATGGATGAACCTTGAGGACATCATGCTGAGTGGAACAAGTCAGGCACAAAAAAGATAAATGCTGTATGATATCACTTAAATGAAATAAGCAAATATATAGAAACCAAAGGAGCCCTGGTGGTGCAATGGTTAAGAGCTACAACTGCTAACCCAAAGGTAATTAGTGGCTACCAAAAGCAGAAGGTATGGGCAAAGAGAAGGTTTTTGCTTGGAGTACACTGTAGGTAAATTAAGGGTGGTATAGCTTGGAAAAAGAGAGTGAAAATGGGTGCAGTACTTGAAGAATGTAATCAGTGTCACTGAAGTGTACATGTAGAAATCGATGAAATACTGTACGTACTGTTGTATTATAATAAAAAAACAGATTACAGCCAAAAAAGAAAAAAAAAAATGAGTATGAAGCCTCCTAATTCAGGACAGCCAGAAAAAAAATCTTTCTCTCATTCCATAAGCATGTGTTAAGCAGGTTCTAGGTTACACGCAAAGTGCTAGGTACTTCAACTAATAAAAAACCCAGATCATACATAAAAAAAAAACCAAACCCAGTACCATTGAGTCGATTCCGACTCATAGCGACCCTATAGGACGGAGTAGAACTGCCCCATAGAGTTTCCAAGAAGCGCCTGGCGGATTCAAACTGCCAACCCTTTGGTTCGCAGGCATATTTTTGAAAAATACATATAATCTGTATTATGCTCTAATGGTGCATATATTATGCTGTTGCTGTGTGCTGTTGGGTCTAATTTGACTCATAGCAATCCTATAGGACAGAGTAGAACTAACTGCCCCATAGGATTTCCTAGGCTGTAAATCTTTATAGGAGGAGGTTGCCAAGTCTTTTCTCTTATGGAGCTGCTAGTGGGTTCAAACTGCCAATGTCCTGTTCAGCATCTGAGTGCTTAACCATTGTACCACCAGGAAGGACTCCTTGCATTTATTATAGAAGTTAAAAAGAAAAATAAAGGAAAAAAAAAAAGAAACAGAAGCAGGGAAATGCTTTAAGTTGGATCTACGAACATCTGAATTCTAAGTCAAAGCACTGTTGTTAGGGCCAGAAAATCAGACTGGGTATCATCAGCTAGTGTTCAACAAGGCTATCCTTTCACTGATGTTCAGGAAAAAATCTACACAGCAGAAAACACCCTCTTGAAGTGAACATAATTTTAATTTCATCTTTCCTGTCTGACCCAGTATATTATACCGTTCCTCAGTATTTCAAGTGGCAGTAAGTACTACATAACCCAGCTATTAATATTTTACATAAAATGTCTTTATAAGCTAGAAACCAAAATCAATTATATTCCATTTCAAATCAGGCAAAAGGAATCAAGATATATCACCATTTCACAGAAGAATGACAACAAACCTTAAATGAAATCTTAATTACAGACCTAAGGTTGCACTAGAGGTTCTGTGAAAAATAATGCTTAAGTAGGAGCCAGAAACGATCTTAAACTCACATCCTGGTCCGTTAAATAACAATGACTTAAAATACTGATATGAAACCCTCCTTGGAATCTTAAGCTTTGTAGTATTTTGGACCTTAGGTTTATAGCAAGAGTATTTATCTACCAACCACTTTTAAAATTTTGTGGCACGTAAGCCAGGGAACACTGAAATTGCTGTGAAGGATCAGCTTTTCCTTAAGTTCCACTGTAAGAACTGGCTGATACACTACCATTTTTGCATGCTATAAAGAAATGCTGTTCAAAAGACAATCAATAAACAGCTATATGTATATTTAAATAAAATCGTATTTTAGAGCTAATGCCAATAGGATGTTTCTTAAGGAGGTAAATTTGTTAATTTATTTAAATGTCTCTAATCCTCTATCCAGGAGCCCTGGTGGTGCAGTGGTTAAGGGCTTGGCTGTTAATCAAAAGATGAGCAGTTCAAATCCAGCAGCTACTCCTTGGAAACCCTATGGGGCGGTTCTACTCCATCCTAGAGGGTCGCTATGAGTCAGAATTGACTTGATGGCAACAGGTTTGGTTTTGCTTTTTTTAATCCTCAATCCAAATACCAGTCTATTTGCCTAAAAGTAAATGTATTTTTTGTTAGAAGACGACAGCTAACTTTAGGAACACAATTTATTACAAGTGGGCATTAAAAAAAAAAAACAGAGACGGGTATGAACTTAATTCTTCTGTTTAAGGAAGCAAAGAAATCCTTGAGACTCAAACATTACAGCCTGGTTACCAAGAAGAGGCTTGGTAAATTCCTCAAAGCTTTCACCAAAAAGTTACATTAAATTTCCTTTAGGCAACAAATAAATTGGTTTCTCACTGGAAGAAGTTTAGGTCAGTCATCTAAATCAGGGAAACCAGGACTACATGCTATTTAGTAAAGAGTCACTTAAGTATAAAATGTGTCTCTCCTCATGGCATGTTTATGTCCTCTCTATAATTATTGGGATTCCTTGCTACTTCAAATTGGGGGCGGGGCGGGGGGGAAGGCATTAAAATATTTCATAAAAATGTAAAGATATCTAGATTTACTTTATATCTTCTTTGATGCTGGAACATTTAGATCTGAAATGATGAGAAAGCCCTGAAGAAGGAACAGAGCTGCTGTACTGGTAGGGGACAAGACAGACTCATGGGGTCCCCTCACCTGTGACACTGTGATGCTGCATTTCTTGGCCAGCTCCTCTTTGGCTTCTTCACTGGGGTAGGGGTTGCTGAGGTGCGAGTAAAAATACTCATTCAAGATTTCTGTGGCCTGTTTGCTGAAGTTACGCCTTTTCCGTCTATGACAAGAGAAGAGAAAAGAATCACAGTTACATCAGCATTAAGCAAAGAGGGAAAGATTAATTGTGATCACGTGAAAAAGTAGATTTTTATTTTTAGACACTCCTAAGAGACTAATTTATCACTATGATATTGTAAATTATGTTCTTGGTGTCCTCCAAAGCACTATTCAACTTATTTTAAGATACAAGATCACTAAGAAAAATACTAGAATATGAAGCACAATTTATTTCATTCTTTGCTTATTCAACAAATATTTATTGAGGACCTACTGTGTTCTAGGGGCCCTGGTGGTACAGTAGTTAAGAGCTATGGCGTGCTGTAGCTGTCAATTCAAATTCACCAGCCACTCCTTGGAAACCCTAAGGGGCAGTTCTACTCTGCCCTATAGGGTCGCTACGAGTTGGAATTGACTTAGGGCAATGGTACTGTGTTCTAGGCACCCAGTGAAGATCCAGTGAGAACAAAACAGACAAGATCCCTGCTACCAGAGAGCTTACAGGGGATTAGAGGGCTAAGGGAGAGAGTAGAGAGTGGCAGAAAGAAAGATATGAAACAAGCATCACAGAAATAAATAATTACAGTCATGTGCTGCATAACGTCCATTCGGGCAACATCTGCCTACATATACATCTGTGGTAGTAATTTTTTTTTTTTTTTTGGAAATTTGATTCTTTATTAAAACTCTTTAAATTCGTGTTTGCAAACATTTAATACAGGAAAAGAAAAAAATCTTACCCCATGACTCTTAACCCAGGAGGCAGAAACAGGACCTAAAAGAACAGGGTTGAAGACAGGACTTCCACTTTAACCTCTACATGGCTCCTGCCCCAGGGCACAAACCACCTTCAAAGTTTGGTAACCCAGACCTGTGCGGCGTCTGGTGCCTGCTAAGTGCCAGCCTCCAGGGCAGCATCAGGAGGCTGCTGGGTGCTAGCCTTGGAAGAAGGTTCCTTCTCTGAACTTTGCACCTAGCTCTGGTGGTGTTAATCAGCCATATACATGATTATCTTGGCTACTTCCTTCTGGCAATAAATCCACTGCTGTCGAGTCAATTCCAACTCATAGTGACCCTATAGGACAGAGTAGAACTGCCCATAGAGTTTCCAAGGAGTGGCCGGTGGATTTGAACTGCCGACTTTTGGTTAGCAGCCAAGCTCTTAAACACCTCACCACCAGGTCTCACCTTCTGTAATAAGGCTGCCCAAATATCAAGATCTTGGCCTCACCCTTGGGGTCCAACCAACTCACAAGGAGAACAGCTTGTGACACACATTCAACGTGCAGGATGTGCTCTCCACTCAAACTGAAGGTCACTTCTACCAGCCAGCCTCAAGGTGTGCTCTATATGGTTGGTATATAACACAGTGTGCATTATGTCCAAATCACATACCACCCTTTTTTACACATCGTATCTTGGACATTAAGCAACATATGACTGTATAAACTATGGTCACTTATAAGTACCATGAAGGAAACGAATGAGGTAAAACGAAAGTTTATAAGAGGAAAACCTCACACAAATTATGGAGTCAGGAAAGGTTTCCTTGAAGGAGTGGCCCTTAATCTGAGACTTGGAGAATGTGCAGGAGTTAGAATGGAATGTGCAGGGTAGAATGGAAAAGGAATAGGCAGAGGAAACAGTCTGAAACAGAAAACAGTAAGTTTAAGGGGCTAGAGGACGTTGGCACACAATAAAAACCAGAGAATGCGTGAGATGAGTCTGGAATGATGGGCAGGAGCCAGATTATTCAGGCTTAGTGGGCCCCTTAAGAATTTTTGGATTTTATTCTACGTGTAATAGGAAGCTATTACAGGTTTTAAGTTTTATGTTTAAAAGAGATCATTCTGACTGCTAAATAGAGAATAGTTGGAGGATAGCATGAAAATGAAATGAAGTGACCAGCTAAGGAGACAACTGCAGTGGTCCAACTGAGGTCTAATATGATAATAACTTGGCATAGGGGGGTAAGAGCAATGGAAATAAAAAGATTCTCAAGATCTATTTGAGAGGTAAAAATGATAGGACTTGATGACAGATTGGATGCGGGGAGGGAGGTGGGGAAGAGGGAAAAGGAGGTAAAGGGTAAAACTACATCAAGAAAGACTTCTAGGTTTTTATGCTTAAGTAACTTCCTGGACTGAGGCATAATTTTCTTATAACAGGAAGGGTAGGGGAAGAACAATTTTTCAGTTTTGCTGGGAGCAGGGTGATGCAAGGTCAGATGATCAAGTAGTTATTAACAATATATTTCAAATGGCAAAAAGGTCATTTATATTTGTGTTTGTTATTAAGATTTCAAAGAATTATAACCTGAAAATCAGTATTTTTCAGACTTCACTTTAGAGCAGATACTTTGGTAACTCGAAAATAGTTTTTTTCCCAAATAATTTCCTTAATAACCCACTAAAAAACCAAACCCACTGCTGTCAAGTCAATTCTGACTCATAGCAACCCTACAGGACAGAGTAGAACTGCCCCGTAGGGTTGCCAAGGAGCGCCTGGTGGATTCGAACTGCCAGCCTTTTGGTTAGCAGCCATAGCATTTAACTACTATGCTATCGGCATTTCCAACTTCCTTATAAATCATCTTAAAAATCTTCTCTAGTGTGATATTCTGCATTCACAAAAGACAGAGTCAACAGGCAATTGTAAATATATGTACTATAGGAGATTTTTTCAGCTAAAATGATGTCACTAACATGTTAGGTTAAGTATGTAATCTATGTCTCAACATTAAGGGAGAATCAAGGGAGCAAGAAATCCAAGTGTAATCAAAACATCTCTTTGGGTTATGAGTCCTTAACTTTCTTAATTTCAATCATTTTTGAGGGGTTAAGCCATTGTTTCCTGAAGGATGAAGAAGAAATTCAAGACCTATTTAGGTATCAAAATCAACAGAATTTGATAATGATTGGATGGGGGTAGGTGGTAGAGGAAGAGAGGGAAGGAAGGTAGGGAAGAAAAATACACCAACAAGAGCAATTAGTATTTCTGTAGGAGCCATGCATTTCATAAAAAAAATAAAAAATAAGGCCCTGAGTTGAGGGCACTCAAAAAAAGGCACATTCTGATGAGTAGATGGGTAGATGAGTAGAGTGAGAGAAGTCTAGAATAGATACCGAAACTGTAAAGCCTAGAGACATTACTCTGTCCACAGATATTATTGTTGAACTACACGGTAATAACCTGCTCACAAAAATCTGGGTTTCTAACTTCTTATGAAAAATTGGAAGATCAGTCACAAGACGCCCACATTCCTGCAAGGCAGCTGTAGACTGAAGCTGAGTAGTGCCTGTCCCCTTAAACATGTACCCATTTACTCCAACCCCCACTCTATTTCTAATCCAGCCACTCCACTCAATTCCATTATAGTAAGCATGTGAGTTTATGACTTTCAGTTTAAAACACGGAGTCCAACAGCAAAGCTCAGAGTGGATGGTACAATGGCAGAAGTTATCTTTGGAAAATGGGGACTTGTGAAGGGAAGAATGAACAGAAACATGTTTGGAAAGCAAAGATAAGTTTGGCTCATTTGTTAATTTTACTAATAAGTGGTTTTCAAGCAAACATCAAAGACCTCAGAGAACAAATTTATAGGCAAAACAGAACACCTCACTCCAGACATTCTCGCTGTGCCCCAGCTACAGCACTTCTACTAGAAGAGCACTGAGGGGCCTACCCAAATTTGTTAAATGTTTTGCGCTGGTGTTTCAGCTTGTCCAATCATCAAGAAAATGTGAGTATAGCCTTGTAGAAAGTGAGAGTGAGCTAGGGAATCATCATCTGAGTGAGCATTTTGGCCTAGAGCAGAACATCTTTCCCTTTTCAGTGCACACGGCTTGCTAAGAGACAGTACAAGAACAGATGGAGCCAAAGCTTAGCATTTGCATTCCGTTGAAGGCATAAGAAGGAATTTGGTCTTATATTTTATTTATTTTTTAGAAAAGCATCCTGTAGAAAATGCCCGTTAAGCATTTCCCCCAAAGTTTCACTCCCCCTAGGTTTAAAAATGGCTATGCCTCAGGCCAGTGTGCAGTGGAGCATCAGTCCCAGGGCTGTGTCCTATCAGCATCACAATGTTATTTAACAGCAGTCTCTGTAGGACTGTTCCAAGCTCTGCCACCTTCTCATTCTAGCTCTGCACATTCTGGATTGTTAACATACTTTATCTTTGTGGAACAAAAAAATAAATCACTTAGGTGTATATATTATGAATTCAGCTATGTAAAAAATAAACACACATGCTGATAAGAATGGGAAAGTATCAGCAGAAATAGGGATAGCGACTGTGTTAGGAAGGGTTCCTTTCTATCAGAAATACTTTTAAGTATTTTTATTGTATCATATTTTTAGTAAAATGTTCAAATTTGACAATTTAAAAATATTTTTAGCTTTTTAGCCTTCTAAAGCTACCTCCCTCTTAAAAACTTTTAACTCTTTAAAGTATTAAGTGGAAACATGAGTTCATCTGGTCAGTCAATAAATGATTTCTTGCAGCCTATTATATGTGAGGCATTTGCTGAAGTTGTGGGGAATGTCATGTAAGACTTGGCTACTGGTTTCAACAACTGTGTTGTTTTGCCAGGGGACAGAAGAAATGTTCATGAAAAACTGCAATAAAAGGTAATCTGCATGAAATCTGGTCTTGAGAATTGTATAAACATAGTATCAGTTTTCAAGGGACGGTAAGGACCAGTGAAGGTGGGCTTCCTAAAGTGGAAGCATTTAAGCTAGACTTGGAAGGATGAGCAGGATCTCACTAGATCCAATGCTGGCTATGTTCCGGAGCCCTGGTAGTGCAGTGGTTAAAGGTTTCGCTGCTAACCATTAAGTCAGCAGTTTGAATTCACCAGCTGCTCCTTGAAAGTCATGTGGGGCCAGTTCTACTCTGTCCTGTAGGGTTGCTGAGTCATAATCAACTCAATGGCAATGGGTTTGGTTTTTTGTTTGGCTATGTTCCAAGCTCCATGCTCAATGCTTTCCAAGATGACAATTCATTACTGGTGATCAGCTTGGGAAAGGAACTGGAAGAACACAGTCTGTTGTAGGAGGAAGGGAAGGTAGGTGGTCAGACAAATGAAAGAGGGAATTCTAGGGAAAGGGAACAGCACATATTAAGACCAGACCAAGAGGTATTTCATTTTGGATGAAACACAGGAAAGAACAATTTAGCAATACATAGCAAGAGCACTAAAAATGTTCATACTCTCTGATCTAATAATTCTATTTCTTAAATTAATCCTTAGGAAATAAACCTAAAGATCAGTATGGTTAAATTCATTTGAACATTAGTTTCAATAGAAATAGTACCGTCTCTCCATCATTTTCTCTCCTATTACCCTTCCTTTGTTTTCTACGTAGCACTTACCCTGATATTACATTATCAAATAGACTACTATAGTATATTTGTTCACTTGTTTATTGTCTGTTTCACCAAATAGAATGTAAGCTCAATTAGGGCAAATAAGCCTTTTTACCTCTCTTGTTCAACACTTAATCTTTAGCACAAATAAATACTTGTGGTAGGAAGAAAGGAAGGAAGGAGTTATATTGGAAATTAATGGAAATAACTGCTCAAAAATAGGGGAATGGCTAAGTAGATTATTAATTATATGCCCATCGAGTAGAATTCAACCATTAAAATGGTATTTAAAATCAGAGCTTATAGTATACAAAAAATGTCTGTTTAATTACTTATTCATAGTAGTTTTTTTTAAAAAGCAGATCAAGTTACACACATTGAACCGTTACAAGAACTTACAAAAAATTTAAAAAGTCCCCAAAAAGAAAACAGAAAAAAATATACTAAAACATTTACAGGAATTTTTTAAGATGGTAAAAATGTACTTGTCTTTTATCCCTCATCCCTCTATATATTTACCAAATTTTCCATAATGAGTTTGGTATTTTATAATAGAAAAAAATAATAAAACAAATTTTAAAAATCTTAACAACAACAAAAAAATAATGCAGGCTAGGGACAGGTCATAGAAGGCTTTAAAAATATCCAACATTGAAAAGATGTTGGTTTTTAACTTCTTAAGCAAAGCAATTAGGGATCACAGTGATGTTACAGAAACAGAGAAAGGAAATGAAAGATGGACTGGAAGGGAATAAGACTGCAGACAGACCATAAGAAGGTGCTGTGCTAGTCCAAGTATGGAAGGATGAGAATGAAATAGATAGTGTAAGTAAGGATGGAAAGAAAAGAAGTAATGTGAGAAATGTTGAAAATGAAGCACTGGTGAATTCTAGCGACTAATTCAATATGGAAGAGGGAATCGAAGATAATATGGAGCTTTGCTTAACTAGGAGAATGATGGTATAATTAGGTAGCAAGTACTTATTTGGCTCTAAGAAAAAGCTCTGGCATGAAGACTGTTCCATATACTTTGTTTTCCAGATCGAGAAGCTAACTTAAAGTTTCCTTAATATTGTGAGATTTGGATGGCAATTCTTACCTCTGTCAGATATAGGGGAAGAAAGCAAAACAAAATAGAAACTCCTTCCCCAGACTGAAGACTGATCATAAGCTTTAGCCAGGTCTAAGAAATACCCCGGTAGGAGCAAGACACAGTAGGAATGTGACAATTCTTCTGTTGTATCAGCCAGTAGATCTTAAACACACCATACACAATTTATTCCCCAACTCCTGTGAAGCTTGGTGAAAGCTTCAGATAAAAGGGAAATTTTCATTCTCACTGTAGAAATTAATACGCTTTCTTATTTGGGCAGATAGCATTTGGGGTTTTATGCTAACTGCTATTAATTAAAATACTACCTCCTTCATGGGAGTATCAATACATCCAAGTATTTTAATTTGCACAATGTAACATAAAAAATTCAAAATAGCATTATATGCAGAAAATTATCCTTAAAAATACTTTCTAGCATCAGAATTAAAAGGCTAGATTTTCCTGTTATTTGTAGCAACACTGATTCTATCCATTCCTGAGTCACCAAATTGGCAGCTAAAAAAGCACAACCACCCCAAGAAAAGAGGCTTGACAAAGCACGCATTTTGAGTGAATGACCTGTCCACCTTAAAGAAGAGTTGTTAAGCCAAATTAATGAAGAATCTAAGACCAACTGGTCAGTTTTTACAGAAAACAATATACAAAGAGTGAAAGGTGAGAAAAATGCAATAGATTTGTGGCCTCACATACCTGGCATCAAGGAACCTTGATCTTAAAATCATAACTGCTTCACAAGTGCTTTGTTTAAGCTGCATCTGAATGGAACTAAATTTTCGATGGATGATGCCCACCATTCTTTCAATCTCTTTTGGGGAAATGGGACGCGTTCTACTCTGCTCTCGGAGAAGGTTCATCACATGTGTAGTGAATTCATTACATGCCTGTAAGGGGGAAAAAAAATTACTCCTTAGGAAACTAGTATTTTATATTATAACACCCAGACATTAACTCATCTGAATTTCCACTTCATTTGCAATTGCCAATAGCATTATGGAATGGATAGGGTAAAATGAAAACTAAGACATTTGTGAAGTGGTAGTGGTAGTGGTAGTTAGATGGGGCAGCAAGAATTCTGAAACTATGAACGGCCAGACCTGCAAGGGAGACACAGCACTCAACTTCCCTTCTACCCTCCACTTTGTCCTAGTTCCAAAATGAGATTTTCCCATTGGAGGATACCCTCCACCAACTCCTACATGTAAATATATGTTCACTGTTAATACTAAACATCCCCTATTATCTCTGGGGCTTTATATATATCCGACAAATGTTTACTGAACACCTACGAAGTTCTAATGTTTCCAAGTGCTGTGAGGACAAAGAAATGAACAAGATGTGGACCTGGCTTTCAGTGAGAGAAAACACACAGAAAACTAATCCTCATGCAAGGCAGTCTATACTAAGTGTCACAAGAAAGATATGAATAAACGCTGTGTAACTTCCAATAGGGAGTATTCTCATCTGGAGGGAGAAATCACATAAGGCTTCAGGGCAGAAGTGACATTTGGGCTTTAAAAAATGGGTAGGATTTTTGAAAGGTGGATTAAGATGGAAGTCAGGAGAAATTTCAGGCAGAAGGAAGAAAAACCCTGGAAATGGTATGCATCAAGTTCAGGGTGGCTAGTAGAAATAGAATACGTAGGGGAGAAGAGGGGATTAATTCTGAAAAGGCAGGCATGTAAGGGTCTTGGATGTCAAGCATCCCAACGTCCTAGTATAACTCAGCTGTGCTGCAGGCCCTGTGTGTGGATATAAGTCATCCCTGCAAGATAGGTGAAGCAGCTTGACCCTTCAGGGCAAGGGCAGAAAAAAAATAAGGATCAGATTTGGGTCAAACGTTTTAGTTAACAATCCCTATTCCAGTCTTTCAGTTCATCTATATTCTTTTATGTCTACGAGACTATGCATTTAACTGGGCCTACTCTGAAATCCAGTACTGTCTTGGTAAATAAAGTATCAGTCTATATTCTCAGGGGGGGAAAAAAAGGACATCTGACATTTTTGTTAAAAAGGCAGGGATTCTGTGTCTTACTGCATGGATGGCCCTGGTAGGGCAAGCAGATAGAACAATCATTGATCAAGGCAAGACACGTTTTAGAGCTATAATAATGTCCAATTCCCTACAGATATCTTGAACATTGCTTACATATAGCACATGATGGTTTTTCTAACCATTAGAAAAACCTAATTAGAGAACCAGCCTTTCAAGTACATTAGGTGTTTCAGCTACTCTAAGTTTTTACACAGTTTTTCTATAAATATTTCTAAAAGTGAGGTAAAATGACTCTTGCTTACCAGTTAAAAGTTTTTTACATGCTTTAGGTCTTAAGAAATGTTAAATTTATTATAAGTACTGACCCTGAGTTAGACTTATGGGATTCTTCAGAGTGTAGAATTGTGCAATATACACAGTACTCCCACTTATTTATCGACTATCTTATTATCCAACATTTTGCATTTACAACAATAATAAAAAATCTACTGTCCGACTATTTTGCACATTAATGACGTACATTTGGGAGTAACAAACGTCGAAGTGTGAGGCAAAAGTAACAGTGGCTGTGATGATTAAAGTTATGTGTCAGCTTGACTGGGCCATGATTCTTAGGGGTTCAGCAGTTATATATATATATATAATGACATAATTTGGCAGCTATGTAATGATGTAGTCACCTTCCATTTTGTGATCTGATGTGGTTATCCTCCATTTTTGCATAATGCCAATTTTCACCTAATAACCTGGTCTTTAGAACTTAACCATGTCAATAAGTGATGAGTGGGTGTATCTTGACTGATGAGCTCTATACTACAACTCAAAAAGTTTTACATTTGGTTCAAGAGAGAAAGTAATATTATGATGCAAGAATTTTTTAATACCTGAACCACAAGTGAGGAATTCTTAACCTGCAGTTCATAGATAGGTGTAGAAGGACTATGGCCCCCTGAAATACTATAAACCTTGTGTGCACGTATGCATTTTCGAGGAGAGATTGTGTAGAAGTTTTGTTTTCTTTTCAGATTCTCAGCCGATCCATAAAGAAAAAAAGAGGTTAAGAATGATTGTCCTAGGTTGTAAAAAGCTAAGAAACTTTACAGCTCTAAAACCAGAAGTTCTATCTTTAAGCAATGCAAAATAAAGAAGAGTAAATTGAAAACCTTCCTTGACACTATATTACTGACTTAAATTAGCTTAGGCCAAGTAATTGGTCACCCTGCAAAAAAAAAAGAAAAAAAAAAACATATTTTTTTCCTTCAACTTAATATAATTTCAAAATTATACAATTTTCTAAGTGTTTGTTCTTGTTAGGTGCCATCAAGTCGGTTCTGACTCATAGTGACCCTATGCACAACAGAACGAAACACCACCCAGTCTTGAGCCATCCTTAACAATCGTTGTTATGCTTGAGCTCATTGTTACAGAAGCTGTATCAATCCACCTCGTTGAGGGTCTTCCTCTTTTCTGCTGACCCTGTACTCTGCCAAGCAAGATGTCCTTCTCCAGGGACTGATCCCTCCTGACTGCATACCCAAAGTATGTAAGATGCAGTCTCGCCATCCTTGCTTCTAAGAACCACTCTGGTTGTACTTCTAAGATAGATTTGTTCTTTCTTTTGGCAGTCCATGGTATATTCAATATTCTTCACCAACACCACAATTCAAAGGCATCAATTCTTCTTCGGTCTTCTTTATTCGCTGTCCAGCTTTCACATGCATATGATGTGACTAAAAATACCATGGCTTGGGTCAGGCACACCTTAGTCTTCAAGGTGACATCTTTGCTCTTCAACACTTTAAAGAGGTCCTTTGCAACAGATTTACCCAATGTAATGCGTCTTTTGATTTCTTGACTGCTGCTTCCATGAGTATTGATTGTGGATCCAAGAAAAATGAAATCCTTGACAACTTCAATCTTTTCTCCGTTTATCATGATGTTGCTCATTGGTCCAGTTGTTAGGATTTTTGTATTCTTTATGTTGAGGTGCAATCCATACTGAAGACTGTGGTCTTTGATTTTCATTAGTAAGTACTTCAAGTCCTCTTAACTTTTAGCAAGCAAGGTTGTGTCATCCGCGTTAAGTGTAGCCCTCAGTTTTCTAATCAGTAAAATGAAGGAAACTGAACTACAACTATGTATCCCTAAACTGGGATCAGTAAGTTCCATAGCTAGTTCTACAAAATGTTAACAGATGGTCCAAGAATATAGCATGTTTGGGAAATGTTACATTAACCAAAATTTTAAAAGACTTTTTTTTCCGTTTTGCAGGACTCCTCAGAACTTCTAATATGCCAACACATCTTCAAGGGAAAATGGTGGATCCAATTTTTTTCAAATAAATATGGCCATGAAATCTCTTTTGAACAGTGCTGCCCAAGAGATATATATTACAAGCCACATAGGTAATTTTAAAATTTTGCCAGGAGGCACATTAAAAAAAAAAAAAAACAGATAAAATTAATTTTAACAATATGTTTTAGTTAACCTACTATGTGAAAAATACTAACATTTCAATATAAAATCGATGTTAAAAAAAACTATTGAGGTATCTTACTTTTTTAGGGGGGGTGGGGTACTAAATCTTTGAAATCCAGTATGTGTTCTACATTCACAGCCTATCTCAACTCATACTACCCCAGATTTCAAACACTCCATAGCTACATGTGGCTAATGGCAACCATACTGGACCAATGTGCTAAGAAAAACTTTTTGAGAAACACTATATGGGCAGTCCCCAGGCTACAAACCAGAGCCGTTCCTAACCGCATCTTTAAGTCGGATTTGTAGTTAAGTAGGAACAAGTGCATATGGTTCTTACTTAGGCTTACGTAGTGCAAGAAAAGGCCTGACGCTCTTTTTAATGATGTCAAAGCTGCATGTGCAGCAAGTGAAGATGACTGTGCTGAAGAATGTGTTGCAAGTAGGGGTTGGTTCAACCATTTCAAAGTGAGGGCTAATATACATAACATTAATTTTTTTAAAGGGCAGGTATGAATTGTTCCTAAGTCGGACATCTATAACCCAGGAACTGCCTATACTAGATAATCTTTACGCTTCTTTTTTATTCTTCACTCACACACACACACACACATACATGTCTTAATTGGAGAAACAGAAGTTATTCATTTTATCACATCTCGACCTTTAGTACATGTCTTTAATAACTGTGTGACAAAATGGGAAGTACACCAAATGCACTTCTGCATATTGCAGGGTTGGTTGTCCCAAGAAAAGGCACTTGTGTGACTGTTTGAGTTGTGAGCTGAAGCTACTTTTTTCATGAACACCATTTAGCAAAAGTGACAAACATTATTTGAAATTGAGCATTTAGCAAACATTTTTTTTTTGAAAATGAACCAACTGAGCCTGGTTCATTTGGTAAACAGCTGACAGTATTTATTGCAAATGATAAAATTCAAGTTCTCAAGTGAAAAAGAGAACTTTGGAAAACTTGCATCTGCCACTATGTGCTTGACAGTTTTTCAGTATTTAAGGTTTTTATGATTACTCTGGGGCTGATATGAAAATATATAATATTTTGATACTGAATAATGAAATGTGTCAAGACTTGGACGATATGCATAACTCTGTGAATCAGTATTTTCCAAAAGATCAATGCATAATGTTACAAAATCATGCATGGGTAGAAGATCCATTCAAAGTGGAAACTAGATCAATGAATTTTAAAGGAATAGATCACAAAAAGTTAATATGATTTCAGATTCCACTCTGCATCTAACCTTTAAGAAACTACAACTTGTCAAGTTTTGGTGTAATATCAAAGAATATCCACAATTATCTGAGAAGGTCATTAATATAACTCCTCCCTTTTCCAATGACATTATCTGCGTAAGGCCAAAATTTCTTCATATGCTTCAGTCATATGACAACAGATCGACTGCAGAAACAGATATAACAATCCAGTGGACTTTTATGAAACCCAACATTAAAGAGTTTTGCAAAAATGTAAAAACAATGCCACTCTTCTTACTAAGTTTTGTGGTTTGGGGGAAAATATAGTTATTTTTTTTAATGTTATTTTTGTTATATATTACTATGGGTTAATACCTATAATGGTTTATTTTTGTATTTTTAATTAATAAATATTTTGAAATTTTCTGTTTTAATTTCAATTACAATAAATATTGGCAGATATAACCCATAAAACAAAATCTCTTTGAAGGTGTCCAGTAAATTTTAAGTGTGCAAGTTCTAAAACAAAAAAGTTTGAGAACTGTTGTACTGGAATATGGAAGCATTTCTAAGCTGCACCCATAACACTGCTAGTTCATACAAATCTTTGTTCACACGCTAAGGTAACAGCTATCTACAAAACAGTGTATGTCCTGGTAAATAATTCAGGACCTCTGTGTGAATGATACTGAGATGTTAGCTCTCTTAATTCTTCTCTGGCCATATTCTACTCTCCCCAGAATGGGTGTCTGCTACTGTTTCTAAGGAACAGGCAAAAGCTAATATGAAAAAAAAAAAAAGGGTTAAAAGCAAAAAGTTTATGCTTCTAAAAACTCATAATTTCCTAAAACATTTGCTGAATGTCTCACAACTTATTAAGTGAAGCCATCTATGAATGCAAATGCTGATTAGCAATTTGGCAATAGCCCAACATTCACAGAATTCACATAGCTTTTCTTTAAACCAGTAGTTCATACATGATTAATTAGAACATCTCATTTATGTACTGTGCACTTTAGCTCATTACTCTAAGTAAAATTCGTTAAGTATTTACATTTAGATAATTAAAATCTGGGTACACCCTTAAGAAAGATGCATACACTTTAGGCAAAGTTATTTTTTTTCCTTTATAAAACTGAAACTAAATTACAGCCTCATTTACAGCATCATCTGTACCAGTTTCAGAGCAGAGCACAGTACTGCCTCATCTCCTATTCCTTAAAAGGTATACTTTTCTTTAACATATACATGTTGTAAAAATGATCAAATGATTGCAGAATTGTTTTGAAGGGTCAGCAAATCACATACTAGCATTGATGCTGTTTATAATATGAGATGAAACACCTATTATAGCCTCCAATAAACCTACAAGACTATATTATTAAAATAGGCTTTGGAGAAATTTTCCATTGCTTTATTGTTTTTACAAGTGAAATTGTCAGGTTTTTGTTTTGTTTTGTTTTGATCAATTGTCCACAATGTAAATGCAGTGACATCTTGGTTAACTGGAATATCTGCCATTTGGGAAATGCAGGTTTTGATTCCTTGAATTTTCTGATTAGAGTATTGGGCAAAAACGCCTTTTTGTTTGTTTTTTTAGTCTAGCTGTTGAAAACCATCTTGAGTACATTTTTTGTTTGTTTGAATACATACCTTACAATAACATAGTTAAATGAACACAATGCCTGGCAAGTTTTACTCTGAGAAATATTTTAAATCAATTCTTATTATGAATCTTTCCCCTTAAAAATCTAAACTGAGTAGTAATTGAGAATTTGAAATACTTGAATCCTAGATAATTTTAATGATATTTTTGGCTAGTAAAATTATCTCCTCAATATCTGTATATATTTTATTTACACTCCAAACTAAAGTTTTGAGGGTCTTGTTTGTTTTGTGGTGGTATTTTTTCAGTTACAGATTCAAAATTCAACCCCTTTCTTTTCTTTAAATTCTTATCACTGAATGTAAAGATGTAAGATCAGACAGTGGGCAACATTAATTTTAGAGGAACTTTTACAATGGTTCAGTGATCATATCTAAAAACTGGATTAGTCTCTTGTAACCATTTAGGAAAGCTAACTGTAGGCAATGTGGGGAATCCCCTACTCTAAAACCCACTTTGAAAGCAAGAAAAAAAAAATTCTATTAAAAGTAGGTGTCCCTCAAATTTACATATAACTATTCCCGAGATGTCTTCATAACTTGCAAGTAACTAGCCCAATACTATAGATTTTGTATTTATAGAATGCTTATTAATTCAACAAACACTTCTTGTTTTAGGATAAAAGCCAACATTGAAAGATTCTTTCTAATCTAACTAGAATGAGACCAAGTACAGGAACAGCTATAAAGATAATATACTTGTTGTACCTCAACACTTCTTACCTAATTGCAATACTTTAGGGATCTAGCTCATGGGGGTTTGTAAAGATTATATAATGTACGTTAAGTTCTTTGCACAGTCTGGAACATAATTAATACTCAATAAATGGCAATTATTATCAACAATGAAAATGGCAATTTTATAAAATTCATATTATTTTCTTGTAATTCTGCAATTTCCTACTCTGATTCTCTACAGTTTTGCCTTTTCATTGCCCAAATAAATACAAATGCTGCTTCCATAGAAGTAAAAAAAAAAAGAGCATTCAAATATAAAGCAACTTTATTAATAAAGCTTGTGAAAATAGACATATTTGGTGCATAGAGCAAATAAACCAGCAACTTGGCGGGGGGGCGGGGGGGGTGGTGGAAAATGGAACATACAAAAATTTGCTCCAGCCAAAGACAGCTAAGAAAAAATTCTGCATAACAGCTCACAAGAAGTAAAACCCTCTCTTGGAGTAATGAATGATGAATTTTTGCTTGGGAACATAAAGTACAAAGTTTACATCAGGTGGTATCCTTTTGTCTTTCCTGCTTAACTCTTCAGAAAAAATAGCAAAACGGCATTAGGTGTTTGTGGGCTGCACAACCTTCATTATAATAACATTGTCATTTTTTAACCTGATAAAAATAAAATTCCTTTACAAGCAAGAGAGATTTTGCCAGCAAATTTAGGCACATAATGTTGAAATCCTCGAAAACCAAAGAGCATGCCTTTACAAAGATTTTGGTTCAGCATGCATTTCCCCTTTTTCCAAACAATCCTCTGCAATCTAAAAGCCCCCACTAGTCAAACTGTACCTGATTGGTTTCGAGCACATTCAGTTTATATACTTGGCTCTAGTGCTTCCATATACAGGGTAAATTCAAAAGACATCTGTGATGCTTGGAGAGGGTTGGGACCCTTACAATACTTTTGCCTTCAGCAAAAATGTATTTCAATATAATTATAGTAGATAGATTTCAATGTCATCTCTATTATAGCAGCTGTAAATTATGAAGTGAATTGCCTGTGTACAAGCATTTCTACCAGTACAAGCAAACTGGGATTACTGTGTAGGGCATGACAAACCTTTTTTTTTTTTTAAACTGATAACAAATGTCCAAGTCAAACCCCATTTGCAAAAACCAACATGCCCATCTCCTTCTGGCAGAAAGGTGGAAGAATCAAGAAGCTCAAATGAAGGCCTTCAATTCTTAAAAACAAGGCTTCTTAGAACCCATGGTTCAAGTTCATTACAAATTCACCTATCTAGTACAGCAGAATCACAGCAACACACTTAGAAAGCGAGGTAAAGGCAATTTTCAAGACTTGTAGAGAACCAATAAGACCCAGAAGCAACCAGATTTGCCTCTCAGCTAGAAGATAACACCCCCAAAATGAAGTATTACAAGACAGTTTGCTTTGGAAAACTATATTCCAGCTAGGTGTCAGGATCAACAAAAGTAAAATAGTTTTGTTTCCTTTTGGTTGACAATGATATTCAAGAATTTTATACCATGTCTAATATTTCAAAAATATTTATGAGTAAATTTAGATGCCTGTTGTCACAAATCATTAAATGAGCCTCTGTAATAGAGGCATATGATTAAAGGATATTTTCTGGGGGGAAAATACGGGATTTCAAAGACAGTACCATTCCTAAAATACACACATAAGGCCAAACCTTGCAGCTTGGATTTAATTTTGCTGAAACTATAGTTCTAGTCTGCTTAGCTTTGTAAATGTGGCTGGGTTTATAGGGTACTTTAATTTGCTGCAGTAGTGGTGTTTGTTAATTTTATAGCAATCTAACTCTAAATAGGCTTTCAGATAAAACACACTGGAGTGAATAGCTCTAAGATTCCAATGTCATTTATTTCTTTATAAAAAAACTCAACCCAATTCTCTGATGAAGTTTCTGCCTTAACATATATGTTCTTCCTATTTACTAATAAGCTTTCTGTCACTCAGAGTGCCCATGTTCACTTTTAAGAGAAGAAATGCATTTCTGCAAAGTGATTAAAATAGTTGTTTTCCCATCTCTGCTTTGTTCTCATTTCAAATGCAATCCAACATGGGCAAATTGGATAAAACCAGAATGGACCTAAATTATTTTCCATTTCTACATGGGTGGCAGTATAATTGCATGGAAAAGGTAGGTATATTGTCAGAAACTGATTTCAATGCTTGACTCTAGCACTAACTAGATGTGTGACATTGGACAAATTACTTAACCTCTCTGAGTCTCATTATCTCATCTGTAAAATGAAAATTACAATGCCATCTATTTTAGAAATGCCACACCCCTTCACCTCACTTAGCTCTGCTGAACCTTTCTTATAACTCCAAATTATATCCCCGAAAGGTCCATCCCAGATAAACCCTTATACACTATGGAACTGAAAAAGAAAAGTTGACTATCTTATGTCAGAATTCACTGGTCCTAATAACTTAGGAGAACCACAGACAGAAGAACTATAAAAGCCAGCCCCCAAAACAAGAGAATTAAATGCTGCCACACCATTCCAAAACAATGCAGAATCTACAGAAGAAATTTTCTAAACTAAAATTCTGTTCAATCTGCCAATTAGTCACCATATTCCATCTAATTATTTGTCCATATGATTGCATACATTTCATATACCTATTTTTCCTGCCAAAATTATTAAAAATTAGAAAAGGAAATACAGATTTAAATGGTGTTATTAAGCTATTGAATATATTAAGAAATAAGATTCATGATTAAATTTCAAAACTCATTATTTCCCAGTTTGATATTCAATCCAGAATTTGTGTGTCCACATGTATTTTTAAAACAAAACAAAAACAAAAAAATCTAACTGGTAATTCCGGACTAAGGTTACTAAAAATCTTGTAGGGTTTTCTTATAGCATTTCTAAGGCAATGAGGCTCAAGACCTTGATATTGGCTGATGCCAGGTACACCCAATTTCCAACAGGGCTAAGGAGAAGGTAAGGAAGCAGGTGTGAATACATAAGGCAGGAGAGAGTTAAGGAACCACCTTAATTCCTCTAGAAAGGCAGCCCATTTGGCCCTAGCATTACAGATCTTGCCATGCAAGGTGACTAGTGGTATTTACCTAGTAAGTACTTACAGGTGTATTTAACAAAAAGTTGTGCAATTAGGATTATATTACAAATTAGAATCCTTTTCTACTGTTAATGCTTAGGGCAACCATTTCACCCATGACTTATTTTGTTTATTCTCAATTATTCATCTATCAAATCAGAAAGCTGAATTCCTTTCATGTATAAAAACAAGATAATTTTTCTAGAACTCTAATTTGCACATTGTCAACAAAAATTATTTCTATAAATGAGACTGGAGATTCCATTTTACATCTCAGGAAGTCCAATTCAGGAAATAAAAGAGAAAACATCTTATAATATTAATTTATATAGCATTTTAACACAAAGTTACATAAATCTTTCTACCCTTCCTCAAAACATACTCACCTCTGGGACAGAATTCAGCATTTGCTTAAAACCGTCATATCCAGAATATTAGAAAAGGCAATGGAAAAAAAAATATATATATATATACAACTAAAACTGTACAGAGAACTTGGAAAAATAATCAGTATTAAAGCTGACCAGGATACTCACTTCTCTCTAAAAGGTATGGACTTTAAGAAGTGCTTGTTTACATACTAAAGTATTTAAATACTGGGTGAAATGGTATGATGCCTAAAATAAAACTGGCAAAATATTGATAATTGTTTAATCAGGGTGATGGTATCTAGAGGGTTCCTTATTTTAGGTTGAACCCTATGAAATTACCAATATTTGACAGTTTTTGATGTAAAAACTTGGCAATTCTATAGGGTTTACCCTAACACTATTCTCTTTATTTTTACATGTATGTTTTTAAATTTTTCCATAATTTTTATTACCTTCCAAATGAGAATTCTTATCAAATGAGAATTTCTTACACCAAGCAGGTTTTTAGCCTTAAACTAACAACTAAAATGTGCTTAAAATGAATCACCAACATTTTACCTTATTCCATTGTATCTGAGACTCACTTATTTTCCCCAAATTTTAACATCTCTAAAGTTTGAAAACATGTTACAATCAATGGCATGTTATAGTTAAATTGACAGTGTTAATTTTTTCTTGGTGACACATAAAATAATGATGCAGTTTAAATCAAATATATCTTAGATTCAATGAAGTATGGTGAATATAATTGCTGAGAACAGCATTTATAACCCATATTCTCTTCCCAATCAGAAATGTAGCACACAATGCCTAGTACTCTCTGTCCCACAGCACCCATAGTTACCCTGGGAGGTCTCCTCCTCAGAGAGACAGGCCAGAACCTACTTAGTTTGTGAACTAAGCTCCCTCCCCTATAGTCTGGCACAATCCATAAGAATTAATTCCTAGGAGGATTCTGGAGCTCACAGCATAGGAGGTAAATCTTGCTATGCAAAACTTCTCTTTAAAGGTTGTTATAGCTTATGAACAAGGCCAGTGCATAAATGTTAGTTATATAGAGCTTTGAAGAGCACCACACAGTCAGGTTAGAGGGCAAGAATGGTTGTAGGTGTGGTAGTAAGGGCATGTGAATTTGAGGAATGAATAAAACTAGGACAAGTAGATGGGATAAAACAGGTTTTGCTTCACCTTCGAAATCTCAAAGGGTCTTCATTTCATTGAATCAAACAATCCATTTTAATTTTTGCATTGACCTTATTTATTTTGCTCTTTGTGTTAACATTTAACCCTCACAGCCCTCAGAATTGGTTAGTGCATTCTAACAGAAGAGCAATAGAGGGTTTGTGCAGGACTATGAGAGTGGCGGCTGCTGACCTGTTCATATTTCTCCAGTTCTGTATGATAGATTTGTCTGATCTGGGTCAATTTGGCTCTGTAATCTGAGTGTTCAATAGAGTTATCTGAAGAACCTCCAGAGGCTGCCGCGGCTGCAGCTGCTGCCGCCGATCCCCCACCTTTCTCAGGACCTGAAACACCTTCTGCCAAAAGCATATTGTCCAGTCTCATTAGCTGGGGATCGGGAGGGTCCTCCTCCTGGGCTCCTCTGATGCTGAGACCTTCAGGGAAAGAGAGATAGAGAGAAGAAGCGAGAAACAGGACAAATAGCGTGAGTATTTTGCTTATTTGAGAAAATGATCAAACAAATCAGTATAGTACAATTCATGCTGAGTACTTCACTGTTCACCTTTGACCAATAAGCTTGACTAGGTGTGAAAATTCTTTTCAAGATAATATTTATATTCATTCTAGAATTTCTATTTAGAATATCTCTCCCCCCTTAATTTATGCTATATTAGATTCTTAAAAAAAGGTAACCCAGGCTTCTGAGAATATTTTAAGCTTCCCAGATACAAATGATTTAAACATAAAATGGGAAGAGGTTAAAAAACTGGAGATTTTGAGAAAGGAAAACAATTCCAAGGGTATAAAGCAAAATCATCAAAAGGCCGTTATTCTATTTCTCTATACAGTTGGAGGAACAGAATTAAAATTCCCCTAGAATAGTTAATACGCAATATCCAAAAACTGGAAAATAAACAGGATTAGATGGGCTTTTCCATCATGTAATTTTCAAGGAGAGAAGAGAAATACATACATTATGAAATAACTAGCTGTACTTAAAAAATATATATTATTAAATGAACGTTGTAAAGAAATTTCCAGCAAACCATAAAACGAGGATACTAAATACAGTATTAAAAATGTGCCATTGACATGGCAATACATTGCTGGGCACAGTAGTCTCAATCTAATTTTGCTTTTAAATCATGAACTTCCTAAGTGATGCCCAGTCAGCAACCTCATCTGTGTACTATAGATCACAGCTGACAATTCATAGGTTTAATCAGGTCACATAGGCTTTCTGCCAAAATGTTTTCAACAACACAGAATACAAAGTTTTAAAATAATTATCATGGTATAAAAAGCACTGGAGTCACAACAGCTCAAAATCAGCATTTTCATTAATGTGTAACATAATCTAAAATATCCCAGCCCAATTAACCTCTGTAAATCTGTTTAAAAGCAGGTTCCCCGAACTATTTACAAGGCATCTTGCAGGAGGGAGGAAAAGGAAGTTGGCATCTTGCATGTTTGCATTTGGATTCTGCCTTTGCATCTGTGCCTGTTGTTGTTTATCCACAGTGGTGCACACTCTGTGTCTAGTGCAACTTACATGACAGTAACATCTATAAGCTGCCAAGTACTCAACTGAGCACCAGCTCTGTGATTTTATGTACTTACTATCAATTCTTTTAAGAACAGATTTCATTCCTAGATGTCCTGAATTACACCCACAGCATGACAGAGCTCTGGGTTGTCTCAATTCAAATGCACAACTTTAATTTCCTTCCCCAAAATGCTTTAAAGTTGTCACTTTCATTTAAAAATATACTTCACAATAATTTCAACTGCATAATAAAACTAACTCACCATAATTTTAAAATATATCTGTTGGCCTACACAGAGGTAAATAAATAAGGTTTGAAAATTGTAATACAATAAATTCACTTAGAGAACCAAAAAGTTCGGTCACTCTCTTAAATAAGAATTAGCATCAACGCATCGCTGGTAATTAAAGACAGACAAACATGTATTTGCTTCTAGGCGCAGTGGTTAAGAGCTCGGCTGCTAATCAAAAGGTTGGCAGTTTGAACCCACCAGCTACTCTTTGGAAACCCTATGCGGCAGTTCTACTCCATCCTATAGGGTCGCTATGAGTCAGAGTCGACAGCAATGGGTTTGGTTTGTTTTTTTTTCTAGAACTAGAAGAAACTGCCTAATACTATTTTAGAACCATCAAGTACTGATTAAGTTGGCATTTTCAGTTTAACATCTTTGATTTTCCTCTTTTCTATCTCATTTTGTTAGATGTTAAAACCTCATGGCCTAGACATGCTCATAGACATTCAGCATACTAAGACTTCTGTGTGTTTGGCATGCAGAGAGGGCCTGCTAAGCAACCTTTTATCTGGCCCTTTGGACTCTATTTCATTCTACAATATTTGTTTGGGAGTTCCTTAAGTTCTTCCTTTTTAAACTGAATCTTTACTCACATTTTTGTGTGTTTCTTGTTTCTTTGTTCATTCACACAGGTACCGGTGCTTCTTCTGGAAATGCGTTCTTTATCTACCTTCAAGTTTCCTTCCAAGTTTCTAGTTTCCTACTTGTACTTATATACATTTATTTTTCTCTAGGGATATTTGGTAAGATTCTTCAATGGCAACTCAACATCCATAGACAACATTATTACACTTTTCTGCATAAATGTGGCAAACAAGGTAAGATGCTCAATGACTACTACAAAAGGAAGCAGACTCTAAGAGGGCCAGCCAGAAGTAGATTCATCAAGGAAAAAATGCAAAAGGCACAAATGAATTAGCCATCTATGGTCCTTTATGCATACCTAATATGTGTATAAATCATCACCACCGTACCAATAGGAAACAACAAACAACACTTATGTTCAACAGTAGCAAACACAAAAATAATAAGTATGCATTTTCAACTGGTATAACATTTCCCTCTCATGATGAATATCTCTCCTAAAATCGTAAGTAACACGCGTTTGTCTCAAGTTCAGGAAAAAATGCTTAATGAAATCCTCTGTACTTACTTTATAACTTATGTATATCAAACCTAATCAGAAAAATCATTTCCTGATAAAAAGTTCATATTCCTTTAGATGAAAAGTACTAGAGTACTTTGTAATTAGGCAACATTGAGAAGGCTATTCATCAATACTGAAGTCATTTTTATAACTATAGTTTCAAAAGTGAATCAGATTTTTTCTCTATTAAGCATAGTCATGATTATAGATCTCTAAATAATACCTAGTTTCCCAAAATTGTTTAAATATTTGTATTTATTTTCTTACTTTACATTCAAGTTACTATTTTATTCCTCATCATGCTTACTTATCCACTCACTATTACTTAGCTTACTAACCGTCCAAAGTTGCACATGGCTTCCAATCATAACACCTACTCCTTTGGGCATCTATAAACACTTTAATGAACCTCAACTTGCAAGGGCCAGAATGAATTGGACTGGGTGCTTATCAAAAGATTTTAGTATTTTCAAATTAAAATTTGGAAAAACAGTAATTTAAAAAGTGGCCCTTCTTGTTTTTAATTCAAAATGTACGCCAAAGCATATGTAGAGGCTTATAAAGTTTCACATATAGACTATTTGCTCATCATAGGAATATAAAGTTTTAAAAAAAAAAAAAACCTATATTTGCAATCTGCTTATAACCACAACATTTATTTTAGTATCCCTAAGATTTAGACAAATCATACAAACACAGTAAAACACTGTTTAACAATGAACTTGGCTTTGTTATAAGCCCACAGTTTTTGCATATCTTTCAGCAAATCCTAATTAGCTGTCTTTCAACATGCTGTGCACCTGCCCCACAGATAATGGGAGAGAGCATCTGCATAGACGACTGCATTCGAAGGGCAATAAATAAATTACAGGTCAAAATTATTACAAAGCTTTCTCCGAATAAACGCATACCCTTCACAATAGTAAGCTGCAGATGTGAAAAGTACCTAAAGCCCACTCAAATGGTATGATTACAGTGCTGTTTAAGTTTAATAATCTGACTGTAATTCAGGCATTTTTCAACAGCTCATTAAGGGTTCATTAATATATAGGCAAGCTTTTGAATTATAAATAAGCAGATTAGAAATCTGCAGTAGCTAGATTGTAAAGTAGTAGCCTCTCTAACAAAACAACACCGCCAACACAATAAAGGCTTGACCTGAGAGAATGAGGTGCAAACACAGCGCACTAACTAAGCTTCATCGCTCCTTCATTTCAAGGACCAAGCCCACTGGACCATGACTAACCCCTGTTCATTCAGGACTGAAGAGTGGCTTCAGACCTCGGCTATTTCAGATGTGTCCTACACCCAGTTGTGAATTATGCATAACTAAGATCATCTAACCCTATAGTATTTCCATAATCAGGGAAGACACATAAACAAAAGTTATCATCAGATCATTTTCACTTTGTAAAGAGGACATTATTCAGACCTACTGAGAAACTAAAAACTATCATGGAAACTTCAGCTGTCGGATTTTTTTCTCTTATGAGCATACCATAAAACTAGACCCCAGTTATTCCTACGCTGAGGCCTATGAAACCTCTCTAATTGTGTTCAAATGGTGGACTTGTTTTTGATTCATTCAACTACCACACTACAGTCTTAGTATTACTAGCTCAGAGGAAGCTGGTTTAGCAGAATATCATAAAATGAGGCCAAATCAGATGCTTTCAGCAGGCCCTGAATTCTTGGCTGCTTTGAAACCAGGTACAATTCTAATATTTTTGGTTATTCTTCTAAGTTTCCATAGATTTTATTTGGTGTCTATTATTTAAAAGTAACAAACAGGACTGTGGACTGAAGTTACAAAGCTGATTAAGAGAAAATGCCAACCTCATTTTCTGTACTTCCTTTGTTTTAAAATCAAGTCAGCCACAGTTTGAGAAATGTAACTCAAATTATAAACAAGCTGCTACCTTTCTTCCAAAACATAAAAAAGGTAAAATAATTTCCCACCTGAAACATTCAACTTAAGTTTAAGTACAAAGCACAAGACGTAAAAATGAAGTGAAGGTCATAAGCCCCAGGGTTATAAGGTCTCCTTTGAAACAATTACTTGCCGGTTGTGAAAATGGAATAGAATTTGGAAACACGGTAGAGAAAGACACTAAAAAATCCCTCAGTGCACCATTATCTAAACTAGACTTAAGTATTAGGGGGAGCGGGCAAGGAGTTAGGGTTCTCAGACAAACAGTAGGTAGACTAGAGATAGCATTAAGGAGCCAAGCCCAAATCAAGGGAAACAGGAGTGGGAGGCAGACTCTTGAGTGTGTTCTGACTCAGAGGGAGAAAAAAAAGAGCCAACTGACTAGCATCAACACCTCCTAAAGAAAGACCTGGAATATTTAACCTGGATTTCATGCTCTCCTTCTTAGGTCTAAAGATGAGGCTTATAATGAAAGGGAAGAATCACATTATTGTGTAAGTATCAGTAGAAAGCAACTGTAAATTTAACTAATTTTTAAATAGTTGAGGAAATGACAGATGATATAGTTGTCCATCACAACCCATGGTCCCAATGCCCAGCCCACTCTAGCTCCAAATCTCCTTTAAGCTAATGTTAGTATCTAATCCACTGAATATGGCAGTCATATTACAAGCTAATGTCACTTTCACTCCTATTTAAGGTGACTGTGTGGTGTGTGCAAGTTTTTCATGTCAGGTATATTAAATATAACACGGCAACGCACTGCACATTTCCACACCAACCTAGTTGTCACTTTCGCTTGACTCATTCTCTATTGAGGAAAAATGCAGCACTGGGAATTTACAAGGCTTTTCAGTTAAATGGACATAAATCACAGGTTTCATTCAAACCGAATAATCACTGGCCATAAAGAGCTACTTGTCTCTTACCATATATTACAGTGAAGTTCCTGTAAGCAATAATGCAGCCATTCATGGCAAAGAAAAACAGAGCGAGACATTAAGAACTGACATGTAATCCTGTTAGGGCCCTGACGTGGAGAGTGTGGCTGACATTTTTATCATATATGTCCATTTCTATTTGGAAAATCAGAGGAATAAAAATGATTACTTCACTGCCCAAATCTACCTTCCTAAAACAGCCCACTGAGATTTGTTTACATGCTTGGAAACTGCTTACTAGAAATTCATAAATCTAAGATTTTGAAGCATTTCCCCTGATGGTTAAATTGAAGATATGACTAGAAAGATTCCCCATAATGCTTCTCCACACCTCCATTTCCTTCACTTTCAACACATAAACTGTCAATCCATCGCTTTATTACATTTCACCTTCATTATAAAGCTGTTGGCAGAATGCCTATTTCTAACATACAGCACTGTTAACTTTTCTCCAAGCACTTGCTGCAAAGCTTTCTCACTCAAGAAAGCAGGCAACTAATGACCTTTATTAGAGGTTCGATGAAAAGCAGCTAGATACTATAATGACATTATTAGTATCTTGGTCTGTAAAGGTACTAGACTCCTGGGCAGAATCTAGTTGTTATTTTCCTGCAGTTCCACAGATGTACTTTAAACAAGAAGAGGAAAGCCATTTAAAGGCATTTCTTGAATCACCAGCATTTTTCTATGCCACTGTGTGATTCCCAAGGCTACGACTCTAGTGTTTGTACATGTTCACGGCAATGCAAATGGCAACGTATAGATCACTTATGGATCACTTCTCCCTGGCTATACCACCAGTCCTCACCATACCACAAGTTCAGACTATTTATTTTAACAGAAATAGTGGAATATTTTACACAAAAGATCTAAGTCTAAAATAATGATGCAAGTTAAATATTTTGCTACTTTGAGCCATCAAAAATATTGATGCGTTTACACCCCATTACTGAAAAAACTACAGTACAATTCATTCATTCCAGAACATTTATTGTGTTCCTTACTACTTAGGAAGGTGTGTTCATTCTTTGGGTGAGGACTTAAAAAAAAAGAAAAAAAAAAAACCTTCATTTTCATTATACCCTTCAAGCCTATTTTAGCCATTGTTTACAGAAAAATCTGAAACTACTCTTGGCTGGTGAAGGCAAATTTTGAAGACTTTCCACTTGCCAATTAGATCTTGCCTCAAGAGACAAGAAAAAGGAGTGAGCCTTGTCACTGTGAAAGTGAAGAGCAGCCAAGATGAAGGAGCAGATGGACTGTGCAATAAAAATGCAGAAAGAAGAGTTACATTTTTAAGGCACTTTTTTGTTAAATGGAGCTGCATCTTGTTGGAGCGCTTGATATATAAGCACTGTCAGCTACAGAAGAAGAGAACAGGGCTAGGGCAAGATATGAAGTATGCTGTGCTTGCATGAGACAGTGAAAAAAGGATGAAGGAGAAAACGGGCCATGTTTCTCACACATATTAGCACAAAGGGTTACCTGTGCTCTGTTCTTAAAGGAAATTACTACAAGTGGGAGAAAAGAAGGAAACGGCCATTTTCTTTTATCTAAGAGGATAGATGTTCAAACAAAATGCTCTACTGAGGAGATTGTTAGGACTGGTAAATATGACAACTGAATTTGAAAGGGAAAAAAATAGCACAATTTAATGGGAAAGCAATGAATTTCAGCATCTAAGGGCGGGGGGAGAATTATAATAACACTGGGTTCAATACCTACAGGTCTTTGTGACTAGCTTCTCTACATGGTGACCAGCGATCTAATATGAAAATGATATCCTAAACTTACCACATGCCTGGGTCTCCTCACTAGAAAATGCTAGAGTCCCACAACTGGACTTCCATCAAAATCAATTAGTACTTCTATAATGTGCATTTCTGGAACTCTGCTTACACAAACTCTTATTGCAATTCTTCCTTTTCCCACATTCCTACATTCTGTCCCCTTGCCTTTTCTCCCTGCAGAATGAGATTGCCATGGCACTTTCATTTCCTGTCTTGTCAGTTAAGATCACTGCCATGCTGTGAATGGGATAGCATTACATTGTGGCGCCTGCTCCCTCTAACACCGAGGGCATCGTATGTGCTGCTCCACACAGCTGCTTCCCCTACTGCTCTATTTTCTGGAAGACTGAATCTTCCAGACCTCAGTAAGTTCCTCCCAGACCCAGTTCACAATACAGGATGTTTCTGCCAAAAAGCAAAAGTTTTCTGTCCTTTTGTTTCTATGTCTATGACTTCAACCTCTCACTCACCTTATAGTTGCTAGTGTGATAATTCAAAACACTGTTAATACTTGGTCTAAAAATTCTCTAAGTTCAAATTTAAATACTTATTAGGTATATACTACATGCCAAGCAGCAAGCTACATCTTTTCACGTGCTCTGTCTCATTTTATTTTTAATTAGCTTTATAGTGTAGGTACCATTATCCTTATTTATACCTGAGAAAACCAACTTCAAAGAGATTAAGTGACTTGTCCAAGATCATACAGCTAATAAACGTGAAACTATGATTCAAGCACAGGTGTGTCTTAGAAACTCTAAGTCCAGGGTTCCAATACATCTCAAATAACTGGAGAAATAAACTATAATACTGGGTTTTTTAAATTCACTTTGTAATTACAATACAAATAAAATATACTACCAGAGAATATCATTTTAGAATCAGAATAGCCCAGATTGAAATTCTGACTCTGTCACTATTAGCTACATGATCATAGGCAAGTCCTCTGGTTCATTCTCTGTAAAATAGGGATACAACCATGTCAAAAAAAAAAAAAAAATACAGTGTAAAATGCTTAATATAGTGCCTGGAACATAATCATCATTTAAAAAAATAATAGTGGTATTCAATTTAAGTCATACAGACTTAAATCTGTTTTTATTGAAATACTACATTTTCCAAAGTCAAATAACTAATTATAGAATTCCTTAATACCATTTGTGAAAATGCAACATTATCAAGAGCCATTCCATGGATATAAAAAATGTGGAAGTTTTACAATCTTAAAATGTAATCTGAAACAAGTCTGTCCTACAAGTATAACTTTTATCCAATTTCTGGTAATGTTCATTACATGGTCAACTCTGATCTGGTATTTTTATACACTAAATTTTCTTTGCTGTAGATTGTGTTGTAGTTATTTTGCAACAGATTTTAATAATATACAGTTCTATTGCTTTTTGTTTCCTCAGTTTTTATGATCTAAGTTGCTGGTTTCTGCCTTTGCTCTTTCACGTTACTTTACTCTTGTATTACTCCAGTAGTAGAAAAGCACTTTGATGTGTGTTTATGATGAAACATTCGTGATAGCTGCTCATTATTAGTGGTCTCTGGCCACACACTTCAAATAAGTATGGAAATCTAGAAAATGGCCACACAGAAGACCAGACAGAAAGTAAATGGTGCCATTTATTTGTTCTGAAATAAAGATTCCTTTCTTCCTGTAAATGTGCTCATTAAGATGAGTGGCTACACAGTGTTCTTATTAAAATTAGTTAAAATCAGATCAAGGTTATATATCATCTCAATTAGTATTTTGGAAATCTTTAAGCAAATATTTCACAGATAAAATGAATGGTATTTTTAAAAGCCATACACATAATCTATATATGATAACAAAAATTCTCATCAGAAACTACCACAGGAGTAGAAATGGTACCATTTCTGTCCTTTTTTCATTTATGATTTTTCTCAAATGAAAATACTTGACTCCAGCTGAATTTAAAAATACCAAAGATATTTAGTTGTGTACTTTAGGGTGATCGGTAAGCATCATTTATATACCCCTATTTTTTAAAGGCAGTAAGAATCCTGTCCCTATCAAATAATTAATCTCATGCTTATCTTAGTATTCCTTTCCTCTGCCTATGCTGCAGCCATCTTTTTTCCCTTTTCTCTAAAATATTCAAAAGTGAATATATAAATTACAGTCACTTGCTGCATTACGAATACTAGATATTCACTTGTTCCTTTTATAGGAGGCAATGTCCACCGTGTTGTTTTTGTAATACCAAATTATCCTGATACACAGGCATTGCTCAAAATAGCATGCTGGTAAATACAGCATGAGGGTCGTTGACATTCTCAGTACATTCCAATGTAACAGCATAACATAAAGTTTTATCTGTATTATTATAAAGGACACAGGCTCAGTTTTATTGAAAATGCTTTGTGAAGCATGGCATGATTATAGGAAACATGAACTTTACTAGACTTTCCACATGGTTTTATTTTAAAGTGTGCTGGCTCTTTAATATAAATACAGCATCTAATTAATGACTAAAATTGCCTTTTATGTTTCATGTAGCATTCTTCTGTATGCATCTCTCTTAAGGAGTTTACAGGATGCCTTAAGTACTGTAGTTGTTTCAGTCAATGGTGAACTTTGGAAGGGATATTTGTGCTTCTCATGGTCGTATCACATCCATCACTCTCTTCATTTAAAAACCATGTAAGTGTCTGAAAAGCATGACCACCCACATGGCATGCAAAGGACAATAGCAGAGAAGCTTTAAAGCATCTTCCAAGCAGCAAATCACACAAACAAGACCTCTATGTTAATAATGCAAAGAATTCATTTATTTAAAAATATAATCAGAATAGCATATTCTTAAATATGAACTACAAAAATGGCTGGCTGACTAAATAATAAAACAGAACATTCCAGTGCAAGTTGATTTGTATTTTTTTCATAAATTGTCTATTTTCCAGTGACCTACAAATAAAAGGTTAACTTAAAAAAATACATACACATAATTAACTCTTCAAGCAACCAACCTATGACAAAGATATCAAAAAAACATTTTTCATAAAAATTTGACTTCTTGAAGCATGTTCCAGATCCTGGAATCATAGAGATTTAATCCCTCTTCGAAAAAAAATTAATGTGTGTCAAATTCACTACAAAGAACATACCAAAATCAAGATGAAACTGAAAATTACAGCAATTAAATGTAATATTGCTTATTAGAACAGCTAAAAATATTTTCCTCCCAGAGATAAAATTTTTTTTTTTTGTTTTTTCCAGTTAGGAGAGTATTGTGAATATAAAAGATGAGATAGGGGCATGCACAGACGGACATACCAAGAATTAATTAGGAAAGTAAGTTTAAGGAGAACGAGCAGTAAGATCCTTTTGAAAAATACCATAACATAATTACAATCAGTTTTCTTTCTAGTTACTTAGAAGGCAAAGTGTAAATGTACATTTTCCCCTATTGCCTAGTGGGGGAGGGGGGTGAATGTTTATTATTCAACCCATTTCTCCGAAGAGGAAATATGTATATATCAATACAAATAGAATTATAAATTTATATTAACAATATACAGATTTCAAAATTGCCTAAAGAAACCTGATTTCGAACTGAGTGTTTTAGGTGGCAAACCATGGAAATGTCAACTTTGATTTGAGCTAACAAAAAGGAATTTAGAGGATGGATAAGCTCCAGGACCTTTGAATTAAATGAAAGACCAGAACACTCCACAGAATGTCTGCAATAACAGTCTCTACAGAAAATTATGAGGAACTACATAAATCCACCCTCTTCCTCTTCACACAGGCTCATTAAAGCTGTACTGACTCTCTGGGCAGCTATAATTCTGCTGACTGATACCCTGGAATCACCCTGTCAATACCCAGCGGTGTGCTGCCTCTCCAACTATCTCTGCCCCTAATATTCCTCTCTTTGATGGGATTTGCTGACCTTTAATCTGATGCTAGTTTACTCTCATCACTGAAGTGTAAGTCAGAGAGCAATAAAATGGCAACCTCACTGATTCAAAAGGGAGAGCTAAAGCTTGCTAACTGTGAATCTAACCTTTCATAATGGCTCGCTCTTAAAGGAGGAAGCATGAAGTGGGAGGCAGCTAAAACAAACAATGTGTAATGCTGAGCACAAGATTTATTAGAATCCCTTTTGCATGGGTATTACAAAAGGACATCAGAGCTGTAAACAAGAGATACACAAATATTTGCAAGGGAAACTGAAGTCCTGATCAGAATATCCTTCCATGCCAATACGAATCTCCAACAAGAGCTGTGCTGTAGGAAATCAAACAAGGTTAGATGAACTATAAAACCTAGGATTACTCCAGGTGGATGTAAACAATTCTGGAGTAATAAAATCATCATTAAAAATAAGATGTTTTTCCGTGGTGAGTTACTAGACTATAATGACTGAAAACCAAAAACTCACATTCATAATGGGTCCTAGGGAATTCAAATGGCTTGTAGAAATTAAACGCTTCCGAATAATTTTCATTGTAATATCAAAGGTAGGTTAACAATAAGAGCTCACATTTATTGCATGCTTTCTATTGCCAGGCACTGCTCAAAATGCTTCATATGTATTAACTCATTTATATTATGTTGGGTAATCATTAATGTTGGGTAATCTTCCCAACAACCCTCAAAAGTAGATAGTATTATTATGCCCACTTTAATTATCATGAAACTGAGGTACAGCAAAGTTAAATAAAATACCCAAGGTCACACAGATAGAAAATGAAAGAGCCAGGATTTGAACCTGGACCATCTGGCCTTACAGTCTGAACTCTTCATCACTTCTTGTAATTATATGTTACTAGAATCTAAAAGACAGAGTAGCTGCCTGACAGAAATATTCACTTCTATTTTATTTTTGTATTTTTAAGAGTTGGTTCTGGGTCATTTAAAAAAACATCTTCACTTCACCCTTAGTTCTTCTGTGAACCCTCATTCTTTACTGGTTTTTTTTTGCTTGTTTAATATCAAACAATGATTTCTAAGAGATAAAAAAAGAAAAAACAATGTGTAAACAATATTATATTCTACAATTTTATATTTCTCCAAATTAGTATCTTAAAAATTATCACCAAGCATATTTTCCAAAAATGCGGGCAATTAGGAAGGAGTAAGCACCTATTAATTCAAAAGCTGAAATAATAAAGTTCAAACATTTGATGTTTTCAAAGCTTTAAATTGTTATTTATGCAAAAAACAAATGTATTACTGCATGTTCTCGACTGGCAGCAAATTTTGGCCTCTGTTGAAAGGATTTGAAATTGCCATTCAGTTTTTTTTTTTAATGACTGGTCTCTTGAGATTTCAACTCTTTGGCCAACGAACACTGAAGGGCCATAGGCTTAATTAATCACGAATATATATAGATGAGTTTAATATCAACTCGTGGTACAAATTAAACAAGGTCATTTTTTATGTGCTTGCATAAAGACTCGGTGTCTTTCATTTTAAATTAATCTGGTAAACAATAACAACAAAAAAAGAAGGCTCTTTCTAGTTGCAAAACACATGAATCTATATAAAATATACACTAAATGCCAAAGCGTAAACAAAGCAGAAGTTATTGCATAGCAAATCTCTTCCAAACCTCTTGGGGAAACAACAGCCTGACAGTATTAGGTTCTAACAGGGGCAGATAGCACAAGAATTACTTATTCATTCTACCAGAAAGAAAAAGGATAATAAAAAGCATAATTTAATTTATAATTTATGTTTACAAGCGTTATTTTTAAGAGTTACAGTCTGCTTTTCAGATTACTTGGTCTGGTTCAACTTGACATGTTGCATCATAGAACAAGCCTGAAGGGTCTTCACAACATGTACAGTAATTAACACGTCATTAACACATTAACTAATACACTTTCAACATCATCAATGTTAATACCATAATAATTAACTTATTGTACATAGCACATAGTACCCCCTGGCACTTTTCAAATAAATTTGGAAATGCATACTTTCAAATATTCAGAAAGGTAGCTATTCACATTGAAATAGTCTCATCAATAAACATTTTTATACTAGTGAATGTGTGTTGTGTGTGTGTGTTTTAAATGCGACATACTAAGTGATACTACAAATTAAATCTGTATCTGATTCAAGCTATAATGGTACAAAAACACAAAGAACAAAGACAAGCTTTATTCTGAAAGAACTAGTAATATATTAAAAATTTAATACTTGGCAGGTCAAATCTGGATACTCTTTACTGAAGACAACCAATATTAATGAATCAGACTATAGAGTCATTGTCTAGGATCCCAAAGCAAACAATAATGTGAATACAACACATTCTTGGAAGAGGAAATCCTGTGAATCTACTTAACAGAATATCACTGGTCAATGTTCTGATCATAAATACGTTAAACCTTATATGTTTCTGAGCATCTAGCAAACAAGCTAGATACACCTTTAATTAAAAATTCACTCTGATTGTATTTTTCAGTTTAAGTCTTTGCAGTAAATACCCTTGCATAAATATTTGCCTCCCATTTAGCCTATCTCCAGATAAGAAATAATCATTTATTTTTTTAAAATACAGACTCTGTTTTATTTCTACAATAAATCTAAAAGATATAAATAAAGCAACTTCAAGTAATAGAAGGTTTGGATTTCTCTACAAAAGAAGGACAAAGAAAAGGCATTGGGTGTTATAGTTTAAATAAGGATCCTGTCAGATCAGGTAGCCACTTTTCACAGTCGATCTGAAGAACTCTATGCAGAAAGCTGACAAGCAATGAGTACAAAAGCATGAGATAACCAAAATAAATACATTATAGACTATCAGGTAGATTCAAATTAATTACTGCCTGGTTATTTTTTAATGATATTTTCTGAAAGTGTTATTAGAAGTAAAACCCTCTAGGAAGCATATAACTGGTTATTTGGCTCTTAAGTGCTAAACAACAACAACGAAAAAACCAAACCCAGTGCCGTCCTGTCAATTCTGACTTACAGTGACCCTATAGGACAGAGTGGAACTGCCCCACAGAGTTTCCAAGAGTGCCTGGTGGATATGAACTGCTGATTTGAACCAGGGTTTCCCAACCAAGTGCTAAAAAAAAATATACCAGGTACCTATTCATTCCATTACCTTACATTCTTTTCAGCTCAAGTTTTCATTCATTCACTCTTTCATTCAACTAACCTTTATTAGGTATCCACTATATGTACAGCATATCGAAATCCTGGTGGTGTAGCAGTTAAGTGCTACGGCTGCTAACCAAAAGGTCAGCAGTTCAAATCCACCAAGTGCTCCTTGAAAACTCTACAGGGCAGTTCTACTCTGTCCTGTAGGGTTGCTAGGAGCCGCAATCAACCTAACAGGTTTGGTTTGTTTTTTTATATGTATAGCAGGGAGCCCTGGTGGCACACTGGTTAAGAGCTCGGCTGCTAACCAAAAGGTCAGCAGTTCGAATCCACCACTGCTCCTTGGAAACCCTATGGGGCAGTTCTACTCTGTCCTATAGGGCCGCTATGAGTTGAAATCAGCTCAATGCAATGGGGTTTTTTTTCTGGTACATGTACAGCACTGTACTAAAACTTACACATAGCTGCTCAACAGAAATTATTGATCACAACTAAGTCTTAGTAACTTCAGGCTCCATTAAGAAATGAGTATTTCAGGAATGCAATTTTGAAGTAGAACTGCTAGATTTTAAATCAATCAATATACATTATCTACTAAAATTAGTTATATAAAAATATTATTTATTTAGTTGTTCATGTGTAACCAAGAAGCTTAGATACAGTTAAATGCCAGATAATAAATCTATAAATGCCTTAATAACCAAAAAGCATTTGTATAAACACATTAAATTTATCACTATCATTCTCTTTATTTTAACCACTTTTGTTACCTACACAGCTATCTTTCAGCCTGACATCACTAGTGCTGGCAGATATATATATAACATCAATTTGAGATCAGAAGACTAGTAAAAACATCAACTTCCCAAAAAAGGGTGCTAGAAATAATTTTAAGTTTCATGCCAGCTTTAAAATTCTATAACTCTATGATACAATATCAACCTTAATAAAGATTTTAAGCCATCTTTTCAGAAAAGATTTAAGGACTCTTGCCTGATATCTACTAAACAGCGCTCTTACATATTTGGTTAGAGAAAGAATAAATTCTAACTCAGTCCTTAAACAGCAAAGTATCTTCCTATTTAGTTTTTGGTCGATGAGAAGAACCTGAAAGCAATCTGGGCGTTACAATGAAAAAACAGTTATCTGATAGAATACATTCCACATTCACCACATTGCTGGGTGGATGTGTTCTGTTTAAAGGGTAATAAGTCATATTTTGGAAACCAGTATTATGACATAAATAATATATACACTGAGTGTACATAACTATGGTAAGACTCATTCGCTTTCACTGCATCTCTATGTGGTTTAGTGGGTGCATAGCTACCTGCCTGTAGAGGCTACTCAGTGGGTAGGCTGAACATCAGCAGTTTGTCCTGGGGTCATCTGCACTACATACAATTATGCTGGGGTCACCTGGGTTATACAGAAAGCCTGAAGTTTTAAACTGTCATTAGAATATCGTGGCCTGATTTTAACAATACAGCAGTGCTTCTAATGATCTTAAAGGTAATTCACTATTCAGACCCCAAGCAAAAGATGCAAATGTAGCACTGAAAGCTCCTTATTAAATACCCACAGGCTACCTCTCTGTACAATAAGTGGTCCAGGTCTTTTTAGAATATACTAATTAGATGAACAGAGACTCAGAAAAATGCAAAACCAGGTCATGCAGCAAAAATGGTGAAGTGGTTAAAAAAAGGGGGGGGAGGAGACATACTGGGAGGGGGTGTGAAAAGCATACCAAATAACCTCCTGTCCCACCATTATTAAAAAAAACTATCTACAGTAAGGAGATAAAATAAATCATGTCAGGTCACTACTGAATTCACTCAAATTAGGGTGGATATTACTATTAAAGTTAAGTTTTTTGTCAGGGATATGCTTAACTGATGATACAACACTATGAATAATACATTAAGCAAAAGCCCAATCTAAAATTAAATTTGCCTTGGGTTATCTCCCATTACTATAAACATTCAGAATTATTCTGGTTTATAAATGAAAGCTAATATCAAGAAAATATTTTGGGGGGCTTTTACAGTTACAGATACAGTTGCCAAACTAATGCCACCATAGCTTTACCGAAGAAAATGAACTCTGACTTCCAATTACTTCTGAATAAGTATGTATATAGATACATTTAATAGAGAAATATTACATTTGTTTTTTAAGATGTATCATAATAAATATTACATTTCAGATGTATCAAAATTTAAACATTTATTTTCATATGAAATATTTAGACAAGCTGTGTTTTGTTTTTTAATGAATCTCCTTGTTTAATATTAACTTTGTAGAAGCTGCAGTCTACTTTTTGCTCTGGCAACTGAGGAATAGAAATTGTTACCAGCTGCCCCAAAGTATTGAGATATTATCAATACGTTTTGAAGCTTCAGGACTTGAGTGCTTACTCCCCTCTCTTCCATATACCCTCTGATGATGACAACACATGCACAAGCCCTCTAAAGGATGTGAAGTGCACAACAAAGGGAAAAAAAATTAAAAAGTCATATGACATAAAGGGCTGTCATCTACACAGACTCTCGGATTTTCAATAGTTTTTTTTTTTTTGGGGGGAGAACAATTTGGCTTCTCTAGAAGCACTAACTGAAACCAGCACTTTAGCATCATTTCTTTTAAGACCATAGACATTTCTTTTATTAAATAACGTATTGGAAAAAAACTGGAGCTTCTTTTTTGGGTACCAATCAGTTCCAAATTTAGCCATTTCTATTTCATCATTTATGTGTTCTTTTAAAAGACTTAATGTTTTACCTACTTTAAGCAATCAAACTCTACTCATAAAAAAAGTACTCATAAAATTATTATTTAAAAAAAGTACTCATATACTTTAAATTTCACATTTGATATAAAGTAAGTATAATAATACAAATCATGTATATCTAAAAAAAATTTTTTTTATCTAAAAGGAAGTATTAAATCAATCCACTACAATTAGAATTTATAAAATTTATAGCGCTAGACTAGAAGTCTGAGGATCTGGGTCCTCCCATCATATCTGGTGTACTATTTGGTTGTATTGCCATCGGCAAGCTGATCTCCCAAGTCTCATTTCCCTTATCTACAAAATGAGAGGAGTGAGTTAGATGTTCCATAGGTTCCCATATCTCAACGAGTTTATAATTTAGTTAAGACTCTGATATTATGGTTACAAAGTCTAATAAATGACCCAATCATTCTCAAATGGATCCTAAAATTCAAAAGGCCTCTACACTCATTTTATTTACTCTCTGAAGCAAATGTGAATCATCGTAACAATAAATTCCCTAAAACTTAAGTTTTATCATGTTCTAAAGGAGATGATGAAAATTTCCGGGGAAAGTTTGCTCTTCTCTCAGGATCAGACTATGCTAGAGAAGTAGGGGTAGAGGTGGGAAATGGCAGTGAAAGGATGTCCTTATTGGTGAGAACAGTAAATAGTTCCCAATTGATCAATTTTACTATAGAAATTGTCAAAATACTGTCTTAGAACTTACAAATATGTCTTTCCTGACTAGGAAACCACAGGTCCAAGGAGCTATAGTGCAAGAAGGGACTTCATATTATGTCCACTCCATCATACTTCTATACAGTTGACTTGAGGCTCAAGTTAGAATTCTTATTTTTAGGCCACTGTATTTAAAAGGCCATGTCCATTAAAGGATGATGTATTTTGTAGTGACTTGGGTAGTTCTTCATAAAATAGTTACCATCTGTAAGCTAATGATAGTTGAAGTTACATTAATATCTTAAGTCATTATAAGAATGACTAAATGAGATAAATATATTTTAAATGTTACTTAAAACATCAGATCCTTAATTAGGGCTTAGTTAAAACTGGCTAGTGGTAAATACATATTCATACAGCTTCAGATCTTCACAAGATGCTATACAAATGACAATTCTGGCCATGTCCAATACAGAGTAAACATGCACTTGTATGGACAGCTCCCATAAACTCTGATGCTGTTTCTTATTGCAATCCAGTACTTTTAAATCAGATACTCTCAAATAGCAGTTTTCCCTACATAAACTAGAAGTAAAATAAATTTCCACACGTGGTTTTTTTAAACACGTGAATACATTTTGCTGGCGTGTGTGTGACATTTTAGCACAGTTTAGGCCTCTAATTTGTTGAAGATAATTCAAATATTTTAAAATCAAAATAATAATATTTGCCAGAAAGAGGTAATAGTGATAATTCTGAGATTTCAGAAGAGGCTTCATCAATTCATTCTCAGAACATCTGCCAATCTAAAAATGTACTCTATTTTTTTCTGGTACTCTCAATAAAGTCTTGAGTTTGACTGGATGGTATAAGAAGCAAAATATCTTATGTTTTTTGCCCTCAAGAAGCTATTCTAAATGAATTAGTCTTCCATAAATTAACAAATTCATATTTTAAGATGCTTTTGTAAAATGTTCTATCATTCCAATGTTAATTTGCAATCCAGTTAAGAAATGTTAGCCTACCAGTGGGAGGGAAAATCTAACTGGGAATGAATGCCATGCTTGTTTAGAAAAAAAAAGAGCATGTGAATATAAAGCCCATATATACTGGTTTTGACAGGACACTGCACCTAAGTGATTTTATTATGCATATTGTTTCAAATATTCAATAGCATTTAGATATACATTGAACTATTAAAACCTTTTAACAATGATTAAAATTTTAAAATCACATTAAATTACATGTAATTTCTTGAAATCAATTATAGATGAACAGGAAAGGAAACAGTTAATGTACTAATTACAGTAATTAAGAGTTGCCAATTTAATTATAGCCGGGGATATGAATGCTCTAACATTTGTTAGAGTGTAAAAAACAAACCTTTAGTGCAGAGACTTTGTTCACAAACATCTAATGGAGACCTCCTCTACCTCACTCCATGCCTCTCTGCTGACACAACAGCAATGGGTTCAGATTGAAGAACTTGTCAGCAATCAGGCAGGAGGAGGCTAATTAGCTTGCAGGTTAATGAGTGTGATGGCTCCTGACAGCATTTTGTTACAGCCTCTACTGCATTTAAACAATAAATGATTACTTACATACAGTTGAGACATTCCAGTCGTAATAGCCAAGCACACATTTAGTTATACAAATCCAAAATCAATCCCTTTGTTTCTTAATAAAAAATATAAAAATTGCAATAGTTAAATCTCTATCACATTATGATGCTAAGGAAATGAGCATTTTTTTAAAAAAAGAGTAATAAATACACTTTATGTAGAGGTATGTCCTTTTGAGTTGAAAGAATGCCAGGTAAGCTACATAATTGGGTTACTGAATGATAACTTAAATGTGGTAGCTTTTTAGTAATGTGCAACAACTTACCTAAAAAAATTCAATAAAGATTTTTTTTACTGTTTTTTTATTCTCTGTTTCTCTCTCTGTGAGACAGGTATAGAAGGCACACACAGAGGAATCTCTTTGCTTACCTTGTTGATTACTAGGGATTTGAAAACAGGTGGTGAATTAAGGAAATAGCTCTATTGAGAGATCAACCCATTTCATCAGCCAGTGGAGAAGGAAATAAGAACATTTTTACAGCAATCCTATAATCCATATATTTAGTGGTAACAGAAATGTCTTAACGAAAGCACTAAGAAAAGGAAAAAAGTTGAGTACTCTGCAGCATTTTGATTTACTTTGTAAAGCAGCAAGTATTAAAATCTAAGTAGTCTGATTTTTATTTACATGAGAGGAAAATGATATGTGTCCAGAAAAACCTTATCTGAGAATTAAACTGAACTTTAGCTGCATAATATCAAGGGAGAGTTATTTCAATTTAATATTCAGGGTTCCCTAGGAATTTGAGAACAGACATGGAAGAAACACCTGCTGAGACTCACGCTGCTTTCTAAATTATTTTGCATGCATGAAAATATTATTTGTGTACCTTCTCACTGCTGTATGATGAACATTTGAATAAAAATAGAAAAGTAATAAAAATTTCAAATATGTACCTTTCTAATGTTCTTTTTTATGTTTAAGAATAAAAAGTATTATATCCATCACAATTATGGTAGCCAATAAATATCTGTACATCATAAAGCTTTGGTAGGCTTGGGCAGATTAAGCAGAGGAAAAAGGAAACTACTGTAAAAACCAAAAGAGTTTGTTGTACAGTTAAAACCTCCAGGTGTAGTGAGTGCCTAAAATTTCCAAGGGATAAAAGAAATAATGCAAATTCAAAATCTGTGGTTAGTTTGTAATTTTCCCATAGTTTTTTTGAATAATAAATCCTTAGGGCCAAATGCAAGTACTTTAAAATTTTAACATCAATTGTGTGCTACTTAAACATCTGAATTCTTTATTACTTTATAAATATACTTATAATCTCAATACATTTCTCTGTATTATGCATGCATTCTTAAATAACAAATACACTATTAACTAGCTTACAGGTCTTTCTAGCACACATACCTGTAAGCCTACTGCGTATTTTGTAATTTATACCGAAAGCTGGTTAATACAGATCCTTAAGCCCCAAAGGTCACAATGCTGTGTTAAATCTAGGTTGATATACAAACACAAACTTTTCTTAAATTCTAATCCAGCTAAATCTTAGAAAATCAAAATTTTCTAATTATATGATTAATTCCAACCTAGTGACTTTTGGGGGGGTAACTGACACCTAGCCAAAATCACAACCCACTCCGCCTGTCTAAATGAGAATATTCCTCACTCCGAAAAATTATTTATAGAAATTTTTTACTACCCTTGTATACTGCAATGTTATTTCCTTTCCCACACACTAGCAAAGTCCATTTTCACAACTGCTATAAAGCGGCATGTTCACAGCTAGTAAAACAACTCAATAAATAGCCTCACGAAGCTATAGCTGTCTCATATCCTTTCCTCAATAAAAACAGAGGTGAACTGCTTATTTTCAGCAGCACACTATAAGAAGACAGAAGCATTATGACTGCTCATACATTCTGACTATCATTTGCCACAAGCTATATCTGTCAGCATTAAATAAAGCTGCATTATAAATGTAAACAAAACACCCACATCTACAAAATGAGCTGTCCGCCATGGCTGTAGGCATGAATTGAACCCGCTTATTGACTCAGGTTGCTCTTTTTATTTATTCTTCTACAAAGACATGCATTTACTTTCCCCTACAAGCACACTAGGTTTCAGGGAGGCAACTAGTCTAGTGCCAGAGCAAAAAAAGGCACATGCTGACAAACGCATATCTTAATAGGAATAACATGTGGGCACACATTGACCAATTGTAAAAAACTGATTTTAAAAGGTTATCCTAGATCAAAACACTAAATTATAAACAATTTGTGGACTCAGTCCTCTAAATTTATATTTATGAACTACAAGTAATTGACTCTCAAAAAGAATAGAATTTTATTTTCAAATATCTAATGATAACAAATCAAAGTGCAGAATGATACTCACACATTGTCCCACCCCCCACACCTTGAGTATTCACTGATAAAGTCAATCTTATAAATGAGTGTGGGGGAACTAAATATCCTGGGAATCCAATTAGGCAGGGCATATAATTAACTCAAAACTGCCAATAAGAAACAGTTTCTGTAAAAATGAGTATATCATTTGTAACATGTCTTTTGTACTTTTTTCACATTTTACGCTTAATGAAACTGAACATAACTATGGCAATACAGTCATGCGTGGCTTAACATCCATGTTCTGTGCACAGGATGTTATGTGACTTGGATGTTGTGCAAACACCTGGGTCTGCAGGGTACGGGGCTTCCAGAGGCACACGGGCAGGGGGCTACTGGGTGCACACGGTCAGGCAGCTCCTGCGGATGCCTCTGGTGAGCGCATGGCCTGTCCGCTCCTTGAAGGTCACAGTGGGGAGGCTCCAGCCACAGGTAGGGGCAGCAGGTAAGTGGTCTTGGCGACCCCACCCCAGGAAGGCCCCACCCCAGCTGGCCCTGAACCTCGATGTCTGCTGACGTTGGGTACTCGGGAGCAGGAGTGGGTGCCCACTCCCACCAGCAGCAGGGGTGCCTGTTCCCGCAGGTGGAAGCTGCAATGTGGGCTCCCTGCTGAGTTGGGCTGTGGGCACCCCCCGGAGGAAGCATGGGACCAGGGCCATATATGAGATCCAATGCTGCCCGAACTAACCTGTGGAGCGTGACTGTGTAAGAATAGAAAAGGGTAACAAAAACTTTGTGAGCCTAAAAATATTTTGCCAGCTTTATTTTTAAAAATTCTGAGGAGTTAATACACAATTCTGAATGTACAATAAATTTACATTCTCATTTGAAAGAAATGTTTCAAAAAAGTAAAGAGGCCCTTTCTCTTTATTATTGTTCTAGGACAGGACACGATGCTAAAGAAGCGGACATCTGAAATACAGACAGAACGGATTCCCAGGAGTGAATATTCCAACAGGTGTGCTGCATGTCAAGATTTTAGTCTATATCCGGGCTTATTTTGAAAAGGAACATCATCATGCCAAATCATGGCAAATGAAGATACGTTTTGAAGACAATAATTACAAACATAGCCAGGATACAAATGGCCATAAGCCACCAACACACACGCATTACAGTAAAAATGAAATAAGCATTCTTTCAAACTACCACATGGGGCTCTTTTGTGTACATGATCAAATAATTTCTCAATTAGTTTTCTCCACTAAATTGACTGACTGTTTTGGCCTCATGTCGCCAGAGCTATAGAACTAGATTAAAAATCAGCCTAAGCTGCCCGAGACCACCAGAAAGATTTCCATTACGACAGAAGATCTGAAGGTATGCAGAGACCAAGGACTCCAAATACATACAGTCTTTATTCTTCACCTGTTGAACAACTCAAAAGTCGGTGAGAGATCTAAAAGTTAGTTCATACCTTTGTCACTAAGTACAAAGTAGCCCACAGATTAAAGTTCAAACTTTAAAAGCAAGAAGTAAAAAGCTGTGGTTAGAATATTAACACATACTGTCACAACTTACTCTCAGGCAGGACTTCATCCTCTATGACAAGAAAAAAAAAATTTTTTTTTTTTTTTTTTATGACAAGGAAAGCATAAATGTTCCTTTGCTTCTCACTATCCTTTATTCCATTGATAGGTATTATTACTGCTTTTCCTTTCTAAGATAAGGTTGTTAACAAGAACTATAGGATTGCATACAGCTGGTATCCATTGGGTAGGTTACATCATTGTTTATGATGTTTACAGAAAAAAGGGAAATCAGTACAAAGAAATAGTTCAAAGTAATTAATGTATTGCAGTGTAGTAATTTCCACTTTCTACCTCCATTTAAATAAAATAAAGCCCAGTAATGCCAGCGTAAATCAGGGGGAACCACAGGGGAGCACAGTGAGGCAACGACATTAAAGCCAAACCAAAGCCCTTCTTCACCCAAGCTACTATTATTATTACTTGTGCAAAGCAAATATTCAGCCTCCAACCCTAAATCATTTCAATTCCTATTTCCAAGTATAATTTAATCTTTTTCAGCGACACTTGATGCTTACTTCATCACAGCATAATGACAGATTAAAAAGTTGTTGAATTAAATATTAAAGAGGACTTCAGGCAGTTCTGCATTTTTAAGGAATAACACAGATTGGGGATGAAATGAGAAGTCCAAATGCATATTTTATACCAAAAGGAAAGAATACATATATTTTTCCTTCAGGCCACCTACTTTGTAATAAAACACAGGGCAGGTTTTTATTTAGTGGATAAAAATGTGGAACAGTATTATAAGCTTCATATCACTATAATCTAAACACCATACAATGATGTCAAAGCTAATGATACCATGTAACAATATGATTTTTTTTTTGTATTTTATTTAAATATTTTTAATTGGGTTTTTGGAAGCATATTCATAATTTACCACTTTTGCATTCTGATTTTAAAAATTAACTTATTTGTGGAAATTTATCTGAGATAAAAATCTCACAGAAGATAGCATCAAAAGAAACCATATGTAAATGATTTTATGATAAAACTATTTTGAGTGGGTTAAAAAAAAAAATTAAGCCATACTAGTAAACACAGCTCCGATAAAAATGCTGATTTGAACTGCTAGGACTAATTTTGGAGGCTCCCGTTAGATTGAGGTAAAATTGAAGATGAAATGTATATAACAGTAGTTATATAATTTAACTCTTCAGTAGACTTGCAAGAGTGAAAATACAAATTTTGAATGGCTATACTTATTCTAGGGAGCCCTGGTGGTACAGTGGTTAAGCACTTGGCTGCTAATCGAAAGGTCAGTGGTTCCAACCCACCAGCTACTCCTAGGGAGAAAGATGTGGCAGTCTGCTTCCATAAAAATTACAGTCTCGGGAAGCCTACGTGGGCAGTTCTATTCTGTCCTATTGGGTCGCAGTCGGAATCAACATCAATGGGATACTTATTCCGATATATACAGATAAGGAAATACAAACACAGTTAAAATTCCAAGGACTCATGGATCACTACATTGGGTATACGTTAATTTTGTTGTTTTTTTAAAAAGAGGTTTTTTTTTTTTCCCCCTGAGGCTCAAAAGAAAACAAATTCTTGATTCATTATGAAGTCAAGTAATCTAATTGGGGTAAAAATGAACCTTGTGATCATTTTATTCCATTTGTGTAATTACAAACTGCAGTTTTTTTGTACATCACACATTTTCGTACAATGGTTACAAGTACTTTCTCCCCTGCTCTTTCTATTTCACTTATGTGCTACCAGTACTGTCTACCTATTTGATTGAACCACATGAAACTGCTATTTTTATAAATAAAAAATGATGAATATTGGCAATTTCAAATTTAACACTCATTTTAGAAAGTTACATCTTTATTACCACTTGAGAAGAGAAAAAGTCATCCACAATAACATGTTTTAAATAATAAAGATGTAACTTAAAAATATGTACTACGTAGAGGGATCAACATTTTTCTTATAGGCCAAGGAAGCAAATGATAATTGTCGGTGAAAATAAGTTTATTTTTGGAATAAATGTATAATATAAACGTCAGAAGTGAATACTGAACATTTGCAAGTAATACATCTTACCTAGTTCATACATTTAAAAGAAAGAAAGAAAAAGATAAGGTAGTAGGTTGGTTTCATCAGAAATTAGGACTTTGGCTGGGATAGCGCTCAACGTCATCATGGCTGGCAACTATGTATGGCCTTGAAAGGATGACCTATTTCCTTTTGGAAAAAATTTTCAGTGTGATAGCTCTTAGCTGAATGAGAAAGGGTTTACTCATAAAGTTCTGCACATATAATCTTTTAAGGTAAAGTACAAAATGTGAATGTGAAATTGCTTTGCAACTCTAAAAACAGAGCAAGCCTTTTAAAATTATAATTTTATTACTCTTTCCAAATCTCAGTGTTCTGTTGTTCTACTGGCATGGATACTGGCTTGTCACACCTTGCAAGCATGCGATTCTAAGTCCACATAATTAAATGTATAACCTACACTATCACTATTTTTGCTAATATTCTTTAAAAGTGAAAAAATAGAGAAAAGCATATTCGTCCTGCTTCCACCCCCATTCCCAACACTTCTTGACTAAGCAAGAGTCACTAGGAGATGGGAGAGAGAACAGTAATGAAAAGAGCAATTTTTCTAGGGTTTCCATATTTAAATCCCGGAAAGAGCAATAATCTTAATTTTCTGGAACACTTTCCATACAGTAATAACAAGGTAATAATTTCCCATCACCTAGAATATAGTAAGTGCTCAACAAATGTTTGTACAATTAGATTTCCTGTGGAATTCCCTATGGAATTCAGTCTCCCGTTGAAAATCACAGCCATTAAGTTAGGATGCTTCAGGGCCAATTACTGTGGGAAACCTCCCAGAAGTTTCACATTTATGGTGAGGGGTTAAAGTTATTTTTTATTAGCCATCATTCTTCCAGTGTGTCCCTGTTTTGTAGCAGGTTTGGAAATTTTTTCCTAACCGTCTAAAATGTTCACGTGGTGATTATGCCCTCCTCCACAGAAGATACCTGCGTCGGCAGCCGCCCAGATATTTGAAATCAGGTAAATCCAGCCTATGTGGTCACCCTATCTCAAATGAAGCTTCTGCTTTTTAGTTAAAAGGCACTAAATTTCGAACTCCGGTTCTCACAGCGGGTCTGAATGCCATTTGGTGCTGACCCGAGGGCGCCAGACCGGCTGCGGGCGATTGGGCGTGAGAGCACCTATTCCACTCGGCCGCGGCCGGAGCTCAACCGGCTACCACCAACCAAGCGCTGCCGGGGCCGCGACTCGCGCAGGGCGCCGCTGCTGGCAGCTCGCGGACGCCGCGCCACTCTGCACACCGCTCCCGGGGCGCGCCGGGGGGCGCGGGCGCGGGCGCGGGCAAGCGCTGGGCGCGCCCATTGTTCTCCAAGGCTCTCTCTGAGCGGCCGCCCGCGGGCCGGCGGGCAGTCCCGGCTCCCCCTCCAGTGGCCGCGCCAGGAGGCCCTGCTCCCCGCCGCGGCGCGCCCCCTCCCCTCCGGCTGACAGCGCGTTCTCACCGCCCTGACTGCATAATTAATGTAAATGGAGCAGCCTCCGTGTCATGTGCGGGCTCTCTGGGTTTACTTTTGTGCGACACTTACACAGGAACATTAACTAGAGAAAGCAGCATCACAACAGGGGTGGAAAATCAGCCTGTCAGGGACTCATTCCAAATGCCACAGGAAGCGGAGCGGCTTCAAGATTGTTTTATCAAGGTGATTGAGAACAAAAACTACTGAGGAAAGAAAATTCGGGCTTACACTGAGCTCCTACATATCCATTATTTATCTCTCTAGAATCTTTAGGAACGAGATTTCCTACACATGTTTATGCATAACTAAGGACTTGAGGACAGGGGTGAGGTTACTGCGTGTGTGCACGGTCAGAAGACCCATGGCTCGGCCCGTGCGTGTGCAGATGACCTCGGACAACCCACAGCCAGGGAGGAAAAGACCAAGAGACCCACCTCTGCACGGGTCAGTGAGTTACTCCGAGAAACCACCGGTAATCGTGGGCGACCTCACATTTAACTGAAATTAAGGCAGACGTCCTTGGGGATGCTAAAGAGCCCTTCAGTAAGGTGAAAGTAAATGTAAAACGTGCGCGATTTATATAACTATTATTCCATCTCCAATCTCAAACCATGTTAAGGAAATTTTGGTATGTGGTCGCTGTTTTTCTTTGCATAACCTGCCGTGAGAGAAACTACTTCAAAGTCAAAATAAACAGTAAACTTGCAAAGAACATTTTACACTTCTCCCTCCCCTCCCCGCCAAAAAAAGTAAACCTCTTGAAATAACCTTTACTTAATATTCATAATATTCCAAAACATTCCATATTGGATGTGTCCCCTTTTCCAAAGGAACTGAGAAACTGACTTCCCAAACCTGCATGGAGCCTGACTTAAATTAGAACCTAAGCCTGCTATATTTTTTAAACTACTATTTTGGTCTGCCATTAAACGATAAAAAAAAAAACAAGAATTTATGTCTAAAGTGTATGTGTTTAGTTACTTCAATTCATTTAGATTTAAAGAATTAAAGAATAGATTTATGAACAAATTAATAATTAGCTGCATTCTAAATGATCAATTTCAAACTTTCCTAGTATTTAGATTTTACACAATTTAGGGGAGAAATGAAGTATATTAGAAAACAAACACAAAATACTGTGTTGCAAATTTTCACTCTGAAGTGTGTTAGATGTTTTTAAAAAAAAGATCCAATCTTTTGCCTCTGAAATAATGCCACCACGTGAGAGTATTTGTTTCAGGAAAAGCAAGTGCACCACCTCTCCTCTCATATAACAGAGTGACTTAATCCTGAGTGTACTGGAAGAATTCCTCCACACAGAGGTCAATTGTAGGCCATAGACTCACCTTACACATATTTGCCTATTAAATGCTTGAGAACTAAATCCACCTGTATGTCTTTATGGGTTTAATTAAGTATATGTACAATAACTAGAAAGAATACCTTTAACAATTCAATACACTACACCACAGAAGATATCAAAATGATAAAAAACGAACATGCCGATCAAAAGGTTTACTTTAGAGAGGAAGCAGCCCATCAGAACATTATTACAAATTAAAGGTATTATATTCAAGTCATTTTTAATCTCCTAAAAATGAATAACCCTTCTCTTGCCCATTAAGTCATTTCTCCATAGAGGTAACATTTCTTTTATGTTGAAATGTACACATTCCTTCATCATGCTTTAGTTCTTTTACTAGAAGTGATAGAGGTCTATTCCTCCACATTCTCACCAAGTCTAAGCTCCTCTTTCTTCACATATTTAAGTAAAAGTTCCTGTATTTAAAAACGAAAACTCACAAACTGACTATGCACAGTAACCTATCTTCCAAATCTTATTTAACGGCACTAAAATTCTTATCGGCATTCTGTAGTTAATAATTTCTGTATTAACAACTGCTGCTTTATGTCTAGCCACTACACATGGAAAATATAAGATAAATTTACTCTAATTTTCTAACAATAACTAAATTAACCTTCAAATTCTGGAACTTATTTTTTATTTTAAGAACTTAAAAATACGTATTAAAATATGAATTATGATCTGTTTTTAAAAGGACATCAAATTTAGGATCAGTAAACTATAAACAGAAAAGTCCCTTGTGACACTGGTGTGAAGCCTGCAGCTCACTGATTTTGTTCTTGATAGGATGCTATTAAACTGCTGAACGTGCTGACCTCGTGAGCAAAAGCAGAATTGTGCATATGCAACGTAAAGTTAAAACACAGCTTCAAAATGACTGTTTAAAACTGCAGGCTACGAAACCTTCAAATACAGACAAGCATTCCATAGTTTACTTAAAATTGGCAACCACAATTTAACAAGCTATTCTAACAAATGATTAGCATAGCATGTGCGTTTCTTTAGCCATCAATTATGACACAGAGTAATGCAGGGCACAACTTAAGTGTCAAATTACAATATGCTATACAAAACCACTTTGCAACACAGCTTTCTGTTTGCTTAGCAATTACTACAGAGCACACTGCTTTTCATGAAAGGAATTGGTCAGAACTGTTTATAAGAATTACCACAAATGTTTATATACTCATAAAGAATTAGTTGACAATTTCATAAAATTTCTCTTTAACCTTTAAGAAAATGGCTGGTTAATCTTGTATTGGTTTAAAACTGTGCATACAACCTAAACAGTCTGGGTCTTTTTATTTTTTAAATAAGACTCATTCATGATATATGACAAAAGTAGAACAGTATTTTTTCAAAACCAAAGTATGAAAAATCTTTTCAGTAATTTGTCTACTACTAATTTAAAACTTTTAATATCTGAACTGCTGGTATAGTGAAAATTAGTGAAATCTGTATCATTCTGAAGGTAGAGCAATAAGTCTCTTTATAATTCTCAATAAGAAAACAAACAGGAATCTGAATCCAAAATAAACATGTAGAATTTCAGAAATGTGATTCAGGTTGTAATTTTCACACAGCAGTCACTGTTTCTTTCAAATACTTGATCTATCAGTGGTGAAAAGGAGTAAAGGTTATCTGTCTTAATTGTAGGATCATCCATTAATTCATAAAACTCTTATGTGAATAAATACTTAATGAGAAGAGGGAAAAAATACACAAAACAGTTTTTATGCTTTTTTCCATTCTACTGCTGTCCTTTTTCCTGCATTTGCCTAAAGGCTCTCAGTAAATTACACTCCCAGTAAATGACTGTAATTTACCCGTTGAATTCCCTTGTTCAGGAAAAGCACAAAAACACATTCCAGCATTTCCACAGCTCAAATTTACCATTCGGGATGTCAAGAACAATCCATGGGCAGTAATTTGAAACTGTTTGAACCTTCAAATGAGGGAAATTAGAAATGTTTTGAGAGCTAAGATTTTCAGTGAGGAGATAAAAACCTGATAAAAATCTCTAACTGTTCAGTTCCTTTCTTCCCCCTCCCATATTAGAGGCAGAGGCCTAAATAAACCATTCCATACTGGGTTTTGAGATAGTACTATAGAATAAGCCAAACCACCCAACCCAGTGCCGTCGAGTTGATTCTGACTCATAGCGACCCTATAGAATATACTGTTAAAAATAGAAGTCAAATTTACATTTACTAGGTTAATTTTTTTTACATAATACATACTACATTAATGTCATGCTTAATGTTAAACACATAGATCCTGTGACCTTTTCTATCACAACTGTGTCTCCCCTTGCACTTGAAATGTGAGCCACCACTCAAATTAACTTCTTCCAGTACAACTTATATGAGCAAAGTTATAGATTCAGGGCCCCAAGGATACCCACCATTCACTGTTAAAAAACAAAGACGTTCTATTCAGTTATATTTCAGTACAGAGAAATCCCACATACAAAGAAATGTAAACATTTACATAAGTTAAAGTTGAATTGTACCACATAAAAATTTAATATCTAACACCGGCCAACATATAGAATAAACCAGCATAATCCCCTACGTAAATACTTCCTTACCACTGTAAGACACACTCTAGAGTTAAGAACATTCAATAACCAAAACAGCCTATTTCACTCTGTCTGAAGGCAGGTTTTCATATGGCAAAATGGTTATAAATCCTCATTATCCTAAATAAAATTACAGCACTTTAAACATTTCCAGAGAGAACATTCTCTCTTCTAAACAACTACCTTAGCGAGTAATAGGAAGCAATATGGTTGCACTTGTGTCACAGTTGGAAGCCTTTTTAAACTGTCGCCCTGCTAGCAAACCGATTCTACATATTAAAATAAATGTGTTGCTTATTTCAAGAGGAAAAATCATTTGTAAAATCAAGACCATTATTAGGATATTGTGACTTACTTCCTCTTTAAAGTGAACCAGAAGTACAGACAGCAATAATCTTTACATGGTTACATAACTTCACTATCGGTCTGGTCTTAGAAGAAAAGGTATTCTTGAAAGATGAGGCTTTCCATATTTAAAATTCAATAACCAAAACAGCCTATTGCCCGAAATATTTTTGATCACAAATTATATAAGAAAAAGACCTAAATTTTCTTTTTAGTATAAAAGGTAAAGCCTTTACAAATATCTCCAACTAAGTTACATAAAAGTATCATGTGTGTATTTTTATCTAATTGAGACTATATGACAAGTGCATTCTTTTCCCAATAGTACCCTGCTATTTTAACAGCTATATAATGACTGTAACAGATTTGTGGTTTAGATAAACTTAATATCAGACCTAAGCTGGATATGTGGGCCCAACTTCCTGTTGTACCTTGAAGTTCAAAGAAAAAAACCAATGATAAGTATCACCTTCAGTGGGCAAACGGATCGGTATGCTTTTCTAATACTTAATTCTGTATTTAATTGTGAAAAATATACTAGTAGTATATGGAGCCCTGGTGGTGAAATGGCTAAGGGCTCGGCGGCTAACCAGAAAGACCAGCAGTTCAAACCCACCAGTGGCTCCATGGGATAGAAGACTTGGCTATTTTGCTCCCATAAAGATTACAGCCTGGAAAACCCGATGGAGCAGTTCTACAGGGTTGCTGTGAGTCGGAATTGACTTGATGGCACACAACAACAACAGTAATACAACGTCTTTACATGCTCATTATCTAGGTATACAAGGGCCATACGATTTTTAAATTTCACACAGATGACTGAAGAAGTTATATGTACTGAAATAAGGAACCACAAACATCTCTTACCAACAATTTGCTGGTGAATGCTGCTCTCTATTGAATGTTTGCATTGCTTGTTTTAAAAACATTCCTTGTAGATTCTTAAACATTATTTTTGTTAGCATTTAATGTCAATGATTTAAAATTTCTATAATGTCAGCTTTTCTTAACATTTGCAATGTGTATTCATTCAATTCAAAGACTATTTCCTGCACACTGTGTACCACCATGCTTAACTGGGAAAGGCAACTAGTAATAAAGTAATTAACTCCTCAACCAAGACACTATATGTTCTGCTGTTGTTCTTGATTGAAATTTTCTCAGTTAATTTCTAGACAATTACATAATTTATTTCATAATTGCAAACCTGGATGAATTGTTTCTACAAGTTGCGTCATGGTGCATGCCAATAGAACCTATAAATGCATAAAAGCTCCTGTTTCTAATGTCACTGTTACCAAGCCAAAAACAATTATACTCATTTGAGTTATGGCAACCAATAAACTTAGATAATCACCATATGCAACACAACATTTTGGCACTTGAACTTAAAACTCTTGTAGACAACTATAGATTGCTTCTAATGCAGAGCACTCTTGTCCTACCCAAGGCTGCCAATAGAAATGCCAAAGCTGCTGAATACTGCGCATCCTAGTAGTGCTGTCAGTAAATGGCACATTCACACAGCCCCCAATCCTCTCTTCCCAGGCATGGTCTTCTCCAGCTGCAGCTTAATTTCCTGTGACTTGCCTAATTACTGTAATTAAGGATTAATTGCCATTAATTATTCACACATAAGCTCATCGCAAATCATGGGGTAAATGTCTTATGAAAGCTGCCATACAAGCCATGTATAAACACACTGGGATGCTTCAGGCAGGCGAATCTATCACTCAGCCCTCAAGCAAATCTCTGTGCTTCTCTTACAAAAACAGCTATAACTCTCAGAAACTCGACAGTCTTTTCAGGTAAGCATTAGGTTACAAAGCATGTTTTCCTGTGGAAGCCACAACGGTTTTATTAGTACTATAAATGCTGTTTTATCTTTCCAACTGCTATTTTTATGTTTCCATTTTTATTCTACAGTGCTCAGTTTAGGACAACCACTTGCTTCAAGGAGGAATGTCTGCAGTTGTTAGTTTCCCCTATCACGGTTTGAAATAGTTCCATGTGGTTTACAACATATGACCATGCAACTGGGATCAGCATGCTAACCAAAAAACCAAAAACCAAACCTGCTGCTATTGAGTAGATTCTTACTCACAGTGACCCTACAGGACAGAGTAGAACTGCCCCATAGAGTTTTCAAGGAGCACCTGGTGAATTCGAACTGCCAACCTTTTGGTGAACAGTGTAGCACTTAACCACTAGACCACCAGGGTTTCCTGCATGCTCACCATTCCACAAAAAAGGAAAGGAAAAAAAATCATTTGAAAATCAAATGATCAGCATTTGATTTTCAAAATTCACAATTTCTTTCCTTGGTGTAAGCCATAAAAAAAAAAAAAAAAAAGCCATAGCACATATTTAATCACTGCTAGGGTGGTTCTTTTTTTTTTTTTTTTTAGGGTGGTTCCTTATAAGGTAGGCAACCAGCTCGATACATACATTGACAAGAACGATTGAAAAAGGCAGGAAAACAAAATAGTCTCACACGAATTATCCTTGTATTAGTTTGGTTCCCTGTTTTCATGACAGCATCTGGTATTTTCACAACTACAAAATATAGACATTATATAAAATCATTCCTTTTTCCAAACTAGAAAAGAAATCATTTCTTCCAAGTATTTCTAATAGACCTTGAGCTGATAGGGGAACTTCAGAATCCCTTAGCCTAGAAATTCATACACCAACACTTCCTTGTAATTATTTAAATTTCTCATGTTTGAATAGTTTAAAACAGAAGAATTCATTTTAACACCAAAGTAAAAGACGGTATGTCCCTTAACACATAGTTAAAAGACCTAAACTATATCAACACTACATATTATCACTGCCCTAGGAAATTTAGGTCTAAGTAGGCAGAATGTTGTTCTAATTGTTAGCTTCTTTTGCAGCAAATTAATGCATGAAACATTTTCATTTCAGTACATGTTTGTGTGTCTGAGTTAAACATTTATGTTAATGGACCTTCTGGCAGATTTCTAATGCTTCAAGGACTCCTCTAAAAGAGCGACTTTTCAAATACATCATTTAAGAGTTCATTTCTCATTGTCTGAAGTACCTGAAATAGGGATATATAACAACTAAAATAGTTCCACAGTTTTAAAGTCCACATTTAAAACCTACTGCTTGAATAACTACAGATCATATATCTACATTCAAACAAATACCAATTAAGAACCACTGGATGTTCAAAAAAAAAAACTATATATTATCTTCTGTCTAGTATCTAATGACAACATATATTCAAATCACAATTTAACTAAGCCTTAAAAGAAAAAAAAAAATCATTCTTTGGTTCCACAAGATTTCTGTAGTGATCGCAAGAGTGTGTTTCCAATACCCTCCAGAATTTTTTCTTTACAAATATCCAGCCACACACTTGAAGAACAGAACCAATGTCAGGGACCAGAGAGCTGAGGATGCAGCCCAGGTCTTGAATATTAACTTCACTTATCCTCTCTCAAGCAATGAGAAATGCAAAAATCCTGATAACATGCCTTATATGAGACATAAGTCTTTTTCTATAATACTGTTCTATAAAACTAGAATAATGCTTATAAAGTCTTAAATTCCTTAACTGCTGAATTACATATGTAATCCAAAACTGTGCATATGGATTTTAGTAAATATTTGATCGTGACAATGGTTCCTCCCAAATCCATTTGGACCACCCCTCTCCCCAAAGTATTCAAGTAGGAGATTATTAAGAATTTATACTTCTGGACTCGTGCATTCCTATTGAAATGAGAACTGCTATATATTTAAATAATAATTTGAAAACACACTACAAGGAAATTCACAAAAATTAATTTTGGTAGAAATATATAATTATACGCCAGTGATAATGATATAAAATTGAATTAAACTGTTCTGTTATTGTTATTTTTTTTGATTTACCTAAAGTTCAATAGTTTAACTTAGCTGTCATTTCACCAACTGATTCCTACACCCCTGTCCTGGAATCAGCAGCCAGTGACACGGAGAGCTGTTAAAATCTACCATCCCAACACACAGCTTTACCATCAATGTCATCTAATTGATACTTCCCTATTTTTGTCACCTTGCCTTGATGCCAGCTGCCAAGCTCTGCTATGTCACTTTCCATTTATGGACTCCCAAGTCCCTTGATCTGGCTAATTAGAGTTTATGTGTTAATTGGAGTAAATACAAAGATGGGAGTCACAGGCACAAATTTCAAAGCACAGTCATAAATTGAAGAGCTGATAAGCAGAGAGAAGATGCCTTCGTGGAACAAGTGTCAAGTTTATTTTATCACTGGAAAGACCCAGAATTCTCTGACAAAATGACATCCTGAGTTTTTGAAAAGACTTAATGAGAAGATCAACTAACACATTAAGAATCTTACTCTATAGCAGAAAAATACAGAATACAATTAAATTCAGTTCAAGACAGCATAGCTCTCTTTTGAAAATTCCTGGAACTGTTTTATTCAGTAAGACAGTTTCTCGTTTCTACGTTATTTCACAGAGAAACGCACACCTTGCTTTTAATTTCTAGTAAGAAAAATCTAAAAGAAAATTCAGTATTTTGAAGACCACGTGATATGATTTAAGTGAGAAGGTGATATTTTCATTAATATTTTGGATATATTAATACTTTTGCTGCTACAACTGTTTGATTTAGAAATAATTGCCACAAATGACAACAAAAAGATTTTCTGAATACCCTGCAGAGATTCAAGACACTATATTTCAGATACATACCTTAAATGTCGGAAACCCTGGTGGTGTAGTGGTTAACTGCTAAGGCTGCTAACCAAGAGGTCAGCCGTTCGAATCCGCCAGGCGCTCCTTGGAAACTCTATGGGGCAGTTCTACTCTGTCCTATAGGGTCGTTATGAGTCGGAATCCTTGGAAACTCTATGGGGCAGTTCTACTCTGTCCTATAGGGTTGCTATGAGTCGAAATCAACTCGACGGCAGTGGGTGGATACCTTAAATGTCATTTAAGACTAAAATGAATTTAGAAGGAGTATGCATGATTTCTCTATGATCATAGAGTGTGTTCTTAACACCCTCCAGAACCTTCTTTACAAAAACATTACTGTCAGTTGGAGATGTTGCTTTTTCTAACACCTGGTAGGGAGGAGCAAAGTCAGATAATTAATACGAAAAAAAACTGAAAAGGCTGGTCAAGTCTTTCTTTGCCTTTTGGCTTTTACAAAAAAATGTTTCATACCTGATCAATCACATTTAGTTGACAAAAATGTAATGGGAAGACTACTGCGCCTGTTACAACTGCTGTATCTGTTACAACTATCTATAATTAGTCAATAATAACAATAACAACAACTACTACTATTATTACCATTTATATAGCACTTTAAGCTTGCAAAGAGCTTTTACGTGTATTACCTGTAGTTAAGGTAACTAACAGAAGATAGCTAGCATGTAAAGCATACATACCTAAAAATTTTTCAGAGAAAGTACTCAAATTGTTTATAATTCTATCTTCTAAAAGCATCCATGTAATAATAAAGATACTAAAAAAAAAAAATTAATAACTACTGTTATTCTCAAATGACCTCTCCTTCCTTTTTCTTCACGTCCTTAGTAATCAATAGAATATGGTATTCCTTATTCTATTAGTTTAAAATAACTTAAGTTCTACAGTTTGAAGATGTTCCTTAGGTCAACTTCATGCTTCTGTTTCAGGATTCTAGCTTCCTGTAGTATTCTGAACTCACTTGCCACAAACCTGAAATTAACCAATTCTTCTGGTAAACAGAAAAGACATCAGAATAAATAAAAGAGCCTTTTATGAACAATAATATTAAAAGCAGACCTTAGGTATTTGTGATCAATTCTTATTAGGAATAGAATATACTTGCAAAAGCAATATTGTCTAAAAAACATTTTGATAGTAGTGCTTAAGATTTCTGAAATACGTGATATACATGAATAAATTTTATTCAACTTTTTTCCTGAAAAAAAAGTCTGCTTACTTCTAGTGATTACATCAATTCAAGGAAAATATTTTAAATTCCTACATAAGAAGTTAAGCTTACATAAAAAATCTGAGACATTATATAGTGTTATCAGCTTTATATAACTTTTTAAAAATAAAACTATCCTGTAACTTAGTGTGAGGTTTTAACTGAAAACAACCAAGCTAATTTCTACAAATTAACAGATGTCCATGAGAAACAGTAAGAAACAAAGAAATGCATATGTGAACATCATCAGCATCCAAATGAGTTTATTGTAGGACTCTTTAAAGCACATCTGATCTTGGCTCCAGCCTGTAGTCTACCTTTCAACTTGCAAATGACAGTGTCACCAAACACTGTCCTTCCATCAATCAAGCTGGGTCATGAATATACAAAAGGCAGCAGAGAGGCTGGCTACCTCCTGCAGTTCAACTTGGCCTAATTATCTAGGCCTTTCTTTTGGTTACAGTCTGAAGGGTATACACTCAGTCAGCTGCTGGGCAGCCGGAGGCCTAATCAAGAGAGGTTATGCATACTGACCCTTATATGGACATCCAATGCAAGTTAAATGTGAGCACCAAATGTCATCTTTCTTATTCATCATTATGAAATTTCCCTCCCCTTTAGAAATACCAATCTGCTGCCATTTTCAGACACTCCTCTTACCCCCCTCCAAGCTGTCATTTCACTGCGCTTGCTGCCAGTTGAGTGAATTAGCATTCTAACTGATGTGCTGCTCTTCTCAGACAAATCCTTGAGCTGCGTTAACTAATGACTTCTCTCCAGAAAAGGGAACTGATAGTCAACCATTGATAAAAGAGATTCCATTTCCACAAATCACAAACAATTTGCCATAATGGAGGCAAAATCAGTAAAGAATTACTATGGTTGTCCACTTTCCCTTATGTTTTTCTCTCACTCCACTACCAAGAAACAGCCATCACCACTGAATGGAATATAAAGTTGCTACCCAGTCAACTACAGTTGGGTATAATGGTGAACTCAAGGCAAGACAACTGATTAACTAAAGCACTTGCGGGTCAGAAAAGAGGCAAATAATAAAGAGTCATTCTTACATTTAGTCAAACTGAGAGTGAGTCTGGTAAGACAATATACTGCCCCAGTGTCCAGCTCCATTTCATGCACATGATAGGTGTTCAACATCTGTTGTTACTGATGATGATAATGTTAACAATGATGATGTTGTTGTCGTTAGTTGCCACTGAGTCAATTTTGATCCACGGCAACCCCATATGTGCAGAGTAGAACTGCTCCATAGGGTTTTCAAGGCTATTGCCTTTCTGAAGCACACCGCCAGGCCTGGGTGGGTTCAAACCACCAACTTTCAGCTAGCAGATGAGCACTTAACTGCTTGCGCCACCCAGGGACTCCTTAACAATGATGATACAGAACATCGAATGTATGCAGTTAAGGCCACAACTAAGACTACGATGTGGAAATGGAGATATATGCCCAGATTGTGGAAATGTTATGAAGCATGACGTGTAAAGTGGAAATAAGATGGCAATAAAATAAAATTCCATTTTTAAAGCAGGAAAACTATAAAAGATAAAATACATTAGTAAAGAGAAAACTAAGGAGAGACTTTATAAAAGATTACCCTTATATATAACTTCTTTATGTTTCTAAACATTTACATAGCTCTTGATATACACACTATCACGGGGTGAATTGTGTCCCCCCAAAATATGTGTAAACTTGGTTAGGCCATGATTTCCAGTATTGTGTGGTTGTCCTCTATTTTGCGATTGTAATTTTATGTTAAAAAAGGATTAGGGTGAGATTGTAACACCTTTACTAAGGTCACCTTCCTGATCCAATGTAAAGGGAGTTCCTCTGGAGTGTGGCCTGTACCACCTTTTATCTTACAAGAGGTAAAAGGAAAGAGAAGAAGGCAGATGGGGGTGCCTCATACCATCAAGAACCTAGTGCTGGGAGCAGGGCGCGTCCTTTGGACCTGGGGTTCCTGTGCAGAGAAGCTCCTAGTCCAGAGGAAAACTGATGACAAAAGGCCTTCCACCAGAGCAGACAGAGAAAGCCTTCCCCTGGAGCTGACCCCCCTGAATTTGGACTTCCAGCCTACTAGACTGTGAGAGAATAAATTTCTCTTCATTGAAGCTATCTGCTTGTGGTGTTTCTGTTATAGCAGCACCAGCTGACTAACAACACACACCAAAGAGCTAATGCCATCTGGCATGGCAAAAGAAACTACAATGACTAGAAAATTAGCAATTCTGCAGGTCTTAGAAGAAGCACTGGAAAGCCATATTCAGCTGAAATTGCAATCCTACCTAAAACAAGTGAAGTGGGAATCTGGGAAAAGGATACTTTAGGATGAGAAAATAATCCTTCATGGCTAATATGGAAGGTTAAATTACTACAGTACTCGGATTTATTGGTTTATAAAGTCAATGTGCACTTATTCAACAAAAGTTTATTAAGACTCTTCCATATGCCAATCACGTGAGACTTGTGTTCAAGTCTCTGGGGGACAGAGAGACATTGTTCCTGTCCTCAACGCTTTTATAATTTTACTAGAAAGACAGATATGCACATACAACGAATAAAATAACACAAAACTTAAATATAGTGCATATGCAATACGGACGAGAAAATATTGTTGTATTCTTTAATTATATTTCTCAAATAATTGTTGTTGTTGTTGTGACCTCATGTGACAGCGTAGAACTCCCATAGGGTTCTCTAGGCTGTTTTTTAATCTTTACGGGAACAGATCGACAGGTCTTTTCTCCCACAGAGCCTCTAGGTGGGTTTGAACTGCCAACTTCTAAGTTAACAGCCAGGTGCTTAACTGTTGCACCACCAGGGCTTCTTAACAAATGACTACTATTGTTAAGTAATAATAAGTCGTACATAAGTAAAAGCCAGGTGAATGGTACAGGGAATAAGTTTTATGATTCAGAGAAGGGAGGTATTCTAAGGGAGCTACAAAACATACTGATTAAGGAAAGCTATGAAACATGGCCTACCCTGAAAGATGGGCATAGTACAAAAAAAGGTACGGGGAAAATATTTTTTTATTGGAAATAAATATTAAACCATGAAGCAGAAATTAAGCAAGTGTCCTTGAAGAAAGTAAGTAGGCCAATTTGAGTGGGACCGAAGGTTCATGTAGAGTAGCAGAAGCTAAGCTTTCTTTGAGTTTTTAAAATGGATTATGCTTTTCTTCAAAATCTTACACTTTTCCTTAAAAAAAACTAAAACAAACAAAAACTTGTTCTAAGCTCATCTTCCTAGCTCATTTGAACTTACTCTTATCGGGTATATTGTTGCACCTTATTCATCACTCTTATCATCAGCACCTAACACAGTCCCTGGCATATAGAGAGTACTCAATAAATGGCAGTTGAATGGATAAAAGAATAAAGCTCCAACTTACAAACAGCCAAGATTTCCATGCTAGAGAGTATGAACTTTACCCTACAGGTAATGGGAACAATTAAAGGTTTGAGTAACAACATATACGCAGTATTGTAGGAAACTGTATTAGAGATACACTCTGGCTCTGGTAGTAGACTGTCAAAAAGATTGAACCAACAACTAGAACCAAAGGTTCCAGTTAAGAGGAAATCAGAATAATCTAGGCAAAAGATGATGAGGACCCCGAGAATGGAAAGGGAAGGATGGATGTAAGGAATGTCTTTTAAAAGGACCAAAAGATCTGCCTTTAACTTGAGGTATAACACGCGTATACCAAACTGAAGTTCGAAATGTCTTTAGATCCAATCCTTCCAGTAAATACTTGACCTTTCTACCGAGTCTCTAACCTGGCTACTGCTTGTATAAGAGTTCTCACTACCTCCCAAAACATCCCTCTCATTGTGTAGATAGTGGTATTAGTTAGTCTTTACTCTGGATCAGCTAAAACCTTTTTTCTGAAACTCCGTAAGTTTAATTCTGTTCAGTGTAAGCACAAAAAGTGAGACTCCCTTTTCACTATATAATAACCTTTCAAATAGTTGATGACTGTGAGTTGATTCCATCCCCACTAAAATCTTCCTTGATAGGGACAAACCCTGGAGCCCCTAAATGACGCAAACAGTTAAGCATTCAACTACTAACCAGAAGGTGGGTGGTTAGAACCTACCCAGAGGCATCTCAGAAGAAAGACCCGATTATCTGCTTCTGAGGGGCCACATTTTTGAAAACTCTATGGAGCAGTTCTAATCTGCAACACATGGGGTCACCATAAGTCAGAATTGACTCGATGGCAACTGTTTTATTAGAGAGAAACCATACACCATATCCCTTAAGATATGGTTACATATCCCTGCACCATTCCTATACTTGCAAGTCTTCTATGGGCACACCACTTTAAAAATCTCTCTTGAAATATACAGCCCAAGAGCTCAACATAATGCTTCCAGAACTGGTGACAATAAAATAGGATTATTACCCCTTTTCCCTTGTTTAGAAAATATATTTAATGAAACACCCAGAAATAAGCACAATACTTAAGAATTTAGATCAAAACGAGAATATTACTTCCTCTTGGGAAGGCCCTGCAGTTATAAAAAAAAAAAAAAAATACTAAGTGAAAATTACCAAACTTTGAAAGACACATCATATCACTGTCTCATTTAAGCTTAGCATCATCTGAATCTCCTTTGTGTCTGTATGTGCGTTGGTGTCATACCAAATCTGAACTAATTTTAATAATTATTTACCAACTGTTACCCAAATGCCAAACTTTTTCTTTCAAATCTATCTTTGTACTTGCTCTCTTAAGCACCCTTCCCCTTTCCTATCCAGGTATCCCACCTGAGAACTCAAAACAATCCTTATTTGCAAAGCTGTTCATTATAGCTTTATTGATAATAATGAAAAGCTAAAGACAACTGAAATGCCCCCAGAATATGTAACTGTTAAGAAAGTCATAATATAATCAATAAAATATAGTCAATAAATTTTTTATAAAGAACTGCTAACATGGAAAGTGCTTATGTTGTAGTACCAAGTGAGAAAAACCCACAAATTTATAAAAATAAGTGGTCTCAATTATAAAACAAAAATATACATTAAAAAAAAGGAGACTGCGAAGAATGTAAATTGGTAAGTTATTCTTCGAGGGGCAATTTTACAGTATCTATTACAAATGAAAATGTGTACACATTATAACCTAGGAGTTCCATCTATCCTAGAGAAATTCTCGTACATGGGCCAGGGAGACATACATGGGTCTTAGTCATAGCCAAAAGCAGAAGTCTCCTGTTACTTGCTTTTTAAAATCAGTATATATTTTTGAGATTCATCTACATTAATTCATGACTGCGTAATATTCACCTGAACAAATGTGAAACTTTATTTATCCATTGAGCAATTGATGGACTTTGAGACACTTTTTTCCGCCCATTATAAACAAAACGGCTATGGACATTCAAATACATGTACCTATATTACATGTGCAAGCTTGCCCCTCAGATATACACCTAGGAACGGAACTTCTAGTTTATAGGGTATAAACTTCATCTTCAACTTTTCTAGATATTGCCATATTATTTTCCAATAGTTGTACCAATTTCTATTTCTACCAGCAGTATATGAGAGTTCCTGTTGTTCCACATTCTTGCCAGACTTAGAATTTTAAATTGAGACTCATTTTCTGAGTTCTATCTTAATGAACGTCCCATGTGCACTGCAGAAGAATGCGTATTCTGCAGTTATTAACCCCTTGCCGTCAAGTCAATTCTGACTCATAGCAACCCTACAGGACAGAGCAGAACTGCCCCATAGGGTTTCCAAGGAGAGGCTGGTGGATTTGAACAACCGACCTTTTGGTTAGCAGCCACAACTCTTAACCACTGCACCACTAGGGCTCCATTAGGTAAAATGTCAATTAGCTCAAGTTGATAGTGTTGTTCAAGTTTTCTTTATCCTTACTGATATTTCTAATGATAACATAACCTTGAAATAATGACATAAACTGAGCTTGGTCTTAATATATTATAGTTCTGTGCATTGTTGGAATCGGTTTGCCAATATTGTGTTTAAAAATTTTTCATCTATCTTTATGAGACTGGCCTGTCATTTTCCTTTCTTGTATTGGTTCTGGTCTGTTTCAATATCACAGTTAGATTAAAACCAAAATCAAACCCACCACTGTCAAGTCTAACTCATAGCGATCCTGTAGGACAGAGCAGCACTGCCCCGTAGGGTTTTCAAGGCCGTAAATCTTTACAGAAGCCGACTACCACATCCTCCTCCCACGGAGCTGCTGGTGGGTTCAAACCGCTGACCTTTCGATTAGCAGTCATCAGCTTAACCACTGCACCGCCAGGCGCCTTACAGTTAGATTAGTATTATATAATTAGTTGAGGCCCATTACCTCATTAACATTTTTGACAAGAATATATAATTTGTGTAAGGTTGAAATTATCCTTTCCTTGGATATTTAGAACTCAGTTGTAAAACCCTCTGGTTCTGGTATTTTCTTGAAGACAAGATTTTTTTAACTACTGATTGGTTCTGTTATTTTCTTTATGGCAAGATTTTTAACTACTGGCTCTATTTAAAGATCATGAGAACATGTATATTTTCTACATCTTCTTGAGTTAGCTTTAGTAATTTGTATTTTTCTACGAATATTCCATTTCACTAAGGTGTTAAATTTATTGACAAAGTGTTCATAATACCCTCTTTTTAAGAAAATCTCTGCTTCATCTGTTCTACCCCCTTTTTCAAGTTCCGTGTTATTTGGACTCTTCTCTCCCTGTCCCTTTTCCCCTCCTCCCTTCTTTGTTTTTTTTTCTGTGTATGTGGGGTGGCGGGGGGGGGGGGTGCAGTTTGCTTTTGACCAATCTTTGCCAGAGGTTTGTCAAATTTATTAGTTTCCAAAGTACAAAGTTTGGATTTCTTGATACTTTCCCTTATATTGTGTGTTCTATTTCATTACTCTTTTTCCAACTTTTATTATTTCCTTTTTTCTACTTTTCTTGGGATTACCCAGCTGTTCTTCTATTAACTTAAGTGATTTTTATAATCTTTTAAAATATAAAGCAGTAAAGTCTATAAAATTAACAAAGTTTTAGTTATACTTCATAAGTTTTAATAGAAATACTTTATCATTTTAAATCAGTTTAAAATATTTCATAATTTCCCCTACAATTATTCTTTGACTCAAGAACAATTTAGAAATGTTTTTAAATTTCCAGATGTTATATAAGTTAATCTTACTGTTATTTTTTAGTTCTCTTTTATTGGTTTCTAACTACTTGCGTTATGGTAACAGGATACAATACATGTGATGCTGATTCTTTCCAACTTGTTGAAGCTTGATTCATGGTCAAGTTGTTTTTTTTTTTAATTTCCCATGGATGTTTGAAAAGTGTGTATTGTACAGTTGCTGGTGATACATTCTATCGATGTCTACTAAGTCAAGTCTGTTAACTGTATTATTAACATTTCCTATCTCATTAAAGAGCTCTTATTTCTGTTTGTGCTATCATTTCTTGATGTTGTTGGCTCTAATGTAACTCATGGGGACTTCATGTACAACAGAACGAAACGTTACCTGGTCCTGTGCCATCTTAATGACCATCTGGTAAGTCTCAGCCCATAATTGAGACTACTGTGTTAATTCATCTCTTTGAGGGTTTCCTTCATTTTCACTGGCCCTCTGCTTTACCAAACATGATGTCTTTTACCAGCAATTGGTCTTTCCCATTGATGTGCCCAAAGTAAGCGAGTTGAAGCCTCACCATCCTCGCTTCTAAGGAGTATTCTGGTTGTACTTCTTCTAAGACTGACTTATTCATTCTTGTGACAGTCCATGGTATATTCAATATTCTTTGTCGACACCACGGTTTGAATGCATCAATTCTTCTGTCTTCCTTTTTCGTTATCCGAATTTCACAGGCATATGAGGCAACGAAAAGATCATGGCTTGGGTCAGAGGCACCTTAGTCACCAAACGACATCTGTGCTTTTTAAAACTTTAAAGAGATCGGGATATGTTAAAATCTCCTACAACTGTGAATCTATTTCTCCTTGAAGTTCTGTCAAATTTTGCTTTATATTTTGAAGCTATGTTATTAAACCAAACCCACTGCCATCGAGTCAATTCCAACTCATTGCGAGCCTATAGAACAGAGCAGAACTGCCCCACAGAGTTTCCAAGGCTGTAATCTTTATGGAAGCAGACTGCCACATCTTTCTCCCACGGTGTAGCTAGTGGGTTTGAACCACCAACCTTTCAGTTAGCAGTCAAGTGCTTTAACCCCTGCACCACCAGGGCTCCTTGCAGCTGTGTTATTAGGTGCATATAACTTTAGAATTGTTACAATTCTAAGCCGTTGGATTTTCTAATTGTTCAGTTTTCCTGGCAAACTGAACCATTTATCAGTGTGTGGTGATCTTCTTTATCTCTGAAAATGGTTTTTGCCTTCACCCTCAAGTTTATTTTGTCTGATATCATATAGCAATTCCACCTTTTCTTCTGTTAGTAGTTGCTTGGTTAATGTTTTCCTATCCTTTAACTTTCAACCTTTGTCTTTTTGTATTAGATATGTCTCCTACAAATAGTACATATTAGATGTGTCTCTTATAAACAGGATTTTTGTTCGTTTGCTTTGTTTATACTTGTATGTTTGATTTTCTCTTACAATCTTTGTCTTTTTCTGGAACATTAAGTCCTTTTACATGTATTATGATAACAGAGACATTTGGATTTATTTCTCCCAACTCATTTTACGCTTTTTGTTGGTTCTACTTTTGTTCTATTTTTCTCCTTAATTACCTTCTTCTGGATTCAATGGATTGTTGTATTTTTGTCTACTCCACCATTTCATTTTTCTTCCTTTACCAGTCTGAGCGCTACACAGTCTGCTTCTATTTTTTTTTAATAGTTACCCTATAGAGTTCATTAATATCGATATTTTGGAAGCATTTAAAAAATTTAAGATATATACAAAAAGATTTCTATTTACATACACATGCCCCTACACACATACACAGGTAAATGAATAATTATAAAACAACATCCATGTGACCATCACCTAGGTCAAAAAATACAACTGCCACCACCCCAGAAACATTCCCTGTGCCCCACACCAATCACAGGTCCATGCTAAGCCTGTACAGCAGCACTGTCCCACAGACATATAACGAAAGCCATGTATTTCATTTTAAATTTTCTAGTAACCACATTAAAAAGTTTTTTTAAAAAGCTGAAATTAATTTTAAAATATTTAGTATATCTAACATATTATCATTGTAACAGATGATCAATATAAATATTTATTAATGAGATATCTTATGTTCTTTATATAGTACTAAGTCTTTGAAATCTGGGGTGTATTTTAGGCTTCTAAAAAAAAAATTTTTTTTTTTTTTTGCACATCTTAATTAGGATTAGTCACATTTCAAGTGCTCGATAGATACTTGTGGCCAGTGTCTACCATACTGAACAGTATAGCTCTAGAGGTAATTAATATCCTGACTATCCTTACTCTCTTTAGGGAAGGGGTGAGGGGGAGGTTGTTTTGGTATTTTTAAGATAACATTACCATTTATACGCCCTTAACAATATAACTTCATTTTTCCTGTTTTTGAAGTTTGTATCAACGGAATTATATTGTACCTATGTTTTCTTTCACTCAAGGTTATGCTTGTGATATTTATATAAGTTCTGGCATGTAGCAATAATTGTTCATATTCATTTGCTGTGTGGTATTTCATCATCAGCACAGACCCCAATTTACTTACCCATTTCATTACTGATGGACTTTTTTGAGTTGTTTCCAGTTTTGGGCTATTATTCACAATGATGCTTTAAACAACCGTACATCTATCTCTGGTATACATGTAAGTTTCTCAAGACTTTACACTTAGAAGTGGGATTACTAGGTTGTAGAGTATACAAAAAAAAAAAAAACCAAACCCATTGCCATTGAGTCAATTCTGGCTCATAGCGACCCTACAGGACAGAGAAGAACTGCCCCACAGAGTTTCCAAGACCATCTGGTAGATTTGAACTGCCAACCTTTGGGTTAGCAGCAGTAGCTCTTAACCACTACACCACCAGGTTTTCCAAGGCTTGTGGCTAACACCTTCAGTTTTACTAGGTAATGACAAACTATTTTCCAAACCGATAATGCCAATTTACAAACCCACCAGTGAATAAAATTACCCATTGCTCCACATCCACACCAAAAATTGGTAATCACGGTTTTTAATTTTTGTCAATCTGGTGAGTGTGTAAACAATATCTCACTATGGCTTTAATTTTTATTTCCTTGCTAATCAAAATCTTTATCCTTGTCCAGACAATAAATCAAACCCACTGCTGTCAAGTGGATTCTGACTCAGAGTAGAAGTGCACCTCACAGGGTTTCCAATGGCTGTGTTCTTACGGAAGGGAACTGCCAGGACTTTCCTCCAAGGTGCTACTGGGTAGATTTAAATCTCCAACCTTGTGGTTAGCAGACAAGAGCAAACTGCTTGTACCACCCAGGTATCTGTCCAGACAATCAAAGGACTTCAATATGCTTTAACTTTGATCATTCCCTCCCAACTTACATCCCGGATTTAAGCTATCTTGACTTTTTTATCCCCATAAATTACATATTATTATTTTACACAGTCAGTACTTGTTAAAATTATCCAAAATTATCCATACTCTTTTCTCAGTATTTATTCTTGCATCCCAGGCTTTCTTTCTGGGATCTTTTTCTTCTTCTTTTTTGTGAAATATCTTTTAGAAATCCCTTTATTGGAAGTCCACCCGTAGTAAACACTTCCAGTTATTTGTATGAAAACGTCTTTATTTGCCCATCCTTCACATATTTTCAGTGGATAATCATTCCAGGTTGACAAATCTAGTTATTTTCTCTCCGCACTTTGAAGTTATTTCATTGTCTTCTGGTTTCAACTGCTCTTGTCGAGAAGTTCTCTGTTTACTCATTCCTCTTTTTTTCTCTGGCTGATTCAAGATCTTTTTTTTTTTTTTTTAATCTTTAGGGTTCAGCAATTTAAATATGGTGTGCCTTGGTGAGGATATTTTTCTATTTCTCCTACTTAGAATTTACTGAGCTACCTGAATCTGAAGATATTTCATCAATTCTGAAAAATTCTCAGTTAATACATTATTGAATATTGCCTCTTTTCCAATCTCTCTTTTCTTTACTTCTGGAACTATGAAATAAACATTTGTTGGTCTTTCTTCCTCTATCCTCCCTATCTCTTAACCTTTTTTTTTTTTTTGGTATTGTATTTTTTGGTATTTCCTATCTATTCTATTCTCTGTGCTCCTTGGAAACTCTATGGGGCAGTTCTACTCTATCCTATAGGGTCGCTATGAGTCGGAATCGACTCGACGGCACTGGGTTTTTTCTGGGGGTGCTGCATTCTGGGTAATTTCTTCCTATCTATTTCCTGCTTCACTAGGTCTCCTCCTAAGCCATGTCTAAGATTTTTAATTGCTTTTCACATCTGTCCTGTTAATTTTAGTAGTATCTTGTTCTGTTCATCATACTTTCAATCTTTTATTTCTTTAAGCATTTATTTTACTTATCTGATACCACTAATAACAGTCTCTGTGAGCCCGATTCTGCAGTTTGATGTTTCTGCTAACTCATAATCATGGTGACTTTTTTATGAGTCAGGCATTTCTTTCTTTCTTTCTTTCTCTCTCCCTCTCTCTCTCTTTCTGTCCCTCTCTCTTTCTGTCTGTCTCCCCTTCTCTCTCTTTCTTATTATAAGGTCAAATCCCTCGAAAATTTATTTGTGCAAATTCTTTGACACATGTGATTAAAGTACTTTCCTCCAGAAAATATATGCATTTTACAAATACCCAGGAGCACTAGCAATTCACTTCAAACTAAATTTTCAGCTTAAACTTTTTTGAGCCAGACAGGCAATGTGAATTCCATTCTGAAATCACGCGAATGTAGGCTTATGGTTAGGAAATCTCAGGCCCTGCCCATCTAGGGCCAAGGGCAAGTTCACTCACTAAGAGTACTCACCTTTTAGGGGCTCTGGCTTTGTGTGGAGATCTCTGATTTTGTCTTTTAAGCTGCACATGGCCCTTTAAATTCTGGACTCTAGGTCTCCAAAACTGGCAGATGCCCCAGAACAAATGCCAGCTCTTAAGGCTGTGCAATTACTCTTTATCCTTCTTTCTGGCCATTTTTTGTTACCTTACTTTCTACCAGCTCAGCTATGCTTTGAAAATGAAGTTCTTTACCAGCCAGCATGTTTAAGTGCTCTGTACCAGACGGGTTTCTCTAAACATTCTACCTACCATATGGTCAGAAACTGAACTACAATTTTATTTTTTTAATGTAAATACAGGAAGTTAGATTTGAAATTTAATAAAATCATCCTAACATCTCCAGTTGTAGGTTTTTTGTTTTTTTGTTTGTTTTTTAAATGGGTATAACAACAGTACCTACCTCATAGTGTTCTTGTGATAATAAAAAAGTTCATACAAAGTGTTTGGCACAGTGCCCAGGACACAGAAAGCATGCAAAAAATATTGGCAATCATCATTACTATTATAGTTGATTTGGGTCCAACTTTATAGTCTATTAGATTTTGTTTTTATAATATTAGCTTTACTATTGACTGGTGGCGTAGTGGTTAAGTGCTACAGCTGCTGACCAAAGGGTCGGCAGTTCAAATCCGCCAGGCGCTCCTTGGAAACTCTGTGGGACAGTTCTACTCTGTCCTGTAGGGTCACTATGAGTCGGAATTGACTCGACGGCACTGGGGTGGGTATTGAGCAGTTGTTTCCCCCAGTAACATATATCCTGAAAACATGACTCATGCCTTCTATTTTTCTATACAAAGAGTTGATTTAAAAAAAAAAAAAAATTCAGGGAGGACCAAAGACAAATCTAGGGTGAAAAGTCTAGAAAAATCAATCTAGGAAGACAATTCATTACTTATCTGATTGTTAAACTACATTTCGCGGGCTCACTTTCAAATTTTTTCGTGGTGATATTTTTGTCAAATAATCACTGAGGTGCAGTATGAAAAGATACCTGTAATGGATGTCATAGGATCTTAGATTTGCAGTTACATTTACATGATATAACTTATGTTTATCAAATCTAACCACAAAATATCAATTCACTTCTTTATGGATGATTTATTTGGGGAAAAAAGCAAGTATGACTAAGATTCAGCTGTCTTATTAAAAAAAAAAAAAAAAAAACAGCAAATTAAGTATTGAAGTATCATATGAAAATCTCCAAAATATAGCTTTGGATATTCTCAAGCAGGAAAACTGATATTTCTAAGAAAATAATTACTGACGTCTCTGAGAATTTTAAATTCTTAAGTGGAAATACTATGCAACATTAAAATGAAGTTACAAGTAACATCTACTATTTTAGAACAAAACACGGAGCTGTTACTAGAATCAAGATACAGAAACTGATACACTTTTACCTTCCTCGGACACATGTAGAAGCTGCTGACTCCTTACCCATCCCCTCTAATAAAACAGCCATAATGATTGCTTCTTTATTCCCCTCTTACAATCCAGGCAGAGAGATGTCTTTTTTCACCTACCTTAACCTGTTCTATAATGTTACCTCTCTTCCCACTAGAATGTAAACTTCAAAGACAGGAGATATATCCCAAGTACCTGGAACAGTGACTAACACATAGTAAGCACTCAATAAATAATTATTGAATGAAGGAATTTAACTTTTAGTTGAGGATAATGCTATCTTTCAAAACTAAGCCCCAAGAAAGTATGAACTAATAATAAACCAAAAAAAAAACCAAACCCACTGCTGTCGATTCCGATTCATAGCGATCCTATAGGACAGAAAAGAACCGCCCAGTAGAGTTTCCAAGGAGCACCTGGTGGATCTGAACTGCTGACTTTTTGATTAGCAGCCGTAGCACTTAACCACTAGGCACCAGGGTTTCAGAAATAATAGATATACTTAATTGTGCTTAAAGCAAATGATAGAAAACACAACATGAAATATTATGTAATATGATGATACATAGTGCCACTTGCAAACATGGAAAGATGTCCACAACATATTATCCAGTAAAAAATGCCAGCTACACCACAGTATATTTAACTCATTTTTGTAAAATAATACATATACGTATGTGCTCAGCACTATGTGGCAGAATAGTTACTTCTGAGTAAGTGGCTTTTTTTTTTTTCTTTATGCTTTTCATTGTTGTTTGAATATTTTAACAATAAGCAAAGGCTATTTTATAATTAGGAAAAAAACAAGCTACTTTCTGTTTGGGGGGTAAAACTGGGTAAAAAAACATTGGGGCAGGCAGGTAAGCTGGAAGACAGGTAAGTGACACATACAGCACACTTTGTCCTGACACATTCCCTAACCCCGACTTAACTACATGAATCACAGTCTTCTCACATCAGCCGTTTATGGAAATAGGCTATCAGCTAATGACATTTTCACGCATCCTTCTATTGGTAAAACCAGATAATCTTCATCTTTTCCAATCCTTAGCTATTTTACAGTACATCTGACTCAATAAGTTTAGTGCTGCAGACAGGTGATACCATTCTCCCATTTATAAGGTGCTTTGGGATCTTTTGAAAAGGGAAATGTTATGCAAAAAAAATATCAGATAAGCTCTACTTTATTACTAAAAGTCCCTTAGGGGCTATAGGAACGGAGTCCGTGCTCATTTACAGAGGCCAGAAACATCCAGATTACCGTTTAAATATAGTAATAATAATTTTATAAATCATACTAAACAGGAATTATTATGGAAAGAAGCTTATATTTTCATCTGTCTAATGAAGCATTGCAGATAAGGCTACAATCTATAATTTAGAACGAACACAGTTATAAGGATCCTGAAGAAGTTCCCTGAGAAACACAATTATTTTTTCTTGGATTATTCAATTTCCTTTCACAAGGAAACGTGATTTAGGTCAAATATAGGAGCATATTCACATATCAGAAACTGTCCTGTCTCCCTTTCTAGGAAACAGGAAATAGGCCTATTTTTAAAAGCACTAAGGTTGGTAACCTTCCTTGAGCCATCTGGTCTGATAGAAAATCACTTTTTTTCACAATGATGAGACCAACCCAATCCTCAGGATTTCTCCACCCTGAAGAGGCTCCAGAGTCACAATGTGTGGGCTGAAATTCTGGCTTGGCCACAAACTTGTACAGATTAATACATAGAAAATGCTCAAAACAGTGCCAGGTGCAATAAAGGTTAGTATTATTATTATGTATGTGCAACTGGCAAAAACTAAAGACAAAACTAGCTATATGAGCACAATAGGTAAGTCACTTAATTTCTCTGTCAATTTCCCCATTTTTAAATAAGAATTTATAACAGAAAATGCCCCCCGTCTCTCCTAGCTCTATCCTCTATAACCTACAAGATGTTGGACAGCACATGGTATGTTTTGGTAAATGACTTCCAAAATATTTCCCCAAAATTGTGTTCTCCTGACGCTGGTTTTTTAAGATGTTAATTAGTTTAAAAAGTTCCAAAACACACAAATGTAAGATATGCTGCATATTGTATTACTACTCTCTTGCAGAATATGAAAGCACATCAACATTTTAAAGGCTATGAGAAGTTCTGTTAAACTTTAACATTTCCCAGACTCACTTTGACCATGGATAGTTTATTCTTTCTCCACTGTCTTTCAGAGGGAAGCCTTGGTGATACAGTGGTTAAACACTCAGCTGCTAACTGAAAGGTCAGCGGCTCAAACGCACCAGCTGCTCTGTGGGAGAAAGATGTGGCAGTCTGCTCTCATGAAGATTATGGTCTTGGAAACCCTACGAGGCAGTTCTCTGTTCCGTAGGGTCACTATGAGTCGGAATGGCTCGGTGGCAATGAGTTTCATTTTGGTTTTATCTTTCAAAGCATTTGTTCCATGGAACACACTTTAGAAAACCCTCTAATGCATTGTCATTGAGTTGATTCCAACTCACAGCAATCCTGTAGGACAGAGCAGAACTGCCCCGTGGGGTTTCCCAGGAGCAGCTGGTGGATTCAGACTGTGGACCTTTTGGTTAGTAGCCCAGCTCTTAATCACTGCACCACCAGGGCTCCCTCTACTGATTTGTAAGTCTTGCTCCTCATTGTCATTTGCATCTCTAAAGAGACAGATGGTCTCAAATTCCAAAAGTAATCTACTTTGGAACTAAATTTTTTGGGGGGGGATTACATGATTAGAAAATACAATCTTTTTTCAATAAGTATGATGAGTAGAAAGGAGAAAGAAAACAAACACATGGAAAAAGTTAACCATTAAGAGAACGTATTTGTTCCCACAGGTGGGAAGAAGAACCCACCACCACCAAGGAAAGAGAGAGCCACAGAAGATGGCACAGTGGGCTTTCTGGCTCATGGGAAAGCTAAGTCCCTTTGGGCAGAGACTGAGGGCCAGGGAGAGGTGTGCCTGCGAGCACGGCTGGGAAGAGGCTGTCCTGATGGAAGAACTGTATCCTTGAACGTTCCTGAGGCTGAATTGTAACCTGTAACTTCCCTAATAAGCCCTATAATCATCAAAAAAAAAAAAAAAGAGAGAGAGAGAATGTATGTGAGAGAAAGCAATAAAAGAGACTGATGAAAAACATAATAACTAGAGTTAGGAAATAAAGCTACTCATCCTACTGTATTAACCTGTTACTACAGCTTTTCACAGGATCTAAAATGTCATTGATTGTAGGGCATATTATTTTGTATATCACTAAAACAAACACACAATATCAATTAAACTAGAATATAAAGCTTTCTTAATTCTTAGAATTTATCTCTTTTACTTACTTAAAGCTTTTAGACTTTTTAAAACCATAGTATATACATAAGAACACATATATAATATTTTTGTTAATCTGTTCCCAGAACTGCTTTGCATTCAAGTTTTGACTCTTTTGAGTAATTTATTGACTCAGAGTTCTCAATGTCCATGTTTCCCCATACAAATTTCTTCCTCTGTGTTATCAAGAATGTTGGTGATATATATACAAGAATAACAACCAAGTACTCGTAAACAAAGGCAATGCAACTATGTCACAACTACCACCTGGCTGGCAGCAACTTCTAAGATGCCATTTATTATAAAAGCAATCATGATTTCACACATATGAAGATATCTTTAAAAAGTGCATCTTAGTATCACTAAATCGTATACCTGAGAAATGTTGACTTGGCAAATGTTTTGTTATATATACTTACAACGATAAAAAAGAAGAAAAAAGTACATTTTATTATCAGTGGAATAAGGTACAGAGGCCACATTCTTCTTATATTTCCCCAGATCATTTTTTGTAACAGCTTTATTGAGATATAATTCACATATCATATAATTCACCCACTTAAAGTATACAATTCAATGATTTTTCATATATTCAAAGTTGTGTAACCACCACTACAATCAATTTTCAAACATTTTCATCATACCCCAAAAATATCCCTATTAACAGTCACTCCCTGTTTTCTCCCAAGCCCCTAGTCCTAGGCAACTACTAATCTACTTTCTATCTCTACAGATTTGCCTGTTCTGGACATTTCACATAAATGGAATTATATAGCATGTGGTATTTTGACTGGCTTCTTTCACTCAGCAAAATGTTTAAGGTTCACCTATGTTGTAGCACATATCAGTACTTCATTTCTTTTTATGGCTGAATAAGATTCCATTGTATAATATACCACATTTTGTTTATTCATCAACTGCTGGACATTTGAGTTCTTCCCACTTTTTCGCTATTATGAGTACTGCTGCTATAAACACTTATTTGTGTAAGTTTTTGTGGAAACCAAAAAAGCCAAACCCAGTGCCGTCGAGTTGATTTTGACTCATAGCGACCCTATAGGACAGAGTAGAACTGCCCCGTAGAGCTTCCAAGGAGCGCCTGGTGGATTCGAACTGCCGACCCTTTGCTTAGCAGCCATAGCACTTAACCACTACGACACCAGGGTTTCCAGTTTTTGTGGAGATGCTTTCATCTCTCTTGGGTATATACCTAGACATGGAATTGCTGGGCCATTATGAATCAGGATTCACTCTACGGCAACAGGTTTTTTTTGTTTGTTTTTTATGATAATTCATCCTTAACCTTTTGAGGAACTGCCAAGCTATTTTCTATTCCCATCAGCAGTTTAGGAAGGTTCCACTTTCTCCACATCCTCACCAACACTTTTTATTGTCTATCTTTTTTACTATAACCATCCTAATAGGTGAGTGATACCTCACTGAAGTTTTGATTTACATTTCCCTGATAGCTAATGATGTTGAACATCTTTAAATATGTCCCCCAAACCATTTTAACAGTCATTTTTCTTCACTGAAACCTTCCTTCATAATTCGCATGGTACATTAACACATATTTGGCCATCTGAGTTTCCAACTATCCAAATACATGTATTCACTGTAGCACTAGTCACTGACTAAACTATCTAGCAGTTTTCTGCTGTGCCAATTGTGATTGTTATTAGTGCTGCTCATTGATACTCAGCTCTCTTCTCCCTCCAAACACATGCTAAGATTGCACTCCTGGCCCCTTGTAGTTGACCACGTGACTATGGCCAAAGAGTTGTGAGCAAAAGTTGTGGCCATTTGTCACTTTTGAGCCAGAGCCTTTAACTGCTGGAAAGACAAGTCACTTTCCTTCTGGGAGGTCACTGGCAAAGTCTGAGATGATGGCTATTCTGTCAGCCGGGGATTCCTACATGATTGCAATGAGCAGAAGGACTCAGGGACCCACAAGAGCCACAATGGATGTGATGTGAGAAATAAACCTTTGTTGTTTTAAAGCTATTAAGATTTGGGGTTGTTTGTTACAGCAGCACAACCTAACCCACCTTTATTTAGCTGGGATTCCACAAGAGAATTAAGCTCCACAGAAAATTACTGAATGACTGTTTTTTCAATCCCTCCAAGGATGGTACATAGCTAGTGCCATTCTAACACATGAGAGGCATTAGACCAACCCTTCTTAATATTAAGAAAGGCTCACCAAGTTTATCTTTACTCCTGTAACACTGACTTTCACTGTCTTTATGCTTGCACTAGGGGATATTACTAGGAAAAATGGCAGAACCTTGAAGAACAGGTCTACTACAAATGTATTACATCTGATTGTTAACTGAGAATCCAATCCTACTTTGCAATTTCATTACGTATCTGTTGACTCCTTTTACACTGCCCACGACGAGATATTCCAGAGTGTGAATAATGTGGTGTCCTGTGGGGTTTGAAATTACAAAGATCCAGATTCAAATTTCAGCTCAGTCACTCACTAGCTGTGTGATCTCTGACAGGTCACTTCACTTCACAGAGCCTCAGTTTTCTCATATATATATATATATATATATATATATATATATACACACACACACACGTACATATATACATATATGGAGGTATCAATAACTACCTGATAAGGTTATTCTAAGGATACAAGAGTATGTAGAGCCCCAAACAAAACCCCAAAGTTGATGTTAAATAAATATTAAGTCTCTTCCTCAAGTCCTCAATCCCATCCATCTGAAGCCTTGTAGTAGGCATTTACTTCACTATCTTCCCTCTTATGGATATAATGGCATAGATACGGTCCTTACCTTTATAGAACTTGTAGTAAAAAAAAATTTTTTTAATTTTACAAATTGTGATAAGTCCTATGAAGGAACCAACCAGCTGCCTTCGAGTCAACCCTGACTCATGGCAACCCCATGTGTGTAAGAGTAAAACTGCCCCATAGAGTTTTCAATGGCTGATGTTTTTCAGAAGTAGATCATCAAGTTTTTTTCCAAGTCACCTCTTGATGGACTCAACTTCCAGCCTTTCAGTTAGCTGCCAAGTGCATTAACTGTTTTTAATAGGGAAGACCTACTTTAGCAATGGTGGTTACATTTAAGCTGAGACCTGAAAGATAAATGAGAGGTATAATGGATAGATCATGCTTTTTTATAAAATGGCTTACAAACGCTCTTAAAATGCTCATAACTTAATGTTTCTTCTGTTCATGAGTACTAATAATTTTCTGAAGCATGTATGCATGCCTCTTTTTAAATGGGAATATTTATACAGTAAACTAAGAACAGCCCCACTCCAGCTGATTCCATCTTTTTTGGACTATATACATCATATGCTCTTAATTAAGAATTGCCTGCTTGTTTGCTAAAGAAAGGATTTTGGCTGGTTATAAAACCCGTTAATTTATACATAATGTATCTACATACTTTTTTTAGTTAAAAAAATGCAGAAAAATGCCAAATGTCATTCTAAGTCACTGAAAATACCCTTAAACAATCGCAGCTATATAATAAACATGTTTACATATAGCTACTAGTTTCACATGTAAAATTCTGGTCCATGATGAGCACTATTAAGAGGACTGTTTTGAATGACAATAAAGATAAGATCTCTTCTTTGGATAGTTTCTTAAGAAACACTTTTAGAAATCTGAATGAAGGGAAAAATAATCCAAAAATATTTGATAATGGGGGTCAGGTGGGAGAAAGGGTGACATAAATGTTTAGGAAAAACTTTTGGAGAAATGATTGGAATAGAGGGGAAGAATGGAGAAGGAATTTTATGTGTATCTCTGAGGAACTTAATCTTTTCATAAACAACAACTGCCTATAATATTTTCTTCCTACATATACTTAAAATCTCCTGAAATTCAAATTCTACTCTGAAGAATCTCAATACCCCTGCACTCTGTCACGTATGTTTAATATCACCAAACTGTTTTTGAATGAAGAAGCTGGGAAATCTATGTATATCTTTCTAATTTAAAACTATAATAAACTGTCAAAAAATTAAATCATATACTCTTTTAAAAATCATAGAATGTACTTCATGAAGTAATGAACGTTACACTGGAGGTGGACAGGCATAGCAACCAAAAGCATTTCCAGATGGCAAAGAATTCATGAAACAAGAATTACAGAAGTATATTCAAAGCAATATTCTGTCTTTGATAATTTAGAGGTAGCCATGATAACCACTATTTGTACATGACAGTCATATGAAATAATAAACCTTGCTAGCTATAAACATTACCAAATTCTGACACTATTGATTTATTATGTCTAACAGTGACATCAAACCAAACAACTGACAGAAACAATGTTACAGCTTTAAGAGCAGTTTGTCAACGATTAATACTGCCAAACGGGTTTTAGCTTTATGCTGGGACCGCTTGTCTAGCAGTTGTCAATCCAAGCAAAAATTACTACTGCCACACGTCTGCTAACACAGGCCCGAGGCACCGCTCCGTTAGCCCTCATTACCCCATCACTGCAAATACAGATGCAAGGCCAGTCCCTATTTAATATGCATGTTAATTATGCAAATTATTAATTGGGCTGGTGCTTGAGGACTTGTGTTTATGCCCAGATTAGAGTCAATAACTGTATCACACAGCATTTTAAGCCTGACCTGTGACAGAAATAAAGCTGTGCAGAAAGCAACATTTTTCTCATATTCTTCTAGCTCTATAGGGTATTCCACATTGATTCAAAAGGGGTCCCACTTGGGACACAGAAATCACAGCACATATCTTTTATTAATATATTTATTTGTTCATATTCTTTGCCTGATATTGTTCATAATTATTTATAACATTCATTAAATTACCAAGTCCATTGTTTCTATAGCAAAAATGTTGAATGCACTAAGCATTAAAATATATTTTTATAGTAATTTTTTTTCCAATAAGGCTATGGTTTGGTCCTATTTATATTACACATCCATAAAAACTGTATGACATGATATTATGTTGTAAATTTTTTTTATTTAAAAAAAAAAAAAAAAACAGATTCAAACCTCCAAAGATAGAGAGCAAAGCTGTAAGGTTTTTCCAATTAAAATTTACAACAGACAATGCTGTAAATTTTATACAGTTGTAATGCTTGCTGCAGTTGTACTGAAATGGGAACTATTGATCAGTATGATTTCCCAGGATACAGGAAGGGGGAACAAGGTATTGCACAAACAGAAACAAAACTTTCATTTGTAAAGCTTTCTATTAGACTTTACTGCCCTCATTTGGTTCTAGATGCATCTATCTAAACAGGAAAAAAAGTCACATTCTCCCCACAGAATTATAATGAAAGCAAAATGAAACAAAAAAAAAAAGCTTAATAAAAAGTAACCTTGTGCCATAGTAAAAGTATAGTTTTGGTATAGTGTCAAGATGTTATCTATTGTTTGATGAAAGGGTATTTGGATATTTATCAGTTGAAGGAAGTTTTTAGAAAAGAAAAAAACCTTTACCTTGAAAAAGGGAGCAAATCATGATCAATTAGACTAACACTGGTAAAACATACACCAATAGGAAGCATTAATAATACATTTATAATATTAGAAATAGTTTATATGAATATATTAAATATTTTATAAACTTCGCAAATATAAATTATATTTATAAATTTTAAATTATTGGCATAAAGAAGCTTAAAAACTCTGTCATTGGACAAATGTGTTAAAAATATCACAGACTTAATCTATGAAATAAAATATATTAAAGCTGTGCCTTCTTGGAATAATCTTCAACTAAAAATGAAACTAAAGTTCTGATTCCATTCTGATGGTTGGTTGGTTGGTTGGTTTGTGGCAGATCCTGTTGATGAGATCTCAAAGTTTTCCTGGTTTACAAATAATATAGCATGGCTTTCAGTCAGTCAACCCCTGAAAGATATAATTTATGTCAAGAGAGCTCCATGCAGACAAGCCAGGAAAATAAAACTAAACGGACTTAATTTGGCTTACTCTTGGTCACCTCATGCTGACACAGTCTAGCTTACTGATAATAAAAATACCTACTATTTACTGGGTACCTACTTTTTACTAGGTTCTTTTCATAACATTCTGACAAACCAATATTATGTACATTTTTATAATGAGAAAAACATGAGATAATAAAAAAGTTCACTTACTGGTCCAAAGTCGTAACAGTGATAAATAGCAGAATTCTGGAACCCAAGTCAGTGTAACACCAAAACACACACTCTTTAAACCAAAGCTACCTCTCAGTTGTTGTAAATGATACTGATTCCAATGCTTATAAGCCTCAAATTCAAATGAAACTGACTATGAAAAAGCGGCAAGAAAGAAGTAACATTTTAGTTTCTTTGGAAAATTTGAGATAACTGAATTAGCTAAAACTATGTGAATAAGATGTGCCAAACACATTCATTCAGTGAAAACTAGGAGTATTTAGATCACCAGGGACGAAGAAACATTAATTTCTGCAATTAGTGGCTTTCTCATTAACAATGTGCAAACACAGTTTGAAAGATGATTATTTGAGAAGGGAGTGTCCAATAGCTGAATTTTTTATTATTAAAAATAAATTCATTTGAAAACAAATGGTGATGATGGTTGAACAACATGATGAATGTAATTAGTATCACTGAATTGTACGTGTAAAAAGTACTGAAATGGCAAAGGTCTTATCACATATATTTTTACCACAATCAAAATAAATAAATAAATTCATATAATGACAAGTCTATCTTGGTACAAAACTTGCTATAGGGATACCTGAATTATATATTTCGGAGTACCTAAGCCAAATATTATACTTCTTTAAAACAGAAGTCCTTAGTGATTCCTGAGATAGGGAAAAATTAATATAATTCTATCAGCCAAGGATATAAATTATTGTTACAGTGAAATAGTCACTCTCTAAAATATGCTATGTTTAAAAACTCTTTGAATATTACGTTAAATTCTCGTTCTTTACTGTGAAATTGTATAGCTAATTCAAGATGCTAGTAAGTGATAGGCATTCATACATAGCCACAAAAAATTACTTCTAAAAAAAGGTGCCCACGAACTCAAATGATATCAACTTTTAATGGGGATACACAGCACTTTCACCCAGGTGCTTATAATTTTTAACTTCAATTGGACATGGAAATTTCACACTATTAAATTTTGTACTTTGTGATAAATTTGAAGATGGATACAAGATGGCTTTTCCTTTCTTTTCTCATCTAAAGGCATCCAAAAGTTTGAATTTTCAGGGCCATATGTGGTAATGAGGGCTAGGTGTATTTCAGTGTATTCTAAATAACTATAGCTTTCGGGCAGATGACTGACATTCTTCTTTTTGTAAAAATGATTTCACTAAGAGTGTGATTTTTATACAAATTTTTGGACCTAGTCCTCCTGGTGACAGAGAAAATATAAAAGTATAGCTAGGAAAACTATGTATAGAACTATGGGTTACATTTTGAGATAAGCCAGAGAGACTCTAATTTGTCAGCATTATTTACAGGAGTTAATTTTTGCACTTAAAGTAATTCTAAACTCAAGCTAGGAGTACAATTTGAATTCTGAGGTCTGGAAATAAATGGTTGAAAAACAATGCCAACATGGCCAAGGTAAAGGGTTGACCTCTGGGTGAGCCAATAAGTCACATACTATACAAATAGTGACTTCACAGAACAGTTCTGTAAACTGAGAAAGAGGAGGATTAACTTAGAGACCTAAAGATAAAGGTATCTTAATAAAACACTGGCAGAAAACAAAACAATTTCCTTGCCTTAGACTAGAGTATTAAGCATGTACCAAAAGGCCTAGGTACTAAATCCTAATTTTCACCAAAAAAGTTATTTGTTATTTGCATTTACAAATTCATGAAGCAGACCGATCCAATCACACAGTCACTACCAAATATTGTGCTTAAAAGCAGATTTCAGAAAACTAAATGAAAAAACTCTTACAAAAAGTTATAACTGTGATGTAACATTTCTTGAAAACAGCATTAGAATTTTTATTTTTCAAATTTAACATGTTGCATAACAGCATAAAAACGTTTGACAAACCGAGCCAAAATAACCCTCTTCTTCAATGCTTCGAGAGACTGCACATTAGCCAACAGTTTATTCAAATACTAAACCAACTTCTCCTTGATGTCCAGTGGTACTAAAAAAAAATACACATTCAGAGTGTTTAGAAACCAGAATCTCACTGCACACTACAGCATTTATTCCAAATCTAGTCAGTGGTTCTAAAAGCCAAATTGCCCATCTTTAGTACTGACCCAATTAACATTGGGAATGCAATAATTTAGATAACCTTCCACATTAATGGCTTGAATTAAAACAGGTAGTAAGAGACAACATTCTGTTATAAAATGGAAAAAAGAAATAGACAATAGATAGATCTAATAATGGGAAAAGATAACAAAGACCTAGGATTCTAGCATCTGGCACTAAATGAACTTTTTTGTAAACTGAATGGCGTTTTCCAAAACTGCTCCAAGCATCATTCCTTTGCCAAGGCAGTAAACAGCTTTTATCAGCAATAATGATGGCATAATCCCAGCTAAAAAGGAAAGTAACATATGGCAGCAACCCTCCAAATACCATCCCAACAAAGTAGGGGGCATTTTTATTACAGCGTCCAGTTGCAGAAAATCTGCCAGACATCTTTCCCTTTTTTTTCTTCTTCTCTTTTTATTTGTCTTTTTGTTTTTAAACAGGTTACCATCTTCTCTGAATTGAATATCACATTTAGAAATTTTAAACTAATAACTGATTTTTCTTAAACTCAGACTTACACAAAGAGACTGCCACATCTAATGATGGCTAATAAAATAATACAGAGCTATTTTTTTTTTAAAAGCACCAAAAAATTTTTGAAATCTCTAAACTTAGAAACAAATGCCTTTAATTAAAAAGCTTATATCAGCACCTAGCATAAAGAACACCCAAGAAATAACTGATTTCATAGCATAACAAGAGTTGTTAAGAAATTCGGGTAAAAAATACTGCAGATATAAGATATTACTCGGTATGCAGCTGATAAACAATGAACTACAATAAACTGCAAGGAAATATGATCTATAAATGATTTTAATCTTATTTGATATCAATTAAAATGTCATACTTCAGAATATACAGCTCTGATCAGAACAATCACAGTGAAGCATTTTTAGACCAACATACTGTTTATCAATAAAAGTGTAAAAGAGGATGCTTCTGTAAAATATCTTCTAATGGCCTGTGGGGTAAACTAATGAATCATAAATCCCACTTTGGTTTTCAATGACGGAGCTTCTATTTTCATTGACATGTCAATGGCTGCCTTTTTTACCCAGGCTCTTAATCTAACAAAAGTAATTTTGATTCAGATTTTAAACGTTATAATGAACAGATTTGAAAAACTGGTTTACTGATTAACCCAGCAATTATTTATTGTGTCCAATACATTTAACATCTTATTGTACACTTAGCCAAATACAAACCTTTGTCTACTTCAGGCAAATTTATTAGCTGATAGAGGAATCAATAAAAAAGTAAAAGAATGTTAATATTTTTGACATCTCTACCTATAATATTTTTTTCAGACTGAAAAATGTATCTAATAGCTCTGTTCACTGATGTGCACTACAGTTTACCACAGTGTCTATATTTCTGTTGTCAGTTTTACAGTATCTCCATTCATTAAACCTATCAAGTTTTCCTTTTGATCATGCAACCAAGCCCAGAAGACAGATATCTTCCTGGAACAGAGCAGCCTGCCAAGTCTTTCACAAGACCAGCTTAACCTCCCTATTGATTTTTTCAACACTGCGGCCATTCATTGTTTGTGACATTTGGCTGTCGGCTCTTTAACACCCTTCAACCAAATCAATTTCATATTTTTGTCAATGCTCTGCAAGAGGATGAGTAAAAATAGGAAGAGACTTAGCATGATTTAAAATGTTGACTTTCTCAAAGAGTTTTCTTTAGCTTTTATAAGGCTTATAAACAATTCATATGCTATTTATACTTCTGTAAAAAAATAAGGGGAGAAGTTTAGTAAATTATAATTTCTCAGTACATTACAGAATTTATTATTCTTACTGAATCTTAAAAGAGTTCTAATTTTCTTAATGTAAATGAATTCTTATACCAATCACATACTACCTGACCTAAAGACTACTTATTACATGAAAACAATAATGTTTTCTGTGGTTTGGATATTTAAATAATTAGTAAGAAATGCTATGAAAAGTATCAGTATTTTTCAAAAGATAAACCATGTCAAAAAAGCACAAGTCATAATGGTCTGACTAAGACTAGAAGGACCCCGGAGGTCATGGTCCCCAGGTCTTCTGTTAGCCCAAGACAGGAACCATTCCCAAAGCCAACTCTTCAGACAGGGATTGGACTGGACTATAAGATAGAAAATGATACCGGTGAAGAGTGAGCTTCTTGGATCAAGTAGACATATGAGACTATGTGGGCAGCTCCTGTCTGGAGGGGAGATGAGAAGGCAGAAGGGGGACAGAAGCTGGCTGAATAGACATGAAAATAGAGGGTGGAGAGGAGTATACCGTCTCATTAGGGGGAGAGCAACTAGGAGTATATAGCAAGGTGTATATAAATTTTGTATGAGAGGCTGACTTGATTTGTTAACTTTCACTTAAAGCACAATAAAAATTAAAAAAAACAAAAAACAGCACAAGTCAGCATTTCTCTCAAACTTAATTCTCAACTTCTAGATACTAAATGCCATGGACTGCCTTCAGACTGCCCGTACAAAAACTCCTTTTGACATCAGTTAGAACAACACATGAAACTCAAAGACACATATGTTCCAAATTGTGCCAAACCTCCCATCTCTAGAAAATTCTGCAGACACTCAAGGAAATAGATGGAGTAAAATAAAACTCAAAGAAACTAGGCATTTTTCACTTTATTTTTGTCAGTAAGCTTATAAACTACAATTCGTATATTAATTTCTACTAGGTTGCCTCTTGCCAGTGTTAATTACAAAAGAAATAGAGACATAGATCTTGAAATCAGTTAGTGATTCATTTAAATATATATTTAAGGGCTTAAAAAAAGCGAGTTAATGACTTGAAAAGCCTGATGGCTCCTTTGGAACCATTACACATTATAACAGAACGCATATAATATGTAATTCTTCAAAATATACTCATAACCTAATATAGGAGAGCAAGTCAAAAAGTACTGCTACAAAATCATAGAAACCTTTAGTAAACAAAAATATCAAAATGAAAAGCTATTGTTTTATCGACATATCTTCCATTTAGGTCCACACATTCCTGAAGGTGGTGTTTCCATCTCTCTAACTAACCCTTCCCCAAAGAATTCTGCACTCTTCAGTTTATACCATGTCAAAACGGTAGTGTTGGCATCCCTGGGGGACCCAAATCGTGTTCCTTTTAAACGCTCTTTGAGTTTTGGGAACAAAAAGAAGTATGAAGGGTCAAGATAAGGGCTGTAGGGTGGATGGGGTAAGGTTTCCCAACATAATTCTTGTAGGACAGCTACCCTAGAAGGATGAGCAGGTGCACTGCCCTGATGGAAAAAAATTCCTCAGTGCCAGTTTCCTGGCCTTTTTCTTACCAGTGCAGTTTTCAATTTTCTTAAAACTTCTTCATAATAAGCCCTCATGCTTGTCCTGTGTCCTTCGAGAAAATCTATCAAGATTACCACTTTGGAATCCCAAAAAACAGTCACCATAACCTTGTAAGTGAGTCTTCCGAACCTTCCTTAGAACGTTTGACCCATCTAAAAACTGTTGTTTTATGTGCAGCAACATTCCCATAAACTTGTGGCAAAGCTTCAATGATTTGGGAAGATGTCCACTTGAGCTTTGTTAAAAACTTTATATTAGCCCTGACCTCAAAATCATTGTTTGCCATTACACAAAAAGTATCCTTTTTTTTTTTTTCGAAGGGATCCTAATAAAACTAAGACAAGTGTATTACTGAGAGAATTTATGTGCAACCATCCACTGACTAAAGAGACATGTTTAAACATGTTTTGTTTGGAATAAGCCCGTGCATGTATGAACTGGAACCCCAGCAGCAATGCTTTTTGACTTACCCTTGTACCTACAGTTTGCTGATATGTTAACAGATGTTCCCAAAACACCCAAACATAGTTACGCCACAGAATAAGTAAAAAGAAAAAACTTGCAAAGTCAACTGTAAGTATTTATCTAACATATTCTAAACTATTAAAAACAAATTAATATTCTGACAATTCAAATAGCTTCTTCAGAGCCTTTAGGAAGTACGATGTATATAAATCTCTAGGGTGTTACCAAAATGTACATAATTATATTTCATCAAAGACATCATCAGTTGTAAGACTCAACCATGATTTTATGTGCTACTGTAGAGAAAGAAAAAATTCTGCCAATTAAACTATGACATGACATTAATTGTGAAAGAAGCATACTGATTTCAGAAACGTTTAAATGTGGGGAGAAAATGAACATCTTAGAATCAACGAAACATGGTAATGAAACACTTTGGAATTAGAAACATGGTAAAGAAACACTTTGAAATTAGAAGGATTTTTGTTTGAGTAAGGCTCTGTCACTCATTAGCTATGTGATCCTGGGCAAACTACTTAATATCTCTGAGACTGAATTTTCTCGTTATGAAAATGGAAACGATACCTGCCTTTCAGGGCTTCTATGAAGATTAAATGACATAAGGTATGTCAAAACTCCTAAAGAGTGCCTGGCACATAGTAAGTGTTCAATAAATGTTTCTTTCCTTTCTTCTCACTACCAAGCTATTACACAACCAGCAGTAAAACCATATAAAAGCTAATCGGTACTAATTTTCACTAGTTGGCTCTAGATCAATCTTCAGTACATATTTAAAATGTTGCTGAAGGCTCCATGGGAACCATTATATAGTATCACAGAATATATATGGTAGAAATCTATGGATGATGAGAGCCACAAGAAAAAGAAAGGCATTTTTGACTGTTTTGTTCATTGCTTTATCTCCACAACCTAGAACAATGCCTGACACATATTAGATAGTCAGTAAATATTTTTTGAAAGAACTAGAACTTTAAAGAACTTTCTATTTCTAATTCCACACTAAATTTTGAGGACAATGTAGTAAAAAAAACTTATTTTTCTTGCATCTTTTTCAACCTAAAAATTACTGACCATAATAATACTTAACCTTTATATCAATAATCCAATAGCAACATTCTAAGTAATTCAACAACTATTTATTGAGCATCTGCCATCAGAATAGCCCAGTGCTAGATACTGAGAAGAAAATAAGAAATAAAACACAAGAGTTTTCATAGGAAGACAAAATAATGACACATGAAACTAGATATGATCATCTAGACGTCATCAAGTTTCAAAGTAAATCATATAGACAATGAATTTCCCCTTGAAAAACTAAAAAATCAAAAAAAATAGAACAAAACAGAAAACCAAATGTAAAAAGAAAACTGTTGGAACCAAGAGACTATACAATGAGGTGATTTTAGATGATTTAGAAGGACAGATCACTATTTAAGAGACAGTATGGAACATCTGAAACACTCTATGTGAAGTCCACAGGCTCCAAACTAGAGATTATTAGCTCTCTAAAGCAGAGGTGTAAATATTTCACTCTGTGTAAGTTAAGTAAGTTATGCAGGATAAAAGAGCAATAAGAAACTGGACATGAATGTCAACATGTTAGGCCAGCAACGACTCTATGTCAGCCTACTCTAGTACCTATTCAATTCAACATGCATTTACCGATGCTGTTCTATACCAAGTCCTGTGCAAGGCAAACTGGGCACATAAAGATAATAAGAAACACACCTACCTCAAAAAGCTAAAGATAGCACTTAATTTAGGTTGCAAAATCTATTTGTGCCTCTGTAATTACAGCCATTCTAAAGGTTAAATTCATGGGTTAAAAGACTTGACAAGATAACCTACTAGAGTAAACACAGTCCCTGGGCCCTTTTTGCTCATTTGAAGAAAATAGTTAAGAAAAAAAATGTATTATAAAATGAATACATGACCTCTGTGGAAAAGCTGAAAAATACAGACAAGTATAAAGAAGAAAATATTTAAAAATCATAATTACACTACTGAGAGGTAACCATTATGCAATATGTTTTGGTCTTTATTCTTTTGGCATTTTTTTCCTATATGGAAGTACTTGGGGAAAAAAATCCAGGAACATGTTATACTACTGTTTTTAAAACTACTTTTTAAATTTAATATATTGAACACATTCCATATTATTAGGTATTCTTCTAAAACATGATTTAAAATAATTATATGATATTCTACCATATGGCTGTAGCATAAGTCAACCAAATCACCTATTATTAGACATTAAGGTTGTTTTCAATTTTGTCCTATTAGGAATAATGTTCCATACTCAATCATTAAGTGACCAAATAGTAAATACAGGGAAGCTTCTCCGTATAAATGATTCCAACTAAGAAATGAAAAAGGAATAACAGAGTATCTCCATTTTACAAACTCCAAATAAACTAACAGATCTAGGCACTGAGCTGGTGACATCATAAAAAAGAGAGAAAGGCAGACATTATGTGCCACTTGATATAAGAACATAACCTACGAAACAATCTTGCAAAGAAAAAAAATTAGAGCTTACTCTGATTAAGGCTATAGATCCAACTGCCAAT